>NC_092156.1:30334288-30949288 GCF_045791955.1 Oncorhynchus clarkii lewisi
TATGCATCTATAATAACGGCCTCTACAGAGAGCTCCAGAGACCTATCAACTGACCATACCCTGTATTCACAGCTTTATATGGGTGTGGTAGAGGTGCAAAGTTTCTTCTCAAGGGTTCAGGTGCAAGTTGACTGTTTGGATACTGAAACTGTGGTTGAGACTGATGCTGGTTGCCTTGTCTGTTCCACTGACTGTTCTGAGCAGCAGGTGCAGGACAGCCTGGGTCTTGACCTTGGAAATATTCTGTGTTACCTGAGCAGAGGTAGAAAGTATTATAAAAAATGTTCTGTTAAAGCATTGATATGGGCAGCAAAATTGCATTTTTCCTCGAGTAGTGCCATCTAGTGACTTGGATATCTCTCTCGCTTTGAAAATCCAGAATAAATTGATAACAGCCACATTTATGAATTGCACATGATTATAGCTACTACTGAAAAACACGAAGTAGCCTATTTATCTTACCAGATATGTTGTTGGATGAAACAGCGCTGTGTGTGGACATGTATTCATTGCTGGAGCAGAATTCATTCTCAGAGGGATTGGATGTCAAAGGCAGCCTGCTCCTTTTCTTCTGGGTAAACAGAGGCACAGAGAGGCAGCCTGGAAAGGAAACAACCTATAGATGACAATCAGTTTATTTCATGAATGCAGCCATCAGCCCAACTCACATTTGAATTTCACAAACCTGCAGTAGGTCTGGCCTGCTGCATTTCATATCTTCTCATCTTATTGCAGTGTCCACTCAAAGAATCTAATGAATACATAAAATGTAAAATAGTTAGAACTAGCTTGCCAGCCACCTGTAGCCACAAAACATCAGACCACTTCTTGCTAATGTTAGCTAAGGTTAACAGGGCCTAACTTAGCTAGCTAACGTCACTGACCTTAGCTAAAGCAATTGTTATCAATAGCTATTTCAGTTTTAGTAGCTAACTTAGCTAGCTAGATAAGCAACAACTAAAGCATCGTCCTCAAACAATAATTAGTTTTAATGAAGTTCCATTCAATGAAATTATGTATTTTCAGTGTACACCTGTGGTTGCTATTCCAATGTAACTAAATACCTGACTAGCTGGTGAGCCAGGTCTCCTCCTAGCCAGTCAGATGGTCACGCGCTAATGCCCGCGATTTCTCTGGTAATGACGTCTTGGCTAGATAGCACACCTACCTAGCTACCTGTGCAGTGCACCAGGACAGGGAGGCTGCACATTAGCTATATAAATATGGTAGAAAGAGAATGTGGCCTTTTCTGTAGCTTACAGGCTGGAGATAAAATGTAATGAGAGGGACACTTTTTACATCATGCCGGATTCTCCAATCAAATAGCCTAACCTAAATGACGCTCAATCAAATAAAAAAAATACCCTGTTATGTTAACAAACAACATATCCTAAAAACAGGACATGTCAAATTAAAATGGACAATATGGAATGGACGATAACGACTGTTGTCCAGGAATTTCACCCCATTGTCATGATCAGTGGTTTGTATCCTTCAATTTTTTGACAAGCCGATTAATTGGGGCGGCAGGTAGCCTAGTGGTTAGAGCGTTGGACTCGAATCCCCGAGCTGACAATGTAAAATATGTCGTTCTACCTCTGAACAAGGCAGTTGATCCGCTGTCATTGAAAATAAGGATCTCTTCTTAAATGACTTGCCTAGTTAAAATTCGGAATTTCCCGCTGTGTAAACACATTGCAAATAGACTCGCGAATACTCCTGATAAAGTTGGGTAGCCTAATTGATTAGTCACAGGAATCAGGACTGATAATGCCATGCCCTGTTTTACAGACGATGGGCATTCATTCATAAAATTCCATTGTGGTCTACACACCAGTAAGCACAAGCACGTCTTTTTTTGGTCCTTTCCGGGTGTCGTTTTTTGGTGGTAATGTAGGCTTACCACATATAATTCAATTTCAGCCAATACTGTTAGGATACACCTCAATAAGCATGGATCGATGGATTTTTGTGTGTGAAGTTCCGGACCGGCCTTGATTTCCACGTCCATGGACATTGGTTTTTGGTCCGGACCAAATCTGAACGAATCATAGACGTCTATGTTTGGTTCAGATTTAGTGCAGTCCAGACCGGCCTCTTGCTTCCATTCAGCCACAAGAGCATTATTAGTGAGGTCGGGCATTTATGCCTGGCTCGCAGTCGGCGTTTCAATTAATCTCAAAGGCGTTTGATGGGGTTGAGGTCCGGCTCAATGCGATACGCAACATCCAGGACTATCATTAGCCTGGTAGTGGGAAATGGTGTTTCATAATGAACATATGGATATTTCCCCGTGTTTTTCACCTTCTCTTCATTAAATCGAGTTAAGGGGGACATCAACGCCTTTGCTGCCTGAATTGAGAATGTTTTATGTACGAACCTGCATAAACAATTCATGTTACTCCTCTTGTGTGTATGTGCAGGTAATATGAAACACTTTGATTCATTTGCCCTCCTATGTCTAACAGGGCTTGCCACAGATCTACTAGCTGAGAACTGGCTCATCTCACATTTCATCAGGACCTTTCTGTTAAATTATATTTTATTTTATTAGTCAACACAGCTCCATCCTGTCCATTTCCCAAGCACTGTAGTAGTACCTCTTCTGACACAATGACAAACCAGCTGCTTACTCAGCTAAATCTTGAGATGAGAATGTATTGTTCATTGTAAATAAGTAGGGGGGAAATTACCCGTTTTTAAGTGGTTGAACGGTTTCTACCAAGAGTATTTGCACAATTGATCATCCAACTCAATAACAATCCAAATCCTGGATCAATATGTCTGTCTACTGATGTCCTTATCATACCATACTGCTTTGTAAATGCTGGACTAAACATCCAAGTGACCATTTCCTCTTTTACGTGGCCACAATCTGCATAGTAACTGGGTGTAGTAGACTATAATTGCACAATAAAATAACTAGGGTTAGGAAAGATTTCCTTGGAACTTGAGTGTGAAGCGAGTGCTGCAATTTCATCAGGAAGATGCTGCAGGCCAGGCAGCTGAGCCTGCAGGAATTGATCAGTCTGCAGTATAAATTGAGGCAGATGCTGGCTAACTAATTAGTGCTCAGGAATAAGATAATGAAAAAATATATAGAAGTTTATTAAAGAAGTTGAATCGGTTATAATTAATTTCACAATATATCCTACCGATCCCTGACTTTGGCGATGTCATTTACAAATTAGCCTCCAACACTCTACTCAGCAAATTGGATGCAGTCTATCACAGTGCCATCTCTTTTGTCACCAAAGCCCCATATACTACCCATCACTGCGACCTGTATGCTCTCGTTGGCTGGTCCACGCTACATATTCGTCGCCAAACCCACTGGCTCCAGGTCATCTATAAGTCTTTGCTAGGTATAGCTCCGCCTTATCTCAGCTCACTGGTCGCCATAGCAGCACTCACCTGTAGCACGCTCCAGAAGGTATAGTTCACTGGTCACCTCCAAAGCCAATTCCCCCTTTGGCCGCCTTTCCTTCCAGTTCTCTGCAGCCAATGACTGGAGCGAGTTAGTGAGGGAGACATATCTCCCTCACTAACTTTAAGGTCAGCTGTCAGAGGAGCTTATAGCTGCTGTATAGCTGATCGCTGCAGCTATACACAGCCCATCTGTAAATAGCCCATCCAACCAACTACCTACCTCATCCCCATATTTGTTTTTGTTTTTCTGCTCTTTTGCACACCAGTATTTCTACTTGCACATCCTCATCCGCACATCTATCACTCCAGTGTAAATTGCTAAATTGTAACTACTTTGCCACTATTGGCCTATTTATTGCCTTTACCTCCTTACTGCACACACTGTATAGAGATGTTTTCTTTTTTGTTATTGACTGTATGTTTGTTTATCCCATGTGTATCCCATGTGTGCCCCTGTGTTGTTGTTTTTGTCGCACTGCTTTGCTTTATCTTGGCCAGGTTGCAGTTGTAAATGAGAACTTGTTCTCAACTGGCCTACCTAGTTAAATAAAGGTGAAATATATATAAATATAAAATAAATCATCAAAAATGGGTATTTCAGAGTATGAGCTTTTGTGAACCTCACTTCCTAAACATATACAGTGGGGCAAAAAAGTATTTAGTCAGCCACATTGTAGGATTTGTAATTAATTAATTTGCAAATTATGGTGGAAAATAAGTATTTGCTCAATAACAAAAGTTTATCTCAATACTTTGTTATAGACCCTTTGTTGGCAATGACAGAGGTCAAACGTTTTCTGTAAGTCTTCACAAGGTTTTCACACACTGTTGCTGGTATTTTGGCCCTATGATGAAAATTACAGGCCTCTCTCATCTTTTTAAGTGGGAGAACTTGCACAATTGGTGGCTGACTAAATACTTTTTTGCCCCACTGTATATTGTCTGGATCCACCAGTAGGCAGTTAGAGTTTGTACTTTAGAAGAGTTGTTTACAACTGGCCAGTTAACTGCAGATGTCTGGCAGGAAGTGCCTGGTGTCACCTGCTTTGACTCTAAAGAGCATGAGAGGTGTCTGAGGCTTAAAAGTTGTGTTCCAGCAGCACTGAAAATGCTGATCTCATCTCAGCAAAGTGTTTGCAGCACAACTGGTCCAACACATCTGGAAAACCACTGCCTGACACAGGCCTCTTTCAGCCGTGTTCTCACAGAACAAGCCTTTATAATTTACAGTTCTTTCCCATAAGGCTTAAACCCAATGCAAACCCATGCATGGGCTGTTCCCTGACTGAAGCTGCAAGCACATGTAACACAAAAGAAACTTATTGCAAAACGTGGAATTGAAAACCATGTAAAATGTAAGTGAATGACTCATGCGATAATTTGCCCCCAATGCATAAGCCAGTGTCAGTACAGCAGAAAACTCCCTTCATGAGTTTTATTGACTCTTACGATAATGGACGCCATGGAAATGCAAATGAAACTTCACTTTCAACTTTATTGGTATGAATACACAATGTGACACTCTTGCTCTGAGCCTGATGTGTTGTGATATAGAATTCATGTACGGTCTCCTTTGCACAAAACATTCTGCTAAACTTTACGGAAGAAAATGATCAAAGTCAAGTTGAGGAAATGACAGGAAGTCATGGGTAATAAATGGACGAGAATTCAGTATGTTAATTACCTTACAATGGTCTTATCTCTAAAGCAGCTTACCCTGCACATGGACATCCTCAATAATAGAGCTGTAAAAAAATACAAATATTAAATGACATGCAGAATAGCGTGATCAAAATCCTAAAGCTAATTGAAGAAGTGTATTTCTATAACTGTATTTACTTGAAGATGTCTCATTGTAATTCGTATTTACTGCATGTTAGGCAATATGGCCCTCATCTTCACATACACATTCACAAGACTTGTATAACTGCTCTCTAACAAGCATCGCTAGAACAATGCAACTATTATGAGTGCAAACAATTAAATGTCCTTCATTGTATAGTGCCGTTGCAATGTTGTTATTATTACATGAATATCTTTCTGTATTTATAGTACCACAGAAAAATGGTATGATTCATTGGGTTGATGATATTTCTTGTCAGAGATAACAATGGTGGTGCATTTCTCATACCAAGTGGTTATGGAGCCAGTCAAGATGCTCTTGATGGTGCAGCTGTAGAACTTTTCGAGGATCCGAGGGCCCATGTCAAATCTTTTCAGCCTCCTGAGGGGGAAGAGGGGTCCTCTTCACGACTGTGCGGACCATTTTAAGTCCATAGGGATGTGGACGCTAAGACAGTAGAAGCTCTCAACCTGCTCCACTACAGCGCTGTCGATGTGGATGGGGGTGTGCTTTCCCCTCTTTCTCCTGTAGTCCACAAACAGATCCTTGGTCTTATTGACATTGAGGCAGAGGTTGCTGTCATGGCACAACAGGGCCAAGTCTCTGACCTCATCCCTGTAGGCTGTCTCATCGCTGTCGGTGATCAGGCCTACCACTCTAGTGTTGTCAGCAAACTTGATGATGGTGTTGGAGTCGTGTGTGGTCATGCAGTCGTGGGTGAACAGGGAGTACAGGATGGGAATAAAAACACACCCTTTGAGGGGCCCCAGTGTTGAGGGTTGGCGTGGCAGAGGTGATGTTGCCTACCCTCACCAGCTGGGGCTGTTGCGTCAGGAAGTCCAAGATCCAGCTACAGAGGGAGGTGTTCAATCCCGGGGTGTGATAACATGCGTCTTGGTGAGAGGTGCAGGAGAGCAGGGATGTCTGAGGAGCGTGTTTAATAATAGTCCAGCAATGCAAATGGCACAGAACAAAAATCCCAAAACTACGCTCTCGAATAATCGTGCAAACACACGGAGGAACTAACACAGTTCCGACACTTTACATACACGTGCGTAAATGCGAAAAAACAACAAACATCAAATACCATCGAACGCAATACACACAAGTCTAATCCTGCACGAATTACGGCAGGTAACAGCTGCCCTATATACCCACAGAAATCAAAGCAATTGAAAACCAGGTGTGAAAAGGAACACAGACAAAACAACCAGAAAAAGAAAAAGGGATCGGTAGTGGCTAGTAGACCGGCAACGCCGAGCGCCCGCCCGAACAGGGAGAGGAGTTACCCTCGGTAGAAGTCGTGACAGTAACCCCCCCTGACGCACGGCTCCCGCAGCGCGACGACGCCGGCCTCGAGGACGACCCGGACGAGGCGCAGGGCGATCCGGATGGAGGCGGTGAAACTCCCTTAGCATAGGAGGATCCAGTACGTCCTCCACCGGCACCCAGCATCTCTCCTCCGGACCGTACCCCTCCCAGTCCACGAGGTACTGAAGACCCCCCACCCGACGCCTCGAGTCCAGTATGGACCGAACTGCATACGCCGGGAGGGACCTCCCGCACCTCATCTTCTTGAAGCGGACCAGCCACCACCGGCCTGAGGAGAGACACATGAAACGAGGGGTTAATACGGTAATACGGGGGGAGCTGTAACCTATAACACACCTCGTTTATTCTCCTCAGGACTTTGAATGGCCCCACAAACCGCGGACCCAGCTTCCGGCAGGGCAGGTGGAGGGGCAGGTTTCGGGTCGAGAGCCAGACCCGGTCCCCCGGTGTGTACACCGGGGCCTCGCTGCGATGGCGGTCGGCACTGGCCTTCTGCCGTGCTTCGGCCCGTTTAAGGTACCCATGGGCGGCCTCCCAGGTTTCCCTTGAGCGTTTCACCCAATCGTCCACCGCAGGAGCCTCGGTCTGGCTCTGATGCCATGGTACCAGGACCGGCTGATAGCCCAACACACATTGGAAGGGCGACAGGTTCGTAGAGGAGTGGGGGAGTGAGTTCTGGGCCATCTCCGCCCAGCGGATGTACTTCGCCCACTCCCCTGGCCGGTCCTGGCAATACGACCGCAGAAACCTACCCACATCCTGGTTCACTCTTTCCACCTGCCCATTACTCTCGGGGTGAAACCCAGAGGTCAGGCTGACCGAGACCCCCAAACGTTCCATGAAAGCCTTCCACACCCTGGACGTGAACTGGGGACCCCGATCAGAAACAATATCCTCAGGCACCCCGTAGTGCCGGAAGACGTGAGTAAACAGGGCCTCCGCCGTCTGTAGGGCCGTAGGGAGACCGGGCAAAGGGAGGAGACAACAGGACTTAGAAAACCGATCCACAACGACCAGGATTGTGGTGTTGCCCTGTGACGGTGGCAGATCGGTCAAGAAGTCAACCGACAGGTGTGACCAAGGCCGCTGTGGAACGGGAAGGGGTTGTAACTTCCCTCTGGGCAGGTGCCTAGGAGCCTTGCACTGAGCGCACACTGAGCAGGAGGACACATAAACCCTCACGTCCTTGGCTAAAGTGGTCCACCAGTACTTCCCACTAAGACATCGCACCGTCCTTCTTCTTCACAAAAAAGAAACTCGAGGAGGCAGGTGAGATGGAGGGCTGAATGAACCCCTGCCCCAAAGATTCCGATATGTATGTCTCCATAGCCACCGTCTCCTCCTGTGACAGGGGATACACGTGACTCCTGGGAAGTGCAGCGCCTACCAGGAGATTTATCGCACAATCCCCTCGTCGATGAGGTGGTAATTGGGTCGCCTTCTTTTTACAGAAGGCGATAGCCAAATCGGCATATTCTGAGGGAATGTGCACGGTGGAGACTTGGTCTGGACTCTCCACCGTTGTAGCACCGATGGAAACTCCTACACAACTGCCTGAGCACTCCTCCGACCACCCCTGTAGAGCCCTCTGTTGCCACGAAATCCTGGGGTTGTGACGGGCCAACCAGGGGATCCCCAACACCACCGGA
Organism: Oncorhynchus clarkii lewisi; assembly: GCF_045791955.1. Classification (NCBI taxonomy): domain Eukaryota; kingdom Metazoa; phylum Chordata; class Actinopteri; order Salmoniformes; family Salmonidae; genus Oncorhynchus; species Oncorhynchus clarkii. The sequence continues at coordinate 30,342,542 of NC_092156.1, forward strand.
AACGCAGGAGAATCAATGAGGAAGAGACTAATTCTCTCCTCATGACCCTCCTGCATAACCATATCCAGTGGAGCCGTGGCCTCCCTGACTAGCCCTGACCCTAATGGTCGGCTATCTAAGGCGTGCACTGGGAAGGGTTTATCCAGCTGAACAAGGGGAATCCCTAACCTGTTCGCTAAACCGCGGTCAATAAAATTCCCCGCCGCGCCTGAATCTACTAGCGCCTTATGCCGGGAAAGAGGGGAAAATTTAGGAAAAACAATCCATACATACACGTGACCAACAGGGGGCTGCCGACTCACCTGAGGTGTCCGGGCAGTGCTCGGCCTGGCGTCTCGACTCCCGGGGGGACCCCCCCAGCACCGGTCAGCAGTGTGCCCTCTGCGACCACAGCTGGCACAGGAAAGGCCCCCTCCTCCGGTCGACCTCGCTGAAGCACCTCCTAGCTCCATGGGTGTTGGAGTGGTGGAGCTGGGAGATGGAACTGACAGAGCCCGATCTGGACGTCCGCGGGTCGCCAGCAAGTTGTCCAACCGAATGGACATGTCGATCAATTGGTCCAAGGACAGGGTGGTGTCTCTACAGTCCAGCTCCCTACGGACGTCCTCACGCAAACTACACCTATAGTGATCGATCAAGGCCCTGTCGTTCCATCCCGCGCCAGCGGCCAAGGTCCGGAACTCTAGAGCAAAGTCCTGAGCACTCCTCTTCTCCTGCCTCAGATGGAACAGCTGTTCACCCGCCGCTCGACCCTCAGGTGGGTGATCAAACACGGCCCGAAAGCGGCGGGTGAACTCTGGGTAGTGGTCCCTCGCCGAGTCAGGATCGTTCCACACCGCGTTGGCCCACTCCAGGGCTTTACCTGCGAGGCAGGAGACGAGGGCGTTCACGCTCTCACCCCCCGAAGGAGCCGGACGAACGGTCGCCAGGTATAGGTCCATCTGGAGTAAGAAGCCCTGGCACCCGGCCGCCGTCCCATCATACTCCCTCGGCAGGGCGTGTCGAATTCCACTGTGCTCAGGCAATGAAGGAGAGGGTAGTGGTACTGGTTGGGGTGTAGCTGATAACGGTGTGGGAAGGCCACCTCTCTCCCATCGTCGCCATCACCTGATCCATGGCGGTCCCCAGTCGGTGTAACACTGCCGTGTGGTGTTGAACTCGCTCCTCCACGGACCCTGGAAGTGCGTCCGCTCCTGCTGACTCCATAATTATATTGGTGCAGGATTCTGTGATAACATGCGTCTTGGTGAGAGGTGTAGGAGTCAGGCGCAGGAGAGCAGGGATGTCTGAGGAGCGTGTTTAATAATAGTCCAGCAATGCAAATGGCACAGAACAAAAATCCCAAAACTACGCTCTCGAATAATCGTGCAAACACACGGAGGAACTAACACAGTTCCGACACTTTACATACACGTGCGTAAATGCGAAAAAACAACAAACATCAAATACCATCGAACGCAATACACACAAATCTAATCCTGCACGAATTACGGCAGGTAACAGCTGCCCTATATACCCACAGAAATCAAAGCAATTGAAAACCAGGTGTGAAAAGGAACACAGACAAAACAACCAGAAAAAGAAAAAGGGATTGGTAGTGGCTAGTAGACCGGCAACGCCGAGCGCCGAGCGCCGCCCGAACAGGGAGAGGAGTTACCCTCGGTAGAAGTCGTGACACGGGGTCTCCAGCTTGGTTATGAGTTTGGAGGGGACTATGGTGTTGAACACTGAGCTATTGTCTATGAAAAGCATTCTCTCATAGTTATTTCCCCTCTTGTCCAGGTGGGAGAGGGCAGTGTGAAGTGCATTTGAGATTGCGCCATCTGTGGATCTGTTGGGGCGGTATGCAAATTGAGTTGGTGCAGGGTGTCTGGGATGATGTTGATGTGTGTCAGGATGACCAGCCTTTCAAAGCACTTCATCATTACAGACAGTGGCGACCCGTCATTCAAGGTTTTGATTCCCACCTTTCTAGCTAAAAAAATAAATATATACTTTTTAAAATATTTTTTTTGTTTTTGTTTTGGGATTCCTGTTTTGCATGTTATTTTGGCATTAATACGTGTCACATATCAATTTGCAAGCAATGTAAAAAAAATAAAAATATCTGTGAGTTAATAAAGCTGCATACAAACATGGTCTCTTTTTTTGCTTTCTTGAGGAAGGCAGCTCCAAAATGCAGGTGTTACAGCCTAGCTCAGTGCTTTATGTGGTGATGGGCAAGGAAGCAGAAAATACGGAGCGTAGGGGTTGGTAATGTTTTCTAGTTGCGCTGTGATTAGCTCAGTGTTCTGTCACTCATTGGGACACTACGTCACTGCCAAATCTATGTGGAGAGCTCGAAAATTCAAGCTTTTTTGGTGCTGCCATAGAGTTACATTAGAAGTGCCCTTCCAAGAAGGCTCAAGGTCATTGGCCATAGATAAAATGACGTCAATTCACGTTATATCTACAGCAGCTTTCATTGGACTGATCACGTCAACATCATACTTTCAAAATCTTAGTTAGCACGCTAGCAGTCATCATCATAATGAATAAAGTCGCCTATCTACTGGAAAATCCTTTTTATTTCTTGTCATATAAGGAGAAATAATGAAGAGAAATGATAGATATAATGTATAGGTGCTCATCGGCCATGGACATAAACATTACACAACAAGTTGAAAATCGCAAATTCAACAATGAGTGGATTGGAAGGAATCAGTGGCTAACTGCAAGCATCGCAAAGCAATCATTAGCCTGCTATTCAGTGGAGTGGGTATGTGGTCCCAAGTCTGGGTTTAAGGGTCTCTTTTCCAGGCTTAAAAGGATAAACATTCAACATTGGCCATGATGTCAATCCAGCATGACTTCTGCTGCGCTCAAAACAACTGGAAACTCAGAACTGGGAAATCTGATTTCAGTGAGTTCAAGACAACTGGGAACTCGTAAAAAAAACGAGATCCAACTGGGAAATACGTTTTGAACGATAATCCAACTCAGAGTTGCAAGTCTGGAACTCGGGCCTCTTTCTAGAGCTCCGACCTGAAGATCACTGACGTCATCATGATTTAACCTTGTTTTTTCCAGTTCCCAGTTGTCTTGAAAGCACCATACATCCAGAGAATTCCAGACTTTGATGACAAAGTTTGATGTCAAAATTTGCCCAGCAAAGACCACCTTCCTGTTCAAGTGAGCACAGCACAACAAGGCGAGTCCAAAAATGTCTTGTATGCTGCTGCATCAATGATGTGATATGCCAGGGAGATATGTATACTGTAGTTAAGAAAGTAATACTAAGTGTATGTTGTGTATAGTGTTGCACATTTTGAGGAATATTCAGAGATGGAACATTTCCGTGGGAGTTAACGGGAATATATGGGAATTAACAGAAATATATGCAAATTAATATTAATATCATTTAAAATGAGATGTTTTTTTGCATCGGATATATTTACCATATTATATGGAGACAGAAACATAAACCTTTTACCTCAACCTTGTTGAGGATGGCTCGTTGTCAGGCTCAAAAAGCCTCAAATTTGCCCGGATGGCCACCAATTATTCAACCCTTGTATTGGTAAGCCTGTTGCGTGCTTTGGTGTGTGTGTTCCCAAACAAGGACCAGTTGTGCTCTGAGGCGGCTGTTGGTGGGATTTGGATTTGAAGGATGATGGAGGCAACAGGGGAAAGAGCCTCAGATCCACAAAGTCCCTTCCACCAGGTGGTTGATGAGATATGTTGGCACGACTGCCATATTGCATCTCCATCCCAAAGCCCTTGCTTGGAAGTGTACTTCGCCAGACTGCCATGAACCTTGCCCTCATCCAGGCCAAAGTGGCAAGACACGGTAGTGATGACACCATAGGTGTTGTTGATCTCTGCACCAGACAGGATGCTCTTGCCAACATACTTGGGGTCCAACATGTACGCTGCGGTGTGTATGGGCTTCAGGCAGAAGTCTTCACGCTTTTTAATGTATTTCAGAACTGCAGTTTCCTCAGCTTTGAGAAACAGTGAAGTGGGCAGGGCAGTACGGATTTCTTCTCTTACATCTGCTAGCAGAGTCTGAACATCAGACAGGATGGCATTGTCTCCCTCAATCCGTGCAATGGCTACTGCTATAGGTTTCAGGAGTTTCAGGCTGCTTACCACTCTCTCCCAAAATACATCATCCAGGAGGATCCTCTTGATGGGGCTGTCCATATTGGCAGACTGTGATATGGCCATTTCTTGGAGAGACTCATTCCCCTCCAGGAGATTGTCAAACATGATAACACCACCACCCCAATGGGTGTTGCTGGGCAGCTTCATTGTGGTGCTCTTATTCTTCTCACTTTGCTTGGTGAGGTAGATTGCTGCTATAACTTGATGACTCTTCACATACCTAACCATTTCCTTGGCTCTCTTGTAGAGTGTATCCATTGTTTTCAGTGCCTTGATGTCCTTGAGGAGCAGATTCAATGCATGAGCAACACAGCCAATGGGTGTGATGTGAGGGTAGGACTCCTCCACTTTAGTCTAAGCAGCCTTCAAGTTCGCAGCATTGTCTGTCACTAGTGCAAATACCTTCTGTGGTCAAAGGTCATTGACTGCCTTCAGCTCATCTGCAATGTAGAGACCGGTGTGTCTGTTGTCACTTGTGTCTGTGCTCTTGTGGAATACTGGTTGAGGGGTGGAGATGATTTAGTTAATTATTCCTTGCCCACGAACATTCGACCAATCGAGATGATTGCAATACAGTCTGCTTTCTCTATGATTTGCTTGACCTTCACTTGAACTCTGTTGAACTCTGCATCCAGCAAATGAGTAGATTAAGCATGTCTGGTTGGAGTGGTGTATGCTGGGCGAAGAACATTCAGAAATCTCTTCCAATGCACATTGCCTGTGAGCATCAGAGGTGAACCAGTTGCATACACAGCTTGAGCAGGAAATTCATCAGCATTTCTCTTACTACGTTCCTCCACTGAGTAAAAAAAAAATCTTATTCCAGGAGGACCATGAGCTGTTGCTGTCGATAAGGTGTCTGATTCATCATTTTCACCTCAAATAGAAGTAGAGGGACTTTTGTCAGAGTTTGCTTGGTGTGAGCGCTGAGAGAACTTTATGCACTCGGCCAGATGATTCTGCGTCTTTGTTGCCTCTTTCACATATGATTTGGCACAGAATTTTCAAATGTGCACAGCTTTCCCTTCTACATTAGCTGCAGTGAAATGTTTCCACACATCAGATACTGCCGGTGGCATTTTTCTGTAAAGATTAGAATTTTTTTTTTTATATAAAAACAAATACAATTCCATGTACAGATAAATAGTTAATCAGTTAGATTAAACAACTCCTTTGTAAGAATTTTTAAAATGAAACATGTATGGAAACAGGTGAATTAACGCTCGAGCAACATGACCAAGCCCTGAAAGCCCTTTTGGAGCACATCAAGGAGTTTTCACGAAGCCTGTCTGACCTACAGGGCTGAACCTTCGCCAGAGCCATTTGTCCTGACTCCCAAGAGCTACGATGGAGAACTCGGAGCTTGCAGAGCCTTGTTAGTACAATGTTCACTAGTATTTGAGCAACAGCCCTACTCTTATGTTAGAGAACTGGCCAAGATTTCCTTCCTGATTGGCTGCCTCCGTGGAGCAGTGCTTACCTGGGCCACGGCAGTATGGGAGAGACAGTCCCCCATCTGCTTCTTCTACTCCCGATTCACGGAGGAGATGAGGAATGTCTTTGACCACCCGGTCTGTGGTAAGGATGCCACTAAACGACTCCTGTCCCTCCACCAAGGCCCCCATAGTGTTGTTGAGGTGGCATGTGAGTTTCGCACCCTCGCCGCTGAGAGCATTCCAGAACGCGCTCACTGAGACTATTAAGGACAAGTTGGTGTCCAGGGATGAGCCTGATGTACTCTCGCCATCCACATTGACAACCGTCTCCGTGAACGTCAGAGGGTGAGTAGGTAGGGTTGCATGCGCCATAACATCTGCTTCCGCGCCTTGTCCTCCTCCTGCATCCCTTTCCAAGGCTCTTCCTGATCCTGAACCCATGCAGCTCGGCCGGACCCGTCTCTATACAGAGGCGAGGCAGCAGCGAATTGGCGCTAGGAGCTGCCTATACTGTGGCCAGGTTGGTCACTTTGTCTCCAATTGTTCCCTACGTCCAGCAAAAGAGGAGGCTCGGCAGTAGTGGGGGATATACTGTTGAGCCAAATCGCCTGCCCATCTTCCCCAGACCCCTGCTTGAAGGCAACCTTGTGTGGCAGAGCCAGGGTTTTTCTGTCTGCTCTCATCGATTCGGACGCCAATGAGAGCTTCCTGGACGGAGGTGTCGTTACCCGGTTGGGCCTGGACACTGTCCAACTCGATTCACCCCTCGATGCCAACGCTCTCAATGGACAGCTCCTCGCCCGTGTCTGTGGAAAAAAAACGTCCCTGTCTCTCTGGAAACCCCCAGGAAAAGATCAGTTTCCACATAATCGTCTGTCCTTACTCCCATCGGTTCTTGGCCATCCATGGTTAAAGCTACACAACCCACAGATTGATTGGACCGCCGGAAAGTTAACCACTTGGAGATAATTTTGTCACTCATTGTCTACATTCTGCCTTTTCCCTGCCTTGTCTGAACCGCCGCACCTGTCATCAGTCCTGTCTTCAGCAAGCACCTGCCGCCTCTCCCCCAGTACCCCCCCCCCCCCTCTCTCTCTCTCTGTGATTGTGTGGGCGGAGACAGGTGTGCTGGAGTCAGAGCAGATTCCCACCAGCTGCAACCTGTTTCTTAATCAAGACCTCTACAAATATTCAGCCCTGCCACTTCCACACTGCCAGATCGTAATCTCTGCTCAGACAGTATGGTTCTAGCTGTTTTTACTATTCAGAGCCTTTGTGCCGTTTTTTCTTGCCTAACGCTGTTTTCCCCTCCGCTACAGTTCTGCCTGCTCTGACTCTGGTCCCTGTCTCCAGTGCCACGTCTCGTAATCCTGCTACTGTCCTGGATTCCACTCTACTACTCCCTTGGATTCCCCTCCGGACCTGCTTACCCTGTTGTCCCAACCCCTCTCGCTCCAGCCTCAGCCTCCTCACATGGTTTCCTGCAACCCACCCGAGCTTCCCCTGACCTGCACTCCATCTCCCCCTGTGCTGCAATAAATACCTTGGTTACTTCATCCCAGTTTCCTCGTCTGAGTCTGCTCTTGAGTTCCACTCTGCGTAACACACATACCACAATTGATGCAGTCTGAATCAGCTATATGAATAGTAGGCTACACATAATGCATTTCCAATGCCATGACTAGAGCATCACTGATTTTCAAGGGTTTTTGTATGTTTTTGCCAGGCTGATGTTTTCAGGTGATGTTATAGACAGCATACTGATATCCACCTACTGCAGCCTCCCTCAGAGTCAGGGTATTTCAACAACTGTGTCCACTGCCCTTTAATTATTTAATGGGAGGGACAGGGAGCAAAGAACATCTACATTGACATATCCACACAGTCAATTAGTGACTTCCGCTCAGCTCCAGAACATAAGGTGCATGTTACTGCAGAGCAAACAATGGGACACTTAAAATTGGTATAACATTAAGAAATGGAGACTGTGCCGAAGTAGATTAGATTGGTGTGTTCTATAATGTCATTCAAAGGAGAGAATTTTGGGGGGGCCTGTTTCCAATCACTTAGCTGCCAGTGAAGGGTGCTTGACATGCTGGTAATCAGACAAGGGGAAGGATTGTTATGCCAAATACATTATTTTTGATGGGGCTGTCACTGCATTCTAATTTTATAAATAAAAGGTGATGATGCTTTTGGATCACAAATGGTCAAATTGATTAAGGTTAGGGTTAAAGAGGTATATTATTGTCCCTTGTTCATCTGGGATAGAACAGCTGTAGTGGGATCTGCACATAGTGGAGCACATGACTGAAGTGAAGGGACACTGACAGTCTCACATGGTCACAATCAAGCGATCAAGGGTGGAGCTCCAGGAGTATGAGATGACTATATTATATTACAAGCTGGGCTATTATCTTAGGAGGGGGTTATTTATTAATGTTCTATATCAAGGTGGGACAAACAGTGTATGAAGGGTGTAGTGCCAGGTCATGGCCAATAGTAGGCGTACACATTAATTATTCACAGTGGATTAAATGCCAGAGTGAAGGAGAGAGAAAGAGGGGAGGGAGAGAGAGAGAGAGAGAGAGAGAGAGAATGTCAGTGAATGTGTGCGTGTGTGTGAGCATGCGTGTTCATATTCCTGCATTAATTTGTGTGTGTTTGTGAGAACATCTGTCCGTACGTGTGTGTGTGTGTGTGCGTGCGAGCGTGTGTGGGCAATCAAATCAAATCAAATTTATTTATATAGCCCTTCGTACATCAGCTGATATCTCAAAGTGCTGTACAGAAACCCAGCCTAAAACCCCAAACAGCAAGCAATGCAGGTGTAGAAGCACGGTGGCTAGGAAAAACTCCCTAGAAAGGAGTGGCAATGAGCCACAGACCCTCTATAGGACTTACTGTGCGAGCTCCAGCTCCCTGCACCGGATCCTAGTGTCAGTCCAGTCCATTCTTTATAACTGGGGGAATCCTTCAGCCCATTAATCTAGCCACAGAAGGACACAGAGCTCACATCTGCTGCTAGAGCCCTGCCAAAGAGCCAACGGTTACTCTTACATAATGTCTGTGTAAGACCAGAGAGACAGCTATTTTTCTGTTTACATCTTTTCTTCAGCACATATTCCTTACAATTTTAGGAAGGCTTAGATGTTTAGAGAATCAATGGCAAAAATCTAAGCGGTGGATCTGAGCCTCTTTGGATCCCTTACTCTGCACTGGAATAGGAGGCATTGTCATGTGCATGGTAGTGGTGTAGTGAAAATAAGAAATGACCAGGGTCAGGGCTGTGTGCGTGTGTGTGTGTGTGTGTGCGTGCGTGCGTGCATGCATGCATGCGTTTGCTCTGCAGTATCATGCACCCAGTGTTTCTCTAGATTAGCTCTGGGCCAGAGGGTAATCGCTGACTCCTCAGTGTACCTGGGACATACCCACAGTGAGTCCGAAGGCCATGCTTTTATGACACACATGGCTTCTCTATATGAGCGTCTGTGTCTCGTGTTTCCAGGGTCCCTGCCTCTATGGCAACGAGATTTGCATTATTTTTCAGTGGCGACCCGTCATTCAGGGCAGGTGGGGCAGAGCCCCAACTGTTCAGCTAAAAAAAATATATGGAGACACTTTTATGTATATGTTGTTTTTTTTCCGGTTTTGCAGGTTGTTTTGGATTAATACATGTCACATATCAGTTTGCAAACTGCATAAAGCTGCATACAAACATGGTCTCTTTTTGCTTTCTTGAGTAAGGCAGCTCCAAAATGCAGGTGTTTCAGCCTAGCTCAAAGCTTTCTGTGGTGGTGGGGAAGCCAGCGGAAAATAGTAGGGGTTGGTAATACTCTCTTGTTGCTCCGTGATTGGCTCTGCGTTCTGTCACTCATTGGGACACAACTTCACTGCAAAATCTATGGGGAGAGCTCGAAAATTCAAGCCCCTTGGGTGCTACCATAGAGTTACATTAGAAGTGCCCATCCAAGAAAGCTCAAGGTCATTGGCCACAGATCAAATTGCGTCAAATCACCTTATATCTACAGTATCATTGATTGGACTGGTCATGTCAATATCATATTTCCAAAACCTTAGCTAGAAAGCTACATGTAGCAGTCATCATCATGAATCAAGTCGACAATCTACTGGCAAATCCTAGCATCTACAAAACAAAACAGAACAGAGAAACAAGCCCGCACAAAAGCAGGCGGGCATAACAGGCTTAAATAGCCCTAAACCAAACCCCAAACGAGAAACAGGTGAAACCAATAAGACATAACCAACAGAAAAGGAAAAGGGAATCGGTGGCAGCTAGTAGACCGGTGACAATGACCACCGAGCGCCGCCCGAACAGGAAGGGAGCCACCTTTGGTGGAAGTCATGACAAGCTGTTTTTAAACTGGGTGGTTCGAGCACTGAATGCTTATTGGCTGACAGCTGTGGTATATCAGACCATATACCACAGGTATGACAAAACATTTATTTTGACTGCTCTAATTACGTTGGTAACCAGTTTCTAATAGCAATAAGGTACCATGAGGTTTGTGGTAGATCAAATAAAATTTGATTAGTCACATGGCCCGAATACAACAGACCTTACAGTGAAATGCTTACTTATGTGCCCCTAACCAACAATGCAGTTAAAAATATATATGAGTAAGAATAAGAAATAAAAGTAACAAGTAATTAAAGAGCTGCAGTAAAATAACAATAGCAAGACTATACACAGGGGGGCACCGTTTAGTTGCGGTAATATATGCATGTGGGCAGAGTTATTAAAGTGACTATGCACGTGCCTAAGAACAGCCCTTAGCCGTGGTATATTGGCCATATGCCACACCTCCTCGTAACTTATTGGTTAAGTATAGCCAGCTGCATAGATTCCCTTTGGACTGTAAGATTAAATAACTCAATATCGCCATCTGCCGACTTTTGGGCTAGCATCAAGTCTAGTTGAGGAATAAAGTCTAGTTATAGAAAGTGAGTGGTTTGAAGATAAAGCAAATACACACAATATCGACCAGATAAACAAGTGAATTCAAGAGGCGTACAAAACTCTAATATCATGCTTTTATTATAAGGGCTACAACCCTTTCAAAGCCTTCAATGGTGGGGAACCGGCAGTGGTGGGAAAAGTACCCAATTGTCATACTTGAGTAAAAGTAAAGATACCTTAATAGAAAATGACATGTAAAAGTGAACGTTATCCAGTAAAACACTACTTGTGTAAAAGTCTAAAAGTATTTGGTTTTAAATATACCTAAGTATCAGAAGTAAATGCAATTGAAAAAATATACTTAAGTATCAAAAGTATAAATCATTTAATCATAAAATTCCTAGTATTAAGCAAACCAGACGGCACAATTTTCTAGTTTTTTTTCCCCAATTTACGGATAGCCAGGGACACTCTCAAACACTCAGACATAATTTACAAATGAAGCATTTGTGTTTCGTGAATCCTCCAGATATCCAGATTTCATGAATCCTCCAGAGGCGGGGGATGACCAGGGATGTTCTCTTGATAAGTGCATGAATTGGACCATTTTCCTGTCCTGTTTGAGCATTCAAAATGTAATTAGTTATTTTGGGTGTCAGGGAAAATGTATAGAGTAAAAAGTACATCATTTTGTTTAGGAATGTAGTGAAGTAAAAGTAAAATAAGTCAATATGAATAGTAAAGATACCACCCAATATGAGTGGTAAAGATACCACCCAAAACGATTTAAGTAGAACTTGAAAGTATTTTTACTTAAGTACTTTACGCCACTGGGAACCGTAGCACGCAAGTAGGAACTGACGTTCATTCACGAGGACGAATGATGTGGCAAAAATCAAAGGGCGAATCGCAAAGAAATAGTACCAATGCATCCTTAATCGCCGAAATTGTATGCGCCCTTTGCACTACATTTTAGTAATTTTTATTGGATTGTATAAAAATGAATAGTTTTAAATTGTGAATATTATACATAAAATGCTAATCGTGATTGGAAATTACACTTTTTGAAACATAAATATGTGTATTCGTCCGCCCCACTGAAGTACACTGCCATTTCCGGATTGTTTCTCTCCCGAGCAGCCTCCACCACCGCCATTGAAGGTCCAGTGTGTTCAGTGCAGCGGTATCAGACCGTCATCACTGGGGAAGCAAGTAAACAGCAAAAGGACAATTACAATCACCAGTATATTGACAACACATTGTCATACAAGTCTAACCAATTGGACTTTAAACTAGCCTTTTCCTGGCTGTCCGGCTAGGATCTGAGAAGAAGCCGTAGTGTGTTAGCATTAGGAGAATCGGGAGGAGAGCAAAGGAACCGCCATGGCTCAGATCCTGCCTATTCGCTTTCAGGAGCACCTGCAGGTAACGTTATGTTGAATGAATGGTGATATTTCTGAAAAATTATAATGTATTACTTTCCTCATTCATTGTTCATTAGGATACTAACATAACCGACGAGTTACAAGCATCGCTTATCTCTGAATGAAAATGACCTCAACATAATGTTGGCTGAGTTAGCTAGTTCGCTAATCATGACATCGTCGCCCAGCTCGGTGGGACGCTGACGATGGATGACATTAGTTAACTAGATACAGTAACTATATAGATATCGTTTCTAACTAGCGAGCAAGTTGTCTTACCCATTGGTATGGACGGCGAAGTCGTTAGTAGGCCAATAACTTATTGTTATAGTTGGCTAACGTTAGCTACAATATAGGTAGTTTGCCAACTAACCAGTATGAGCCCAGCTAACGTTAGCTTAGCCTAAATCTACTAGCCAGCTGCTCACGAATGTGTTCTAGCTAGCTACATGAAGGAAATAAATTAATACCAATTCAGCAATAAACCATCTGTCGTTAATTATGATTTCGGGTGTTTATCCGCACGTTATAGCTATCTAAATGTGATGACCATTCAACCCGGATCAAATATTAGTAAGCTAAAGTTAGCTAGCCACCTATAGTAGCTAGTTTAGCTAACATTCTTCCTGTCACAGATCTGAACTATCAGGCGAGTTGAGTTACATTTCCATTTACACCTGTACTTGCCTTAGTTTTGAATAAGCAGGTCTAGCTCAGCCGGCGGTGTGAGGTCACTAGTTAACACCAAGCCTGATAGTCATTTCCCTCAATGTCAGTACTGAAGAATAGGCAACGTTTCATTCTTTCCTTCCCTAACAGTATCATGAATATCCTTTCATTCATGCAGATTAGGTTAAGTGGGCTGCCTGCCTCATGATTCTTAATTTACTTTCCTAGTTAAATAAAGCATGTCATCAGCATGTGTATGACACATCTTCACACATAATTAGATAAGGCTTTTTCATGTACTTTTGTATGAATGCATACTGACTAATGATTTTCCATCACAGATAAGTTTTATTACTGTTCTGTTAATGAAATAAGTTTAAACTCTTGGGCAGTTTGGCTGTAGTTTATTTTCAGTGGACAATTTATTTATTTTTAACCTTTATTTAACTAGGAAAGTCAATTAAGAACATTCTTATTTACAACGACGACCAAACCCGGACGACGCTGGGCCAATTGTGTGCTCCTCTATGGGACTCTCAATCACGGCCGGTTGTGATACAGCCTGGATTTGAACCAGGGTTTCTGTAGTGATGCCTCAAGCACTGAGATGCAGTACCTTAGACCGCTGCACCTCTCGAGAGCCCAAAACATTTACCTCAAGCACTAAAAAGCTACACAAATTACATCTGACCAATGAAAAAGCCTTCCTCTATTAGGCAATATATGTGACTGGGAGTGTTTGTGGGTTTTGAATGACCACACCTTAGCCTGACATAGGCTACATCACGTCATGGTGACTATTATACTCACAGTAGGTCAAGTTGAGGAAGTGGAAAACATTTATGCTCCTTGGAGTGCATGTATTGTGTCAAGACTGCTGGCTTGAAAGATCTCTAAGTGAGCTAGCTAATGAATAAATCAGTCTCTGGTCTTTTTGTGGAGCCTCAGATCCAGAACGAGACATGCGATCTGCCTACATCTTGGTTTCTGAAAAATGATTGGTTTTACATTGTGTTGCTAGACACAATGCAAAGTTGGTTTGTTTTAAAGCATGACTCATAAACAAAACCGTTAGGAGAGGTGGAAATATGTAGTATTTATTTTTCAGTCAGAGTAATAGCTTTACTACAATACTTATAGACAAAGCGCTGCATGTGACAGACTCACTTTTGCTGTTAAATTGTGCAGTTTTGCCTCTACATCTGGAGTAGTGCTGTTTTTGCTATTACATTGATTCTAGTTTCTCTTCTCTTTTCTCATGGATATTGTATGGTGTCTGAGGGGAATCGCAACTGTACTTTCTCAGTATTTCAATCTGTGGTGTAAAATGATAGGATATTCTCCAGAGGATTATGGCTAACCACAGATGTTGGAGAGGTGAAGGGATGTCACTGTGAGCCAATGTTGTTGGACTGTCCTCTTTTTTTTCCTTTTTTTTTCTGCAGACGGGAATGGTGATAACACAAATGAGCCCTGCAGGCGTAGTCCCCAAACACTAGCCCTAGTATCCACTCCAGCCTTTACTGCTGCACAGTGCATTCACAGCAATAGCCCTTAGTGCCAGGATGATACCAGTATCGTTAGATTTTTTTTCCATGGCTAAAATGAAAACACAAAGCAGACCAAACTCTTTGCTCCTTTAATAACCTGCTGTATGTAAAATATGATAAAATCAATTGTGACTGGATGACAACATAATGATGTTTGTTTCCAATGTTGGGGCTGTTTTCCTAAAGAAGTTAAATCCGTTTTGTTTTTCTTTGCCACGATACTAACAATTATCAAGATATTGGTAACTAAAGCTATATTTAGATCAATTTGATTAGTCAACTTTATCTTCAGTACATCACGTCTGAGGTTGACAAGCCCTTGTAAAGGCCTTTAGTTTGTGGAATTATAATGTACAGTTTATGGTGAGTTTTATGCCCTTGAAGGGTCTCTAATTGCAGGAGTGGGTGTTTCAGAAGATAGAGGAAGGTGGGACTGTTTAGATAATGTACTGGCTATTCTGTGAATTGAGATTGAGATAAGCTGGCACTGTAGTTTGTAGCTGTAGGGTGTGAGGCAGGGGTGTTGTGCACCACATCCACCATCTTTCTCCTGCATCTTGACTGAGACTTAATACTAGTACTCCGTCTATGAATTATAGATTTTGACTGAAATTACCAACACTGTGTGTGTAGAATTCACATTGACCTCTGGTGCATGCTCCCGTTTTTTTAAGGCTGTGTCAAGTTATTCTAGACATGAAAGCATTTTCAGCGCAAAGCTAGAGAAGGATATTGTGCTCTCACTATGCATTGCATTTATTTACTAGTTTCTGTTGCCTAACAGCGCCCGCAGCGCACAAATTTAGTGTAATAAGTATCCTCTGATTTCTGTGTCATTGGCACGTCAGTCATTGTATGTGACTGATGTATATACCCTGGGGAGTCCAGCTGCCATCACTAATTCTTTACTTGCATATGCTGTTTCATGCGTGTTTCACGGATGGTGTAGAGCGAGGTATGAGCAGTGGATCATGCAGAATATTTCCCACACATTGTCCTTCAACTGGGCCATTCATGGTGGGCTGTAATTGGAAATGAGGACCCAAAGGTTCCCTTTGGTGTAGGTCACCCATTTACATGATGAAATGCAAAGCATAGGCCTATGGGGCAACAAGTAGGCTAGTGGTTAGTGTTGGGCCAGTAACTGAAAGGTTGCTGGATCAAATCCTCGAGCTGACAAGGTAAAAATCTGTTATTCCCCCCTGAGCGAGGCAGTTGACCCACTGTTCTCCGGCCGCCGAAGACGTGGATGTCGATTAAGGCAGCCACCCGCACTTCTCTGATTCAGAGGGGTTGGGTTAAATGCGGAAGACACATTTCAGTTGAAGGTATTCAGTTGTACAACTGACTAGGTATCCCCCTTTCCTTTCTATTGTGATCATCTGTCATCCTCCCTGTTGGGTTTATGTCCACACTCCCTCTGGAGTGTCATAAATCTCTGCTGGGCTGTCAGGTATCTGGGCCGGTAGGTATACGGCTCCATACACACAGGAGAGCTAACTAGCTCCCAGGAAACTACCAGGGCCTCACTTTGAGCCAATTGGTGCAGTATAGTCACATGATGTGAGTCAGTCACTGACTCCTTTAAGGTCAGCCTCTCGTATCTGCTTCTGTGACATCACGGTGCTCCAGTGGGCAGGCGATGGATGTCTTCTCACACACATATCCAGCCCAGTACTGCTGTTCTAATACAGTACAGAGATCGAGCCAGCCAAACTCAGTCAGGTCCATTACTTTTTATTTTATATTTAACAAGGCAAGTCGGTTAAGAACAAATTCTTATTTACAATGACGGCCTACACCAGATAAACGCTATTTGTTCAGCCAGCAGCAGCAGTCCGATCTGCTTTAAAGCACACTTATGTTCACCCAGACTGACCCCAGAGGCTGAGGGAACCTCATGGTGAGCTGCACCACTGGGCCTATACGTTGAAGCCTCCCATCCACTTTATTTGCTCTCCCTCTGACGGTGTCCTCTGTCCTCACTCATCCGAGGCCACTTGCATAGCTTGCATTTTTATAAATCAACCATTTATACAGCTGGCTGTATAGAACTGGACTTTTCCTCTCTCTGAGGTACAAGGGCCCTGAATGTTTTTCCAGGCATGGTTTTTTTACTCACCACACACACTTGGTTTTCCTGGGAGTTGGAGCTAGTGTCTTGAACATAATGCATGTTGGACTCCTATTCACTGAGTGAAGACATTGTTCCTGGCTCTGTGTTGACAAAGGTTTCCCTTGCTATTAGTATTCTGTAACAGAGGGTGTGAGGAGTCAAGTTTCCTCACCTGTGCCAAATGTTTGTTTATATTGAGAGGAAAAAAAACTGGATATGTCAATAAATATCTTAGTGCTTAACAATATCATATCTCGGCAATGTTTCACTTCAATAAGGCCACTCACTATCTTTATATTCCTTCCCACTTTATTCAAGAGATGGCTAGTTGTCTCTTGATAAAATGTTTTTGATTACATGGCAGATGGTCCTGGGAGCATCTGTAAGAACATCTATCTGCTTGATGTGACCCTACATGTAGTCAGTCGTCTAGTATTATCCTACTAGGGCTGCTAGCACAGAACATGCATCTCATTCTCTCTATTTATGCAGCTTGAACAAGTTACAACAATGTAACCAGTTCAGCTGAAAATGAGATGCCCTACTCAAGGTCACATACTGTACATTTCTCCTCCTACATGACTCTGCTCACTGCTTGAAAGTCTTTATGCATTTTACCACAGCAATAACTGTTGTCGAATGGCATTTAAATGGAAGACATTACATTTTACCCCACCACTAAACTCTGTTTAGTGCGTAATAGGTGTTAGAAACTTTTTATGCCTGCGTTCTTTAAAACCTCACCTTCAAAGGTTTGTGTGGGGAACTTTGAACTCTCACCTGGTAAGCAGCTGATATCTCGTGACATGCTTGTGAGGATATGGATTTGCTGAACACTTGACATTCCTCAGTGTAGGACACCTGAACATAAAATAAAGCAGCAAAGCATTTCACAAAAAGGAAAAGCCATTAAACTATCTGGAAACCAACCCTCAGTCAGCAGAACTGGCTTGACCAGTGGCTGGACTCCACTCTGAATTCATCTTTTTATCTCTCCTTTTCCTCCCCTCTTCCCTTATATCTGTCAGACCAGAGGACCCGTCTTCCTTACCCCTGGGTTGGTGCTGGTCACATGTCCCCCGACCCGTGGTCAATCTGTGAGACAATGGGCTCCTGCTTCCTGTTGTGGAGTAATAGAGCAGTTTGGAGCTGGACCCCCTGCAAGCCTCAGCACATCCTGCCCTTCCTTGAATCCCTGCAGGACGCAGGGGCTTTTGTGCTGAGCAAGGTGCCCTTGTTCCCTTGAAGGAAGAGAGGAAAAGCAAACCTCTTGTTAAATCAGCAGATGGATGCATGGGTCTGCGGCTTGCTCAGGTTGAGAACGCTTCACATGGGGTTCGAGGGAAGTGTCTGATTTGCATTTTAGCCTATTCATCTTAACATAAGCTTTGATTCTAGCCAGGGACAGAGAGTACAGTTGCATCTTTCCTTGGAATGTCATTCGTTCCACACAGTGCATCACTACTGAACCACTTTCTGCCAGTGAGGCTGTAATGTATTGGGTATCCATTTGTTCCAGCCACTCCAGTGCACCTGGAACCAGGAGCTGCTAATCTATTATAGAGCTGCATCTAGATTTCCTGTCTGCTTCCCAGTGTTACGTAACAGAAGTATGCAGAGCATGCTCCACTGTAGTGCCATTTTAAGATCTAGTTAGGGGTTTTCATGTGATTTGTGACAATGATAAGAGTGACATGGTTTGTAAAGGTAGTGGTGATGGTAATGGATGATGAGAGGTCTGATGGCTGAGGAGTGACTCACTGCGGCCTTGTGGCAGTCTGTCTGTTTCTTCCCGCAGCACAGAGTCAATTGCCTGGCTGGTGTCATTACTCCTTTTAGGAGGGGAGACTATCATGCTCCCTTCACTCTGTAAACCTCTTTCGTCCCTCTTTTTGTATCCCCAATCTCGCACTCTTTCTCGCTCTGCTCCCTCTCGCCTCTCTCTCATCGTGCTGCCGTGGCAAAGTGACACCCGCCAGATAAATAAGCGCGACACTTTGCGGCAGCCTTGGCGCTGACAATCATTCCCTTTCTTACATCTCTCTTCTGTCAAGTGTTGCTCATGCTCCCCTGCTGTCAGTTTACATGTCATAGTTAATGCAGTGTTTCAATAGCATCTGGAATAAAAGGCCTTGGGCTGAAATGTGCCCAAACCCACCAGTCCAGCTATTGCCATGGGGTAGTTAACCCAACACCAGGTCTGTGAGGGCAGAGGACACAACCTCATGACTAAATTAGTGAGTTTCCAGCCTCCTCCATGTTGGTGTGTATGGTGTTAATTTGACTTGGTTTCTCACACATTCCTTCTCAGTGATGTCATGCATGCCTATGTGAGGCGGCTATGTTAGTGCCTGCTTAGTGTGTGCTCATAATGTTAGCCAAGGAAATTCGTTGTGGACAGACAAATCATTTTGCTCTAGTTCAACAGCTGTCTGACTCTGAGCTGAATTATTTGGGTTCCGGTCAGTGTAACACATTCATTGTGCAGTGGAGATGGAGGGCGCACTGGGGGCATGCCTGCTGGACTTTAAGTTCCTGTTTTATGGCTGTTTTCATGTTGAATCAAAAGCTTTTCCTCCAGCCACCAGCATAGAGGGACCTCATGGAGGATGAAGAGCATGTAAATCTGTCTAGACCATTGTGGAATGACTGTTAATGGGAGTGTTCTTCTGTCCTATGAGGGATTTCTGTCAAGTGTCCACTCCGAGTAACATCGGTCAGATATACGACTTCCTCAAATGCTTTGGCATAGGCATCATGTCTAGAGGTTCAAATGTGAATCCAGTATATACATTGCCTTTGATTTGTCAGCCATGAGTTTATTTTTTGTAGAGTGATATGCACTGTTCATTTTGAAGAACATTGGTGAACTTCTCCAGGGCCTTGTCTGACAAGGCATCAGTGTGTGTTCATTTTTACAAATGTCACCATAAATGTCCAAGCCTCCAACCAGGTTTGTTTCAAACACAAATCATCAAAATCCTGTCATCAGTCAGGTTTTATAACTGGGATCTCTTCAATAATGGCCTTGCATATCTTGAAAAGTAGTGGTAATATGTGTTCTGTTCTGGGCTTGGATAAGGCCAAGCTTATCTTTAGGGAGATAGTAACATTTGTAGTGTGTTTCTGTGTGAGTCACCCACAGTGGCCAGGCAGCTCTAAATGTAACAGAGTGTCTTTCCTGAGTGATGGATTGTGTTTGTCTGTAGGGCTGCATCTGCAGCAGAGCTCCATTGTTTACTGTTCAATTCAGTTGTGGGTCGTTACTTCTTACGCACTGCCTACAGAGTTCCCTTCCACCGACCAATGGCAGCAAGGTCAGGGCATCCCTCCAGCCAATGAGTGATGGTTATGCTGCAGTGATGTCATCAGTGCTATACTAAATGCCGCCCTAAACTGGAGTGTACAGCTATCTGTGTAATAGAATTGCGACCATATAATTAGATGGGTAGCTAGCTCTCTCTTTTTGTCACTTCTGTAATAATGATACAGGAGAGTTCCTGCTTATTAACTCCAATAGCCCTTTAAACTTATCTGGGATATGTGGGACGCTAGCATCCCACCTAACCAGCAGCCAGTGAAATTGCAGGGCGCCAAATTCAAAACAACAAATCTCATAATTAAAAGTCACAGAAACACACAGCCATTTCCAAAGAAGGAGAGGTGTCACAACTCAGAAATAGCTTTATAAATATTCACTTACCTTTGATCTTCGTCAGAATGCATTCCCAGGAATCCCAGTTCCACAATAAATGTTTGTTTTGTTCGATAAAGTTAATAATTTATGTCCAAATACCTCATTTTTGTTCGCGTTTAGCCCAGTAATCCATCTTCATGAGGCGTGAACTAGGTCCAGACAAAGTTCAAAAGTTCCGTTAGTCTGTAGAAACATGTCAAACAATCTTTAGGATGTTTTTAACATTAATGAAGATTTATGTTCCAACCGGAGAATTCCTTTGTCTGTAGAAAAGCAATGGAACGTGAGCTACCTCACTTGAACGAGTGTCACAAGCTTGTGGCACTCTGCCATACCACTGACTCAAAGAGCCCTTATGAGCCCCCCCTTTACAGTAGAAGCCTCAAACAAGTTTCTAAAGACTGTTGACATCTAGTGGAAGCCTTAGGAAGTGCAATTTGACCCCATAGACACTGTATTCAATAGGCCAAGCGTTGAAAAACGACAAACCTCAGATTTCCCACTTCCTGGTCTGATTTTTCTCAGGTTTCCGCCTGCCATATGAGTTCTGTTATACTCACAGACATCATTCAAACAAACTTCAGTGTTTTCTATCCAAATCTACTAATAACATGCATAAATTAGCAACTAGTAGCATGCAGTTTACTCTAGGCATGCTTTTCATCCAAACGGGAAAATGCCGCCTCCTATCCCAAACAGGTTGAATGAATAATGAATGAATAACTGTATGCTATTATATTTCTGTGTGCAGTGGTTCTTCCTTTTAAAAATTGAGCTGGTTTGTGACAGATTGTGGTAAATTGCATCATTCTGTCATTGCTCCACACTATCACAAGGGGGAGATAGATCAGCATTCTATCGGTAGTATAAACGGTGCACAAGTTCCTGCTTTATCTTTTCATAAATTAAATGGAGGTGTGAATGTTTCAGTCCGAGAGTCTCTTATCTGGCACTAGAGTCCTGCATCAGGCAAAAACAACAGATTCTGGAGGTGTTCCTGGAACTGTTAGGGAACTTAGGTAAATGCAATGCCGAATTACACTTGACATATGGACTGACGATTTTGGAAAAATAGGCACGGTGGGCTTTTGGGTTTCTCTCCCTCTAAAAACCCAAATAAATCATTGTAAATAACAGATGGTCTTTGTTTACCACAGTGTGAAAGGGTGATAGCCCCTCTATAGAAAGTGAGTTTCTGAAAAACCGAGTCCAGCGAGGATTTGTCAGCATAAAGCTGAGTGACTCACTCATTTGTGGCTTTGGATCAAAAATAAATAAGTACCAACATTCTTTGATTGGCAAAACATTTATTAACGACTAAGTTAATCTGCTCATGTGTGTTCAATTATTTGTGACATTGTGGTTACAATGAAGAATGTAAATTAAATAAATCCTGTTCATAATGAATAATCAGATGTGTTGCAAGCTTGTCATTGTTCCTTATTTTATTTGATGTTTTTAGGCCATACAAAATATACAAACAACAACTACTTCACACCTGCCCAGACCCACCTGCTCACACCCCCATCTGACTCTCCTCTTCAAACTGCACCATTTTGTTTCTCTCCATCGCCCACACTCACTTTCAACATTTGGATAATAAAGCATGTAAAGGCTGACATTGGTTGATTTAATATTCTTACAGCCAAATGTCTAACTCCTCCTGTAACTTTTGGACTTTTTAACATTCCCACAAGGCATTGATTATTATAACATAATGATAATGTACCAGGTAATTTAAATTACTGCAGACCTATGGGTTTAACCTTCTGAATGAATGATTATATTGAAGGACTGAAACATAAGCACCTCCATTAATTTACAAAAGGATAGTCTAATAGCTTGGCTAGGTGTGACAAATTCCCCAATTTGTACCACAGTTTAGACTACTGATAAATGCTGCAGTCAGAGTTGAGTCTTTTTGTAAAGTGTAGCCTAATGGCCAAAAAATGGCAAACTTACAATGTATTCGATGCTTAAATCTAAAGTTTTACATTTCCTCATTCAACCGCAAAATGGATAAAGCATATACTGTACAGTATTTGTTCATCAACATCTTTTATGCTTTTGTTAATAAAATAATGATAAACATCTGCATTTTGAAAGTATTTTTCAGCTACTGTACATTTCAGTTCAATTTTAGTTGCGCTTCCACCCCCAGCTCCACGACCATGGGTAAAACCTTGCTGAGATGGCCTCCCGAGTGGCGCAGCGGTCTAAGGCACTGCAGTGCTTGAGGTGTCGTTACAGACCCGCGTTCGATCCCGGGCTGTGTCTTAACCGGCTGCGACCGGGAGACGGGGAGAGGCAACGCACAATTGACCTAGCGTCGTCCGGCCCATGTGTCTTACTAGTGAACCTCTGAGTGTTCATTAATACTGTGTCTCAGAGGTGTCTGTCCGTGACCGACGCAACCTGAAAAGCGTTAATTAAAGACTGAGTTAATGTGTACTTGAGGTCACTGAGAAAGTTTGGTCATGTCCTGCTCTCCCTTGTGTGAGGAATTAGGCACGTTACTATGTAGGCTACAGAAAACATTGTCCTGTTGGTTTTTGTCAGACTGCACAGTAGCCTAAAACATATACGTTTACAAAAAAATCTAATTCAATAATACAGTATATTTGCACCACTGCAGATGCGGTGTATTTATTTTTATAATACTGTTGTCGATTTACAGTAGTGATGGACAGTTGGAGGCATTTTGAAAATAACATTTTAAAACACTTGTTTTTCACAAGTGTAGCAGGTTGTGAACTCTGCAAACAATGTTTTCACTTTGAGAATGGCAATTCACTAATGAATACATTCATTCAATACATTGGAATACAAAAGAATCCATCCACCCATGATGGACTAGCAGGACAATACTCTTGCCAAGAAGGACATCAAGTAGGAGGACCATTGTATTAAAAGACACTGCACAGTAGCCTAATAAACATGTGTTTACATTTTCTTTCTTTGAAATCAATCATTTCAATTCGTCACATGCGCTGAATACAAGTGTAGATCTTACCGTGAAATACTTACTTACAAGCCCTTAACCAACTGTGCAGTTCAAGAAAGAGTTAAGAAAATATTTACCAAATAAACTAAAGTGAAAAAAATATTTAAAAAATAACAATAACGAGGCTATATACATACGAGGTACCGAGTCAATGAGTAAAATGCATTTTAATTTTTATTGGAATAGAAACACCATAAATCCCATAGTCTTAACAAAAAAAGGTTTTAAAGTCTCCTAGTAAAGCCAATATTATACTGTCAAATGCATTCCTGAATTAAATCGCTTTAGCCGACATGTTGCGGTTTATTCATTGTTTAATTGTTCAAGGCTCCCTTTTGTTGTTTTTGTTTTTTATAACAAGGGATTGACTGTATTTAAAGACATGGATGACTTGTATGCTTTGCCAATAGGAAAGTTAAACAGCTACAGCAAGCAGGACTCTTAGGCCTACAGCTCCATGTCATTTCAATAACTTAGCTTCCCAAAGATGCCCCCTGGTGGTCAAACTAGCACTAAATAGCATTAATGGCAACAATGGCTGACAGTTAAATAACTTAAGAATTCTGCGGCACTCCGCAAGCCGTTCTGCAGTATGACAACTTTTAAAGGAAGAACCACTGTCATTGAAAGGCACCTAGGCTGCTACACATGAGTGAAAGAATGCGGTGCTGGCCGGTTGGGGTTGTGGAGGGTGTGTCTCACCATTGATAAAGATGTAGGCCCTTCTTGGAAATGTGGTTTGTGTTAGCTGATTAGCAGTGGGCAAAAGTGTTTCAAATTGTCTGGCCTAGGCTACATTGTTTGAGTATGCTACATTAATTCAATCAACAAGTTAAAATTGTTTTTTATTTTTTATCAAATGTTATGCATTTTGGCCAGTAACCTGTAAAGCAGGCCACTGGTTTTGATTTGAATAGATTAGGTCTCCCTCTTTGTGCTTCTTCATGTGCACTTTTATAGAATCAAGGGCATTATCTAGGGGAATTCCAGTATTAAAAAGCCTGGAATGACATGTCCTCCAAGATTTGCTTTGTGAGGAGGAATAAAATACAATCTGCTTACATTCCCAAATTCTATGTTTGGCCTTTGTGTAATACAGATTTATTTAAAGAAACTAAGGAATATGCCATCTGATATTAGTTGAAATGTCTTAGTAGATGTGGTGAGGCATGAGGGGTTGTGCCAAACAGCTGCGTACAGAATAGTTCTGTAGCAGTGTGTTTAAGCTTGGGGCATCAATTAAAACTCTTCACCCCCTACCCTGTCCCCTGCCCCTCTCTCTGTCAGACTCTATTCCTGTCACTTGCCACCTCTTCTCCTGCAGCTGGTATGGTAGCTCAGCCCTGTGTCTGTCTTGAGGGCAGTCCCTGTTTATCTTCAGTTTAAATTCAACTCCCCTCTGTCATGTATGTGATCTGAAAGCAAACTCAGTTTTGGCTGAGGAGCTAGATAGATCGATAGATGGATGGAGGATTCTCCCTCAGCCCCTAATAGCTTTGGAGGGAGAAGGAGCTCCCTGGCCTGCATCATTAATGAGCCTCAGTCTAAACAAATACCTGCAGGTTGTAGTCTAGCTATTACTCTCATAATCACAGACACGTTATGCCTGGCAGCCCTAGTCCAGTAAGCACATTTACAGCCCCACATTACACAACTAGAATATGGTGAGAAAGTAAAACGAGGTGAGGAAAAGCCTGTCTGACTTATCCTCAGAAACGCAGTGCCACCAAATGTTACCACGACCCTTCTCAGTGATAAATGGGTCCATGGGCACAGTATGCAGACAGCAGGTTGTTGCTGTGTCAGGGTTTGAGAGTCAGTATGAGTTTGAGGCTGGTCTATAGGTACTGTGCCAGCCAGGCCTGGCAGACAGACTGGGTGACAGAGTGGTGCTGTTAATCTAGCGTCCCGCAGGTCTTTATTGGAACACCGGTTAACCCCTTGTGTTCCTCCTCATGCAGGTTGACTATACAGTCTCTGTGTTGTCATTGTGAGTTCAACAACCGGTCAGAACAGGATAGGGAGTCTACTGAATTCCGGTGCTTTTAGGGTGGTATAGTCTGTTCCCCTGCAGGAACTTTCTGGAACATCTATTTAAAGCGTCCCAGAAATGGGGTGTGTTAGCATCACCACAATGCCTTGTCATTGCATAACTTAGTGAAAATAAATTGGCGCGTGTGTATTTTATTTGTTACACACGCACAGTGTGCAGAGCCTAGTTTGAGGAGCGGAATAGACTGCGAGAGCACCTCGAAGCTGGTACTGGAGTGAAACGAGAGCACCTCGAAGCTGGTACTGGAGTGAAACGAGAGCACCTCGAAGCTGGTACTGGAGTGAAACGAGAGCACCTCGAAGCTGGTACTGGAGTGAAACGAGAGCACCTCGAAGCTGGTACTGGAGTGAAACAAAACAATTCTAAATGCAATCGTGTGTTAAACTGTTTTGATGGCCACGATTCAAGAGCTACAACACTGAACAAAAATATTAACGCAACACGTAAAGTGTTGGTCCCATGTTTCATGAGATTAAATAAAAGATCCCAGAAATGTTCCATTCACACAAAGCTTATTTCTCTCAAATTATGTGCACAAATTTGTTTACATCCCTGTTAGTGAGCATTTCTCCTTGACCAAGATAATCCATCCACCTGACAGGTGTGGCATATCAAGAAGCTGATTAAACAGCATGATCATTACACACTTTGTTATGTTTTACTTTGGCCAAAGATCACCTCCCAGCCCCCCTCCCTACTCCGGGTCCTGCCCCCCCAGTCCAAGAAACCATGCAGCTCTGCTCTGGTCCATCTCTCTGGAGTGCTACTCAGTGTCAAGCTCAATGACATCACCAGTCAGTCGCACAGCAGCACACTCCTGAGCTGATGTTAAACCCCTGACATAACACTAGTTTAGCCATGGCCTTTCATTCATCCCATCTAATGGTGCAGATAGGCCTACTGTACAACCTGCAGTTTTGTCAACCTTATTACCTTCTTGTAACTTAGTTACGAAATGTAGAAGTTATGACCCATTGACAAATATGTCGGTGTGTTGTATTTTTTTAAATTAAATTTGCCCTTTTCCCATGTTCTCTTCCAACCTGTCATTCTGTCTGGCACCAGTTGATGGTGAAGTCCAATAAAAATGTTGATCTTCCTATAATAGCAGTTTGAGAGAGAGGCCTACTAAGGGTTGACCTTATTGCTATTTATTGGCTTATTTTAGAGCCCCTCAAAGTGTTTCTGTTTCAGCTGGTTTCTTCTACTTCCCAGGTTATTGAACGCTAAATAGCACCTAACTTTTCTCCTCTCTCCCTTCTCTCAGCTCCAGAACTTGGGCATTAACCCAGCCAACATTGGGTTCAGCACCCTGACGATGGAGTCTGATAAGTTCATCTGTATCCGGGAGAAGGTGGGCGAGCAGGCACAGGTGGTGATCATCGACATGGCTGACCCCAACACTCCCATCCGCAGACCAATCTCTGCTGACAGCGCCATCATGAACCCTGCCTCCAAAGTCATTGCACTTAAAGGTACGCCAATTGGAACTGACAGCCAGAATTTTGTTTAGCCTTCATTAAACCAGGATAAAATCCCTTTGAGGTTAACCTCTGCAGGGAGTTATTTGTACGTACAAGAGTTATCATACGTAGGCTTACATTCCATCCGCTTAAGGTTGTGTTGATGTTTTTATGGATGGAGTATAGTAGCATTTAACCCTTAATGGGCCTGCCTATCTTTATGATTCAGTTTTTACACGTTTGTGTAATGTAGCCAGCAGATTTCTGTCAACATCCAACATCCATTCAGTGTAGTCAACATCTGTTTAAGTCCACATACAGCTATTTATATTTAGTTTTGTAAAGTCATTTTGATTGGCCCAGCCGGACTCTTGCCAGACATTCGGTTTACTGACCTGTGACCCAACAGAAGTGTGATTTTTTTACGGTCTTGTTCAGCAGCCATAATTGCTTTGTCTGTTTTTGTTTTGTTTTTGTTTCTCTGTTTTGTTTGTTCTTTTTGTTTGTTTACTGCTTTCTTATGTGTACGCAGACGGTGAGTTAAAATTTCAGTACACCTGAGTTGTGCAAGTTTTAAATCCTGTTTTTAAATCTGGATATTAGGGTCAATAGAAAACACCCACACCAGTCTCTTCTTTCATATTAGACCATTAACCAAGCTGTTAGCACCATGTTATCATCCAGCTGGAGACTGATTCCCATTGTGCCAGTCCCATTGTACTCTATTTTCCAAACCCTGTCTGCATATAGTTGAACATCAATTTGGCAAAATACACTGATTTTACATTTTAATATGGAATCAGGACAAATCCATACACATTTTTTAAAATACATATTATATTTTTTACACGTATGTTTCAGCTATTGTCTAACTATTAGGCCATCTAAACAGGATTTGGCTTTCACAACCATCTAGCTTGAATGTTGGCATTACATCAATAATTTTCTTAGATGTACCAGTGATTTAGTATCTGTTTTGGGGGTGGAAATATTGTGAGTCAAATTATGATTTTAGCTACATTTCTGTTTACACACATTTGTGTGCCATTCGGATTCCCTGCCCCAGTTCCTCTGTGTTCAAGAGTAATGTTGGCCAACCCCATGGGTGCCTACAGGTTTCACTATCGTTGTCATAAGAGCTGTGTAATTTATCATTGCTCTAAGTTTAGGTTATTTAATCCTGAAACAAGGCCACACAAGTTTGAGGTAAAGCAGTAAATAGACGTGAGCTAGGTTACTCGGGATGTTGTTTCATCTTTTATTAAAACGTTTAGAATTCCTTCATAGCTAGCCAACTCATGGTAGATCCAAAGTTGTAGGCAGTGAACGTGCCCTGGGTGATGTTGAATCAGTGTTCATACTCTGATGGTTGCTCTGCTCCTATACTATTGATTAGATGATACACAGTGCATTCTGAAAGTATTCAGACCTTTTGACTTATTCCACATTTTGTTACATTACTGCCTTATTCTAAAATTGATTCAATAGTTTCCCCCCCCCCCCTCATCTAAAAAAATATCACCTTTACAAAGTACTCAGTAGTTTGTTGAAACACCTTTGGCAGTGATTACAGCCTCCAGTGTTCTTGGGTATGACACTACAAGCTTGGTACGCATGTATTTGTGGAGTTTCTCCCATTCTTCCCTGAAGGTCATTTTAAGCTCTGTCAGGTTGGATGGGGAGTGTCGCTGCACAGCTATTTCCAGAAATGTTAGATCGGGTTCAAGTCCAGGCTCTGGCTGGGCCACTCAAGGACATTGAGACTTGTCCCGAAGCCACTCCTGCGTTGTCTTGGCTGTGTGCTTAGTGTCATTTTCCTGTCGCCCCATTCTGAGAACCTGCTCCAGAACGCTCAGGACTTCATCAAGGATATCTCTGTACTTTGCGCCGTTCATCTTTCCCTCGATCCTGACTAGTCTCCCAGTACCTTCCGCTGAAAAACATCCCAACAGCATGATGCTGCCACCATCATGCTTCACCGTAGGGATGGTGCCAGGTTTCCTCCAGACATGACGCTTGACATTCAGGCAGAAGAGTTAGAGAATCTAGAGTTGTTTTTCATGATCTGAGAGTCTAGGTGTCTTTTGGCAAACTCCAAGCGGGCTGTCATGCCTTTTACTGAGGAGTGGCTTTTGTCTGGCCACTCTACAATAAAGGCCTGATTGGTGGAGTGTTGCAGAGATGGTTGTCCTTCTGGATGGTTCTCCCATCTCTAGAGGAGCTCTGTCATCTCTAGAGGAGCTCTCGGGTTCTTGGTCACCTCCTTGACCAAGGCCCTTCTCCCCCGATTGCTTAGTTTGGCCGGGCAGCCAGTTCTAGGAAGAGTCTTGGTGGTTCTACACTTCTTCCATTTAAGGTTGATGGAGGCAACTGTGTTATTGGGGACCTTCAATGCTGCAAAAACATTTTGGTGCCCTTCCCCAGATCTGTGCCTTGACGCAATCCTGTCTGAGCTTTACAGACAATTCCTTTGACCTCATGGCTTGGTTTTTGCTCTGACATGCACTGTCACCTGTGTGGGACCTTTATATAGACAGGTGTGTGCCTTTCCAAATCATGTCCAATCTATTGAATTTACCACAGGTGGACTCGAATCAAGTTGTAGGAACATCTCAAGAATGATCAATGGAAACCGGATGCACCTGAGCTCAATTTCGAGTCCCATAGCAAAGGGGTCTGAATAATTTTGTAAATACGTTTTTTTATTTTTAATGCATTTGCAAACATTTCTTAACCTGTTTTGTCATTATGGGGGTATTTGTGTGTAGATTGAGGAAAACATTTTAGAATAAGGCTGTAATTTAACCAAATGTGGAACGAGTTAAGGGTTCTGAAAACTTTCCAAATGCACTGTACGTGTTCAGTAAGACTATCCTATCAGATGGTAGTGGCTGTAGTAAGTGTACATTTCAGGACAGGAGTATAGAGATGTTGAATAGGGCCATCATGACTTTTGTCATTCCCAATCATCTGTGTTGTAGCTACTGTTGGACAGAACTAGTGGGAAACGCAGGGCCGTGGTCACTAGCATAGTAGCATTGCTAGCTACCTTCTCTTCTTCCTATTCCCTAATATGGATTCAGACAGGGCCTCCCCTCCCTCTCAACCACTTTGCTAAGTCTGTCATGTGATGGTTTAGTCACCCTGTGGGATGGGAACATCAGAATACACACTGTGTGCAGATTCTCACCTTGCTTAATCGTTTCCAATCAAAATTCACCTTGTTGAATTTAAAATTTGGCTGCTGACGCTATTATTGGTCCACTGCAAACTTGTCTGATGCTGTGATTATGAATCAGCGGCTGTTACTAACACAGCAAAAATAATTCTGCAGCTTTTGGAAGTTAATTGCTTTTTGTGATTTACAATTAGCTTTCGATATGGTAAATGAACAGGAAATACATTAATGCTTCGTAAGGCTTTAGCTTACCTAGTTAATGTTTATTCACCCAAAACTAATCAAATAAAACACAGGTGAGTAACCTTTTCTAACCTATCATTGATATATCAACACTATTAAATAACATGTAGCAACGCGCAGTCTTAATCACTATTGAGAACCCCTCTTCTCCATTAGTTTAAGTGGTTTTATTTGCCAGTCCCCAAACATTCTGCAACACACTATCTTTCCTCTCCCTTTAATACTGTCCATAAGTATTAATTAGTCCTCTCCTCTTCTTATATTTGACCTTGATGCAGATATGTAAGACTTTAGTGGTTATCTGTAAACATTTTGCTTTTCTTTTCTTAAACTCTGACTGGTGTTTTAGTAAGTCATGGTGACCTCCTTGCCTGATGCTCTCTGAGCCATGACTACCAACATTTCGAGCTTGACTCTCGTTACTCAAGTGGAATTTGGTATTTACTTTACCTTTCCCTCAGTCCGGTGTGTGTGTGTGTGGCTCTCTATAACTCTGACCTGTGTGTGTTGATTTAGCTCTCAGATTAGCCACAACGGGTTGTTCTCCCATGCGATGCCCCTCTCTCTCCTCCCTCTGCCCCTCTCAGCCGCCAAAACCCTTCAGATCTTTAACATTGAGATGAAGAGCAAGATGAAGGCCCACACCATGACTGATGACGTCACCTTCTGGAAGTGGATCTCCCTGAACACAGTGGCACTTGTGACTGACAATGCCGTCTACCATTGGAGCATGGAGGGGGACTCCCAGCCAATCAAAGTCTTTGACCGGCACTCCAGCCTGGCGGGCTGTCAAATCATCAACTACCGCACTGACGCCAAGCAGAGATGGCTGCTGCTCATTGGCATCTCCGCACAGGTTACTGTCTTAAACACACACTCATGCATATTCATGCGAGCGCACTCACTATATTATGGTTGTAAATGTGGGGAAGATGTCTGTCGGTGATAGAGATGCTCTGATTTTTTGATACCACACTCCACAAAGCAAGCTAGTTTGCAGGGACTTGTGCTCTTGCATGATGTCTACTTTGATTTATAATATAATAATAATAATAATAAGTCATCTTGTCTGAGAGATTTACATGGTTATCAAAACGTCACGCCAGGGTAAGCCTTCACGAAACACAGCCCTTATTTGAAGTGTTTCTAAAATTCCATATGGTGAAAAATGAATGGTGGAATAATGTTTGGAACCATTTCCCTATTTGTCTGCTAGGTTTTATAGGTATTATGACACCTCCACTGTGGGGCTTTATGGTCTGGTGCTGCTTTGAAGGACCTAGTTAAGCTGCAGCAGGCCCAGAACACAACGGCACATCTTGCTCTTCACTGTAATCAGAGGGCTAATATCAATACTATGCATTCTAGTATCTCTTAGCTAAGAGTTGAGAGACTGAATGCATGACTTCTTATTTTTATAAGAAACCATGTTTTCATAGTTAACTTGCACACAGCTCTGACACACACCCACACCCACCAGACTTGCCACCAGGGATCTTTTCACAGTCCCCAAATCCAGAACAAATTCAAGTCCAGTATTATATAGAGCCATTATTGCATTGAACTCCCTTCATCTCATGTTGTTTAAATTAACAACAAACCTGGTTTCAAAAAACAGATAAAAGCAACATCACTGTACAACGCCTGTCCCCTTTTTGACCTAGATATTGTGTGTATGTACTGATATGTAGACTGACATTTTAAGTATATGAAGGTCAGGCCTTGAGCTGTTGTCTATTAATGTCCTGTATTATGTCATGTTTTGTGTGGACCCCAGGAAGAGTAGCTGCTGCTTTCGCAACAGCTAATGGGGATCCAAATCAAATACAAAAAAAAAACCTCCTCCATGATAGTGAATATCCCTGATCACACACGTGGCATGGCCTTAGTATGCATCATCAAACTCCATCGACTGACTGCCAAGCAGAACATTGCATACCCTGTTGCTCTGTAGTAACGTGTTTCTGTTTTCTCTGCTGCAGCAAAACCGTGTGGTGGGTGCCATGCAGCTGTACTCTGTGGACAGGAAGGTGTCACAGCCCATCGAGGGCCATGCCGCAGGCTTCGCACAGTTCAAGATGGAGGGCAACACAGAGGAGTCCACACTGTTCTGCTTTGCTGTGAGAGGACAGGCTGGGGGAAAGGTAGGACAGGGGAGGAGAAGAGGGAGAAAGGGCTGGCAGGTTAAAGTCTATTGTGGTTGGTAGATATTTTCACTTGACATTACTCAGCGGATCTGGTAATCTGGTTTTAAATAACGTAATTATAACCAGATTACCACTAAGTGGTTGAAATCTGATTGTATTGATGTCATTGCAACCAGTTTTGCCCGTTGGCTAAGCACTTTGTAGATGACCGTAAATGACATTGTTCTCAATGATCCTCTCTAATGTAGTTGCACATCATTGAGGTGGGCACCCCAGCCACAGGGAACCAGCCTTTTCCAAAGAAAGCAGTGGATGTGTTCTTCCCTCCAGAGGCTCAGAATGACTTCCCAGTGGCCATGCAGGTACATAATAGCTATGTACTGTACGTATAACTGTTATACCCATTTCACACTACTGAGCCATGCCAAGCTGTGCTGCAGTGGCCTGGTTACGGATTCACCATAATTGCATGCTAGAAAGGAGAATGTGAAAAAATATCAGATTCGGCACAATATTGTGAAAAGGGCATTCGTGTTGGCCAATGATGGCCTGTTTAGGAACCATGGACTGTACTTTTCACTGTTTGCCCCTGTTAGACCAGGGCAGCCTGACATTGTGACTCTGACTGCACATAGTGAAGAGGGGCCTGTACATCACTGATGACCTGAAAGGGTCCATTTACACACAGTGTGGTGAAGGTGCAAAAAGTGCCACTTCAACCTCAGGAGGCTGAAGAAATTCGGCTTGACCCCTCTACAGATGCACTATTGAGAGTATCTTGTCAGGCTGTATCACTGTCTGGTGCAGCAATTGCACCGTTTGCAACCGCAGGGCTCTCCAGAGGGTGGTGGGGTCAGCCCAGTGCATCATTGGGGGCACACTTCCTGCCCTCCAGGACATTTACAGCAACTGGTGTCACAGGAAGGCCAAGAAGATCATCATGGACCTCAGCCACTGCATGTACACCCCACTACCATCTAGAAGGCCAAGACTGTATAGGTGCATCAAAGCTGGGACCTAGAGAATAAAAAAAACAGCTTCCATCTCCAGGCCATGAGACTGTTAGTCACCACTAGCTGGCCTCCGCTCAGTACCCTGCCCTGAACTTTGCTGACTGTTACTAGCCGGCTACCACCCGGTAATCTACCCTGCACCTTAGACACTGCTGCCCTATGTACATAGTCATTGAACACTCGTCATTTTAATAATGTTTACGTACTGTTTTAGCCACTTCATATGTACAGTGCCTTTGGGAAAGTTTTCAGACCCCTTGACTTTTTCCGCATTTTGTTACGTTACAGCCTTATTCTAATATTCATTAATAAAAACAATTCCTCAGCAATCTACACACAATTCCCCATAATGACATAGCAAAAACAACAGGTTTTTAGACATTTAAAAACAAAAAAAAAATAGCGGATATCACATTTACATAAGTATTCAGACTCTACTCAGTACCTTGTTGTAGCAGCTTTGGCATTCACTTTCGCATTCGCTTGGCATTCAGGCCAAAGAGTTCAATCTTGGTTTCATCAGAGTATCTTGTTTCTCATGGCTCTGAAAGTCCTTCAGTGCCTTTTGGCAAATTCCAAGCGGGCTGTCATGTGCCTTTTACTGAGAAGTGGCTTCAGTCTGGCCACTCTACCATAAAGGCCTGATTGGTGGAGTGCTGCAGAGATGGTTGCCTTCTGGAAGGTTCTCCCATCTCCACAGAGGAACTCTTGAGCTCTTCCAGAGTGTCTATTGGGTTCTTGGTTACCTCCCTGACCAAGGCCCTTCTCCCCTGATTGCTCAGCTTGGCCAGGTGACCAGATCTAGGAAGAGTCTTGGTGGTTCCAAACTTCTTCCATTTAAGAATGGAGGCCACTGTTCTTGGACCTTCAATGCTGCAGAAGTTTTTTTGATACCCTCTGCGCCTTGACGCAATCCTGTCTTGGAGCTCTACGAACAATTCCTTCGACGTCATGTCTTGGTTTTTGCTCTGACATGCACTGTCAACTGTGGGACCTTTATGTAGACAGGTGTGTGTGCCTTTCTAAATCATGTCCAATCAATTGAATTTACCACAGGTGGACTCCAATCATGTTGGAGAAACATCTCAATGGTAACAGGATGCACCTGAGCTCAATTTCGAGTCTCATAGCAAAGGGTGTGAATGCTTATGTAAATAAGGTACTTATGGTTTTTGTTTAATACGTTTTCAAAAATGTCTAAACCTGTTTTTACCTTGGTATTGTGTGTAGATTGAGGAGTTTATTTAATCACTTTTAGAATAAGGCTTAAACGTAATAAAATGTGGAATAAGGGAATGGGTCTAAATACTTGAATGCACTGTATATCCACTGAGTACAAAACATCTATCAATGACATACACTGACCAGGTGAATCCAGTTGAACGCTATGATGCCTTACTGATAATCCACTTCAGTCAGTGTAGATGAAGGGGAGGAGACCGGTTAGAGAATGTTTTTTAAGCTTGTGACATGGAATGTGTATGTGTGCCATTCAGAGGGTGAATGGGCAATGTGAAGATGTAGATGCCAGGCGCACCGGTTTGTGTCAAGAACAATGCTGTTTTTTTCACACTGAACAGTTTCCTGTGTGTATCAAGATTGGTCCACCACCCAATGGACATCCAGCCAACTTGACACAACTGTGGGAAGCATTGGAGTCAACATGGGCCAGCATCCCTGTGGAACGCTTTGGACACCTTGTAGAGTCACCTGGTGTATTGTTTTGTATTACTTGACTGTTGAAACTAGAAACACTAATTTCGCTTCACTTGCGATGACGTCTAAAAATGTGTACGCAACCGATTTTGTTTTGAGGTGTCTGTTGATTAGGACAGGGATGTATTGGCACAGGAAGAGGGGAGCTCTATATATCCTTTCTTTCATTCATCAATGAATGATAGAAACCTGTACAGCCCTTGAAGGATTTTGTTTTTTTCAACCTTGGAGAATACTTGGCATTACATTTTTATACATTTGGTTTTTCCACCTTTTCCTCTCAGATAAGCTCCAAGCAGGATGTGGTGTTCCTCATCACCAAATATGGCTACATCCACCTGTATGACCTGGAGACTGGCACCTGCATCTACATGAACAGGATCAGCGGAGAGACCATCTTTGTTACGGCCCCTCACGAAGCCACTGCCGGCATCATTGGGGTCAACAGGAAAGGACAGGTACAGATACCACCTCTCCCACCCTCTATTCCAAACCTACCTCCTTTATCCACACCTCTACCCCCAGTGGTCTGGGGTAAAAATAAGTTGGGATAGAAATATGGCCTGATTGAACGATTGACTTCACAATGTTTGAGTTTCGAGTTGAACAATGTAACGAGAACCTTCACCTCATCCTCCAATAATGATTAGATTATTTTCCACCACCTCTACTGTGTATCATGTAATATATAGCCTAATACATTGAAATCCATTCAGCTAGTTGAAACCCTAGTGGTATTTCTGTTGATGTGCTCCACTGTGACCCAGCCCAGTGTGTTTCGTCCTCATTACTGTACCACTGCTGGGCTGATACTGCTCTGCATTCCATACATTATACAGCCTATAATGTAGTGTCTCTGGGGATGCCAGAAACATCCACCGCCATGAGCTGATTACTCAAGCGGTACCATGGAACATGCCACCCACCACCACCGCATCTAAGACCCAATAAGACAATCATCACCACATTCCACCCTCTTTCATATTTAATCATGTTTTAATGAGCAACACAGGGAAGTGGATAAATGCTAGGTGGACAAGTGGCGTTGAGCGAACAGGATAAATAAACAATTCCCCCGGCCTGCCGTTGTCAGGGGGCTCAATCTAAGCCAGGAGCTGTGCGTTCATTATAAATAATCCAAGGTGTCACTGGTGAACCAGCGAGAGAGCCCCCCCCCCACCTCACCCCCCACACACACACACACCCTCCACTGTGAAGGTATTACAGCAGGATAATGGGATCCATCTAGCTGATGAATAATGTTCCAGCCAGGCCACAGACCCCATGCATTATTGAGTGGAGGAGGGAAAGTTGATCTGAGAGAGACACAAACTGGAGCACACAGCACACGGCACTAGACATTGACTGGGGGTTTCCATAGAGCAGTGAGCACAGACTGGCTGTGGTTTGTGTAGATAATGGCATAGAGACACTGGCAGGGTATGGCTTCTAAACAGTACAGTGGTTGGGCTACAGCCTCCACTTGACTAGGGCTCAGGTGAATGAATGGCATTGGACATATTTAGGCCTAATCCTCTTCTTGTCAGTGGAATGTTTGATAATTGAATGAATTTGCTTCCCTTTGGCTGCTGAAGATGTAGCCACGCTAACTGGAGTTGTAATGGAGCAACATAGTAGTCTTGTGTAGTTTGATTGGTCATTAGTTGGAATGAATTGGAATGTCTTAAGAGCATAATGCTTTGGTAATAGGGATGCCTGCTGGTTAAGCAGGTCCCTACAGTCCTTTTCTTCTCCATCGTGTCCCACACAGGGAGCTGTAGGGCTCACATCTCCTCTGTGTGTAGCGTGCGCCGTCCGTCCGTGTCCAAGATGCTGCATCTGCAGCCTGGCGCTGGCTGACCTTGATGGAGGAATCCCTGCAAAAAGCTGCACAAAGCTGCCCTTCATAAATTGGAGAGATAAAATAGTAAAGTGAGAGCGAAAGAGGGAGAAAAAAAGCCACTACCCCTCTCAGCAGGACATGATGTTGAGTGGGAGGCACCAATCCTCTTACTGCTGACTGGCTGGGAGGAGAGGCTCTCTGTCAGCCAATCACAGCCCCTAGAGTCACCCCGCATCACAGGACTCTGTCAGCTTTGTCGTCAGTCACAACTGTGTGTGTTTGATTCAAGGCCACTGTAACACCGATACTACGGCTCGTCTCATTCATTGGCAGCTCAGTGTCTGAGGTCTATTTTTTTTAGATGTGGTTGTCCTAATGATATAAAAAGGGTTTTCTTGGTTGAGGGCCAAGATGTGGTGACTTCCACTCTGTCAGAACCAGTTGTGGATGGTAGTGGATGATGTCAGAGCTCTCTGTAGTATAAGGGTTTGACTCACAGCTCATCCCCTCCTGCCCCTAGGTCGCTTTCTCTGCAGCCTCTCCCTCCTCCCCTACACACACACTCTCTCTGTGGTAGAGAGGGCATATCTACACTAAGAGCGCCATTGTATTTTTTCTTTCCCTCCATCCCACCCACCCTTTATTGGCCCACCCATATTATTTGGGGATGTGGTCTCTGACCCCTCCTCTCTAAGTGAAGGGGAGAATGGGGTGCAGTCATGCCTGTTAACAGCTGTGGCCTGCTGGGCTTATCACAGGGCCCCTCTCCTCTCCCCTAGTCCCCCCTATAGAGCCTCTCCCACCAGAGGCACACCATACACTGACACACTAATGATGTATTTATTACCATACCAGCCCCTACCCACAACCTGCCTCAATGCCCCCGCAACAAATTAGTGTTTAGCCCAATATGCCCTGATTGCCCTCAACGTATTTCAATTATGTTTTATCTCCGTGCTCAAAGAAGTAAAACGGTGTGTGCTTCAATGTGCTTGCCGGAATATATGTGACGCAGCGGAGTCTATGGTGCACTATGCAGCGTCTGTCATAGATGGTTGTCACTGAGTGCACTCGCGCTGTGACGCTGATGGCGTTTGACAGGCCCTGAATCGTCTGCCTGTTAGTGAGACTACTACAGACTGAGGCCATTTCAAAGTGGTCCATTCAGGGCTCTTGTTATATATTTGCCCCCCACCTCCCCCCCTCTGACCTCACTGTCCCTCTCCCCTCTGATTGGTTGCTTGTCATTTAGAGTATTCTTTGAACAATGTGGCCAGCTGGTGCCTAACTGGGTTGATGCAGGAGAAGTACAAAAAGTGAACAAATTAACGGTTAGCTAGCGCCATCTCTCCAGCAGAAAGCAGACAACCCTCTCTCTCCCTCCCTCGTTCCCCTCCACACATGTCTGTGTCCTTTGTTTACTTGTGAAGTTTTAGCTTGGATTGCCTCTGGCCTGCCATTCACTGTCCTGTCTGTCAGTTACCTGATCTGGAGTATATACTTTCGTCTGTCAATGGGAACAGTGTGTAAGAACAGAGGCCATTGTAGCTAGTTAGTAGATACAGCCCCCTGTCAACAAGTTAGAGCAGTAAACACTAGTGAGATGGTAGAGCGCAATGTTGTTGATTTAATTTCTCCAGTCATGTGACAGTAGTTCTTAAGTTGCATTTTTAAGTAGTTCTCAAGCTTTTTTGTGACCCTATAAATACTTCAGATTTTTCCTTAATTCAACAAAGGCCACAATCCACTCTTAATCTGCAACCCACAAGTAGAGACTTGCTATGACCCACAGATCCAACCTACCATTTGAAAAATGATACTAAGCAATACCTTTGACATCTGTGAAATGTCCCCTCAGGTTCCCCCTGTGCTGTGTCTAGGATAATGTCCAGAGACTCTTCTCTCTGTGTGTCTCTGTCTCCAGGTTCTGTCAGTGTGTGTGGAGGAGGAGAACATCATCCCCTACATCACCAATGTGCTGCAGAACCCAGACCTGGCCCTGCGCATGGCCGTCCGTAACAACCTGGCCGGGGCCGAGGAGCTGTTCGCGCGCAAGTTCAACAACCTGTTTGCCGGCGGAAACTACTCTGAAGCTGCCAAGGTGGCCGCCAACGCACCAAAGGTAACGAACACATCAACGGTACAAGGTCTCCCTCCAGGGGTGAGCTGATCACATCACTGTGATGTAATTTAACTGTCTAGTTTTTCCTGATTACTATGAATATGACCCTTAATTAATTACATTATGAGTGAAATGTTTTTCCTTCCAATAAATATTAATGACAAGTAAACAGCTGCTCAGCCAATGAGTCAGCGTGACGTCACATGAGGTAGTGGCAAGCCTTTTTGAAACGGTCTGTTTGAGGTGGGTTTTTGAAGTGTTTTATAAAAATTTAAAAATGCTTTGGCCACATGAGTGTATTTTAAAAGTGAGATTTTCACTGGACAGTTTAAAGTTTTGATATCTACATCTTTACAACCAAAGTGCATTTCCTTCCATTTGTTCTTGTCTTGTAATGTCAATACACTACAAAAGTGAATAATGGGTAATTTGATCACTGGAGTCTATAGTGTAGATATGCAAATCAGACTGTTCTAATGAGCGTGTCCCCAGCATGTACAATATGTCACTATGTGCAGTATGTTTTTTAGCAAAACCCTCTCCAAAACATATCAGCAGTATCTCTGTCTGTGTGTGTGTATAAACTGCAGCTGACCCCTCCACACTTCTTGTTCCGTCTCTGCTCTCTCCTCCAGGGCATCCTGCGTACTCCAGACACCATCCGTAAGTTCCAGAGTGTGCCAGCCCAGCCGGGCCAGACCTCTCCCCTGCTGCAGTACTTTGGCATCCTGCTGGACCAGGGCCAGCTCAACAAGTTTGAGTCTCTGGAGCTGTGCAGGCCCGTCCTACAGCAGGGACGCAAGCAGCTGCTGGAGAAGTGGCTCAAAGAGGACAAGGTGTGACTGTGTGTCAGACAAAGGGGGGAGAGATGGGACCTTCTATAGGAAGAGGTCTTTCCTAAACTGTGTGTCTGTCCATGTTGATAACAACCCAGATGACTGGGAAGATAATCATTTCTAAGATGAGTTTGTTTTGCTGAGCATTTAAATCCTTTTTTGCCCCTCCTTCAAAGCATGCTTGGCAATATTAGCATCTCCTTTGTCAGTCTCAATATTTCCCCCCAGAGCTTTCTGCTTCACACTAATTGTGAATATTAAAATGTGTTAACCCAACACCTGATGGTAATTACGCACATTCCAAACATAACGTTTCAGCAGTGTTTTCTCATTCGGGTCGTTTACCTGTCGGGCACAGGAGGTTGGTGGCACCTTAATTGGGGAGGACGAGCTTGTGGTAATGGCTGGAGCAGAATATGTGGAATGGTATTAAACATGGTTTGATGCCATTTCATTGACTCTGTTCCAGCCATTATGAGCCGTCCTCCCCTCAGGAGCCTCCACTGCTCTAGGGTAGTTGTGGTGAAACCTACTTTGTCCCTTATTAGCTGGAGTGTTCTGAGGAGCTGGGGGACCTGGTGAAGTCAGTGGACCCCACCCTGGCTCTCTCCGTCTACCTGAGGGCCAATGTACCCAACAAGGTCATCCAGTGCTTCGCTGAGACCGGACAGTTCCCCAAGATAGTCCTGTACGCCAAGAAGGTACGTTGTCACTCTGAGACAGAGCTTCGTTGCTGTTCTTGTTTCCTTTCCTTGGTTTGGTTTCCTCATGACACAGTTGAGGAAGTGGATGAGCTGTGTCTTAGTATCCAGAGGGGTGCTTTAGAAAGGGGCTGGGGCCTAATGGGGTTTGCAAGGAGGGTTTTTGCTTTTGTTAGCTAGATGCTTGATGTGTGAATGAAAAGTATGTCATACGACAATTTAAAAAAAAAATTGGTGGGGGTATGTAATATTACAAATATGCATGTTGAGGAGCGGGATGGTGTAACTGTTGCTCTTCCTGTGTCTGTAGGTGGGCTACACTCCAGACTGGATCTTCCTGCTGAGGAACGTGATGAGGATCAGTCCAGAACAGGGCCTGCAGTTCTCCCAGATGCTGGTCCAGGACGAGGAGCCTCTGGCTGACATCACACAGGTTGGTAGGAGGGATGGATGGAGGGGGAGGAGGAACAGGGGAGGGAGAGATGAGAGGTGGAGGAACGTTTAGGATAGAGGGGATGAGGCCCCTCGACTAGAGCATGCTATCTCATCTATGTCATTTACGCTCCACTATTATGTTCCTCCTGTCTGGACTTGACAGGACTGTCTGCTCTGAACTCTCATTGCTCTGAGAGTTCAGTTTGCCTGGTACAATGGAACCAATGGTACAATGGAACCAATCGATTAGTCCCAATATTGCAAGCACAGAGCTCAACCACACGTTTCTAAATACCGGGGTCACGATAATACAGAGTTTCACGCAGAAAAATAAGATGGAACACATAAGAGATCTTGCTGCGTTTTGTAAAGCAGATCTAATCTGCCAGGTAATGTAATTTCTGTTTGGCGTCAGACAAATGTTTTGCTTCAGGTGCACTTTTCCACTCAGATGAGAATTGTCTATCAGCATACAGCGCTCTGACTCTGTAGCTTTTCTCCAGAGTTGCATAGAAAACACAGGTGAAATGGTTTAAAACGCATATATTTAACGTTTTGAAAAGGCAGATTTCTGAACTGTAATGCAACCCCTGAACACTGTGTAGTGGCTGTCTTATGTTGACCGTTGTTCCTTTCTCTCTGTCCCCTGTCTGTTCAGATCGTGGATGTCTTTATGGAGTATAACCTGATCCAGCAGTGTACCTCCTTCCTATTGGACGCCCTGAAAAACAACAGGCCTTCTGAGGGGCCGCTGCAGACACGCCTTCTGGAGATGAACCTCATGCACGCCCCACAGGTTCTCTCTCTCTCACACACACACACCCACACACACACACACACACACACACACACAGAGGGAGCGCTTACATTTTGAGAATATGCCAATTTAATATTTGTTTGCGCTCAAAGCAAACGTGACTAAGTGACATTCACACGTTAACACTGTTCTATTCTTATCCTTCTCTGTAGGTTGCTGATGCCATCCTGGGCAACCAGATGTTCACCAACTACGACCGTGCCCACATAGCCCAGCTGTGTGAGAAGGCTGGTCTGCTGCAGAGAGCTTTAGAGCACTACACTGACTTGTACGACATCAAACGGGCCGTGGTGCACACACACCTTCTCAACCCAGAGGTAGTAACCCTACAAATTCTACAGGCACCCCCCTCAAAGCCCTCTATGACAGTAGTACTCAGGCCACTCCCCTCTATGTGCCAGCTTGTGTGTGAAAAAACAACCAGATTACATTAGTTTCAATTAAATTCTAAATCATTAATTTGATTTAGACTTTTAGGACCCTTGTATGTATAAATAAAAAAATATGTAAAAATGTATTTGATGAAGGATTGAATTTGGCCTTACCTGCTAAAAAAATGTATAAAAAGGAGGCATGTTTGAAAGTGTCCTATCAGAAGCTCTGGAAATTATTATTTTTGTTACCCATATTTAACCCCCTTTTTGAGGGGCACCTAAGTATTTCCATATACTGTACTTCCATAAAATCTTAACTGGTACTGGCCTACCTTCAGATGAGTCCCGTGCTGCTCGTGTTGGTCGTAGAGCAGAACTGATTAAAAGTGGGGTCATATTAGTTTGTAGGCCAAACCGTTCAGACCGTTCTGAACCCTGGCTAGATGAACATGACTGTATGTATTTCCTCATGACATTATCTAGCTCTGCTGCTGCTTCTACCTCTGTGCCTCCTGTCTTTTTCTCCTGTCTTTTTCTCCTGTCTTAATTCAAAGGGGCTTTGTTTTTGATTAGCCAGTAATCAGACATTACCAGTAAATATTAAATACACTAAAGTTTTAAAAGAATAACATGTTATATTATAAACCTTTTATAAAATGTTATGTAACGATTATAATGTTTTATTATTAGCTGTGTACAAGGTTGTGACAACGTGCAAATAGTAGAAGGTGTGAATGGCAAAGGGAAAATAAATTCTTTCTCTCTCTCCTTAGTGGCTGGTGAACTTCTTTGGCTCCCTCTCAGTGGAGGACTCTCTGGAGTGCCTGAGGGCCATGTTGTCTGCCAACATCCGTCAGAACCTGCAGATCTGTGTCCAGGTGGCTTCCAAGTACCACGAGCAGCTCTCCACCAACTCTCTAACGGAGCTCTTCGAGTCCTTCAAGAGTTTCGAGGGTGAGACACACAGCCACACTATTTCACACTTATGCTTCATAGATCACTCTCTTCCAGCAATCAGCTAAGTAGGCCTGAGGCAACAGGGTCTGTCCATAGGCTCTGTAGAATGTCCTGGAGTGGAGGGGTGGCCACTAGGACAGGCTGCTGGACCTCTTTAAGCCCAGGGTAGACTAGATAGGAGATAGCCAATCATAATGGAGGTACAGCTCAATAAACTAGATGAGACCCTGTTTTCAATTGTCCAAATAACTTTACAAACATGGAGCCTGAAGTGTGATGTACATTTAATTAAACCAGGGGTGATGAGATGGCAACAGTAGCCATCCGCTCCGGTCTCTTGGGGTACAGTTGCCAGCCACCTTATTGTAATCACTGTTCTATATTCCAGCCAATGGCTCACAATTGAACTTGACTGGATGTCCTGACATGTCAGACTGGCATGGTGTCTGGTACTGTATTTCCTCTTGACTGACATTGTCTCCATGGTGATGCTTTGTCACAGGTCTGTTCTACTTCCTGGGTTCCATTGTTAACTTCAGCCAGGACCTAGAGGTCCACTTCAAGTACATCCAGGCAGCCTGCAAGACGGGACAGATCAAAGAGGTGGAGAGGATCTGCAGAGAGAGCAACTGCTACGACCCCGAACGAGTCAAGAACTTCCTCAAGGTAAAAGATGGAGGGAGAAGGTATCTAGAGGGAGATGAAATGCAATGGACTAAACATACTCTTGTTTTTTTCCCCCTCCTATCTTTCTTTAGTTTAACTTTATTCTATTCTTTCATTCTCACACTCTCGTCTGTCCTTATCATTTATTTTGAAATTGTATTGAATTTAAATGACAATCTGACCTTCTGTCCATCTTATGAATACGTAGATGTGCCTGCTAACACTAGCATTCGTGAAAAGCTTTTATTTAGCCTTCATTGGTAAGAAGTTCCTGATGGCAGTTCTCTTGTGCTTTTCCCTGTTGTCTGTGGAATGGCAGGACATGTACCAGGTAAATCTATCCCCGAGTACAGGACTCCCTCCCTATTTTAGTTTCACCGCCACCCCTGACTTACTTCTAGAGATACAGGATTAAACCTGGGATTTGTATGACGAGTACAATGACACAACCCGTTAATGTACCCAAAAACCATTCATCCATGATGGGGTGCACCAAACTCTGTCTGTCCAAACAAGTCCAAAACCTGCAGTTTTACAGTTAGCTGAGCTACTAGCAACAGGGTGTTGTGAGTGTACTTATTTTTGGATTCGTAACTGTGCATATACAGTGGGGCGGCAGGTAGCCTGGTGGTTAGAGCTTTGGACTTGTAACCGAAGGTTGCAAGATCGAATCCCTGAGCTGACAAGGTAAAAATCTGTCGTTCTGCCCCTGAAGAAGGCGGTTAACCCACTGTTCC
Organism: Oncorhynchus clarkii lewisi; assembly: GCF_045791955.1. Lineage (NCBI taxonomy): Eukaryota > Metazoa > Chordata > Actinopteri > Salmoniformes > Salmonidae > Oncorhynchus > Oncorhynchus clarkii. The sequence goes on from NC_092156.1 coordinate 30,386,806, forward strand.
TAGGCCGTCATTGAAAATAAGAATTTGTTCTTGCATAGTTAAATAAAGGTAAAATACAAATATATATATACCTAGCTGTTATCTGAGCTGTAGTCAAGTTAGGTTTTGGTGTTGCAGTTCTGTTATCCGTATGTAAGGTCTAGCCAGCACAAATGAATTCAAGTAAGCATGGCTATTGTGGTGCATTTACATTTGTTTTCCTATGTGAATGGATTCAGAAACTAAATTAAAGTCTTCCAGACAACCTGGTATGCCCACATACTGTAACAGTCTTCCTGGCTGTGCAAGAGGAGTCAATGGGCCTGAGTCCCAAATAGCACCTCATGCCCTATATAGTGCATGGGCCCTGGTCAACAGTAGTGCACTCTGTGGGGAATAGCGTGACATTTGGGATGGAACCATATAGTTTCAACAACATGCTAAAGCTAGATGTATTTTTGGTGGCAGACCCTTGGAGTGCTCTACAGGGCTGTGAGGTACTCAATCCCAGTGTATTAATCCTGTAGGAGTGTTGATGGCAGTCAGCCAGTGATCACACACACACAACACGCACAGGAAACGCAACCGCAAAATACGCACTGTGTTGAGGGTCTACTGTTGTGGGCTCCAGTAGTGGGAGTGTGTGGCAGTACCTCAATAGTACCTGCAGAGGGAGACTTACGTCGGTGTACATGTGTGAGTGAGCTGTACTTGGCTTAGATCATTTTCTTGTTTCTTTCCTTTTTTGCCTCTCTGTCCATACTAGTAAACAATGTTTTCAATACCTAACCATCTTGTAATATCTCAAAACGTGACTCTTTCCATTTGTCGTCGTAGTTGAAACATTTTTGTTTTCCTCGATTGTGAAATTTTTCAAATCACATGAGCAGGATCATTTTAAACTGGAAAATGAAATCCCAATTTCATATTCAGTGATTCTAATATTTATTTTGTCATTGTACATTAGTGGTTGTATGAGCCCAACAAGATTACAGTCAAACCTCTAGCTTTTTTTTAAACTATTTGCTTAATTTTGAGCTACTTTCTTAAACATCTACACATTCAGGTAGTAACAACAAAAAACACTCAACTTTAACACTTGCCATTACGATCCGTGGTTAAACCCAACCCTTACATGTCAGGTTTGGCTGTGGTCATTGGTGGGCTCTGATCAGATGTTCCGTCTCATAACGATGTCGTGCTAACCTTGGCCCCTGCTCTGTGATTGGACAGGAGGCCAAGCTGACCGACCAGCTCCCACTCATCATTGTGTGTGACCGCTTCGACTTTGTCCATGACCTGGTCCTCTACCTGTACCGTAACAACCTGCAGAAATACATTGAGATCTATGTGCAGAAAGTAAGTGAACGTGGTCACACACTTTTGCTCAAACACACACACTGTCAAGCATTCTAGTTGTCAAAATGTAGAAACTTTTAAGCAAGATATCACTAAGTTTCATGTTCACCTAAACTAGTGCAGACTCTAGATAATTGCCCACAGTGAAAATGCCAAGAATATTGACGTGTGTGTTAGGTGAACCCCAGCCGTCTACCAGTGGTGATTGGAGGGCTTCTGGACGTGGACTGTTCTGAGGACGTCATTAAGAGTCTGATCCTGGTGGTCAGAGGACAGTTCTCCACTGATGAACTGGTGGCTGAGGTGGAGAAGAGGAACCGGTACAACGCAACCCTTTTTCATCAGATGGCAGAAAGAAACTACTAGTTAGAAGGGTTAATTGTAGCTGTTATAGCACCCCAACCTTTTTAAACACTGTGGTATCATGAAATAAAGTATTACTTACTTAGTATTTTTTTATACTAGCTGTGATATCAGCATCCGTAGTTGTCAGCAGGCTCATCTCCCTCTCCTCAGACTGAAGCTTCTCCTCCCCTGGCTGGAGGCCCGTATCCATGAGGGCTGTGAGGAGCCCGCTACCCACAATGCCCTGGCCAAGATCTACATCGACAGCAACAACAACCCCGAGCGCTTCCTGCGTGAGAACCCCTACTACGACAGCCGCGTGGTGGGCAAGTACTGCGAGAAGAGGGACCCCCACCTGGCCTGCGTTGCCTACGAGAGAGGACAGTGTGACCAGGAACTCATCAACGTCAGTAGCTTCTCCCTTCCTCTTCTTATAGGAAGTAGTTTCATATAGGTTAGAATGTAGGTCTAACTAAAAACATATGAGTGTACATTTTAATTCTCTGCATTGCTATGCATTAATATTAACTGACATTCTTTGTTTACAACAGCAATACTGGGAATAGCCTACATATGCAAGTACTGTTTCAGAATGTGAGGTGAGAGCCTAGTGGACGAACAGTGTGCACGCTTTGTTTCCTGTCAGGTGTGCAATGAGAACTCCCTGTTCAAGAGTCTGTCTCGCTACCTGGTCCGTCGCAGAGACCCGGACCTGTGGGCCAGCGTGCTGCTGGAGAGCAACCCCTTCAGAAGACCACTCATTGACCAGGTAGGTAGTTCCCATACACACCAGTCTGGACCAGCTCTGAACCAGTATTGGGATCAATTCCATTCTCAATTCAGTCAATCTTCAATAAAGGTTTTTCAATTTAAGAACAAACTCATTGAGCTACTGGAGAAGATCGTACTGTATAACTCAGCATTCAGTGAGCCTTCTGAATTGACCCAAACATCTACTCATGACCATATCGAAATCTATTTTCCCCTCCCTGTCAGGTGGTGCAGACAGCCCTGTCTGAGACCCAGGACCCAGAGGAGGTGTCAGTCACAGTAAAGGCCTTCATGACTGCAGACTTGCCCAACGAACTCATTGAGCTGTTGGAGAAGATCGTACTGGATAACTCTGTCTTCAGTGAACACAGGTAACAGAGCTACTAGAGCTCTGATACCTGTGCTCACTGTAGGCTGGGCTGTCCATTGTGTGTTTTCTCTCTAGTTCACTTCCGCCATCTTTTTTATACTTTTCCAAATCAATCAAATCAAACTTCATTGAAAATGCATTTAAAATCGCAACACACTCTACAGTAAATGTAACTTGACACATACAATTGTAAACTTAACAAAGCTTTACATATACAATTGCTCATCTTTACAGCTTGATTTCCGGGATGATTTGTGATTATTTGGTGTTTTAAGTGTTGATTCTGGGGGTTGTTTATTTATTCAGAAACCTGCAGAACCTGCTGATCTTGACGGCCATCAAGGCAGACCGGACCCGTGTGATGGAGTACATCAACCGCCTGGACAACTATGACGCCCCAGACATTGCCAACATTGCCATCAGCAACGAGCTCTTCGAGGAGGCCTTTGCTATCTTCAGGAAGTTTGACGTCAACACCTCTGCCGTGCAGGTGAGATGAACCCTGACCCTCCCTCCAACACCATGTGGTATTCATATCACCCTAACACCATTTCAATCTCTTGAATATGGAGGTCTCAATGCCAGCAGACTTGTAGAGCTTCCATTCCCCTTCTCCTTACCTTCAACATGATTGATAGTGTCTGACTTCCTGTCATGGTATAATGTTGTCTCTTCTCGCCAGGTTCTCATTGAGCACATTGGGAATCTGGATCGAGCCTATGAGTTTGCCGAGCGCTGCAACGAGCCAGCTGTGTGGAGCCAGCTGGCCAAGGCTCAGCTGCAGAAGGGCCTGGTCAAGGAGGCTATCGACTCCTACATCAAGGCTGACGACCCCTCTGCCTACATGGAGGTGGTACAGGCCGCCGACCAGAGTGGTAAAGATGGTGGGGCCGGCTTTAGCTGGGATAGGGGGTGGCAGGATGGGCTGATGGGCATTATAATGTGTAAAATCTCCCAATGTCAGCGAATACATGTCCTCAGTGTGGGATTTGTCCAGCTGTTTTTGGTGACTTTATGTAATCATCAGCGGCTCACTGACTGACCTGAGGATTTGAAGTAGTGTAACCTCCCAGCTGACTGTAATGGTTGTTCTGGTGTGTGTGTGTCAGGTAACTGGGAGGACCTGGTGAAGTTCCTTCAGATGGCCCGTAAGAAGGCCCGGGAGTCCTACGTGGAGACAGAGCTCATCTTCGCCCTGGCCAAGACCAACCGCCTGGCTGAGCTGGAGGAGTTCATCAATGGACCCAACAACGCCCACATCCAACAGGTACTGTTACTGTAATCCAGACTGATGTATTTAACAGTACAGGTTATTGTATTCCAAGTCAATGAGAAACAAACAGTGATGTTCCGTCCTAGTTCACCAGGAACTGATTTTCTATGTTGTCGCAGACAACTCCCTATGTAAGACATTGATTGACATTCATACTCTTTCCTGCTCACGAAGGTCGGCGACCGCTGTTACGACGAGAAAATGTACGATGCGGCCAAGTTACTGTACAACAACGTGTCCAACTTTGGCCGTCTGGCGTCCACCCTGGTGCACCTCGGGGAGTACCAGGCGGCTGTGGACGGGGCCCGCAAGGCCAACAGCACTAGGACCTGGAAGGAGGTGTGCTTTGCCTGCGTGGATGGAAAGGAGTTCCGGCTGGCACAGATGTGTGGCCTCCACATCGTGGTGCATGCTGACGAACTGGAGGAGCTTATCAACTACTACCAGGTAAGACACACACACACAGCCCACTTTGTCTCAATGTACCTTATCCTCCTTGCTGCTAGATGCTGGCACAGTTTGTATGAAATTTGTATTTTCTCTAGTCAACATGAAAAGTTTGTATTTAGTCCACCTTTCGAACCTCTCAATGCTTTACCCTCCCCCCTCCCTTCCTCTCTCTCCCCCCTCCCTTCCTCTCTCCCCCCTCCCTTCCTCTCTCCCCCCTCCCTTCCTCTCTGTCTCTCTGTCTCTCTGTCTCTCTGTCTCTCTGTCTCTCTGTCTCTCTGTCTCTCTGTCTCTCTCTGTCTCTCTCTGTCTCTCTCTGTCTCTCTCTGTCTCTCTCTGTCTCTCTCTGTCTCTCTCTCTGTGTGTGTGTTCAGGACCGTGCTTACTTTGAGGAGCTGATCACCATGCTGGAGGCAGCCCTGGGGCTGGAACGGGCGCACATGGGTATGTTCACCGAGCTGGCCATCCTCTACTCCAAATTCAAACCCCAGAAGATGAGGGAGCACCTGGAGCTCTTCTGGTCCAGAGTCAACATTCCAAAGGTTCTGCGGGCGGCGGAGGAGGCCCACCTGTGGGCGGAGCTGGTGTTCCTGTACGATAAGTACGAGGAGTTTGACAATGCCATCATCACCATGATGAACCACCCCACCGACGCCTGGAAGGAGGGCCAGTTCAAAGACATCATCACCAAGGTAACCCAATCAGTAATGTTTGTCTATAATGACATCATCAAGGTAGCAGTCATTGCTGTATATGATCTATTATGACAAAGCTCGATTTGATGTGATATTGGTAAGTGTATATTTTAAAGTACATTGAAACATCTCAATACACTTGTAATACATGACAATATCTCTCCTTTTATCCCTTTCCTGTGACTGTGTAGGTGGCCAACGTGGAGCTGTATTACAAAGCAACTCAGTTCTATTTGGAGTTCAAGCCGTTGTTACTGAATGACTTGCTCATAGTGCTGTCCCCCAGACTGGACCACTCCCGTGCTGTCAACTTCTTCAGCAAGGTAAGACGAGCTCTGTCCCCTCCGATCTGCCAACACAGGTGTGACACCTGTTGTAGTTGTTAATCAAAGACTGTGACGTGCATTTCTATGTACAGTGCACTCTGCTTATAGTGAATGCAGTTCTAGTAATCAACGGTGTGTGTGTGTGTGGTCCAGGTGAAACAGCTGCCCCTGGTCAAGCCCTACCTGCGCTCTGTACAGAACCACAACAACAAGTCTGTCAATGAAGCACTTACCAACCTCTTCATCACAGAGGAGGACTATCAGGTTTGTGGTCACATTGTCAAACAATGAAGACAGACACATTTGTTTTACCCTGACTAGGTTTAATATGGGTTTGGGAAGCTGGCCCTATGACCGTTCGAGTACCTTGTTTACGTGAAAACAAAGTTGTTTTTTTTACACCTCATTGAACAACAGTTACTCATCCACCCATCCTTTCTTCCTTCCCTCTTTCTGTGGACTCAGGCTCTGAGGACCTCTATAGATGCCTATGACAACTTTGACAACATCTCGCTTGCCCAGCGCTTGGAGAAACACGAGCTGATTGAGTTCAGGAGGATCGCTGCCTACCTCTTCAAGGGAAACAACCGCTGGAAACAGAGTGTGGAGCTCTGCAAGAAGGACAAACTCTACAAGGTACTCATTCATTCTCTTCTCCTTACCCAGGCCTGTTTCTCCTCTGACTTTCATTATATTGTCATTGAACCTATTTGGTTAGTAGAGAGAGGAGGATAATGGGAAATGTAGTAGATTGCCATTTTGTCTGGTAAGACTAGTGTTTATGGGTAGGGTTAGTGGTCAAAATCCCATTGTGGAGTGAAGGCTTTCTCGCATGACCAGGATACATACCAGACAGTGGCTTGGTGCCAAGTTCCTAACAAACACACAGCATCAAGTCACCGCTCCTGATCTTGAACCTCCATCTTGTTTCCATCTTCCTCCAGGATGCCATGCAGTACGCGTCAGAGTCCAAGGATACAGAGTTGGCTGAGGAGCTACTGGGCTGGTTCCTGACCGAGGACAAAAAGGAGTGCTTTGCCGCCTGCCTCTTCACCTGTTATGACCTGCTGAGGCCAGACGTGGTGCTGGAGACGGCCTGGAAGCACAACATCATGGACTTCTCCATGCCCTACTTCATCCAGGTCATGAGAGAGTATCTCTTCAAGGTGGGTTGGCTGTCTGGACATGGCTATGTCATGTTGAGTGGGCTAAACCAAACCAAGCATGGTGGTTCTATTCTACACGTCCAAGGATGTTGTTCATTAGGGCATCCAACAGAATTTCAGTTGTGGCTAATGAACACAACCCAGGTCTGCTTTCAGTGGGAGTAGAGTGAACTATCCCCTAGACATTGATCTAGGGTCAGTTTGACATTTCTAGCCCCAAATGGTTAGGATTGGGTGAAAGTAAGCTCATCCTAAATGCCACTTTTACACAAAGCCCTTTCCAAACACGTTGTGCAGTGATCTTCTGTTGCTCAGTCAAATGCTTTTAGCAGTTACCCACTTTTGAAAAGGCATTTAACTATTCAGTAGCACAATGCCTTATTTTTATATGGCAAGTTGCTACCAGAGATTCATCAATGATCATATTAGAACTCAGTCCAGCAGTCTTGACTTTGCAGCAGAGTGTGTGGCATCATATAAATAGATTTACTAGAATCAGTATAATAGAATAATTGTATTTATGTGGAGTGCCAATAGTCCTCATACTCTATACAGAAAGACAGTTATTTATTTTGTTTCTATCAACTTGCCTTTTCTTTTTAGTGCCTTGTTTCTTCTGTCTGAGTTTGATAGAAGCTAAACAAACCTCTCAGCTGCTTTTCCTTATACTCATGTCATTTGTTTGTTTCCCCTCTTTTGTTCACCATTTTACAGCTTTTTGTTAACCTTTTTCCATATAAAAGACAGTAATTGCTCTTTTGTTTAATGCTGACTAAATGTTACTGTACTCAACAGATTACAGACAATGGGTACAGTACAAGTGTTGTGTTAATGCATTGTTTCAAGGTGGTGGACCCTCTGAATATGAATGACAAGAAAACAAACTATTGGAGTCTATAGAGAGGAACTCAAGATGTTTAGTTCCTCTCTCTAGTGTCCAGTAGTTTGTTTTCTTGTCATTGATATTCAGTGCCAAGTAAGTGGAGCTCGTCATTGGATGCTGCGTGACTGCATGTGGGACTGCTGTGACTGAACAAGAGTCAGCATGTGCCTGTCTACTCTGCACACCTCACATACATACATACATACATACATACATACATACATACATACATACATACATACATACAAAAAATATAAAGCTCTGTTTACATATGAATGTTAACATATTATAACATGAATGAAAATTACATATGTTAACAAAAAAGATTGGTAAATGTTGAATTAAAATGGAAATGACTAAAAGTAACTCCACTACATGTAACTGTTATTCTTACATACATACATACATACATACATACATACATACATACAGTTGAAGTCGGAGGTTTACATACACCTTAGCCAAATACATTTAAACTCAGTTTTTCACCATTCCTGACATTTTAATCCTAGTAAAAATTCCCTGTCTTAGATCAGTTAGGATCACCTTCATTTTAAGAATGTGAATGATTTCTTTGAGCTTTTATTTCTTTCATCACATTCCCAGTGGGTCAGAAGTTTACATACGCTCACTTATTATTTTGGTAGCATTGCTTTTAAAATTGTTTAACTTGGGTCAAACGTTTCAGGTAGCCTTCCACAAGCTTCCCACAATAAGTTGGGTGAATTTTGTCCCATTCCTCCTGACAGAGCTGGTGTAACTGAGTCAGGTTTGTAGGCCTCCTTGCTTGTACACGCTTTCTCAGTTCTGCCCACAAATTTTACGGGATTGAGGTCAGGGCTTTGTGATGGCCACTCCAATACCTTGACTGACTTGTCCTTAAGCCATTTTGCCACAACTTTGGTAGTATGCTTGGGGTCATTGTCCATTTGGAAGACCCATTTGTGAACAAGCTTTAACTTCCTGACTGATGTCTTGATATGTTGCCTCAATAGATCCACATAATTTTCCTTTCCTAATGATGCCATCTATTTTGTGAAGTGCACCAATCCCTCATGCAGCTAAGCACCCCCACAACATGATGCTGCCACCCCCATGCTTCACGGTTGGGATGGTGTTCTTTGGCTTGCAAGCATCCCCCTTTTTCCTCCAAACATAACGATGGCCATTATGGCCAAACAGTTCAATTTTTATTTCATCAGACCAGATAACATTTCTCCAAAATTTACGATCTTTGTCCCCATGTGCAGTTGCAAACCGTAGTCTGGCTTTTTTATGGCGGTTTTGGAGCAGTGTCTACCGTGCTGAGCGGCCTTTCAGGTTATGTCGATATAGGACTCATTTTACTGTGGATATAGATATTTTGTACCCGTTTCCTCCAGCATCTTCACAAGGTCCTTTGCTGTTGTTCTGTGATTGATTTACACTTTTCAAACCAAAGTACATTCATCTCTAGGAGACCGAACGCGTCTCCTTCCTGAGTGGTATGACGGCTGCGTGGTCCCATGGTGTTTATACTTGCGTACTATTGTTTGTACAGATGAACGTGGTACCTTCAGGCTTTTAGTTTATCCTTGGAAGCAATTTCCAGACTTGTGGAGGTCTACAATTTTTTTCTGAGGTCTTGGCTGATTTCTTTTGATTTTCCCATGATGTCAAGCAGAGAGGCACTGAGTTTGAAGGTAGGCCTTGAAATACATCCACAGGTACACCTCCAATTTATTCAAATGATGTCAATTAGCCTATCAGAAGCTATGACATCATTTTCTGGAATTTTCCAAGCTGTTTAAAGGCACAGTCAATTTAGTGTATGTAAACTTCTGACCCACTGGAATTGTGATTTAAGTGAAATAATCTGTCTGAACAATTACTTGTCATGCACAATGTAGATGTCCTAACCAGCTTGCCAAAACTGTAGTTTGTTAACAAGAAATTTGTGGAGGGGTTGAAAAATTAGGTTAAATGACTCCAACCTAAGTGTATGTAAACTTCCGACTTCAACTATACATACACACACACATATTATATGGCTTTGAACGGAATAGTAGTCCAGCAGTTCTCTAGTCTAGCCAATGACATAGAGAACACAAGTTCTACCATATGTCTATCAATAGATCAGGACTAATGCAGTCTATACTGCTCTGCTCTCAATAGTAGTTTAGTGACTCAGAGTTGAGTTGACCGGAACCTATAGCCTACTAAATGGAAAACAGTTAAATATTTTACTAGCAGCTGTATTTTTATGCATGCAAATGTGGTAGGTTAATCATTGTAGCGAGGTCTCGCTATCTTCAAAACAATAGTTCTTAGGATAGAAACAATAGTTTAACAATTAAACTAGAGAAATTCAAGGCATTTCAGAGGAATGCCAGACTACCTTTTTGACAGGAGTGTTAGTTTTTTATTTTCTTCTACTGTGTGGATATTTGTATTCTGTCTCAGCCTGCTCTCTCCCGGTCTCTGCACTATGGTAAACTGATTTCTTATTTTCTAAGCTGCGCTTCTTGAATTCCCTTCCAGGTTGATGCAATTAAGGAAAAGGTGAAAGTCTATTCCTATATTCCATCTCTCTCTTGCTGTTTCGTTCATTAATTTAGCCTGGAGCACTGCTACCTCAGGAATCTGCATGCATTTTATTTTAATTCTCCCATATGTCAGTTACACTGCTTTTCCACACACACACACACACACACACACAGTAGTGCCTTCTCAACTGAACTCTCTCCGACTGGGCAGCAGAGCACTCTAGTAGATCTGTAGTTACTCACCAATGACAACCCTTAGTCTGAGGAAGTCTGTCAATGATGCCAGTCTGCCATTGGTTCCCAGTCCTGACCCTTGAACCCACAATGACCTTAAAGTGCTTTTGATGCCCCAAGAGTGTTAATTTTGTAGAATAAATAACACCCATTAATGAACTCAATCTTGAAGCTTCTGATTGCTGGCATATAGCTAAGACCCCCTCTCAAAATAGACTGCAAACCAGTTGAAAGACTGCATTTAACCATAGTACTAAAACTGTAAGCCAAGAAATGCATTGTATGATCAAAATTTGTGAAGCGAATGCACTTTAAGGTGGAAAGTAGCATAGTGCTTAGAGCGTTTGGCCAAGCCGACAAGGTGAGAAATGAAATGTCTGCCCTTGAACAATGCACTTAACGTAATTATTTTCAGGGGCACCGTACTACTATGGCTGCACCTATCTGGTGGGGGGTTTTTCTTCTCCAGAAATTAAGTAGTGATGAAATTATATATTTCTCATGACTGAGTTCATTCTCATATTGAAGTCTTGACAGTGAAATACAACTTGTGCTGCAGCACTAGAGGCAGAGAAAATAAAATCTGTCCTTGTTAATTCATGTTGCACGGGCAGTAGCTGAAAAGTGCATTCCTTCACAGACCTTACCACTGTATCCGAGAGAGTATGTATGTTTTGTATGAAAAACGGGTAATGGTACCTGCACTTTGGGAAATATTCTCTGGTTTTAATATATGCATGTGATTGAGCACCTGCCAATGAGAATCTAGCGTCAGAGTCTCTAGGAGACATTGATGTTGTCGGCTGTGCCTTGCTGTTGGTTGATGGGCCTTGAGTGGCTGGACTACGAATCATCCCGGGCTTTGACTCCCTCTGCGCTTCAGTACTTTTGCCTCTTTTTCATGCACATTAATTTAACCAATTGTAACACCACTACTGTAGCATGTTCTCCTTTTAATGACGCCTCTGTTGGAAGAGATTTACTCATTATTTTTAATGTTCTTTACAAGAAGTATGGAGGGAACTGGACCCACTTTCAGCACAGAAAGATAGTGAGAAGTTTTTTAATAGCGCAAAATGCATCTTGCCTCTTACTGCAACTTTTAAACGCAATTACGTTTTCTTCCTAACAACTTTTGGAAATCTGCTTCTGCTATGCTTAAGGTCACTCATTGGAGTTACAGTAGACTGATATTGCTGAGCTAAAACTAAACATGTTTGATTTAAGGGAAAGGGTGAAAAAGTCCTAGATAAATCCTAGAAAAAATACCGCCTGACAGTTAACATCGCTACATTAAAATAGCTCAGAGATGAAAGGTCAAGTGTTGATCATGAAATGTTGTACTCCTGTTGCATACTTGATATGGGTTTGGTTCTCTGCACACATAGCAATGTTAATCTATACTGAAAACATCACTTCAAGACTGGCTGAATGGAGGGACCAAATTTCATTGAAAGTATTTTTCCTCACATCTTAATGGTCATCTCATATTTCTTCACTAGTTTTAAATGTGTGACGAAGGGGCAGCTCACAGCAGCCTTGTATGTGTTGCAAAGAATAATCACCTAGAACAGTCCTATCCATCAACATATATTAAATGACTAAAGGAAAGAACAGTTAATGAATGCTTTTCCAGCATGTCTTCTTCCGGCCTACCTGCTTGTAGCTGTTTATCATCGTGTTCTTTCTGACCTCTTCCAGGTGGACAAGCTGGAGACCTCGGAGTCCCTAAGGAAAGAAGAGGAGCAGGCGACAGAGACACAACCCATCGTCTATGGTAAGTGCCTCATGCATCATTCACAGCCAAGAATCTGACACGGCCAATGAGAACAGCCATTCACGCCAACTCACTCAAACAGTGAAGATGACTCGTAACCCAGCCTTTTGTGCTCTAAGTAGTAAAGGTTTTTAATAGTGACAAGTTTGTTGATATTGGTGACATGCATGTGGCTGTCCCTGTTTTGATATTGTCATTTCTAAGGAATATTCGTATAGTCTGCTGTACCTGCGCCAAAACTCTGGTATTTCTCATCCTAATAGGTCCTGATAACTTAGTAAATGGTGAGCAAACATGTTTTCAGCACTTATGTCAATAACTGATCAACACTCGCTTTCTCGTGGCTCTCTTGTCCCTCTGCAGCAGACAGGCTGTAGACTTGTGAACAATGCATCTAGGCTTCCGTGTGGGCCAGTGGCTACTGCCTCTGACCTCGGAACACTTATGGCAGACAGCATGGGTTTGAATCCGGCCCGCTGCCCTTTGACTCAATCTCTTCAACCTGTCTTCACTCTACAGTCTGCTGTTCAAAAGAAAAATCATTCAAATAAAAAATAACAGTTTCCTTGGCACTCTGGAATGTTAAGAGTTGAGCTGTGGCTTGTGTTCCATGTTAAAAGATACGTTTAAATATTCAAATCAATCGGCATCAAATGATTTGAATCAGTAAATTAATCGAATCTGAATAGATTCTAATCTTTGGTGTTAGCCCAAAATGTGAAATGCCTCTCTTTCCTCCAGGCACACCCCAGCTTATGCTGACTGCTGGCCCAAGCGTGCCCGTGCCCCCCCAGCAGGCCTATGGCTACGGTTACCAGGCTCCTGCAGGCTACCCCCAGGCACCTCAGGCCCAACCAGGCTTTGGCTACGGCATGTAAAGGTCTCCTGGCAAGCCCTGGAGCCCATCCATCTCTCTCAGCTCAGTCCTTCACTAGGCTTTTACCATCTTCTCACAACATTTAGTGGATTCAAACAAGCAGTTTTTTTTATGTTTTTGTTTTCCTTAAAAAAAAAACTCATGAAGGACATTTCTGTTGTCAAAGAAAAAGATTGGATCACAATTATTATAATTTTTCACATTCCATTATATTTACTAGATGCCATTTAAAAAAAAATGGGGAATGGTTTATGTACAATGAGGGGGCTTGTGGGAAGAGAGTCCTCTTCTTAATTAAAAGGTATGTTGTGAAGCATCTGATTTGCACTCTGTAGTGAAGAAACTAATGTAGAATCTCTTCATTTTGATATGTGTGAGCAGCTTGTTCTATCAGTCTGTAAAATGCATTTAATTATTGTATATTCAGAAAGGGAAAAAAGCTACAATGTTCTTCTATATTTGAACATGACTGCCGCTTCCATGACCCACAAACTAGTAACACTATGTACAAATACCAGTAATGACCTACACAGGGTTAAAGGGGTTGTGTAGCTCTAGAGAGATTATTTTAAGATGCATTCAGACATGATTTCCATCCTTCCCAAGCCTATGCAGGCTCTCCAGTTAGTCATTGAGTCAGACCGTGCGTAGAGGGACCGTGCGTCTCACTCAGCTGCGTGTAAGACACTTTACTTTCCTCATGCTGTAAAGTGCTCGTGGGACTATTCTATTTGGAGGGATTGATTACGAGAATTAAAGAAGCTCTGTTCTTCAGTTCAGTCAGACATGTGTGTTACTTTCCCCCCTCCCCTTGTGCTGCGGTTGGTATATGCTGGATATCGTGGTGTTCTAGGTCACTGTTCTTGATTGTACAGAAGAGGATATAAAACCTAATAGCCTTGATGTCCTGCCAGGTTTTCTTTGTGTGGCCAAAATGGTACCCTATTTCCTATATAGTGCACTACTTTTGACCAGGGCCCATAAAAATTATACTGCACTATGCAGGAAATAGGGTGCCATTTGGGACTCAGAACCTATATTTGTCTGATCTAATTGAAGAAACTGGTAATTGTGTTTTTATCAAAGGCTTGTGTGTGTGTATACAAAGAAAATCATTAACTCTCCCTCTACCCTATACTCTCAAAACAAATGACTAGATTTAAGCGTGCACTCAAATAGTTGATTGTGCAGGATCTGGATCATGATGATGAATGAAACAGCAGTTTCCTTTTCCACATAAAATAAAGGCTTCTTGTTTGTCAAGAAAAGTCTGGTCGGGTCTCTTGTTCCCTTCTCAACCTTGTTTTATCGTCATGTTTGTAAGGATGATAGACTAACACGTCGGCCATGCACAGGTGTCAATGATTTGTGGCGATTCAACATTTAGAATGGCCAGGGAATTCATTGAAAATGACAGCAGTCCTATTGCGTCGGCCGTGCACGGCCAACGTTAGTTGGTCTACCTTCACTCTTATGAACCTTTTATCAAGGCATCCTTTAGGGAAAATCCATATCACTATGGATTTTTGCCTGTCAAATGAGGGATGTATTAGTGTTTTTAAATGCAAGCTCAGGTGGGTTTGGGGGTAGTTTAAGTACAAGTGCACATTCTAAACACAAGATGTAGGCCTATTGGGTCTGGGTATCAGTTCTGCTAGGATGACATGGTTGTAACTCCAAGTCAATCACACTTCTGTGAAATGAAACTGTCCACTTAGGAAGCAACACTGACAAATTTCACATGCTGTTGTGCAAATGGAATAGACAACAGGTGGAAATTATAGGCAATTAGCAAGACACCCCCAATAAAGGAGTGGTTCTGCAGGTGGTGACCACAGACCACTTCTCAGTTCCTATGCTTCCTGGCTGATGTTTTGGTCACTTTTGAATGCTGGCGGTGCTTTCATTCTAGTGGTAGCATGAGACTGAGTCTACAACCCACACACGTGGCTCAGGTAGTGCAGCTCATCCAGGATCGGACATCAATGCGAGCTGTGGTAAGAAGGTTTGGTGTGTCTGTCAGTGTAGTGTCCAGAGCATGGAGGCACTACCAGGAGACAGGCCAGTACATCAGGAGACGTTCTGCTGCCTGCAACATCCTCCAGCATAACCGGTTTGGCGGTGGGTCAGTCATGGTGTGGGGTGGCATTTCTTTGGGGGGGCGCACAGCCCTCCATGTGCTCGCCAGAGGTAGCCTGACTGCCATTAGGTACCGAGATGATCCTCAGACCCCTTGTGAGACCATATGCTGGTGCGGTTGGCCCTGGGTTCCTCCTAATGTAAGACAATGCTAGACCTCATGTGGCTGGAGTGTGTCAGCAGTTCCTGCAAGAGGAAGGCATTGATGCTATGAACTGGCCCGCCCGTTCCCCAAACCTGAATCCAATTGAGCACATCTGGGACATCATGTCTCGCTCCATCCACCAACACCACGTTGCACCACAGACTGTCAGGAGCATGCCCAGGCGTTGTAGGGAGGTCATACAGGCACGTGGAGGCCACACACACTACTGAGCCTCATTTTGACTTGTTTTAAGGACGTTGCATCAGCCTGTAGTGTGGTTTTCCACTTTAATTTTGAGTGCGACTCCAAATCCAGACCTCCATGGGTTGATAAATTTGATTTCCATTGATAATTTGTGGGATTTTGTTGTCAGCACATTCAACTATGTAAAGAAAAAAGTATTTCATTCATTCAGATCTAGGATGTTATTTTAGTGTTCCCTTTATTTTTTTGAGCAGTGTATATACATAGTTCCCAGGTGACCACTTCTCTGAACCAGGATTATCCTACTTCCAATACAGTCAAGTGTCCACGAGATCAGCTGATTCAGGGCCTACTCCCAGCACAGTAAGGGACCCTGGTGCTATCTGTGTCCTCCCTGCATCTTGGAGCAGAAAGACCTACTTTGGCATGGGTTAGCAGTTCTATCAGACTGTCCTCATACGGGGCTTTAACAACGATTTCGGCTGTCCACAGTACTCCCATTGCATCAGTAGCTCGGGGTTTCTACGCTGGACCTGCTTGTAGGCTGACAGCGGCTTGTGAGCACTGGGCTGCCACTTTCCCCATATCCATTTTCAGTTCTGATCGGACCACCAGAATCATTTTGAACTCCTCTCCCATGAAGCTGGCGTCTGCTTCGCTCCCACTGCCGTTCCCCATCGCTGCTCCGATCCCGTAAGTGCCTGCCTAGGCGAAGTCCACAGCCCACTCCTTCCAATATTCAAATGACTACCTGGCCGTACAGGGAATACATTTTGATACTGGTCAAACCATTACTTAGAAAAACCCGTCGATATTCACTTATTATTAGTGAATATCGACGGAGTATTTGAGTTGTGTCGTTTCACGCGTATCTACCCTCTCATTGGCTAGAATGGTCCCACCTGATCTGGCTTCCGTATTTAAAGGACATGTCTTTCCCTTGTTAGAGAGGTCACTCGACCATCTTGTCAATATAATAAATAATCTTTGATCAAATAAAATACAGGTCTGTTTCCTGTGCGTCAGGCTGCGGCTTTTGACAGTTCGAGTGAAAAAGGAGAAGGTAAGGGGACTGACTATTTGTTCGGTTGATGTCTTTTCATTGTCGTGGTGTTTAACAGTAGTAGCATAACATTAGGCCAAATAGTCTATCCATATTTGACATTAGGCTATCCTCTATCAGCATGTATTTGTAAAATGCTAGTTTACTGACGCGTTCCAGGTTGTCAAGCATATAAGGTTAATGATATTGCTACAACCTAATAATATTTTATTTTGAGCCGCTGTAATTTTGACCGAGTCCTTGATGAATGAAAATGGTCTAGTGTCTGGTGGAAAAACATGCTTTCGTAACAGTAGGATCTGATTAATTAATGCCATCGTGTATGAATGAAGCTAGGTTAGTGTGAATTAAAGGTGATGTGGATTTGATGGTGTGGGGAAAACAAAACGAATCTATTCTATTGCATATTTGTATTCTCTATAATCCACCTTGCATCTACTTACTGGTCTGTTTTGTTCAGGGTCAATTTGTTAATTTCTTGACTTTTCCTTGAGGATCTTTTGCTGGCTATCTGAATAATTTATTCTCTAGAGGTGCTAGCTGCCAAATAAAAAGTGATCTATGGTGCGATTGAGGCTATAAAAATGTACTCTTTAAAAAGGGGTAGCAACTCCTGTCCTGACAGAATGTTGGGTTATAGCTTGAGAGCAAGGTCACATTCTTGGTGCTTTGAAAAAACCTTTATCAAGCTTCAGTCATACAACAGGTCATTGATATTGTCACACATTCGTTTTATTTTTGTCCTTCTGTACAGAGCTTGTCTGACAGCTGCTCTCAATTCAGAGTTACATTCAATAGCTTTAGAGCTCAATGGGTGTCATGTTTTTACAAAGTTAACATTTGTCATTGATTTAGATTATGGATGTAGGCCTATTACAATGGCATGCAATGCATTAGTATTGCATTATAATACAATTGTAGAAACCCCCCTGCCTTATCACTTATTGGGTGCCTCACTCCTACAGGTCTTCCCTTTAGTCATTATATGGTTCGTTTGTTAATGTAACGTTTTGTTTAATATAGATTTATTAAGTGAGAAGTAAGCTTTGGTCTGAAGCTGAAAAATAAAATCCACATGAGCATCAAAATGCCTTCTTCACCTATGCTCTGCCAAGGTTTTCCAGCACACAGCTTTTACAGACTACAGTAGCTGTTTAGGATTAAAATCTTCACAAACAGCCTAATTCATACTTAGAGGTGCTGCTCCCACAATGTGATTTGTACTGCATACAAGGTAAAGTATTGGATTCCTTACGGAATACACTAAGACATTATCCCTTTCCATGCTCTCTTTAATTATATGAAAGCAAACTTAGTTTTTATACTTACAAGACCACCGGCTTGATTGAGTGAACTGGTTTGTCTTGTAGTAATGTGGTGCCTGCCTGTATTTCCTTAAACCTTTATTTTAGCTATACATGTCATTGTGAAAAATGATATATTTCAGAATTCCATTTGTCAACATAACAGGTGTTGGACACAGTCACTCAGATCTATAGAGCTGGTCTGTGTTCCCCATTTCTGTAACCGTTAGCTTACCCGTGTAAAATGGAAATAAGCTTAGAACCACTTTTGCAAACAGTCCTGATTTATCGATTGCTGTGCTGATCAATGGACAGTTCATTACATATTCATTTGACAGAGGTTGTCTAAAGTTATGTTTGTATTTCTTTTTGCAATAAAGATGGTGACGCTACAATAATATACATGTACAATAGGTTGGGCATGGAAGCGAGCGCACCCATAACCACCAGGAACCGCAGACACACTGCTCACAGCCTGAAACTACCCATAACCACCAGGACTAGCAGACACACCGCTCACAGCCTGAAACTACCCATAACCACCAGGACCAGCAGACACACTGCTCACAGCCTGAAACTACCCATAACCACCAGGACTAGCAGACACACGGCTCACAGCCTGAAACTACCCATAACCACCAGGACCAGCAGACACACGGCTCACAGCCTGAAACTACCCATAACCACCAGGACCAGCAGACACACTGCTCACAGCCTGAAACTACCCATAACCACCAGGACCAGCAGACACACTGCTCACAGCCTGAAACTACCCATAACCACCAGACACACCGCTCACAGCCTGAAACTACCCATAACCACCAGACACACCGCTCACAGCCTGAAACTACCCATAACCACCAGGACCAGCAGACACACAACATAAATAACTAAACACAAAACATACAATAATCACATTCCCATCCTCCCCCCTGATTGGATGACCTCAAACGTGTGTATATATATATATATATTCCAACCTTCAGACAGCCACAGATCAACCCATTCTACCATTTTCTCTTGCAATACATTCCTCCATTATACCATGGCGTCTCACTAGGGGGCCTTCAAATCCCCAACAATACAGTTTGCAGAGCCAATATAATTAATTTATTTAGCTAGACAAGTCAGTTAAAAACATATTCTTATTTACAAAGACGGCCTAGGAACAGTGGGTTAGAACAGGGATTCGATCTGGTTACTGGCCCAACGTTCTAACCACTAGGCTACCTGCTGGTTACTGGCCCAACGCTCTAACCACTAGGCTACCTGCTGGTTACTGGCCCAACGCTCTAACCACTAGGCTACCTGCTGGTTACTGGCCCAACGCTCTAACCACTAGGCTACCTGCTGGTTACTGGCCCAACGCTCTAACTACTAGGCTACCTGCTGGTTACTGGCCCAACGCTCTAACCACTAGGCTACCTGCTGGTTACTGGCCCAACGCTCTAACCACTAGGCTACCTGCTGGTTACTGGCCCAACACTCTAACCACTAGGCTACCTGCTGGTTACTGGCCCAACGCTCTAACCACTAGGCTACCTGCCGCCTCTATTATGACAACCATTCCTGGACCTGACTCCGATGGACAGTACCAAAAGAGATACCCTAATGAGTCGGTTTCCGCATGGCAGTCTGCACAGGTCTGACTGTCCTACTGGAAAACCAGTTACTAGATACAGTTTTGGGATTGAACCTTTAAGTCAGTTAAGAACAAATTCTTATTTACAATGATGGCCTAGGAACAGCGGGTTAACTGCCTTGTTCAGGGGCAGAATGACAGATTTTTACCTTGTCAAATCGGGGATTCGATCTAGCAACCTTTCGGGTTACTGGCCCAACACTAACCACTAGGCTACCTGCCGCCCCAGGGGTAATATAAGCTTTAATATAGGTTTAATGCCTTGATATGTAATAGTTTTAGCCCTCTACACTTATATTCATTATATAAATATACCCTTTTAACTTTCTGTTTTTCTTACAAATAAAATATTGTTTGCTCACGTGACTTACAAAAATATTTTCCTGGAGTGGGTAGAGCCATGAATAGATATGTAAACTGCGATATCATTAGAGAATTAATCAGTGTAATTTACTCAGATTGACAGGTTTCCCTTTCCATGGTTTCAAGATCCTATCAAAATGTGTATTTGCAAGATCATTAAACTTATGGGGTTGGTCCCCCTTTGCTGCTATAACAGCCTCCACTCGTCTGGCAAGGCTTTTCACTAGATCTTGGAACATTGCTGCGGGTACTTGCATCCATTCAGCCACAAGAGCATTAGTGAGGTCAGGCACTGATGTTCGGCGATTAGGCCTGGCTCGCAGTCGGCGTTCCAATTCATCCCAAAAGGTGTTTGATGGGGTTGAGGTCAGGGCTCTGTGCAGGCCAGTCAAGTTCTTCCACACAGATCTCAACAAACCATTTTTGTATGGCCTCGCATTGTCATGCTGAAACAGGAAAGGACCTTCCCTAATCTGTTGCCACAAAGTTGGAAGCACAGAATCATCTAGAATGTCATTAGATGCTGTAGCTTTAAGATTTCCCTTCACTGGAACTAAGGAGCCTAGCCAGAAGCATGGAAAACAGGCTCAGACCATTATTCCTCCTCCACCAAACTTTACAGTTGGTACTATACATTGGGGTAGGTAGTGTTCTCTTGACATCCGCGAATCCCAGATTCGTCAATCGGACTGCCAGATGGTGAAGCGTGATTCATCACTCGAGAGAACGCGTTTCCAATGGCGGCACACTTTACACCACTCCAGCCAATGCTTGGCGGTGCACATGGTGATCTTAGGCTTGTGTGCGGCTGCTCGGCCATGGAAACCCATTTCATGATGCTCCTGATAAACAGTTATTGTGCTGACGTTGTCTTCAGAGGCAGTTTGGAACTTGGTAGTGAGTGTTGTAACCTAGGACAGATGATTGTTACGCGCTCATGCGCTTCAGCCCTCAGCAGTCCTGTTCTGTGTGTGAAGTGGCCTACCACGTCGCAGCTGAGCTGTTGTTGCTCCTAGACATTTCCACTTCACAATAACAGCACTTACAGTTGACTGGGGCAGCTCTAGCAGGGCAGAAATTTGACTAACTGATATGTTGGAAAGGTGGCATCCTATGACGGTGCCATATTTAAAGTCACTCAGTGCTTCAGTAAGGCCATTCTACTGCCAATGTTTGTCAATGGAGATTGTATGGTTGTGTGCTCAACACCCTGTCGTTCTCTGCAAACATCAAAGCAGTGACCTGCTCTTGCAGGTTCATGCTCTACAACATCCGTAGAGTACGACCCTACCTCACTCACTAATCCAGGCACTTGTCCTCTCCCGTCTGTATTACTGCAACTCGCTGTTGGCTGGGCACCCCGCTTGTGCCATTAAACCCCTGCAACTTATCCAGAACGCAGTAGCCCATCTGGTTTTCAACCTTCCCAAGTTCTCTCATGTCATCCCAATCCTCCACTGACTTCCAGTTGAAGCTTACATCCACTACAAGACCATGGTGCTTACCTATAGAACAGCAAGAGGAACTGCCCCTCCCTACTGTCAGGCTATGCTCAAACCCTACACCCCAACCCGAGCACTCCGTTCTGCCACCTCAGGTCTCTTGGTCCTCCCACACCCATGGGAGGGCAGCTCCCGCTCAGCCCAGTCCAAGCTCTTCTCTGTCCTGGCACCCCAACGGTGGAACCAGCTTCCACCTGAAGCTAGGACAGGAGTCCCTGCCCATCTTCCCGAAAACCCTGCCTCTTCCAACAGTATCTTAAATAATCCTCCTCCCCCACCCTACTAAAAAAAAATACAAAAAATATATATAAAAAAAACTAAATTGTACTTGTGTTCCAGGAAAGTGATCTGAATATATTTTTGGAGCTTTAAATTAGTTAACTCTTGGGGTAGTTACTGCAAATGGTGAAATGTCTCATTTTACTTGCCACCACCCCCTCCGCGGCCCCCGACTATCCTTCTAGTGCGTTATCCCTTTCTGTGCCCCCACCACACCCCGCACTAGACTATAGTCGTGTAGGTTGTATAATTATATTGCCACTTGAAACGGTGGTTTTTGGCATATTGCTAGCACTCAAGACATCTCAGTATGGTAAGTTGCTCTGCCTGCCTCGAACATGGTGCATTACTTGTTGCGTACCAAGAGATTTATGACTTTGTTACTGTTGATAGGCTACTTTAAAAACCAGTGCCCACTGCGTGGAGAGGGAGTGATGCTAGAACTGCTTGTCAAAAATAAATCACATTTAATTCAACGCGATTGTTTAACATGTTACTTTAATTATAATTTATCCCCTGGTGAAGTTTCACAACCAAGCTTTCGAAGCGTAACGGCACAAGTGGGTTCACAATAGGTCTCAAACACGCAGTCTGTTTATTGAAGGAAGTTATTGCGCAATCGAGTCCTTGGCTCTGGCGGATTTTGTGCGCGCTGCTGGATCTAGGACACGCGCTGTTTTGTTCTTTTCAGGCATCAGCCTTGAATTTGCAGATTGTGAGATCAACATTACAGGTAAATCAAAGATTCCGCTCTTTAAATGATGAAGCGTAGTGGGGGTTCCAACTCCCGTGTACTGACAAGCTGTGATGCTGCTTATTTGTCAACTTTTTGCACCAAGTTACGTCACACAGCCAAACAACAGTTTTGTTGACGCACAAGAGTAGACAAGACAATATATTAAAGGGTCAATCCGGAGTTCAAACAATAACAAAAAGGCACACCCTGCCTCTTGTTTTGGTAAACAGCTGAGGGATGGAGCTTGAGAAATATGAACACTCAAATTCCTAGAGCTGTGGCTGCAAGGACTGACCATCCATGAGATCAAAATGGTAATGTTAACCATGTTTTGAAGCTATACAGTGTATGTTTACATTGTTTACAAACATTGGAGTAAAACAAGCTTATTTTGTGGGATCTTATGGGGTATGACAGTAACTCATGAAGCATTTATAAAAGTTATTTTCTTCAAAAATCAATGGCTATTAATTTAACTGACCAAAAATGTATGTAGCAATTCCAGATTGGCCCTTTAAAGGTGCTTGACTAGCTCTGCAATGCAGCTGGCTTTGCATATTGCTCTCCTTTTTGGATAGCTGTCAATACACCGTATATCCAAGCTGTTTTGTCTCAGCCAAAGGGACTTCTCTCACAGAAAACATTCATGGTATGATTAGAGGCAGCAGTTGAAGTTGATATGGGGCATCCACTACCTTTACTCCCCCTAAACTGTACATGACTGGCTTAACTGCTAGGTGTAGGAACCAGTCTGTGTATTTTGTGCTTGTGTTGCACCAACACTCTGACACTGCATTATTGAGCATGTAGGTGTAGTAGGCTATTATCTCCTACTAAACTGAATATTATAGCCTAAACTCAACACTGACTGAGTGATGATTTTAATGCTACTGTATTTTCAGCCCAATAAATAATTTTCCCATGCATCTTTTCTAGCCCAGTATTTGTATTAGAAGGAACAGGTAACTTTTTGTAAAACATCTGTTTGGCTACTTTTTTGTAGTGTTGATTGTAGTAAATAACTTGCTCATTCACTTACTAGGAGGTTTGAATGAGCCACCCTATACCATTCAGTAGTAGGTTGTCACTGTCCATGTGTGTTCCAGAGGCTCGCAGCTAATATTTCTCACAACAAAAACAACCCTACTCGGGCCTCAGTCAGCATGTGTCCATATAATTCCTATTTATAATAGAAAAGAGCCATCATGGGCCCCTGTAAAATCCAACGCTGTACTGTGTCTGCAGTCTGTCAGCCCAGTTAATGTGTACATTTGTAAACTGAATACAGGAGCCCTCCTGTAGCAGAGCCAAGGGTGCTGGATAGAGGGATTATCAGGCTGTGTGACACTGAAACTTCCACCAGAGCTGAGCAGCCTGCGTGCCTGTATGTCAGAGTCCCAACTCTCAGCTGTCTCTCACACACTGTTCTGTGTCCTGCAGATTAGTGGTAACCCGATAAAGGTCATGCATAGGGCTAATGATACCATCACCTTCTGCACTCTGATCATCACTCCGCCATGACTAGACCTGCCAACACTACACAGTCTGTCCCATATCTTGCTGCACTTTGCTCAACACTCAGTCTGGACCGACAGTCCCCTAGGTCTGCTCTAACCAGTCTGTCCTCTCTGTTTTTTGTCATTCCTCTTCAGGTGTCCCCCAGTCCAACCACTACTCAATGAGATGGCAAAAAATGGGGCAGACTGCGAGCTACCTCAGAGGCGCCTATCAGCCAGAGAAAAGCACAACAGGCAGTCTGCAGGTAGGGACCGCTGAATGAACCACAAAATGACCATGACCAGTTAATGAAGTTAATGATTTATTGTTGACGTAACATGCAGTGATGTAGACCAAAGTATTTGTTCACCCTGACTGAAGAAAATAAAAACCAGCACAGTATCATTTGAGTTGATTTAAGCTACAGCCTAGTAGTTCACATTGACTGACATGTCTTTAGAGGTGGTAAAGGTAAAACCCACTGTGTGTGTGTGTTTTTTTGAAGACTCCTTGTCGCTGAGTGAGAGGAAGCAGAGGGACCGCGAGGAGCGTGTGTCTCTGGTGTTATGGAAGAAACCGCTCGTCACGCTACACTACTTCCTGCGGGAGCTGCTCACAACCCTGAAGGACTGGATGTGGAGGTGAGACACACACAGTCCTCATCTCCTCCATCGTGGAAGTGTTGAATATAAAAAGTGTTGACTACAAAGTGTTAAAATATAAAGTATTTCTGTTTCTCAGTGTGGAAACAGAGGTTATGTATTCATGAATCTCCCCAATACTGGGATCCATTGCACTATGACAGACTAAGCAAGTATACAGTTGAGCTGGTGGTGTGGAATAAGACAAAGGTCTGAGCCCACACACACACACACTCCCTACTGCTGTGGCCATGTTACGGCAGCCCAGCCACAGACCGACATGGAGGCAGCAGGGTCAGAGTCTACAGTAGAAGATATAGGCTCTTTCTCAATTAGTCTTTCCTCTATTCCTCGCTGCCTCTGTCCTCACCTTCTCTAACTGCATTGGGGAGAAGAGCCAATGTCCCTCCCTTCGGGCCTTCTCCTTCAAAGTGTTTTGAGAAGGATGCGAGGAGAAAGGACATGCAGACAGGAGACCTTGAAACTCTACCTACTGCCCTCCTGGCTCGCTCCCCTGTAATTCATCCTGTGTGCCTGGCTCTACAGTCAGACCAAACAAACACAGGACCATTTATTAAAACAACTACGTAAGCAGGGAGTTGTTTTTGCCATTAATCTTCATTGATGTTGCTATGAAGGATTCTAATTAGATGCACTGCCCAAATTATATTTTTACCAGCCCAGTTTAAAAAGTGTTTATAAAAATTGTATTATGAGTTCAGTTGAATAATACTCCCACACACTCCGTATCATTGCAGGCTCAATGTTGATGGTAATATAGAACCGGTTTCTGATATGAATACCTTGTCTCATCCCCATGATGTTTTCACTGTTTTTAGTCACCTAATTGTCTGTTGACATGTACACGATGACATGAAGTCAATGTGCACATTGAGCCTCTTGTGGTTGTGCATGAGGACATAATGTTTATTTTCTAAATGACAAGAGGATGTGGTAAACCATAAGACAAGTAGCTTGCTGCCAGAGTAAGAGGCTGCTTAGTTCAGGATAGCACAAGTTGTTTTCATAGCAAGTGGATTGCATGGGCTCCTGAATGGCGCAGCGGTCTAAGGTACTGCCTCTCAGTGCTTGAGGCGTCACTACAGACACCCTGGTTTGATTCCAGACTGTATCACACCCGGCTGTGATTGGGAGTCCCAAAGGGCGGCGCACAATTGGCCCAGCATCGTTTGGGTTTGGCCGGTGTAGGCCGTCATTGTAAATAAGATTTTGTTCTTATTTGACTTGCCTAGTTAAATAAAATGTAAAGGGTGAGAGAGAAGTGAAAATATATATATATATATATATATATATAATATAAAACAGCTAGTGTGATAAGTTATAGCACAGAATTATTTGTAGTATCAAAAGCTTTATAAGCAGACATGTGGACATGAAGTTAGTGTTAGGGTAATGGTTAGGGTTGAGCTAACATGTGGACATGAAGCTAGGTGTAGGAATATGGTTAGGGTTGAGCTAACATGTGGACATGAAGCTAGATGTAGGAATATGGTTAGGGTTGAGCTAACATGTGGACATGAAGTTAGGGTAATGGTTAGGCTTGAGCTAACATGTGGACATGAAGCTAGGTGTAGGAATATGGTTAGGGTTGAGCTAACATGTGGACATGAAGCTAGATGTAGGAATATGGTTAGGGTTGAGCTAACATGTGGACATGAAGTTAGGGTAATGGTTAGGGTTGAGCTAACATGTGGACATGAAGCTAGGTGTAGGAATATGGTTAGGGTTGAGCTAACATGTGGACATGAAGCTAGGTGTAGGAATATGGTTAGGGTTGAGCTAACATGTGGACATGAAGCTAGGTGTAGCAATATGGTTAGGGTTGAGCTAACATGTGGACATGAAGCTAGATGTAGGAATATGGTTAGGGTTGAGCTAACATGTGGACATGAAGTTAGGGTAATGGTTAGGGTTGAGCTAACATGTGGACATGACGCTAGGTGTAGGAATATGGTTAGGGTTGAGCTAACATGTGGACATGAAGCTAGGTGTAGGAATATGGTTAGGGTTGAGCTAACATGTGGACATGAAGCTAGGTGTAGGAATATGGTTAGGGTTGAGCTAACATGTGGACATGAAGCTAGGTGTAGGAATATGGCTAGGGTTGAGCTAACATGTGGACATGAAGCTAGGTGTTGGAATATGGTTAGGGTTGAGCTAACATGTGGACATGAAGCTAGGTGTAGGAATATGGTTAGGGTTGAGCTAACATGTGGACATGAAGCTAGGTGTAGGAACATGGTTAGGGTTGAGCTAACATGTGGACATGAAGCTAGGTGTAGGAATATGGTTAGGGTTGAGCTAACATGTGGACATGAAGCTAGGTGTAGGAATATGGTTAGGGTTGAGCTAACATGTGGACATGAAGCTAGGTGTAGGAATATGGTTAGGGTTGAGTCCGCATGTTGACATGAACTCAGGGCTACTGTTAGGGTTTGCTTTATAATCTCATATCTGATTGAATTGACTTTCAAATTATTAACAGAAAACCCTCAATAGGGTCAAAATTAGTGCACTATGTAGAGAATAAGGTGCCATTTGCTTTCCAAATGGCACCTTCCTGCAATGCAGGAAATTTAACTTGTGAATTTCCACTTTGAAATTTCAGACTTCATTCTTTTTATTAATCAACCCCTACAAAAAAGCCATTATCCACATTTACTGTTGCTGCAGGATTATTTTCCTGCTGTAGCAAACTGGCTCAAATTAAGATATCTGTAATATCCTGTGACACAGATTAATAAGTGGGTGAAGACAGGAGAGGAAGTGAGTGTAAGTCCTTTAATATGGTTACCAAGGATCAGGGCCTTAAGTCCTCCAACAGCCCTCAGCCTCAGATGCCCACTTAAACACATTGAGATGGGATCAGCCTGTGTGCCAGCGCTACACCAGCCACCACCTGATCTGAAATATCTTCCTCTCCTCCCTCATCATCCATCCCCTTCCACTTGTTACAAAACCAATTAGCTAGCTCTCTGATTTGGCTACACTTGCTATGTCTAGGGTTCCCAGGTCTAGGTACATTGTCTGTAACCTGATTTAATATGTGCATCTATATGAGAAATCAGTGTATGCTGCTGTGTGCATGTGCCCAGGAGACGGCAACCTTACCTAGATCCAGGGCCGGCTCCATTCTCACTCGCATGGGTCGGCAGCCAAAGCAGATTATTAGTTCCAAAGTAGATAATATACACACAAAAGGAAACTACAGACAGGAATACCCAAACCAAATAGGTAACACAAAACAAACCAAGGCAGATTTCTTGCCACCTCTCTCACAGATTGACAAGCACCAATAATTGCCCACTTATCAAGGCTTCCTGGCAGAGCACCTGACCCGTTGCTGCTGTGTGGAAGTGGTAGTTTACTAATGCTCCTAACACCAAGTGAGAGAGCTGGCCTTTACTCTGACACTTAAAAAGGACAGAATAAAAACGGTTCAGAAGTTCTTAATTTAAAACTGCAGTAACAGAGCAAGTTAAAAACATACAAAACTGGCAGCTAAAAGACACGTGACTCACCATAGTTAGACATTCCACTCCAAACTGCTTCTTTGGCGTTATGGCAGACCGCAAACAAGCTTTGGAGGTGCATGCCGCCACCTACTGTATGGGTGGCCAACTATAGAAAAACAAAAATTCATTGTAGGAAGGGGGATCATAAAATAGCACAAAGAAAAAATCCCCCTCATTCAGTCACATTCCAATTCAAGTCACATCGCTACACAGGCTCAAGGGCCTGTGACGGCAGAACATCCTTTCACCGGACTTCTTACAAGGCCTCGGCTAGAAACTCTAAATTATTTCAATTTCCTGATTTCTTCTCTGCTTGTGCTGTACTGTTTATGACCATTGCAATAAAAGCTACAAAGTCCACCTTTTTCACATGTAATATATCAGGATCCCTTGATTGCCAGGAAATTACCATTGCGTCTTCAACACTACTCGCTCCTTCCACTTCTCACCGCCTCCAAATAAGAGACACGCTGGACAGCCCTTATTCTCACCACCTCGGTCTCCTTCACCATAACAGAGGCACATGTTTGCCACAACAGTTGCAACATATAACCTCTGCTGGCACATGATATTCTTCCTAAAATCAAATTGTATTAGTCACATGCACAGAATACAACAGACCTTGCTTACTTACGAGCCCCTAACAATGCGGGGGGGCTGTAGAAGCTGTTTAGAAGCCTCTTGGACCTAGACTTGGCTCTCCGGTACCGCTTGCCGTGCGGTAGCAGAGAGAAGTCTATAACTTGGGTGGCTGGAGTCTTTGACAATTTTTAGTTCCTTTCTCTGACTCCACCTAGTATATAGGTCCTGGATAGCAGGAAGCTTGGCCCCAGTGATGTACTGGGCCGTTCACACTACCCTCTGTAGTGCCTTGCGGTCAGAGGCCGAGCAGTTGCCATTCCAGTCAGTGATGCAGCCCATCAGGATACTCTCGACGGTGCAGCCGTAGAACCTTTTGAGGATCTGAGGACCCATACCAAATCTTTTCAGTCTCCTGAGGGGGGAATAGGTTTTGTCGTGCCACCTCCCTGTCTTCATACACTTGATACAAGCCCATTTATAACACTGGGGGGGGCTTGTGCCAAGGCTCTAACTGGGTATCTCATAAAGCCTAGCTTTCCATGAAGGGGAAAGACTTATGGAAAGAACTATAATACGAACAAAGTGGGTTTCCTTACTCCATCCAGGTCAGTCGACGTACAAAAGAAAATGTCCTCTCACGGTCAACTGTTTATTTTCAGAAAATTTAACATGTGTAAATATTTGTATGAACATAACAAGATTTAACAACTGAGACAAACTGAACAAGTTCCACAGACATGTGACGAACAGAAATTGAATAATGTGTCCCTGAACAAAGAGGGGTCAAAATCAAAAGTAACAGTCAGTATCTGGTGTGGCCACCAGCTGCGTTAAGTACTGTAGTGCATCTCCTCATGGACTGCACCAGATTTGCCAGTTCTTGCTGTGAGATGTTACCCCACTCTTCCACCAAGGCACCTGCAAGTTCCCGGACATTTCTGGGGGGAATGGCCCTAGCCTTCACCTGCCGATCCAACAGGTCCCAGACCTGCTCAATGGGATTGAGATCCGGGCTTTTTGCTGGCCATGGCAGAACACTGACATTCCTGTCTTGCAGGAAATCATGCACAGAACGAGCAGTATGGTACCCTTCCTGCAGGCTCATCCTGACATGACCCTCCAGCATGACAATGCCAGACAATGTCTTCCCTGTAACTCACAGCGTTGAGATTGCCTGCAATGACAACAAACTCAGTCCGATGATGCTGTGACATACCACCTCAGACCATGACGGACCCTCCACCTCCAAATCGATCCCTCTCCAGAGTACAGGCCTCGGTGTAACGCTCATTCCTTTGACGATAAGCGCGAATCCGACCATCACCCCTGGTGAGACAAAACCGCGACTCGTCAGTGAAGAGCACTTTTTGCCAGTCCTGTCTGGTCCAGCGATGGTGGGTTTGTGCCCATAGGCGACATTGTTGCCGGTGATGTCTGGCGAGGACCTGCCTTACAACAGGCCTACAAGCCCTCAGTCCAGCCTCGTTCAGCCTATTGCGGACAGTCTGAGCACTGATGGAGGGATTGTGCGTTCCTGGTGTAACTCGGGCAGTTGTTGTTGCCATCCTGTACCTGTCCCGCAGGTGTGATGTTCGGATGTACCGATCCTGTGCAGGTGTTGTTACATGTGGTCTGCCACTGCGAGGACGATCAGCTGTCCGTCCTGTCTCCCTGTAACGCTGTCTTAGGCATCTCACAGTACGGCCATTACAATTTATTGCCCTGGCCACATCTGCAGTCCTCATGCCTAAGACGCGTTCAAGCAGATGAGCAGGGACCTTGGGCATCTTTCTTTTGGTGTTTTTCCAGAGTCAGTGGAAAGGCCTCTTTAGTTTCCTAAGTTTTCATAACTGTGACCTTAATTCATTGCCGACCGTCTGTAAGCTGTTAGTGTCTTAACGACCATTCCACAGGTGCATGTTCATTAATTGTTTATGGTTCATGAACAAGCATGGGAAACAGTGTTTAAACCCTTTACAATGAAGATCTGTGAAGTTATTTGGATTTTTACAATTTTACTATTACTATTATCTTTGAAAGACAGGGTCCTGAAAAAGGGACGTTTCTTTTTTTGCTGAGTTTATAATCTGCATCCACTTCATGCTCAACCCCAGAGAGAACTCCATTGACAGGCTTCCTGCTTCGGAAATCTATACACAAAACATTCCATTCAAAATTCTTAGGCACAAAGCACACTTTTCTGCAGACACAATTTTATAAAGTAATAATTTTAAATAAGACCAGCTCTTTTGACTCTTACCGACGTCACCTCACCCATGATATTCCTTGTGATTTCAAACAGATCCCCCTGGTAACATTGAGCCAAAACCCTCACTCAGACTATAAAATAATCTAGGGATTTCTTAGCTTCCATCACAACTTTACTTATTTTGTTTCCTTTCTTTTACAGAACTGTAGCCCACTAACTCATATCATCACCCAACATCAGCTTCAAATAGAAAATATGTTTCCTCCATCTTTTCCACACTTACTTCAAGGAGCTGTCTTCCTTCCACTCCAAACATTCTGGCACACCCATTTTAAAATGCCAGGTGACCTAGTTACTGAGCTGAAACACCTGTGTCAATTAACCACTTAATTAGCTGGACCTATGGAAAACAAGAAATACTTGACAATGAACACCAGCCTGCAATTGGTTGAAAATTAGGGGACAGGTCTTGAAACTGAAATGTTTGGTAAACCCACATACTATAGTTAACTGTAGAATACTATAGTACGTACTAGTATCCCTCGATCGTGTAGTGCTTACTATAGACTTTTGTAGTATACTGTAGAATACTATACTACACACTGTACTATCCCTTGATCATGATTCATGTGTAGTACTTACTTTTGAAATTTGTAGTATATTGTAGAATTCTACAAGACACACTGTACTGTCCCTTGATCATGATTCATGTGTAGTGCTTACTTTATAATTTTGTAATATAATGGAAATACCATACTACACACTGTAGTATCCCCCTTGATTATGTAGTGCTTACGATAGAATTTCGTAAGTATACTGGAAAATACCTTACTACACACTGTAGTATCCCTTTATCATGTAGTGCTTACTTTAGAATGTTGTAGAATACTATACTACATACCCATTGTAGCATTCCTTGATCACGTAGTGCTTACTTTAGAATTGTCTGATCGATTGGACTGCTAGCTAACTTTTCGCTAGCTTTGTCGATGCTGTTTTGATTTGAACATGCTGTCCTTGGGGAGCTCATGCAGGGGATCTCCTCTGAGTTTCCCTCTCGATCGTGTAGTGCTTAGTATAGAACGTTGTAGAATACTATACTCCATACTGTAGTATCCCTTGATTGATTTTATATGACTATATGAAAACAATAAAAACACAAATGTGGATACAATGCATTTAGAAATTTGTCGAGAATAACACAAAAAAAGTTACACGTATGTCCTTTGTGGTCCAAGTTCAAACATGTTACACGTTGACAGCTAACACACATGAAAATACTATAGTATACTATGGTCTAAATAAATGACTACACTCACTGTATTGTTTTTTCAGACTTTACTGTAGCATACTGCAGTATTAACTGGAGTGTTTTTGCAGTATGCTGCACCTCTCTGATTCAGAGGGGTTGGATTAAATGCAGAAGATGCATTCCGTTGTACAACTGACCAGGTATCCTCCTTTCCCTAAAGTGTTTTTGCCGACATGACTGTAGGATATTGTAGTAACGCCTGCCGACTATGGTTAGCTAAAATGGCACAACTACTGTTTAATGAGGGGAACACCTCAACTAGAACATAACACACACACACGTTCGTGACAGGCCACCTATTGAGTTAGGTCAACAGTTCTGAGCAATGAGCGGACCAGACAACAGCAAAAATATACATGTTTTTATTACAATTGTAACATCTAAACATTAGACAGGTTCTAGGCCGATTAAAGGGAAACCGTACAGAAGCAGATAAAGAGCAAAGTATTAAAGCTTAGAGGATTAGGTTTGCTTGTTTGACACAAATAACACATTAACAAGAGTACACCAAAATGACTTACATCTGTTACCTCCACTAGATAGCTTTCTGAAATACATCAGTGCTTTCAGAGATTCAGCTGACCAAGTTCACAAGATGACAAACCATACTGCACTTCTGATGGTAGAAAACAAACAGTTAACCACTTCATTTACATAATCAATAGATATTTCTGAGATACTACTTAACTTTTTGGAGGGCGCTGCCAATAAACTGCCACCTCCACTTCGGTGTTTAAATTCCCAAAGGATGGGACATGTTGCTAATGTGTGCAAAGGGAAAATGAGATGTGCAAGGTGTGGTGGGGATCATGAGTACGGAAAATGTGGACCTGATACTAAAGTTAAGTGTTGCAACTGTGATGGTGAGCATAGTGCAGCGTATGGGGGATGTGAAGTAACAAAACAAGCCATGGAAACGCAGAGGTACAAGGTAACGAATAATGCATCCTATGCAGAGGCTGTTTGTGAAATGAACAAGCCTTTTGATTGAAATGCTGGCTCCAATACATCAGTGGTGGCTGCTTCTAGGATGACTGTAGCCCATGGCGCCTCAGCCTGGTGCAATGTGATATGCAAGCAATAATGCTTGGTTACAGAGAAATTGTAAATCGTATACACTTGATAGCGTTCTTGTGTAGAGCAATCGATATGGGTCAGAAGAGGAGCAGGACTGCACGAATAATGGAAGTAGTGAAGAATTGCAGCTCAAGAATTACTGAACATTACTTCAGTACCATTGATACATCAGATGTTGAGTCATGATCCGGATGATGACCAGAATAAGTTTGATGTGTTATACTTTTTATCATCCTTTAATGGAGTACTAGAAGCCTTATTGCAAATGGTCAAGAGTTTAAGAAATATGTGATTGATTTAGAGATTAGAGAGACGTGGCTTAGACCACATGTTGATTTTCTTATTCCTGTTTATTGTTCAGTCAGATCTGACAGAACAGCTGGTCAGGGTGGAGGATGCGCTACATTCATAAAGGAAGGGCTTGCACATTGTAGTATTTCTGTTCCACCTGAATATAAATGTGATGGTTGAAATCTACGGTAGGGCTAGTAATATTAAGCTGTTCAAGTTGAACAATTCTTGTCATGAACTATCTGTAGTGATGTTTGAAATATCAGGAGAATTGGGCTCTAGAGAGATGGTGCAGCGACTTTATTACACAATAGTTTATGGGGATGCACACATACTGATGCTAATGGTATGATTGTCAAGGACATGATGGAAGCAAGAGCATTAGTGTATCTTAATGATGGATGTGGTACAAGAGTTGGTGATGTTAGGGGAGTTACATCCTGCCTGGACCTCACAATGGCTTCTAATGCTGTTGCAGCCATGTGTGAATGGAAGGTAATGGATGATTCTGCTATTTGGAGTGATCATTTCCCAATTGTTTTTGTA
This sequence comes from Oncorhynchus clarkii lewisi, assembly GCF_045791955.1. Classification (NCBI taxonomy): domain Eukaryota; kingdom Metazoa; phylum Chordata; class Actinopteri; order Salmoniformes; family Salmonidae; genus Oncorhynchus; species Oncorhynchus clarkii. Next base: position 30,420,901 of record NC_092156.1, read on the forward strand.
CCATGACTGGTGATGTCACTATTCCAGTCAGGATAGCATTCAGAAGATGGTGCTTTCCTAAAGCGGACTGGGAAAAGTTTGGAGAACTTTGTTAAAAGTCTGTTGGATAGTTGTGTTTAGAGATTCCTGTTGATGTTTGTGCTGCCTCTTGTCACTTCTCTAATTTTGAGTGCAGGGAAGTGGGTGAGAAAATAAAGGTGGTTCCTTGGTGGACTGAAGATTGTACTTTGTCTATTCAAGAAATAAATAGGACCTATAGAGTATTACGTAGGACTTTAACTTCTGAGAATCTACTTGATTTCCAAAGGATGAGAGCTTTAGTACGTAGGGTCATTAAGTCTGTCAAGAGAAATGCATGGACACAGTTCTGCTCTACAATAGGCAGGGGTACTGAGCTGGGGAATGTTGAAGAAGATGACGACTGGAAGAAGCAAGAACACTCGGATTCCAGTTTTGGTTGATGGTGATAATCTGGCTGTATTAGATAAAGAAAAAGATGACATGTTGGGGAAGTCATTTGCTAATGAACATAGTGGGGTTACTTTGAACAAAGTGTACAAGCAACGCAGGCATGCGATTTTAAATGCTCATACTAATGTGTATAAGAAGAGGGATATTGTTGACTTGTCATTGGATGCTGATGTTACATTGCATGAGGTTCGATTAGCCCTTATAGACTGTGGATGTGTACAGTGTATTTGGAAAGTATTCAGGCCCCTTTACTCCACTTTTTGTTATGTTACTGCCTTATTCTAAAATTGATTAAATAGTTGTTCCCCCCTCATCAATCTACACACAGTACCCCACATTTACATAAATATTCAGACCCTTTACTCAGTACTTTTTGAAGCACCTTTGGCAGCGATTACAGCCTGGAGTCTTCTTGGGTATGACGCTACAAGCTTATATTTGGGGAGTTTCTCCCATTCTTCTCTGGAGATCCACTTAAGTTCTGTCAGGTTGGATGGGGAGCGTTGCTGCACAGCTATTTTCAAGTATCTCCAGAGATGTTCGATAGGGTTCAAGTCCGGGCTCTGACTGTGCCACTCAAGGATATTCAGAGACTTGTCCCGAAGACACTCCTGCATTGTCTTGCTTAGGGTCGTTGTCCTGTTGGATGGTGAACCTTCACCCCAGTCTGAGGTCCTGAGCGCTCTGGAACGGGTTTTCATCAAGGATCTCTCTGTACTTTGCTCCGTTCATCTTTCCCTTGATCCTGACTAGTCTCACAATCCCTGCCTCAGAAAAACATCCCCACAGAATGATGCTGGCACCACCATGATTCACCGTAGGGATGGTGCCAGGTTTCCCCCAGACGTGGTGCTTGGCATTCAGGCTAAATAGTTCAGTCTTGGTAATCATCAGACCAGAGAATCTTGTTTCTCATGGTCTGAGTCCTTTAGGTGTCTTTTGGCAAACTCAAAGTGGGCTGTCTTGTGCCTTTTACTTAGGAGTGGCTTCCGTCTGGCCACTCTACCATAAAGGCCTGTTTGGTGGAGTGCTGCAGAGATGGTTATCCTTCTGGAAGGTTATCCCATCTCCACAGAGGAACTCTTGAGCTCTTTCAGAGTGACCAGCAGGTTCTTGGTCACCTCCCTGACCAAGGCCCTTCTCCACCCGATTGCTCAGTTTGGCCGGGTGGCCAGCTCTAGGAAAAGTCTTGGTGGTTCCGAACTTCTTCCATTTAAGAATGATGGAGGCCACTGTGTTCTTGGGGAACTTCAATGCTGCAGACATGTTTTGGTCAAATTCTGTCTCTGAGCTCTACGGACAATTCCTTCGAATTCATGGCTTGGTTTTTGCTCTGACATTCACTGTCAACTGTGGGACCTTATATAAACAGTTAGGTGCCTTTCCAAATCATGTCCAATCAATTGAATTTACCACAGGTGGACTAATCAAGTTGTAGAAACATCTCAAGGAGTGGCGTAGTGGTCTATGGCACTGAATCACAGTGTTTGAGGCGTCACTACAGACCCTGCTTCTATCCCAGGCTGTATCACAACCGGCCGTGATCGGGAGTCCCATAGGGCGGCGCACAATTGGCCCAGCATCGCCCGAGAAAGGGGAGGGTTTGGCCGGGGTAGGCCGCCATTGTAAATAATAATTTGTTCTTAACTGTCTTGCCTAGTTAGATAAAGGTTAAATAAAAAATTATAATGGAAACAGGATGCACCTTAGCTCAGCTTCAAGTCTCATAGCAAAGGGTCTGAATACTTAGGTAAGTTCTTTCTGTTTTTTATTTTTAATACATTTGCAAACCTTTCTAAAAACCTGTTTTCGCTTTGTCATTATGGGGTATTATTAGAATAAGGCTGTAACCTAACAAAATGTGGAATAAGTCGAGGGGTCTGAATACTTTCTGAACGTACTGTACAGCCCCAAGTTATGATAAATTGTGTTATGCAATGTTTAAGCATCTCCCTGATGAGGTCATAAATATTATCCAGGGTTTATTTACACGAAACAAAAATATAAATGCAACAATTTCAACAATTTTACGGAGTTACAGTTCATATAAGGAAATCAGTCAATTTAAATAAATTCATTAAGCCCTAATCTATGGATGTCACATGACTAGGCAGGGGCGGAGCCATGGCCCACCCACTTTGGAGCCAGGTCAATCCGCTGGGCAGCCAGGCCCAGCCAATCAGAATTTGTTTTTCCCCCGAAAAGATCTTCATTACAGACACAAATACTCCTCAGTTTCGTCAACTGTCCGGGTGGTTGGTCTCAGATGATCCCGCAGGTGAAGAAGCTGGATAGGAAGGTCCTGGGCTGCCGTAGTTACACATGGTCTGCGGTTGTGAGTCTGGTTGGACGTACTGCCAAATTCTCCAAAACAACATTGGAGGCAACTTATGGTAGAGAAATGAACATTAAAATCTTTGGCAACAAAGATTTTGGTGGACATTCGTGCAGTCAGCATGCCAATTGCACGCTCCTTCGAAACTTGAGACATCTGTGGCATTGTGTTGTGACAAAACTGCACATTTTATTGGCCTTTTATTGTCCCCAGCACAAGGTGCACCTTTGTAATGATCATGCTGTTTAATCAGCTTCTTGACATGCCGCATCTTTCAGGTGGATGGATTATCTTGGCAAAGGAGAAATGCTCACTAACAGGGATGTAAACAAATTTGTGCACAAACTTTGAGAGAAATATGTTTTTTTTTTGCGTGTAGACCGTTACTGGGATGTTTAGTATAGATAACACAAAACAAACAAAAGCAGGCGTAGAGGCTTTTGCCCACCTCTCTCTCACAGATTGACGATCATCACTTGGCCCCACCTGTGTGCTTATCATGGCTTCACAAGGCTTTTCTGGCAGAGCATTTGGCTTGCTGCTGCCCCCTGGGGATGAAGTGTAGAAGTGGTAGTGTAGTATCTACTAATGCTCCTAAGACCTAAACTACCTAACCTATTCTAAAACACTTCTTTCCCTCCTCCCTCACTCCTCTTTTCTTCCCTCAGGTTATGGCGGCAGAGACATTCAGTCTTGCCTCTGCTGGTGCTGGTCACCCTCTTCTCCATCGCCTACTCTGTTAAAGGAACACATCAGAAGGTGATGTGTGTGTGTGTGTGTGTGTGTGTGTGTGTGTGTGTGTGTGTGTGTAGCCCTGTCCACACATCATCAGGGGTTGCTAATTAACATCCCTAAGACTTTATAAAGCTGTTGTCTCCCAAGACCATAAGCTGAAAAATAGTATTAAACTTAACACTCACTTACCTTCACCTGACCTATTTACCACATCATGTCCACATGCCCTATTTAATCAGTACATTAGCTGTACCACATGAACAGCTAATATGCTGAGTGCAAACACACACGTGCGCCCTGTACCAAGTTAACAACTAATGTACCACAGCAAAAGTGGCTCAAGAGATCCAAACAGAATTGCTTTAAAGCTGCAGCAATAACCATATTATTTACCATATTAGACTCTTAAGCTCTAGTCCTAAGGTGTTACTTCATTAATTCCTGACAAGCCTAAAAACAATTGGACATGGCTGGCACTTCCCACCCAGGCGTTTTACTAGGTGATGAGAGACACTGCTGCTGCTGCTGTTTTCCAGAGTTCACAGGCGTTTGCTGGGAAATAGAGTTCCACAGTGTTCCCATAATCTACACCATCACTGGCCCTTCCAGAAAACAACCTGTATGCCCATGCTTGAGGAGGAGGTGTTGGTCCATATATAATGGAGGGAGAGATGAGCAGCAGAAGATGAAGGGAGAGAGAGACGGAGAAAAGAATAGAGAGAGGGAGAAAGGGAGAGAGAGAGGGATAAAGGAATAGAGCAAGAGAGAGAGAGCTGATGAAGAGTAGGGGAAATAAACTGGGTAAGAACTGGCTTCCTTGAAGAAGAAGAATGATTCTGTTCTTCTCTGTTTGTGTTGTTCTGAATCTGAACACTCCTACCCTACGGCCCTGTCCTCTAAACTCTCAACAACAGACACCAGCTTATATTCTCTATCTTATATTCCCACTCCCTCTCTCTCTATCACTTGCCCTCTCTCACCCGACACTCTCTGCTCCTTCTCTTTCTCTCTCTCTATAACTTGCCCTCTCTCGCCCCCTCTGCCCCCCCCCCCCCCCCCCCTCTCTCACTTGCTTTCGTTCCCCCTCTCACCACTGCTCCCCCTCCCCTCTCTTTTTGTGGTGCACTTTGACTTTCTGCCTCTCACGCTTGGCACTGCCTCCTATTTCTAGAGTAGGGTGCACACACCCACCCTCCCTCCCTCCTAGTGTCTCTCCTACTTACATTTATTTCACTTTGCCTGAGTCTCTCATGGCTGACAGTCTCTCTGTCTCTCTTTGTCCTGATGTGAAGCTGACACTGTCTGTTCCCTGTGTACAGTATGTGCAACACATGGAGAAGAGGTTCCTGTGGTGTGCCTACTGGGTAGGCTTGGGTATCCTCTCATCTGTGGGACTGGGGACTGGCCTGCACACCTTCCTCCTCTACCTGGTAAGAACTCTCTAATTTACCATGCAAATACATGCATCTACCATGTGTCCACTATGCTTAGCTTGAGCCCAAGAACGCTTTCATATTCTGTGCAATACATGTTAATGCATAATTTGAGACTCTAAGAACATGTGTATATATACCCTACAAATGCATGTTCATATTTAAATAGCATAAGAGCACCTAAGAATGTTTCACCTACCATGCAAAATCTATTCATACTCCAGTTGAAATATCCCCCATGGCTGTTTTTAAGTATATTTATATATTTTTTGTTTCTTACTTTTGAACTCTGCATTGTTGGATAAGGGCTTGTAAGTAAGCATTTCCCGGTACAGTCTACACTTGTTCTATTCGGTGCAAGTGACAAATAAAATGTGATTTGATTTGACGTTACTCAAGTCATTCACACTGTGTATGATGCCCATCTCAAACTCAGTGTTGATGTTTTGTGAGTTGCTGCTAAGAGACGAGAGTCTGTAATAGGCTGTAATAGGAGGTTGGAACATGGCTAAAAGTTCAAGGAGATTCCCCGTGTCTCAGAAGAGAGTGTGTGTGTTTGTGTATGTATGCGTGTGTGAACGTTTGTGTGCGTGCATGCGTAAAGTGTGTGTATGTACGCTAGTGTGTGTAGAACATTGTGGTGTTAAGATCTCCTCAGTGAAAAGGCACACACTGAGGCGGGGCAGGCGGGGCAGGCGGGGCAGGCGGGCGGGTAGCAGTAGTGTTTTGACAGGCAGTCCAAAAAAGAACGAGCGCACTCAGTGACCCCACTGACTGAGTGCATGCAAGGCTAGCCAATCTTTCTCTCCTCCCTCCCTCGTTCTTTTTCTTCTCTCTCTCTCTGCTTCTCTGTCTCTCTCCACCCCTCCCTCTCCCTGTTTTGAGTGGCAGTGTGGAGCAGAGGAACAGGGTCTGGCTGGCTGTGCTGCAGATCTGGGTTCCCAAACATCTGCTAGTCTTTACCACTCTGAGAACACTATTAACACTGAGCCACCCATCTGTCATTTGGGAGCAGCATAGTCGCAGTCCCATTGCATAGCCAGTGGAGCTGAACTGGAAACTGTTAAGTGTGTCCTCCATTCTGTGTTTTTGAAAGCCAACTCTCTCTGTGCTCCCATATGTAATTTGAGAAGTTTTTATTTTGTTATTGTTTTGGGTGACCTGACTTACTTTCCAAGACGCCAGTCTGTTTTAAAGGAGGATGTCGCCATCTAATGGTATTTTGTGGTAATGGATCAGCAGTTTTTCAGTGCTGTTTGAGGAATCAGTTGAAGTTGCCTGCTTTAGAATGTGAAGCTGATTCACGCTGCTGTATTTATGGTGGCTATAGACGGGTGGGTTGTTCAGTAACACAACCGACCCGTGCGCAACTTTGGGGCAAAACAGAGGGGTTGGCTCAGGCTTACATTCAAAATTCATTATTTGACAACATGTAAACTATATTTAATTTCCAAATGTTTATTGACAACATAAATACAAATGCATCGTTACAGTTGTTGGTTAGCTAGCTAGGGAATTTTAGCCATATTAGGATAAATGTGACCTAAGTCAAAACACCTCAAAACAAGACATGGTATCAAGAACAAAATACAACTAGCTGAAACGAGCCACTAACTATTCCCCACATGGCAGCTTATTGTCATTGTTGCTTGCTATCTGATGTTCAGAATCATAACACACAGCAGTATTTCCCCCCTGTATTCATTTAACAGCGGCGCACCGTCAGAAATTCCTTTTCGGGGTGGAAAAACGCTGTGTGTGTAAACTTAAATTACTAAAACCAGACAAAGTTTGTAGCAAAGATAATTGTTATACAGTGCCTTGCGAAAGTATTCGACCCCCTTGAACTTTGCGACCTTTTGCCACATTTCAGGCTTCAAACATAAAGATATAAAACTGTATTTTTTTGTGAAGAATCAACAACAAGTGGGACACAATCATGAAGTGGAACGACATTTATTGGATATTTCAAACTTTTTTAACAAATCAAAAACTGAAAAATTGGGCGTGCAAAATTATTCAGCCCCTTTACTTTCAGTGCAGCAAACTCTCTCCAGAAGTTCAGTGAGGATCTCTGAATGATCCAATGTTGACCTAAATGACTAATGATGATAAATACAATCCACCTGTGTGTAATCAAGTCTCCGTATAAATGCACCTGCACTGTGATAGTCTCAGAGGTCCGTTAAAAGCGCAGAGAGCATCATGAAGAACAAGGAACACACCAGGCAGGTCCGAGATACTGTTGTGAAGAAGTTTAAAGCCGGATTTGGATACAAAAAGATTTCCCAAGCTTTAAACATCCCAAGGAGCACTGTGCAAGCGATAATATTGAAATGGAAGGAGTATCAGACCACTGCAAATCTACCAAGACCTGGCCGTCCCTCTAAACGTTCAGCTCATACAAGGAGAAGACTGATCAGAGATGCAGCCAAGAGGCCCATGATCACTCTGGATGAACTGCAGAGATCTACAGCTGAGGTGGGAGACTCTGTCCATAGGACAACAATCAGTTGTATATTGCACAAATCTGGCCTTTATGGAAGAGTGGCAAGAAGAAAGCCATTTCTTAAAGATATCCATAAAAAGTGTTGTTTAAAGTTTGCCACAAGCCACCTGGGAGACACACCAAACATGTGGAAGAAGGTGCTCTGGTCAGATGAAACCAAAATTGAACTTTTTGGCAACAATGCAAAACGTTATGTTTGGCGTAAAAGCAACACAGCTGAACACACCATCACCACTGTCAAACATGGTGGTGGCAGCATCATGGTTTGGGCCTGCTTTTCTTCAGCAGGGACAGGGAAGATGGTTAAAATTGATGGGAAGATGGATGGAGCCAAATACAGGACCATTCTGGAAGAAAACCTGATGGAGTCTGCAAAAGACCTGAGACTGGGACAGAGATTTGTCTTCCAACAAGACAATGATCCAAAACATAAAGCAAAATCTACAATGGAATGGTTCAAAAATAAACATATCCAGGTGTTAGAATGGCCAAGTCAAAGTCCAGACCTGAATCCAATCGAGAATCTGTGGAAAGAACTGAAAACTGCTGTTCACAAATGCTCTCCATCCAACCTCACTGAGCTCGAGCTGTTTTGCAAGGAGGAATGGAAAAAATGTCAGTCTCTCGATGTGCAAAACTGATAGAGACATACCCCAAGCGACTTACAGCTGTAATCGCAGCAAAAGGTGGCGCTACAAAGTATTAACTTAAGGGGGCTGAATAATTTTGCACGCCCAATTTTTCAGTTTTTGATTTGTTAAAAAAGTTTGAAATATCCAATAAATGTCGTTCCACTTCATGATTTTGTCCCACTTGTTGTTGATTCTTCACAAAAAAATACAGTTTTATATCTTTATGTTTGAAGCCTGAAATGTGGCAAAAGGTCGCAAAGTTAAAGGGGGCCGAATACTTTCGCAAGGCACTGTATATATTTTTTTATAGTATAATCTTTCATTACTCGAAATCACCAAATAAAAGCTAAAATGATGAACCAATAAAATTACTATGAATTTAGGAGTACTTTTGGCATGGATTACCGATTGGTGTCCTCATAGATTTCTTTATAATGTTTGACCATAAGAACACAGAATTAGCCATGGCAAAATACGTAGAATTGCAGGAAAATTGCTTTTACACTTCAACATTTTCTGTCAGCTCCATGACAAAATGTGTACAGTCGTGGCCAAAAGTTTTCAATCAGATGAATCAGATGAATTGCAATTAATTGCAAAGTCCCTCTTTGCCATGCAAATGAACTGAATCCCCCAAAAAACATTTCCACTGCATTTCAGCCCTGCCACAAAAGGACCAGCTGACATCATGTCAGTGACTCTCTCATTAACACAGGTGTGAATGTTGACGAGGACAAGGCTGGAGATCACTCTGTCATTCTGATTGAGTTCGAATAACAGACTGGAAGCTTCAAAAGGAGGGTGGTGCTTGGAATCATTGTTCTTCCTCTGTCAACCATGGTTACCTGCAAGGAAACACGTGCCGTCATCATTGCTTTGCACAAAAAGGGCTTCACAGGCGAGGATATTGCTGCCAGTAAGATTGCACCTAAATCAACCATTTATCGGATCATCAAGATCTTCAAGGAGAGCGGTTCAATTGTTGTGAAGAAGGCTTCAGGGCGCCCAAGAAAGTCCAGCAAGCGCCAGGACCGTCTCCTAAAGTTGATTCAGCTGCAGGATCAGAGCACCACCAGTACAGAGCTTGCTCAGGAATGGCAGCAGGCAGGTGTGAGTGCATCTGCATGCACAGTGAGGCAAAGACTTTTGGAGGATGGCCTGGTGTCAAGAAGGGCAGCAAAGAAACCACTTCTCTCCAGGAAAAACATCAGGGACAGACTGATATTCTGCAAAAGGTACAGGGATTGGATTGCTGAGGACTGGGGTAAAGTCATTTTCTCTGATGAATCCCCTTTCCGATTGTTTGGGGCATCTGGAAAAAAGCTTGTCCGGAGAAGACAAGGTGAGCGCTACCATCAGTCCTGTGTCATGCCAACAGTAAAGCATCCTGAGACCATTCATGTGTGGGGTTGCTTCTCAGCCAAGGGAGTGGGCTCACTCAGAATTTTGCATAAGAACACAGCCATGAATAAAGAATGGTACCAACACATCCTCCGAGAGCAACTTCTCCCAACCATCCAGGAACAGTTTGGTGACGAACAATTCCTTTTCCAGCATGATGGATCACCTTGCAAAAGGGGAAAGTGATAACTAAGTGGCTCAGGGGAACAAAACATCGATATTTTGGGTCCATGCCCAGGAAACTCCCCAGACCTTAATCCCATTGAGAACGTGTGGTCAATCCTCAAGAGGTGGGTGGACAAACATAAACCCACAAATTCTGACAAACTCCAAGCGTTGATTATGCGAGAATGGGCTGCCATCAATCAGGATGTGGCCCAGAAGTTAATTGACAGCATGCCAGGGCGGATTGCAGAGGTCTTGAAAAAGAAGGGTCAACACTGCAAATATTGACTCTTTGCATCAACTTCATGTAATTGTCAATAAAAGCCTTTGACACTTATTAAATTAATATTTGTGTCCTTCTCAAAACTTTCGGCCACGACTGTACAATTGCAAAAAACTGCTTTAAAATTGCAACATTTCCTCTCAGCTCCATGGAAAAATGTATAGAATTGCAGTTAAGTAGCCTCTTTTTGAGGCATAAAAAAAGCTTTCTTATTGCTAAAAGCACACCTGCCTGATAATATGGTATGGTGCCACAGGCTATGGTAAAACATTTTTTTACAAATATGTTATTAGGAAAATTTCTTGGGTGGTTTTATAGATTGATGGCGTCGGCAACATTTGAATTTAACAAATGTTTTAGTTAACCCTTTTACGCTTTGAATCAGCCTATATGGATAGGGATAAATTGAAATGTTTCTTATAGAAGAAATATTAAATGCATAACCGTGGTAGCAATTGGAAGGGATCAGTTTCGAGATTATGGCAAAGGTGAGGACACAACAGTTCACCAGACACAAGACTGAATCCAAACATTACACTGTTGATTTAATGTGAATTTTATAGCTGCTGTACTTTTCGCCTCATTTGTTTACAACGAAATCTGAAAATTCTCTGATGATAAGAATATTCCTGTACAATGTGGGGTAGTTGGTGCAACATAAGACAATAACAAGGGTTTGAGTGAGAGGACTAACAAGTGTCTCCAAGTGACTACACACCTCTCTAAAGTGTACACTTATTAAGTAATTTCAATGCACTTTTATGACTCAAAGAAGTCTTCAACTATAAGGTGTTTTGTTGAGCTCTCCTAGCTTTGCCAATGAGGAACTGAAGCAGGCACACTTGTAGTTGTTTTATTTGGAAAACAACCGCACATCCCCTCCCCCACACAATTAATGTTGTTGTTTACGCAATCCAAAAAACGGTCCATTATAAATTACAATCTGGGTCAGGTGGGCATCATTTGAAATGCTGTTCTATTGCTAACCTAACTAGCTAAGTTATAAAATACAATATTACAGTGTTAGGCTTTCACCATGCAGTTCAGGGAAACAGATCATCATTTTGGTGCGCATAGAAAGGAGTCATGATTGCATTCAGGTGCTTGTGCCGTGACTAATTTCCTTCACAGTAGACAAACAGGCTCATTCTGTTCAGAACAACCAAGGGTATGACGCCATGTCATCTGGAAATGTGATATGGAAGTGGGAAGTGCACATTTGGACTCATAGATGTTTTGTTTGCTTGTATGACATCAAAGGGGTATTTATTATAATCCTCAATGTCTTATCTTTCAAAATTCATCGACTCCTCTTAATTTACAGCGTTTCCCTCACTCAGACAACAAAGAAGTTGCCCAATTAGAGGGAGGAATGGAGCAACTGCTTGTCACGTAAGGTGCTCAAGTTCAGGACAGCTGTCAGTCAAAACACATACAGCAGTGTGAAGCGCAGAGGCAGAGCTCTGACGTCATGCATAGCATGTTACTGTACAGACACTGCATTTCAATGTAGGAATTATGCCAGTCTTATAATTGTTTTGTTTTTAAAGCCCCTGTGACACCCCCTTCCGTGACCTTTGCCACTGCTGCAACAACAATAAATCTATGAGAAACACTGCATAGCCTTTTACCTATTTGCGTGCATAATTTTTGTGATATTGCGTCGGAAGATATGGATCATTGTGGGTTTGTGCTCTCCTACTCACAGATGCCTTGGTAGAACCATATACTTATGGTTAGAACACTGTTCCTTATCTGATCAATCTTGTTCTGACTACTACAGAAAATGTTCACTACTACAGGAAATCATATGTATGTCGGTTATGAGTTTTGCAATGTTCGCAATGTTTGATGGTTGCATTGACTTATTTCCCCTTTCTAGATAGTGTCTTCTACTTCACAATGGTTGATGCATCTTTCCTGCCTGGGTTCACAGGGTTCACTGTAAACCCACGTTTGTGAGCAGTAGTTGGCACCATTTGTCTGTGAATGTGAATAAGATGCTGTATGCAGTGCATGTAGAGCAGGGATGGACAACCCTTTCGTAGGCCTGCGGACCAACTAATTAAAAAATATATACAGTGGGGCAAAAAAGTATTTAGTCAGTCACCAATTGTGCAAGTTCTCCCACCTAAAAAGATGAGAGAGGCCTGTAATTTTCATCATAGGTACACTTCAACTATGACAGACAAAATGAGAATTAAAAAATCCAGAAAATCACATTTGTAGGATTTTTAATGAATTTATTTGCAAATTATGGTGGAAAATAAGTATTTGCCCCACTATATATATACACTACCGTTCAAAAATGTGGGGTCACTTAGAAATGTCATTGTTTTTGAAAGAAAAGCACATATTTTGTCCATAACATCAAATTGATCAGAAATACAGTATAGACATTGTTAATGTTTTAAATGACTATTGTAGCTGGAAATGGCAGATCTACATAGGTGTACATAAGCCCATTATCAGCAACCATCACTCCTGTGTTCCAATGGCACATTGTGTTAGCTAATCCAAGTTTATCAATTTAAAAGGTTAATTGATCATTAGAAAACCCTTTTGCAATTATGTTAGCACAGCTGAAAACTGTCATCCTGATTTAAAGAAGCAATAAAACTTGCCTTCTTTAGATTAGTTGCGTATCTGGAGCATCAGCATTTGTGGGTTCGATTACAGGTTCAAAATGGCCAGAAACAAATAACTTTCTTCTGAAACTCATCAGTCTATTCTTGTTCTGAGAAAGGAAGGCTATTCCATGCAAGAAATTGCCAAGATACTGAAGATCTCGTACAATGCTGTGTACTACTCCCTTCACAGAATAGCGCAAACTGGCCCTAACCAAAATAGAAAGAGAAGTGGGTGGCCCCGGTACACAACTGAGTAAGAGGACAAGTACATTAGAGGATCCTGGTTGTAGAAACAGATGCCTCACAAGTCCTCAACTGGCAGCTTCATTAAATAGTACCCGCAAAACACCAGTCTCAACATCAACAGTGAAGAGGCGACTCCGGGATGCTGGCCTTCTAGGCAGAGTTGCAAAGAAAAAGCCATATCTCAGACTGGCCAATAAAAATATAGGATTAAGATGGGCAAAAGAACACAAATACTGGACAGAAGGCCAGCATCCTGGAGTCGCCTCTTCACTGTTGCTGTTGAGACTGGTGTTTTGTGGGTACTATTTAATGAAGTTGAGGACTTGTGAATCTTTTGAACGGTAGTGTATATAATATAAAATACTATTTATATATATATATATTTATATATATATATATATACATATACATATATATATATATATATATATATATATATATACATATACATATACATATACACAGTACCAGTCAAAAGTTTGGACACACCTACTCATTCCAGGGTTTTTCTTTATACAAATTTCTACATTTGTAGAAAGTAGTGAAGACATCAAAAATATGAAATAATACATATGGAATCATGTAGTAACAAAAAAAGTGTTAAATAATTCAAAAGATTTTATTTTTGAGATTCTTCTAATTTTTGTATTTTTTTTATTTAACTTTTATTTAACTGGGCAAGTCAGTTAAGAACCAAATTCGTATTTACAATGACGGCCTACTGCAGGGATGGAGGGCTGGCATTCAAAATAAAAAATAAATTAAAGAAGGTAGAGACAACAATACATCACGCAAAGCAGCCACAACTGTCAGTAAGAGTGTCCATGATTGAGTCTTTGAATGAAGAGAATGAAATAAAATTGTCCAGTTTGAGTGTTTGTTGCTGTTAGTTCCAGTCGCTAGCTGTTATGTCACAGTTATGAAAACTTAGGACACTAAAGAGGCCTTTCTACTGACTCTGGAAAAACACCAGAGGAAAGATGCCCATCTGCGTGAACGTGCCTTAGGCATGCTGCAAGGACGCATGAGGACTGCAGATGTGGCCAGAGCAGTAAATTGCAATGTCCGTACTGTGAGACGCCTAAGACAGCGCTACAGGGAGACAGGACGGACAGCTGATTGTCCTCCTGTAACAACACCTGCACAGGATCGGTACATCCGAACATCACACTTGCGGGACAGATACAGGATGGCAACAACAACTGCCCTAGTTACAATCCCTCCATCAGTGCTCAGACTGTCTGCAATAGGCTGAGAGAGGCTGGACTGAGGGCTTGTAGGCCTGTGGTAAGGCAGGTCCTCACCAGCCTTCACCGGCAACAACATCTCCTATGGGCACAAACCCACCGTCGCTGGACCAGAAAGGACTGGCAAAAAAGTGCTGTTCACTGACGAGTCGCGGTTTTGTCTCACCAGGGGTGATGGTCGGATTCGCGTTTGTCGTCGAAGGAATGAGCGTCACACAGAGGCCTGTTACACCGAGGCCTCTACTCTGGATTGATTTGGAGTTGCAGGGTCCGTCATGGTCTGGGGTGGTGTGTCACAGCAACATCGGACTGAGCTTGTTGTCATTGCTGGCAATCTCAACGCTGTGCGTTACAGGGAAGACATCCTCCTCCCTCATGTGGTACCCTTCCTGCAGACTTATCCTGACATGACCCTCCAGTATGGCAATGCCACCAGCCATACTGCTCGTTCTGTGCGTAGTTTCCTGCAAGACAGGAATGTCAGTGTTCTGCCATGGCCAGCAACAGCCCGGATCTCAATCCCATTGAGCACGGCTGGGACCTGTTGGATTGGAGGGTGAGGGCTAGAGCCATTCCCCCCAGAAATGTCAGAGAACTTGCAGGTGCCTTGGTGGAAGAGTGGGGTAACATCTCACAGCAAGAACGGGCAAATCTGGTACAGTCCATGAGTAGGAGATGCACTGCAGTACTTAATGCAGCTGGTGGCCACACCAGATACTGACTGTTACTTTTGATTTTGACCCCGCCTTTGTTCAGGGACACATTATTCCATTTCCATTAGTCACATGTCTGTGGAACTTGTTCAGTTTATGTCTCAGTTGTTGAATCTTGTTATGTTCATACAAATATTTACACATGTTAAATTTGCTGAAAATGAATGCAGTTTATATATATATATATATATATATATATATATATATATATATATATATATTTTACTCAGTCGGGGTCGCAACTTACTGTTTACAGTTAGAGTGCAATTTCAAAATTTGGTGGGCATCAGCCGTCACTAAATTAGCGCATGTCGGGCCATGATTGGGAAGTTAGTCTAGTGAGCCACTCATGATGAGTTCTGTTTTTTTGTGGGCCCCACCACCATCAAAGTTGCCCATTTCTGATGTAGAGGTACTCTCTCCTTTAGGAGGTAACACCATTGGACTCAGTTATAGCAGTCCTATAGGAAGAGTCACTGAGAGGTCATGATGTCACAGGGATTCCTATCTAAGCCAGAGCTTCCTGTGGACATTGTACAAAACAAGATGCTTCCTAAGGACATAAAGGGCTCTGCTTATGAGGCGTCTTGTGACTTGAGCGTCATCATGTGACTCTCACTTCCTGTGTTTGATATAGTGGCATGAGATGAGACAGAGGCCTCTGTTCTAAAAGGCAATGTCTTTTCTATTCATTTATATCTGAAATGTACAGGATGTGGCGCTCTCCTGATCACAATGGGGATTCTGTATAATATCCCAATAGTGTGTTGTACCATCAGCACTCAGCAGAGGGAGATAGAGTCCGTTCTGAAGTTGTTCTGATACTGACTCACTCAGACAGTGAAGAGGAGGATCTCCTTCTGCACTTGTCTCGTTTGTGTCCCAGTGAGACTCTGAGCTATTGAGTATATATGGACAAGAATGGCTATTGGATTAACACACACATGCCTCCTGTCCTTGGTTGAAGAGTTTGGGGAGGCAGGTAGTGGTTAGAGCACTGGGCCGGTAACCGAAAGGTTGCTGGATCGAATCCCCGAGTTGACAAGGTAAAAATCTGTTGTTCTGCTCCTAAACAAGGCAGTTAACCCACTGTTCTCCGGTAGACCGTCATTGTAAATTAGAATTTGTTCTTAACTGACTTGCCTAGTTAAATAAAGGTTAAATAAAAAATATGATTCACCAAGCTGCTTAGAAAGTACTGCTCTTAAAAACAATAGTTGTGAATGCACCTCAAAACCAGAGGGTCGGCAGAGAGACCATGATGACCTTATTTTTCCTGTTGTGTGTGTGTGTGTGTGTGTGTGTGTGTGTGTGTGTTCAGTCTCAGCTCAGACACATGACTCCTGCTTCTGGACCATCTTCTCCAGCAACACAGCCTTTATTTACAGAGTCTATCCCCTCTTTACTTTACCCATCCACCCACACAGCGGGCACAGCTCTCACAGCAGGGGCCTGGGGTGGAGGCATCCCTGTGCCAGGGCACATGAGAGGGGGAGGAAGGAGGGGGGGTGGCGGCGCTGTGACTTGCTGAGGCGAGGTTCCCCACTAACTGGATCTCTGACACAACAGTCTCCACTCCCAGGGGGTTTAGGTCCCAGAACACATCCTACACACACTTCTACGTCTTTGTCCTATACCTGAGCCCATCAGCAACTATGATGAAAGTGGATGATGATGAAGACTATGAGTGATTACCCTCTTGTCACTGCATCTAGAGTTGTTTTGTTTTTCTGTATCATGTGTTTTCTAATGTCAACCACGACTGATGTGTCAGTATACCATATGAATCCAGTTTTAATGTTAATGGGCCTGGGTGATGGATGACTGGGACTTGGGGAAATCTAGGCAAAGTTGTAAATAGTTTTGACGAGAGCTCATTTGAGTCATCCACTATTTAGTTGCATTCAATAATGGCTGTTGTCATTAAGTAATTATGGGAAGCTTAGAAAATTGCTGTGATTAACAGTAAATCAACAGCAACAAAGTATTAAAAAAACATTATATTCGAAGTCGAACACATTTGTGTTTGGATAAATGAAACCACGTGCCCCGGGGCCCCGACCTCCAGCCCCCGCCCCCCAGATAGCATATGAACATGTCGTAAGCAAAGGCAATGTGTAGAATAGCTGGAAATTAGCTTTAAAACTGCAAAGGTTCTCTTATGACGTGTGAAGAATAGCATGAGATGAGCTATAAAATAGCACATTTTTCTCAGCACCAAAGGCAAAATGTGCAGAATTGCAGGAAATGTGCTTTAAAATGGCAAAATGTTCTCTAAGCCTCATGAAAAAAATGTGTAGAATAGAATGATAAAACTGCACATTTTTTCTCTGCGAACAGAGGTATGGTAGGGGCCCCAGGGCCCCAAATGCAGTAGTTTAGTCATGTGTGTGTTTTATGACTATCACTATAATGTCAGTTAAACCTCCAGAAAACGCTAGCTGTTCTTGGGATTATAAAAAGACTATAGTGTTTGTCTAAGCAGTGTGATTTACCATGTCTTGTCTTTCAGAAATATCCCAGAGGATTAGATAAATAAAGGATACATTCTGTAGTTTTCTTTATCCAGACTTGTAGGATTTTCTGAATTACACGTTGTAGAATGGTTTGCATAGCTTAAACACATTTTCCCCAGAAAAGCCCCTGAAATTAAGTTTTACTGTTGACCAACACAGCTCAAATTAACGACAACACTGTCTAAGAGCGTGCCAACCAACATCTGTCGTATCTTTCCACTCAGTCATATCAGTGCTGGACTATTGTCTAGGTAGAAATCTAGATGACTATCACATTCAGACACCTGCAGACACCTACACAGTACAAAGCCATTTAAATTCATCCAGAGAAACAAATGAACAAACTCCGTTACACCCACGCTGACACTCACATTTCCTCTGAAACACACGCACACGCAAGCACGTACGCATGCACACACACAGACACTTTTCACACTCTCAAACAAGCAGCCTCACACGAGCACACACACACACACACTAGAGGTTGACATGGAAACAGGACTCCCGTGGGTCTTACAGGATTCTGTCAGGAATGGGAGTCAATTTCTAGAGTCAAGTTCGGGACAGGATAGGACTGGATCAACAGTTTACAGGAATGGGCATAACAGGAATAGTTATAAACTGATTTTTTGGGGTGGAAATATGTAATGTGTGGAGCATTTCATGAAAACAACAACTATGTAGGCTAGGCTAAATAATGTTTTACTTAAGAAATCAAATCAAATTGTATTGGTCACAGACATATTTAGCTGATGTTATGTGGGTGTAGTGAAATGCTTATGTTCCTAGCTCCAACAGTGCAGTAGTATCTAACACTTCACTACAATCCACACTAATCTAAACGAATGGAATTAAGAAATGTATAAATATTAGATTGAGCAATGTCGGAGTGGCTTTGACTAAACTACAGTAGGATAGAATACAGTATAACATGAGATGAGTAAAGCAGTATGTAAACATTATTTAAACATTATTAAAGTGGCCAGTGATTCCAAGTCTATGTATATTGGGCAGCAGCCTCTAAGGTGCAGGGTTATGTAACCGGGTGGAAGCCGGAGAGTGATGGCTATTTAACAGTCTGATGGCCTTGAGATAGAAGCTGTTTTTCAGTCTCTCGGTCCCAGCTTTGATGCACCTTTACTGACCTCGCCTTCTGGATGATAGCGGGGTGAACAGGCCGTGGCTCGGGTGGTTGATGTCCTTGATGATCTTTTTGGGCTTCCTGTGACATCGGGTGCTGTAGGTGTCCTGGAGGGCAAGTTGTTTGCCCCCGGTGATGTGTTGGGCAGACCGCACCACCCTCTGGAAAGCCCTATGGTTGCGGGCGTTGCAGTTGCTGTACCAAGCGATGATACAGCCCGACAGGATGATCTTACCTGTTTCAATACGCAGAGGCAATATCCCTGATCTGACCTGTTTCAATACGCAGAGGCAATATCCCTGACCTGTTTCAATACGCAGAGGCAATATCCCTGATCTGACCTGTTTCAATACGCAGAGACAATATCCCTGATCTTAACTGTTTCAATACGCAGAGGCAATATCCCTGATCTGACCTGTTTCAATACGCAGAGGCAATATCCCTGATCTGACCTGTTTCAATACGCAGAGGCAATATCCCTGATCTGACCTGTTTCAATACGCAGAGGCAATATCCCTGATCTTAACTGTTTCAATACGCAGAGGCAATATCCCTGATCTGACCTGTTTCAATACGCAGAGGCAATATCCCTGATCTTAACTGTTTCAATACGCAGAGGCAATATCCCTGATCTGACCTGTTTCAATACGCAGAGGCAATATCCCTGATCTTAACTGTTTCAATACGCAGAGGCAATATCCCTGATCTGACCTGTTTCAATACGCAGAGGCAATATCCCTGATCTGACCTGTTTCAATACGTGGAGACAATATCCCTGATCTTACCTGTTTCAATACGCAGAGGCAATATCCCTGATCTGACCTGTTTCAATACGCAGAGACAATATCCCTGATCTTACCTGTGCAAACAGAAATCTCTTGTTTTTAGATAGGTTATACATAATATATCTCTCACACACGAATTCATCCTTAATCAAACAAAAAGGTTCTCAATTTTGGGTTTATGATTAATCTCCTCCACCCATTATTTGGGATATTGTTGTTTTAAATCATATCTATGTCTTCCATCATTTTTTTTTTCATACAAATGTTCACAGTCAGACTGTTGAAAAAGGTCAGACATTTCAGTTTCCCAGGCTACCTCTATGGATAGATCCCATTGAAAAACTTTACTAGCTATTCTGGCAGTTGGCATATCCAACAACCTATTCTATAGTCTCACCGTGCACACCTTCCATCTCACCTCACAGGGTTTTCACCCCATATCCCCAGTTATTGCAAGTATAGGTGCAAACTTGTGGGCACCTAGAAAGTAAAGTACTGCTCTGTTATGGACATGTACGTTTTTGAGATACCTTTTAGCACCCCACAGTCCTGCTGAGTCATCCAGAACAGGACACAATCATGTCTGATACAGTTTGGAGTACGTAGCATAACCAGTATCTCGGAGTGTTTTTCCCTAGAACTCCCCCAAGAGCTCTACTTGCTGAGTCAGCCAGGGCAGATGTTGCATATAGAAAGGTAATATGTTCATCAACAAAAAGACCCAAATATTTATGAACGCTAGTAAACTCAAGAATGTCTTCACCAAAACAAAACTGAAAAACACTTCTCTTAGTAGCTTGTTTTCTAAAATGCATTATCTGTGTTTTTGTCTGGTTAATCATGAGTCTCCATCTTTTACACCAATTGACTGCACATAATAACATGTTCTGCAGGTCTTGTTCAGTTTCTGCCATCTAAATAATATCATCAGCATGTAAGATGTCAGGGTTAAAAGTCTGGTTGTTGGCTGGCAGTATTGTTTCCTGTCATAATGTGCCCTGTCATTTGCCACAGGCAGCCCTTGGCAGCTATAGAACATAGTGGAATATGGTTGAGTATTCAAGAAGACAAGAGCGACAAATCTAAGGCGGTGGATATGTGTTCCATGCTTATCCAATAGAGGAACACACTGGCTCTTTATCCAGTAGAGGAACACACTGGCTCTTTATTCAGTAGAGGAACACACTGGCTCTTTATTCAGTAGAGGAACACACTGGCTCTTTATCCAGTAGAGGAACACACTGGCTCTTTATTCAGTAGAGGAACACACTGGCTCTTTATCCAGTAGAGGAACACACTGGCTCTTTATCCAGTAGAGGAACACACTGGCTCTTTATCCAGTAGAGGAACACACTGGCTCTTTATTCAGTAGAGGAACACACTGGCTCTTTATCCAGTAGAGGAACACACTGGCTCTTTATCCAGTAGAGGAACACACTGGCTCTTTATCCAGTAGAGGAACACACTGGCTCTTTATCCAGTAGAGGAACACACTGGCTCTTTATCCAGTAGAGGAACACACTGGCTCTTTATCCAGTAGAGGAACGCACTGGCTCTTTATCCAGTAGAGGAACGCACTGGCTCTTTATCCAGTAGAGGAACGCACTGGCTCTTTATCCAGTAGAGGAACGCACTGGCTCTTTATCCAGTAGAGGAACGCACTGGCTCTTTATCCAGTAGAGGAACGCACTGGCTCTTTATCCAGTAGAGGAACACACGGGCTCTTTATCCAGTAGAGGAACACACTGGCTCTTTATCCAGTAGAGGAACACACTGGCTCTTTATCCAGTAGAGGAACACACTGGCTCTTTATCCAGTAGAGGAACGCACTGGCTCTTTATCCAGTAGAGGAACGCACTGGCTCTTTATCCAGTAGAGGAACGCACTGGCTCTTTATCCAGTAGAGGAACGCACTGGCTCTTTATCCAGTAGAGGAACGCACTGGCTCTTTATCCAGTAGAGGAACACACTGGCTCTTTATCCAGTAGAGGAACGCACTGGCTCTTTATCCAGTAGAGGAACACACTGGCTCTTTATCCAGTAGAGGAACACACTGGCTCTTTATCCAGTAGAGGAACACACTGGCTCTTTATCCAGTAGAGGAACACACTGGCTCTTTATCCAGTAGAGGAAGCAAGCAGCGAAGCTGGGTGAAACCCTATTGTATTAGTTGCCATTATTAGTCCAGGTCTCCGCAGATTTGGTCAAAAAATACAAATTCCTGTGAGATGGTAAGGCCTAGTAGAGCGCAACTTGGCATGATGGTAAAGGCTGATGGGCCAAACCCTCTCCTGCAGACGGTGGCGCTATAACATGCAATTGAAAATGCTAACTTTGAAAGGTCACCCCTCTCACCCCATCTCCTCTCAAGGAACAAATTTGCTTCAAATACCCATAAGAGCCGTCATGATGGGTTGTTGCCATTTAGAATTTTGTGAAAAACACTTCAAACGCTGCTCCTCTGGCTATCGATTGACTATCTGCACGAAACTTGATATATAGCATCTATGGACCAAGGTCTCTCAAAGCAATATTTTCCAGGCTAGTATCTCAAACAACATGGCTGTTACTCACCAATAAACATTCCTGTGGGTGTGGTCAGGAACATAAATACAAAGAAATCCAACATGGTTATTCGAATTGTAATAAAACTTGCTATACACTACCGGTCAAAAGTTTTAGAACACTACTCATTCCAGAGTTTTTCTTTTTTTGACTATTTTCTACATTGTAGAATAATGTTGAAGACATAACTCTGAAATAACACATATGGAATCATGTAGTAACCAAAAAGTTTTAAACAAATCAAAATATATTTGAGATGATTCAAATAGCCACCCTTTGCCTTGATGACAGCTTTGCGCACTCTTGGCATTCTCTCAACCAGCTTCATGAGGTAGTCACTTGGAATACATTTCAATTAACAGGGTTGCCTTCTTAAAAGTTCATTTGTAGAATTTCTTTCCTTAATGTGTTTGAGCCAAGGTAGGGTATACAGAAGATATCCCTATTTGCTAAACGACCAAGTCCATATTATGGCAAGAACAGCTCAAATAAGCAAAGAGACAATCCATCATTACTTTAAGACATGGTCAGTCAATACGGAACATTTCAAGAACTTAGAAAGTTTCTTCAAGTGCAGTTGCAAAAACCACCAAACGCTATGATGAAACTGGCTCTCATGAGGACCGGCACAGAAATGGAAGACCCAGAGTTACCTCTGCTGCGCAAGATAAGGTCATTAGAGTTACCAGCCTCAGAAATTGCAGCCCAAATAAATGCTTCACAGAGTTCAAGTAACAGACACATCTCAACATCAACTGTTCAGAGGAGACTGTTTGAATCAGACCTTCATGGTCAAATTTCTGCAAAGAAACTACTACTAAAGGACACCGATAATAAGAAGAGACTTGCTTGGGCCAAGAGACAGGAGCAATGGACATTAGACCGGTAGAAATATGTCCTTCGGTCTGATGAGTCCAAATTGGAGATTTTTGGTCCCAACCGCCATGTCTTTGTGAGATGCGGTGTGGGTGAACGGATAATCTCCGCATGTGTATTTCCCACTGTAAAGCATGGAGGAGGAGGTGTTATGGTGTGGGGGTGCTTTGCTGCTGACACGTGTGATTTATTTAGAATTCAAGGCACATTTAACCAGCATGACTACCACAGCATTCTGCAACGATTGCCATCCCATCTGGTTTCCGCTTAGTGTGACTATCATTTGTTTTTCAACAGGACAATGACCCAACCCACCTCCAGGCTGTGTAAGGGCTATTTTACCAATAATTAGAGTGATGGAGTGCTGCATCAGATGACCTGGCATCCACAATCCCCTGATCTCAACCAAATTGAGATAGTTTTCGATGAGTCCGACAACAGAGTGAAGGAAAAGCAGCCAACAAGTGCTCAGCATATGTGGGAACTTATTCAAGACTGTTGGAAAAGCATTCTGGGTTAAGCTGGTTGAGATAATGCCAAGAGTGTGCAAAGCTGTCATCAAGGCAAAGGGTGGCTAATTGAAGAATCTCAAATATAAAATATATTTTGATTTGTTTAACACTTTTTGGTTACTACATGGTTCCAGATGTGTTATTTCCAGGGGTGTAAAGTATTTAAGTGAAAATACTTTAAAGTACTACTTAAGGAGTTTTTGTGGGTATCTGTACTTTACTTTACTATTTATATTTTTGCCAACTTTTACTTTTGCTTCACTACATTCCTAAAGAAAATGATGTACTTTTTACTCCATGCATTTTCCCTGACACCCAAGAGTACTCGTTACATTTTGACAGAAAAATGGTCCAATTCACACACTTATCAAGAGAACATCCCTGGTCATCCCTATTGCCTCTGATCTTGCAGACTCACTAAACACAAATGCTTCATTTGTAAATGATGTCTGAGTGCTGGAATGTGCCCCTGGCTATCCGTCAATTTAAAAAATAAAATTATAATTGTGCCGTATGGTTTGCTTAACCCTCCTGCTGTGTTCCGGTCGAATTGGACCGATTTACAAGTTTTCTTTCTGAAAAATGTAATTAATTTAATCTGATTGTCATAAGGCTCCATAACTGTCCACACAGGGCATCTGAACACACAACATACATTTAGATGATTTTCATGACCTTTTGGGTGTTTTATTTAACTCGCGGTGTTCCCGGTAACAAATGACCGGTCATTAGAAATGAATGGGTGAGACTACAATTAGTTTATAAAATTGAGTTCAGGCACATGCCCATTCATCAGATGGACCCACTTCCTCTCTCAGACCCCCACATGCATGTGTGTTTGAATGAAAACACACACACACACACACACACACACACACACACACACCTCACTCCCCTTCTTGACTTCCATGGAAACCCCAACGGGAACCTTTCCCCAATAGAATCTTTCCCCCATGGGAACCACACCTGTTGTCATTCTCACAAACAATTGCAACATTGTTTCAATAATATATCTAGAACTTTCCCCTCAGCTCTGGTATATAAAGCTTTACTGAGGCCTTTCTCACAATTCATTCTGTGGCAGCACAATGACCAAACGATATACTGTATGTGAGGCTCTTGATCATATATTTGATCATGACACTATTGAGGAGGAAAGAGTCCTTGTTAAACTTTGACACAAAGTAGTCTGTGATACATAGCATGATATGTTTCATCTGAGTATTTGTTATAGTCCAAATAATCCATACATACACTTTTTTTTACTCAAAAACAAGTTGTATGAGCTCAGGTCAATGAGGCCTACAGGCCATAAATGGCAAATAAAGTTCAAAGCTTGTAACGTTCACAAGAACTTAAGTTGATAAAAATATCTAACACAACATTAGGGGATAATATATGTATTATTATGGATTTATAATCAGCTATAATGGGGCAGTCATTTTGGACCGGGAACAGAGGATGAATTAACGTGAAACGAACACAACAGGAGGGTTAATATAAGGAATTTGAAATGGTTTATACTTTTACTTTTCATACGTAAGTACATTTTAGAAGTTCCATTTTCTTTTCATACGTAAGTACATTTTAGAAGTTCCATTTACTTTTGATACTTAAGTATATTTAAAACCAAATACTTTTAACTTTTTTCAAGTAGTATTTTGCTAGATGACTTTCACTTTTACTTGAGTCATTTTCTATTAAGATATATTTACTTTTACTCAAGTATAACAAATGAGTACTTTCCCACCACTGGTTATTTAATATTTTTGAGGTCTTCACTATTATTCTACAATGTAGAAAATAGTCAAAATAAAGAAAAACCCTTGAATGAGTAGGTGTTCAAAAACGTTTGACTGGCAGTGTACATGTTCAAGCACATTAAGATTGACCACACGGTGGCCCTATAATGGGCACATATACATCTTGTTCTGTTTGACTCAGAGTCATGGAATTTGGAACACATGCTCAGGGATGTGAGGCTAGCTAATCTGTAGAGTATGGTTCTGTTTGGCCGCATCGGGACACTGTTAGACAAGAAAAACAATTAACGCAATATCATTTGCTTATAGCAGCCATATTGTTTGAGCTAGTCCTAGGGTATGTGTACAATTTGTCCTGATGGTGGCACTGTGGGACCATAGATTGAACACCTCCATGGCTGCTTGTAGCTATATTTTCTGTTGTGTTTTATGCGTGTTTCCTCATGTAAATTCATTTCAGACTTCATAGGCATTCATTCCATTGGAAGAGTCATGAGTAGAGTGACAGATTTCCCCCCTAGTCATGAAGTATTATGTCACTGCCAGCTCAAATCCTAACTGTAGATCTCCCTTTAGTCCTAAGCCTCTTTCTTTGTGTTTGTGTCCTGTTCACCCTTCCAGTATCCTCTCTTACCTAACTGATGTGGAGAAGCTATAGAGGCTGCTATCTGCCTGTTTAGGGTTGGGCTCCGGATTAGCCGTGACTCAGCAGGACATGAGAAGACTTGGCGGTGTGTATTTGTTTCTGTGTGTGTGTGTAGGTGTGTGTGTGTGATATGAGAAGCAGTGACACAGCGCTCTGTGTGTGTGGGAGACGGGAACAGGCATGCATACAGTACATGCAAGTCTCTCCTGCCACTCTCTGCCGTGTGTGTGCGTGCGTGCGTGCGTGCGTGCGTGTGCATCTGTGTGTTTGTTTGTTTAGTAAACACACCTGAGAGCCAGAGAAATTAAGTGTTGGCCAGACACAGAGACAGGCAGTCCACTCTGTTGTAGTGGGAGTCTGTGTGTCAGGGCAGTGTGTTTTAACCAGCTCCTGCCAAGAGGCATGGAGTCTAACTAGAGGATGTGAGGAGTAGGCTAACCTTAGACTAGATCAGGCATGGGAGTTTCCTGTGTTATGTTTTGGGGTCAGGAAATGTGTTCTTTCCCCCTCTTTCAGGGAAATTGTGTTGATTTGTGAGTCATATTTTCAGGGATGATTGTGAATCCATGTTCTTGAGGAAAATGATAAAGCCACGTCAGAAGTGTTCCCACTCAGTCAACATCTTAGATAAGTGATCTAGTATTGAGTCTTGCAGGGAAGTGCACCTGCCCCAGAGAAGACCTTTGTGAGAACATTTCACACACACTGTCTCCTTACAGGCTGTTGATTTACTGCTCTATCCTGGCTGTCCTGGTTCCTGGCCCCACCCTAATGTACTCAGAAAGGGAGGATACCAAAACAAAGACAAAGTCTTCTCATGCTTTGTTTATTTCAAAAAAGCTTTCGACTCAATTTGGCATGAGGGTCTGCTTTACAAATTGTTGGAAAGTGGTGTTGGGGGAAAAACATGTGACATTATAAAATCCATGTACACAAACAACAAGTGTGCGGTTAAAATTTTCAGAAAACACACATTTCTCTCTACAGGGCCGGGGGCTGAGACAGGATGCAGCTTAAGCCTCACCCTCTTCATCATATATATATCAACAAATTGGAAAGGGCACTAGAACAGTCTGCAGCACCCGGCCTCACCCGACTAGAATTTGAAGTCTACTGTTTGCTGATGATCTGATGATCTGGTGCTTCTGTCACCAACCAAGGAGTGCCTACAGCAGCACCTAGACCTTCTGCACAGATTCTGTCAGACCTGGGCATGACAGTAAATCTCAGTAAGACAAAAATAATGGTGTTCCAAAAAAGGTCCAGTTGGGTCCGCTCACCAACCAGGAATTCACAAAATGAGACAAACACCAAATTGAGACTGCATACAGAATTCTGCAAAAATATCTTTATCAAAATTCAGAAAAGAGCCGTTAAATTCTACAACCACCTAAAAGTAAGAGATTCCCAAACCTTCCATAATATAGCCATCACCTACAGAGAAATCAATTGGAGAGGAGTCCCCTAAGCAAGCTGATCCTGGGGCTCTGTTCACAAACACAAACAGACCGCACAGAGCCCAAGGACAGCAACACAATTAGACCCAACCAAATCATGAGAAAACAAAAAGATAATTACTTGACACATTGGAAAGAATTAACAAAAAAACAGAGCAAACTAGAATGCTATTTGGCCCTAAACAGAGAGTACACAGACCCCTGTGACTGACCCAAAATTAAGGAAATCTTTGGCTATGTACAGACTCATTGAGCATAGCCTTGCTATTGAGAAAGGCCACCGAAGGCAGACCTGGCTCTCAAGAGAAGACAGGCTATGTGCACACTGCCAACAAAATTAGGTGGAAACTGAGCTGCACTTCCTAACCACCTGCCAAATGTATGACCATATTAGAGACACATATTTCCCTCAGAATACACAGACCCACAAAGAATTTGAAAACAAATCAATTTTTGATAAACTCCCATATCTATTGGGTGGAATACCACAGTGTGCCACCACAGCTGCAAGATGTGTTACCTGTTGCCACAAGAAAAGGGCAACCAGTGAAGAACAAACACCATTGTAAATACAACCTATATTTATGTTTATTTATATTCCCTTTTGCACATCACTACAACACTGTATATATACATAATATGACGTTTGAAATGTCTTTATTCCTTTGTATTTTTGTGAGTAATGTTTACTGTACATTTCTTGTTTATTTCACATTAGTTTATTATCTATTTTACTTGCTTTGGCAATGTAAACATATGTTTCCCATGCCTATAAAGCCCCTTAAATTGAAATAGATTCATTTTTTATTTAACCTTTATTTGTGATACATCCTTCAATCTAACCAGGGTGTCTGTAGTGACGCCTCTAGCACTGAGATGCAGTGCCTTAGACCGATGCGCCACTTGGGAGAGAGCGCGAGACTGTTTTGGCGTAATATTGCATAATAACCGACTGCCCTTTGACTGTGAGTAGAGTAGAACATGTGTCACAAACCGCACCACTCCTACATAGTGCCTTTGGAAAGTATTAAGACCCCTTGACTTTTTATATATTTTGTTACGTTACGACCTTATTCTAAGATGGATTAAATAAATGAAAATATTCAACAATCTGCCTTCAACAGCCCATAATGAAAAAGCAAAAACAGGTTTTTAGAATTTTTTGCAAATGTATTAAAGATTTAAAAAAGAAACACCTTTGCTATGAGACTCGAAATTGAGCCCACGTGCATCCTGTTTCCATTGATCATCCTTGAGATGTTTCTACAACTTGTTTGGAGTCCACCTTTGGTAAATTCAGTTGATTGGACATAATTTGGAAAGGCACACACCTGACTAAATGTATATAAGGTCCCACAGTTGACAGTGCATGAGGTCGAAGGAATTGTCCGTAGAGCCCAGAGACAGGATTGTGTCTAGGCACAGATGTGGGGAAGGGTACCAAAAAAATGTCTGCAGCATTGAAGGTCCCAAAGAAAACAGTGGCCTCCATCATTCTTAAATGGAAGAAGTTTGGAACCACCAGACTCTTCCTAGAGCTGGCCACCCGGCCAAACTGAACAGTCGGGGGAGAAGGGCCTTGGTCAAGGAGGTGACCAAGAACCAGGTCACTCTGACAGAGCTCTAGTTCTTCTGTGGAGATGGGAGAACCTTCCAGAAGGACAACCATCTCTGCAGCACTCCACCAATCTGGCCTTTATTGGTAGAGTGGCCAGGCTAAATCCACTTCTCAGTAAAATTCACACAAAAAAAACAGGCTTGCCTGTTATCAGTTTGCAAACAATGTAAAAAAATATATATTTATAATTGAGTTAATAAATCTGCATACAAACATGGTCTCTTTTTTGTTTTCTTGAGTAAGGCAGCTCCAAAATGCAGGTGTTTTAGCCTAGCTCAGTGCTTTCTGTGGTGGTGGGGCATGCCAGCAGAAAATGCGGAGTGTTGCACCGTGATTGGCTCATTGTTCTTTCACTCATGGGGACACTACTTCACCGCCAAGTCTAAGGGTAGACTACGAAAATTCTAGCCCCTTGGGTGCTGCCATAGAGTTACATTAGAAGTGCCTATCCAAGAAGGTTCAAGATCATTGGCCACAGATCAAATTATGTCATATCACGTTATACAGTGCCTTGCGAAAGTATTCGGCCCCCTTGAACTTTGCGACCTTTTGCCACATTTCAGGCTTCAAACATAAAGATATAAAAGTGTATTTTTTTGTGAAAAATCAACAACAAGTGGGACACAATCATGAAATGGAACGACATTTATTGGATATTTCAAACTTTTTTAACAAATCAAAAACTGAAAAATTGGGCGTGCAAAATTATTCAGCCCCTTTACTTTCAGTGCAGCAAACTCTCTCCAGAAGTTCAGTGAGGATCTCTGAATGATCCAATGTTGACCTAAATGACTAATGATGATAAATACAATCCACCTGTGTGTAATCAAGTCTCCGTATAAATGCACCTGCACTGTGATAGTCTCAGAGGTCCGTTAAAAGCGCAGAGAGCATCATGAAGAACAAGGAACACACCAGGCAGGTCCGAGATACTGTTGTGAAGAAGTTTAAAGCCGGATTTGGATACAAAAAGATTTCCCAAGCTTTAAACATCCCAAGGAGCACTGTGCAAGCGATAATATTGAAATGGAAGGAGTATCAGACCACTGCAAATCTACCAAGACCTGGCCGTCCCTCTAAACTTTCAGCTCATACAAGGAGAAGACTGATCAGATGCAGCCAAGAGGCCCATGATCACTCTGGATGAACTGCAGAGATCTACAGCTGAGGTGGGAGACTCTGTCCATAGGACAACAATCAGTTGTATATTGCACAAATCTGGCCTTTATGGAAGAGTGGCAAGAAGAAAGCCATTTCTTAAAGATATCCATAAAAAGTGTTGTTTAAAGTTTGCCACAAGCCACCTGGGAGACACACCAAACATGTGGAAGAAGGTGCTCTGGTCAGATGAAACCAAAATTGAACTTTTTGGCAACAATGCAAAACGTTATGTTTGGTGTAAAAGCAACACAGCTGAACACACCATCCCCACTGTCAAACATGGTGGTGGCAGCATCATGGTTTGGGCCTGCTTTTCTTCAGCAGGGACAGGGAAGATGGTTAAAATTGATGGGAAGATGGATGAAGCCAAATACAGGACCATTCTGGAAGAAAACCTGATGGAGTCTGCAAAAGACCTGAGACTGGGACAGAGATTTGTCTTCCAACAAGACAATGATCCAAAACATAAAGCAAAATCTACAATGGAATGGTTCAAATATAAACATATCCAGGTGTTAGAATGGCCAAGTCAAAGTCCAGACCTGAATCCAATCGAGAATCTGTGGAAAGAACTGAAAACTGCTGTTCACAAATGCTCTCCATCCAACCTCACTGAGCTCGAGCTGTTTTGCAAGGAGGAATGGGAAAAAATGTCAGTCTCTCGATGTGCAAAACTGATAGAGACATACCCCAAGCGACTTACAGCTGTAATCGCAGCAAAAGGTGGCGCTACAAAGTATTAACTTAAGGGGGCTGAATAATTTTGCACGCCCAATTTTTCAGTTTTTGATTTGTTAAAAAAGTTTGAAATATCCAATAAATGTCGTTCTACTTCATGATTGTGTCCCACTTGTTGTTGATTCTTCACAAAACAATACAGTTTTATATCTTTATGTTTGAAGCCTGAAATGTGGCAAAAGGTCGCAAAGTTCAACGGGGCCGAATACTTTCGCAAGGCACTGTATGTAGAGTAGCTTTGATTCGACTGATCATGTCAACATCATACATTCAAAATCTTAGCTAGCAGTCATCATCATGAATTAAGTCGACATTCTACTGGCAAATCCTTTTCAACCCTTATCATATGAAGAGAAATAATGAAGATGAATTATAGATAAAAACCTATCAGTGCTCATCGGCCATAGGACATAAACATTACACAACAAGTTGGAATTCGCAAACTCAACAATGAGGGATTTGGAAGGAGTCAGTGACGGTGGCTGTGTGGTCACAAATCTAGGATTAAGGGGCTCTTTTCCAAGTTTAAAATGATAAACATTCAACATTGGCCATGCCGTCAATGAAGCATGAATTGTGTCTCGCTCAAAACACCTGTTAACTGGGAACTGCAAAGTCTTGAACTCACTGAAGTCAAGTTAACTGGGAAGTCGGGAATAAACGAGCTCCGACTGGGAAAATATGTTTTGAACGGTCATCCAACTCGGAATTGTAAATCCGGCCTCTTTCCAGAGCTACGACCTGAAGATATAACGACACAAGACGAAACCCAGATGCAGACACAGGAGGCAGATGGTTTGAGCTCTGGTATTTATTATAATCCAAGGGATCGACAAAAGGTAGGTCGGGGACAGACAAGAGTTCATAGCCAGGGCCAGAGTCCAAAGGATACAGGGTACAGGATGGCAGGCAGGCTCGAGGTCAGGGGCAGGCAGAGTGGTCAGGCAGGCGGGCTCAGAGTCAGGACAGGCAAGGGTCAAAACCAGGAGGGCAAGAAAAAGAGAGACTGGGAAAAAACAGGAGCTGAGAGAAAAACCATGGTTGACTTGGCAAACAAGATGAACTGGCACAGACAGACAGAAACACAGGTATAAATTCCCAGGGAATAATGGGGAAGATGGGTGACACCTGGAGGGGGGTGGAGACAAGTGCAAGGACAGTTGAAACAGATCAGGGTGTGACAGAAGATCAATGACATCATCATGATTCGACCTTGTTTTTTTTCCGTGTTCACAGTTGTTTCGAAAGCACCATGAATCCAGAGAATGCCAAACTTTGATGACAAAATTTGAATGACAAAAAATTCATGAAGGACCGCCGCGCCACCTTCCTGTTCAAAAATGTATTGTATGCTGCTGCATTTCGCCTACTGTTCAGACTTGGTGGTGCACATGTAGCCTATAACCTATTTTAGAAAAATGTAATCATCAAATATTGTAAGAGCTTTCAATGTCTTCTTATATGCCCCCTTTATTTATCAACGGTTCTGACTTACAGGGAGAACACTGTAAGAACGGCCCATGTTCTGAATTCTGTCGCTGTACATTTCAAAATTGCTGAACAAATAGTTATATTGACTACGTCTGTCCTAGCACCCTCATTAATGTCTTTATCGAAATTACGGATTGTCTCTAATCAGCATGTCGTCCCCTTATGCCATAGTTTGTACATCTCAATTGTCATTAGAAACCACATTTGTTTAAGCAAGTCAACCATATAAGCTATGTCTTTTTAAAAGACAGTAAATGAGGCTGAATGAACTGTTTTGCTGCCAGACATGGCTCAGCTGATAGACAGGTGTAGCAGTGGTAAGGAGTTGGGACTGCTGTTGGGACAGCTTTATGTAGGCCCTAACAGTTTGTCACTGTTATAGTTCAATTAATGTATTGTTTAGTGTTGTGTTGTGACTTTGCTGCCATGCATCCCACTTTTTTTTTGGCCCACTGAGATTTACATGCTAAAATCGCCACTGACTTACAGTGGGGCAAAAAAGTATTTAGTCAGCCACCAATTGTGCAAGTTCTCCCACTTAAAAAGATGAGAGAGGCCTGTAAATTTCATCATAGGTACACTTCAACTATGACAGACAAAATGAGAAGAAAAAAATCCAGAAAATCACATTGTAGGATTTTTGATGAATTTATTTGCAAATTATGGTGAAAAATAAGTATTTGGTCACCTACAAACAAGCAAGATTTCTGGCTCTCACAGACCTGTAACTTCTTCTTTAAGAGGCTCCTCTGTCCTCCACTCGTTACCTGTATTAATGGCACCTGTTTGAACTTGTTATCAGTATAAAAGACACCTGCCCCACAACCTCAAACAGTCACACTCCAAACTCCACTATGGCCAAGACCAAAAAGCTGTCAAAGGACACCAGAAACAAAATTGTAGACCTGCACCAGGCTGGGAAGACTGAATCTGCAATAGGTAAGCAGCTTGGTTTGAAGAAATCAACTGTGGGAGCAATGATTAGGAAATGGAAGACATACAAGCCCACTGATAATCTCCCTCGATCTGGGGCTCCACGCAAGATCTCACCCCGTGGGGTCAAAATGATCACAAGAATGGTGAGCAAAAATCCCAGAACCACACGGGGGGACCTAGTGAATGACCTGCAGAGAGCTGGGACCAAAGTAACAAAGCCTACCATCAGTAACACACTACGCCGCCAGGGACTCAAATCCTGCAGTGCCAGACGTGTCCCCCTGCTTAAGCCAGTACATGTCCAGGCCCGTCTGAAGTTTGCTAGAGAGCATTTGGATGATCCAGAAGAAGATTGGGAGAATGTCATATGGTCAGATGAAACCCAAATTGAACTTTTTGGTAAAAACTCAACTCGTCGTGTTTGGAGGACAAAGAATGCTGAGTTGCATCCAAAGAACACCATACCTACTGTGAAGCATGGGGGTGGAAACATCATGCTTTGGGGCTGTATTTCCGCAAAGGGACCAGGACGACTGATCCGTGTAAAGGAAAGAATGAATGGGGCCATGTATCGTGAGATTTTGAGTGAAAACCTCCTTCCATCAGCAAGGGCATTGAAGATGAAACGTGGCTGGGTCTTTCAGCATGACAATGATCCCAAACACACCGCCCGGGCAAACGAAGGAGTGGCTTTGTAAGAAGCATTTCAAGGTCCTGGAGTGGCCTAGCCAGTCTCCAGATCTCAACCCATAGAAAATCTTTGGAGGGAGTTGAAAGTCCGTGTTGCCCAGCAACAGCCCCAAAACATCACTGCTCTAGAGGAGATCTGCATGGAGGAATGGGCCAAAATACCAGCAACAGTGTGTGAAAACCTTGTGAAGACTTACAGAAAACGTTTGACCTCTGTCATTGCCAACAAAGGGTATATAACAAAGTATTGAGATACACTTTTGTTATTGACCAAATACTTATTTTCCACCATAATTTGCAAATAAATTCATTAAAAATCCTACAATGTGATTTTCTGGATTTTTTTTCTCGATTTAAATGTTTTACTCACCTCGGCTGCAGTGAAGGAGAGTCCGCATGTTTTGGTTGCGGCCGTGTCAGTGGCACTGTATTGTCCTCAAAGCGGGCAAAAAAGTTATTTAGTCTGCCTGGGAGCAAGACATCCTGGTCCGTGACTGGGCTGGTTTTCTTTTTGTAATCCGTGATTGACTGTAGACCCTGCCACATACCTCTTGTGTCTGAGCCGTTTAATTGCGATTCTACTTTGTCTCTATACTGACGCTTAGCTTGTTTGATTGCCTTGCAGAGGGAATAGCTACACTGTTTGTATTCGGTCATGTTTCCGGTCACCTTGCCCTGATTAAAAGCAGTGGTTCACGCTTTCAGTTTCACGCGAATGCTACCATCAATCCACGGTTTCTGGTTTGGGAATGTTTTAATCGTTGCTATGGGAACGACATCTTCAACGCACATTCTAATGAACTCGCTCACCGAATCAGCGTATTCGTCAATGTTGTTGTTTGACGCAATACGAAACATATCCCAGTCCACGTGATGGAAGCAGTCTTGGAGCGTGGAATCAGATTGGTCGGACCAGCGTTGAACAGACCACAGCGCGGGAGCTCATATCTCATATGTATATACTGTACTCGATACCATCTACTGCATCTTGCCTATGCCGTTCTGTACCATCACTCATTCACATATCTTTATGTACATATTCTTTATCCCTTTACACTTGTGTGTATAAGGTAGTAGTTTTGGAATTGTTAGTTAGATTACTCG
Source organism: Oncorhynchus clarkii lewisi (assembly GCF_045791955.1). Taxonomy (NCBI): domain Eukaryota; kingdom Metazoa; phylum Chordata; class Actinopteri; order Salmoniformes; family Salmonidae; genus Oncorhynchus; species Oncorhynchus clarkii. Next base: position 30,455,700 of record NC_092156.1, read on the forward strand.
TTGGTTATTACTGCATTGTCGGAACTAGGAGCACAAGCATTTCACTACACTCGCATTGACATCTGCTAACCATGTGTATTTGACAAATAAAATTTGATTTGATTTGATTTCTTGTTTTAGCTTCTGTCTGTAGGCAGGGAGCAACAAAATGGAGTCGTGGTCAGCTTTTCCGAAAGGAGGGCAGGGGAGGGCCTTATATGCGTCGCGGAAGTTAGAATAGCAATGATCCAAGGTTTTACCAGCCCTGGTTGCGCAATCGATATGCTGATACAATTTAGGGAGTCTTGTTTTCAGATTAGCCTTGTTAAAATCCCCAGCTACAATGAATGCAGCCTCAGGATATGTGGATTCCAGGGTGCAAAGAGTCAAATAAAGTTAGTTCAGAGCCATCGATGTGTCTGCTTGGGGGGGAATATATACGGCTGTGATTATAATCGAAGAGAATTCCCTTGGTAGATAATGCGGTCAACATTTGATTGTGAGGAATTCTAAATCAGGTGAACAGAAGGACTTGAGTTCCTGTATTTTGTTGTGACCACACCACGTCTCGTTAACCATAAAGCATACACCCCCGCCCCTCTTCTTACCAGAAAGATGTTTGTTTCTGTCGGCGCGATGCGTGGAGAAACCAGCTGGCTGCACTGACTCCGATAGCGTCTCTCGAGTGAGCCATGTTTCCGTGAAGCAAAGAACGTTACAGTCTCTGATGTCTCTCTGGAATGCTACCCTTGCTCGGATTTCATCAACTTTGTTGTCAAGAGACTGGACATTGGCGAGAAGTATGCTAGGGAGTGGTGCGCGATGTGCCCGTCTCCGGAGTCTGACCAGAAGACCGCTTCGTTTCCCTCTTTTACGAAGTCGTTGTTTTGGGTCGCCGGCTGGGATCCATTCCGTTGTCCTGGGTGAAAGGCAGAACACAGGATCCGCTTCGCGAAAGTCATATTCTTGGTCGTACTGATGGTGAGTTGACGCTGCTCTTATATTCAGTAGTTCTTCTCGACTGTATGTAATGAAACCTAAGATTACCTGGGGTACCAATGTAAGAAATAACACGTAAAAAAAACAAAAAAACTGCATAGTTTCCAAGGAACGCAAATCGAGGCGGCCATCTCTGTCGGCGCCGGAATTATATGGGGCTTTGGCGACAAAATGGATGGCACTGTGATAGACTGCATCCAATTTGCTGAGTAGAGTGTGGAGGCTATTTTGTAAATGACATCGCCAAAGTCAAGGATCGGTAGGATAGTCAGTTTTACAAGGGGAATTTTTGGCAGCATGAGTGAAGGATGCTTTGTTGTGAAATAGGATGCCGATTCTAGATTTAATTTTGGATTGGAGATTAATGTGAGTCTGGAAGGAGAATTTACAATCTAACCAGACACCTAGGTATTTGTAGTTGTCCACATATTGTAATTTAGAACCGTCCAGAGTAGTGATGCTGGAAGGACGGGCAGGTGTGGGCAGCTATCGGTTGAAGAGCATGCATTTAGTTTTACTTGCATTTAAGAGCAGTTTGAGGCCATGGAAGGAGAGTTGTATGGCATTGAAGCTTGTCTGGAGGTTAGTTAACACAATGTCCAAAGGGCCAGAAGTTTACAGAATGGTGTCGTCTGCGTAGAGGTGGATCAGAGAATCACCCACAGCAAGAGCGACATCACTGATGTATACAGAGAAAAGAGTGCCAAGCGTCACGTCGGGAGGAAGTCTGGCACCATCCCTATGGTGAAGCATGGTGATGGCAGCATCATGCTGTGGGGATGTTTTTCAGCGGCAGGGACTGGGAGACTAGTCAGGATTGAGGGAAAGATGAATGGAACAAAGTACAGAGAGATCACCTTCCAACAGGACAGAGACCCTAAGCACACAGCCAAGATGACGAAGGAGTGGCTTCGGGAGAAGTCTCTGAATGTCCTTGAGTGGCCCGGACATGAACCCGATCGAACATTCTGGAGAGACCTGAAAGTAGCTGTGCAGCAACGCTCCCCATCCAACCTGACAGAGCTTGACAGGATCTGCGGAGATGAATGGGAGAAACTCCCCAAATACAGGTGCAGCATCATACCTAAGAAGACTCAATGCTGTAATCGCTGCCGAAGGTGCTTCAACAAAGTACTGAATAAAAAATAAAAACGTTTTTGCTTTGTCATTATGGGGTATTTATTGTGTGTAGATTGATGAGGAGGGGAAAAAACTATTTAATCAATTTTAGAATAAGGCTGTACCGTAACAAAATGTGGAAAAAGTCAAGGAGTCTGAATACTTTCCGAAGGCACTGTATGTCCTCACAAACACAGATATGCACGCACACTGGCACACTTCAGAACTACCCATGTTTATAAATGTGAACCTCTTAAGGATCCGCACCTTTTTTTCAATTTTCGCCTGAAATGATATACTCAAATCTAACTGCCTGTAGCTCAGGGCCTGAAACAAGAATATGCATGTTCTTGGTACCATTTGAAAGCAAACACTTTGAAGTTTGTGGAAATATGAAAGGAATGTAGGAGAATATAACACAATAGATCTGGTAAAAAATAACTTGTTTTTCTTTATTTTTATTTCTATTATTTTTTTGCACCATTATCTTTGAAATGCAAGAGAAAGGCCATAATATATGATTCCAGCCCAGGTGCAATATACATTTTTGCCACTAGATGGCAGCAGTGTATGTGCAAAGTTTTATACTGGTCCAATGAACCATTGTATTTCTGTACAAACATGTCTAAAAAGACTGCCCAAATATGCCTAATTTGCTTGTTAATAACTTTTTCTGTTCAACATTGTGCACTCTCCTCAAACAATAGCATGGTAATCTTTCACTGTAATAGCTACTGTAAATTGGACAGTGTAGTTAGCTTAAATTCTTGTTCATCTTTCGGTCAATACCAGATATGTCTGTGTCCTGGGAAATGTTCTTGTTACTTACAACCTCATGCTAATCACATTAGCCTACGTTAGCTCAACCGCCCCGTGGAAAGGACACTGATCGCGAAGGTCAGTTTTATGGGTACTTTATGAAATACCCTGTTTTCACATTTAATAGTTTCTCAGTATTATTTTTGGACATGTCTGTTTCTTGTCTAAAAAGTATGTGCTTTCGTTCATGGGTCTCAAAGTGGGTGTGTGTGTGTAATCTTCTACGGTATGTGTTTGTGTGGTCTAGGAGTCTCTTTTTTTGGCAGTGGTGATATTGAGAGCCATCTTGTCTGATCTTGTCGAGGGAGCATTAGCTCTGTTAGTCTGTTCAACCAAACTTTCACCAGTGCCACCACACATCAAAGAGACACACTACTCTTATCCACCCTCCTCTCCCCTCCTCTCCCTCCATTCTCTGACTGGAAGCATATTTAAAAGAGTAAATAAACAACAAGCAAGAATGTAAACAGGACGACACAATGTCAAAGACACTCCTCAGAGCAGAGGCACGCTGGGCTCATGCACCTGCCTATCAGTAACCAGTCAACTCTGTCTCTCTGATGGACTGCTGCTTTCACAGATACACACACTCACTTCACAGATACATGTTTCACAGATACACATTTCACAGACACACACACTTCACAGAACACACACTTAACATATACACATTTCACAGATACACACTCTTCACAGATACACACTCTTCACAGATACACACATTTCACTTACACGCTTCACAGATACACACATTTCACTTACACGCTTCACAGATACACACACTTCACTTACACACTTCACAGATACACACATTTCACTTACACACTTCACAGATACACACTTCTCAGATACACACATTTCACTTACACGCTTCACAGATACACACATTTCACTTACACGCTTTTCAGATACACGCTTTTCAGATACACACTTTACAGATACACACTTTACAGATACACATTTTACAGATACACACTTTACAGATACACATTTCACAGATACACTTTTCACAGATACACGCTTAACAGATACACATTTCACAGATACACACTTTACAGATACACATTTCACAGATACACACTTTACAGATACACATATTACAGATACACACTTTACAGATACACATTTCACAGATACACACGCTTCTCAGATACACATTTCACAGATACACACACTTCTCAGATACACATTTCACAGATACACACGCTTCTCAGATACACACGCTTCTCAGATACACGCTTCTCAGATACACACTTCACAGATACACACGCTTCACAGATACACACGCTTCTCAGATACACACGCTTCTCAGATACACGCTTCTCAGATACACACGCTTCACAGATACACACACTTCACAGATACACACACTTCACAGATACACACGCTTCACAGATACACACGCTTCACAGATACACACGCTTCACAGATACACACGCTTCTCAGATACACACGCTTCACAGATACACACGCTTCTCAGATACACACGCTTCTCAGATACACACGCTTCTCAGATACACGCTTCTCAGATACACACACTTCACAGATACACACGCTTCACAGATACACACGCTTCACAGATACACACGCTTCACAGATACACACGCTTCACAGATACACACGCTTCTCAGATACACACGCTTCTCAGATACACGCTTCTCAGATACACATTATACACATTTCACAGATACACATTTCACAGATAAACACTTTACAGATACATATTTTACAGACACACATTTCACAGATACACATTTCACAGATACACATTTCACAGATACACGCTTAACAGATACACATTTCACAGATACACACTTTACAGATACACATTTCACAGATAAACACGCTTCTCAGATACACATTTCACAGATACACACGCTTCTCAGATACACATTTCACAGATACACACGCTTCTCAGATACACGCTTCTCAGATACACACTTCACAGATACACACGCTTCACAGATACACACGCTTCTCAGATACACACGCTTCTCAGATACACACGCTTCTCAGATACACATTTCACAGATACACACACTTCACAGATACACACACTTCACAGATACACACGCTTCACAGATACACACGCTTCACAGATACACAAGCTTCTCAGATACACACTTCACAGATACACACGCTTCACAGATACACACGCTTCTCAGATACACGCGCTTCTCAGATACACGCGCTTCTCAGATACACGCGCTTCTCAGATACACGCGCTTCTCAGATACACATTTCTCAGATACACATTATACACATTTCACAGATACACATTTCACAGATACACACTTTACAGATACATATTTTACAGACACACATTTCACAGATACACATTTCACAGATACACGCTTAACAGATACACATTTCACAGATACACATTTCACAGATACACACTTTACAGATACATATTTTACAAACACACATTTCACAGATACACTTTTCACAGATACACGCTTAACAGATACACATTTCACAGATACACACTTTACAGATACACATTTCACAGATACACACTTTACAGATACACATTTCACAGATACACACTTTACAGATACACATTTCACAGATACACATTTCACAGATACACACTTTACAGATACATATTTTACAGATACACGCTTCACAGATACACGCTTAACAGATACACATTTAACAGATACACACTTTACAGATACACATTTCACAGATACACACTTTACAGATACACATTTCACAGATACACATTTCACAGATACACACTTTACAGATACACATTTCACAGATACACACTTTACAGATACACATTTCACAGATACACATTTCACAGATACACACTTTACAGATACACATTTCACAGATACACATTTCACAGATACACATTTCACAGATACACATTTCACAGATACACATTTCACAGATACGCGCTTAACAGATACACACGCTTCACAGATACAAGCTTCACAGATACACACGCTTCACAGATACACACGCTTCACAGATACACACACTTCACAGATACAAACACTTCACAGATACACACTTCACAGATACACACGCTTCTCAGATACACACGCTTCTCAGATACACACGCTTCTTAGATACACGCGCTTCTCAGATACACGCTTCTCAGATACACATTATACACATTTCACAGATACACATTTCACAGATACACATTTCACAGATACACGCTTAACAGATACACATTTCACAGATACACATTTCACAGATACACGCTTAACAGATACACATTTCACAGATACACATTTCACAGATACACACTTTACAGATACACACTTTACAGATACACACTTTACAGATACACACTTTACAGATACACACGCTTCTCAGATACACATTTCACAGATACACACGCTTCTCAGATACACATTTCACAGATACACACTTTACAGATACACACGCTTCTCAGATACACGCTTCTCAGATACACACTTCACAGATACACACGCTTCACAGATACACACGCTTCTCAGATACACACGCTTCTCAGATACACATTTCACAGATACACACACTTCACAGATACACACGCTTCACAGATACACACGCTTCACAGATACACACGCTTCACAGATACACAAGCTTCTCAGATACACGCTTCACAGATACACACGCTTCTCAGATACACACGCTTCTCAGATACACACGCTTCTCAGATACACACGCTTCTCAGATACACACGCTTCTCAGATACACACGCTTCTCAGATACACGCACTTCTCAGATACACGCGCTTCTCAGATACACGCGCTTCTCAGATACACGCTTCTCAGATACACATTTCACAGATACACATTATACACATTTCACAGATACACATTTCACAGATACACATTTCACAGATACACACTTTACAGATACATATTTTACAGACACACATTTCACAGATACACATTTCACAGATACACGCTTAACAGATACACATTTCACAGATACACATTTCACAGATACACACTTTACAGATACATATTTTACAAACACACATTTCACAGATACACTTTTCACAGATACACGCTTAACAGATACACATTTCACAGATACACACTTTACAGATACACATTTCACAGATACACACTTTACAGATACACATTTCACAGATACACACTTTACAGATACACATTTCACAGATACACATTTCACAGATACACACTTTACAGATACACACTTTACAGACACATATTTTACAGATACACGCTTCACAGATACACGCTTAACAGATACACATTTAACAGATACACACTTTACAGATACACACTTTACAGATACACATTTCACAGATACACACTTTACAGATACACACTTTACAGATACACATTTCACAGATACACACTTTACAGATACACATTTCACAGATACACATTTCACAGATACACACTTTACAGATACACATTTCACAGATACACATTTCACAGATACACATTTCACAGATACACATTTCACAGATACACGCTTAACAGATACACATTTCACAGATACAAGCTTCACAGATACACACGCTTCACAGATACACACACTTCACAGATACAAACACTTCACAGATACACACACTTCACAGATACACACGCTTCTCAGATACACACGCTTCTCAGATACACACGCTTCTTAGATACACACGCTTCTCAGATACACGCGCTTCTCAGATACACGCTTCTCAGATACACATTATACACATTTCACAGATACACATTTCACAGATACACATTTCACAGATAAACACTTTACAGATACATATTTTACAGACACACATTTCACAGATACACATTTCACAGATACACATTTCACAGATACACGCTTAACAGATACACATTTCACAGATACACATTTCACAGATACACATTTCACAGATACACATTTCACAGATACACGCTTAACAGATACACATTTCACAGATACACATTTCACAGATACACACTTTACAGATACACACTTTACAGATACACACTTTACAGATACACACTTTACAGATACACATTTCACAGATACACACGCTTCTCAGATACACATTTCACAGATACACACGCTTCTCAGATACACATTTCACAGATACACACTTTACAGATACACACGCTTCTCAGATACACGCTTCTCAGATACACACTTCACAGATACACACGCTTCACAGATACACACGCTTCTCAGATACACACGCTTCTCAGATACACATTTCACAGATACACACACTTCACAGATACACACACTTCACAGATACACACACTTCACAGATACACACACTTCACAGATACACACGCTTCACAGATACACACGCTTCACAGATACACACGCTTCGCAGATACACAGATTCACACGCTTCTCAGATACACGCGCTTCTCAGATACACGCGCTTCTCAGATACACATTTCACAGATACACATTATACAGATACACACGCTTAACAGATACACATTTTACAGATACACACTTTATAGATACACATTTTACAGATACACATTTTACAGATACACACGCTTAACAGATACACACGCTTAACAGATACACATTTCACAGATACAGACATTACAGATACACATTTCACAGATACACATTTCACAGGTACACATTTCACAGATACACACACTTCACAGATACACACGCTTAACAGATACACATTTCACAGATACACACTACAGATACACACACTTCACAGAAACACACTTAACAGATACACATTTCTCAGATACACACGCTTAACAGATACACACTTCTCAGATACACACGCTTAACAGATACACACTTCACAGATACACACTTACCAGATACACGCTTCACAGATACACACACTTCACAGAAACACACTTAACAGATACACATTTCTCAGATACACATGCTTAACAGATACACACTTCACAGATACACACTTAACAGATACACATTTCTCAGATACACACGCTTAACAGATACACACTTCACAGATACACACTTAACAGATACACATTTCTCAGATACACACTTCACAGATACACATTTCTCAGATACACACACTTAACAGATTCACACTTTACAGATACACGCTTCACAGATACACACGCTTCACAGATACACACGCTTCACAGATACACACATTTCACAGATACACACTTCACAGATACACAAACTTCACAGATACACACGCTTCACAGATACACACGCTTCACAGATACACACGCTTCTCAGATACACACTCTTCTCAGTTACACACGCTTCTCAGTTACACGCGCTTCACAGATACACGCGCTTCACAGATACACGCGCTTCACAGATACACGCGCTTCACAGATACACACGCCTCACAGATACACGCGCTTCACAGATACACGCGCTTCACAGATACACACGCCTCACAGATACACACGCTTCACAGATACACGCGCTTCACAGATACTCGCGCTTCACAGATACTCGCGCTTCACAGATACTCGCGCTTCTCAGATACTCGCGCTTCTCAGATACTCGCGCTTCACAGATACACACGCCTCACAGATACACGCGCTTCACAGATACTCGCGCTTCACAGATACTCGCGCTTCTCAGATACTCAATCTTCTCACAGATACACATTTCACAAATACACACTTGACAGATTCACACACTTCACAGATACATATTTCACAGATACACACTTCACAGATACACACGCTAGACAGATACACACTTCAGATATATGTTTTTTACAGTAACACTTACTAGGTCTGTATATTCCGCCCCATATGGGTCAACCGACTGACGCTTCGTTGCTGCTGCCACGTCATTTCAGTATTAGTTCTATGAGTGTAGTGTCACCCAAGGGGCCATGGGGAGGAGATGTTTTCAGACTGCAATGTGAATGGAAAGCACTACCGATGTTTTCTGAAGTCTCCAAGTTCTTTGTTTTTGGCGCACTTTGTCACAGGTGCAGCTCTCAGTGTGTGTGTGTGTGTGTGTGTGTGTGTGTGTGTGTGTAACGGTTTCTTGTCCCCAGCTTTCGTTTCGGGTTCTTTGATGTTTCAGTAGGGGAGTTTTGACCCACCTTTTTAGCTCCAGGCATCAACCCCTTTGTCCCGCGCCTCCCCCTGTTTTACCACAACATGCAGGAGGTTTCTCTGTGGTCTCTCGCCCCTTATCCCTTAACTCACAATTCATTAGTAAATCCCCCTATCTGAATCATATTGAAGGAATGGCAGGAAGGTAAAGGAGACAGGCAGGCAATGCAAATGACGTTTCAATCTCACAGAGAAAGACAGAGGAGTTGCCATAACCATTCATATAAGTACTTTTAAGCAAAGGCTTATACCATGGTTTTATATATGATCTATTTCCATAAGAGTTCTTCCCTCTTTTAATGCAAATGTTGCCAGGGCTCTCCCTGAAATCTTCCGTTGAGTCATAAATTCCAACAATTGACCTCCCACTCGTCTCTCTCTCTCTCTCTCCGTCTCTCTCTCAGGGTCCACACATAGCATCAGTGACCCTGGCAGCATATGAATGTGGTTCGGTGGATTTCCCGGAACCCCCCTACCCCGAGCAGATCATCTGCCCCCAGGAAGAGGTGTTGTTGGGGGGGACAGAGGCCGTGGCCCAAGCGGGTGTGGAGGGCTTGGCGGGGGTGGCAGCAGCTGTACAGGGAAGCATCTCCCTCTGGACCATTGTCTCCAAGGTCCGCTTAGAGGCCTGCATGTGGGTGAGTCTATTCTACATACAGTCTGTACACAGTCAACACACAGTCAACTGCACAGCCCTAGAAGTAAAATAACATTGACTGTAGGTCAAGATTATTTCTAAGACATGTGACTGCTAAGTGAGATATCATTGACAATTCAATACAATAATACCCACTGATGGTTTGGAAAACCCCAGCCTTTTACGGTGAATTTCCCCTTAACACTGCTGGTGGTTTCACACCTCTAACCAAACATAGCCATGTGGTTAGGTACTGGGGACATGATACTGACAGTTTGTCATCCTTCACCGCTGTCACGCACACACACCACTGTCACACCACTATCACACACAGTTCTGTAGCTAGAGCCAGCCCTGGCACAGGTAGACGTTAACCCTTCACCAGATACTTTGGTTGCATTCTGACTCTGGTGGCTATGGTAACCACTACAATGACTCAGCCATGACATAGAGTTGTCATGGTACTACCACCACCATGCTCTGCGTCAAAAGCCTATCAACTCTCACACCTCTATTTATTTGAACCTTTATTTAGGCAAGTCAGTTAAGAACAAATTCTTACTTACAATGACGGCCTACCCCGGCCAAACCCTAACGACGCTGGGCCAATTGTGCGCCGCCCTATGGGACTCCCAATCACGCCGGTTGTGATACAGCCTGGAATCTAACCAGGGTCTGTAGTGACACCACTAGCACTGAGATGCAGTGCCTTGGACCGCTGCGTCACTCGGGAGCCCACCTCTAACTGGTAACTGTATCAGCTTCCCAATGATGACCAGCACTTCTCTTCCTGGATTCTCAGCATTCACAGCTCTTTTACAGAGAGTCGGGCAGTGCAGGCCCTTTTCTCAGAGCTTCCCTCTCAGTGTGAAACTGTCTCTACTGAAAAACACAGATGCTTAACAGAGAAGTCTGAGAAGAGAGAACTCATCTCTATGACCTGTGGTGAACTTGGGATTTTTATCTTCCTCTAAACTGACTGAAAATGAGAAGTGGAGGATGTTATCTCACTCTTGTTTATTCACATTTCACATGTTACTGGCTGTGGGGAACAGAGTACCTCTACTTCTACTACTTTAGTACTGCTGCTGCTGGGGCCCTTTCCCTGGAACAGAGTGAGTGAGTGAGTGAGTGAGTGGGGGAGGAAGGGGGGGGGGGGGGGGGGGGGGGGGGAGGGAGGGAGGGGAGTGAGTGAAGGAGGGAGAGAGGGAGGGAGTGTAGGTCAGGTGTATTCTACCACCATAGTTTTAGTTACACCAGGATAAGTGTGATTTTCCCATTCCTTTTTTATTTTACCAAGGACTCTGATTTCAGTGGAGCAGATTCAAGGTTTCTTTAGCTGGCACGGCGTGCCCATACCAAAGAGTAATTATGTGGTAAGGGCAGAGCTGTGTGTGTGCCAGCTAGGGGTATGCCATACGATCCCCTGGCCTCGCCCCCAGATGCTGGCACAGCCCAAAATGCTGCAACCTGCTGTGCCCACTTGATGCTCACGGCATTAAAGCCCCAAAAAGATACACCATTCACCCCACCCTCCTCTGGCACCAGTAGCCCTTTTTATGATATTACCCCCTCACTCTGCCCTCTGGCCCTCCCCTCTCCCTCTCCCCTCTGGCCCTCCCCTCTCCTTCTCCCCTCTGGCCCTCCCCTCTCCCCTCTCTCCTCTGGCCCTCCCCTCTCCCCTCTCTCCTCTGGCCCTCTCCCTCTTCCCTCTGGCCCTCCCCTCTCCTTCTCCCCTCTGGTCCTCCCCTCTGGCCCTCCCCTCTCCCTCTCCCCTCTGGTCCTCCCCTCTGGCCCTCCCCTCTCCCCTCTGGCCCTCCCCTCTCCCCTCTCTCCTCTGGCCCCCTCCCTCTCCCCTCTGGCCCTCCCCTCTCCTTCTCCCCTCTGGCCCTCCCCTCTCCTTCTCCCCTCTGGCCCTCCCCTCTCCCTCTCCCCTCTGGCCCTCCCCTCTCCCTCTCCCCTCTGGCCCTCCCCTCTCCCCTCTCTCCTCTGGCCCTCTCCCTCTCTCCTCTGGCCCTCCCCTCTCCCCTCTCTCCTCTTGCCCTCTCCCTCTCCCCTCTGGCCCCTCCCCTCTCCCTCTCTGGCCCTCTCCATCTCCCCTCTGGCCCTCCCCTCTCCCCTCTGGCCCTCCCCTCTCCCCTCTGGCCTTCCCCTCTCCTTCTCCCCTCTGGCCCTCCCCTCTCCCTCTCTCCTCTGGCCCTCCCCTCTCTCCCTCCCCTCTGGCCCTCTCCCTCTCCCCTCTGGCCCTCCCCTCTCCCTCTCCCCTCTGGCCCTCCCCTCTGGCCCTCCCGTCTCCCTCTCCCCTCTGGCCCTCCCCTCTCCCTCTCCCCTCTGGCCGTCCCCTCTCCCTCTCCCCTCTGGCCCTCCCCTCTGGCCCTCCCCTCTGGCCCTCCCCTCTCGCCCTCTCCTCTGGCCCTCCCCTCTCGCCCTCCCCTCTCTGTGTCACCCCGTCCACCGCTGCAGGGTCTAAGTGGTCCACTTCAAAAAACATGGCACAGGTGGCTGCAGTCTGGCACACACGCAAACACACACATGCAAACACACACACACACACACACGCAAACACACACACAAACACACACACAAATACACACACAAACACACACCCACACAAACACACACACACACACACACACACACACACACGCAAACACACACACACACACACGCAAACACACACACACACACACACACACACACACACACACACACACAATAGTGCAGTGAATAGAACAGCTGCCCTGGAGATTAGGGCACGTCTGCATTATGAGCAAACTGGCAGGTTTCATCAAAGACTGCTGTGTTGACATGGAACAGGATGTCCAGCTTAAGTATCCCATCACCCCTCCCTCCCTCCCTCACCCATCCATCCCCTCTCTCCCTCCCTCCCTCACCCCCCCTCCCTCCCTCACCCTAACCCTCCCTTCTCCCACCTCCCTCACCCACCCCCCTCCCTCCCTCACCCCCCTCCCTCCCTCACCCTAACCCTCCCTTCTCCCACCTCCCTCACCCACCCACCCCCCTCCCTCCCTCACCCCCCTCCCTCCCTCACCCTAACCCTCCCTTCTCCCACCTCCCTCACCACCTCACTGCATAACCTCCCTCCTTTCCTTACCCCCCTCACCCCACCCCTTCTTACAAGTTTTTCTGTGCCTGAAAACATTACCATAATGAGCTATGAGCAATTCCAAAGCACTCGTTTTCTCTGCAGGTTTTTCATTGTGTTAATTAAGTCTGTTGCTCTGCGCTCCCTCCTCATCCTCGTGTTCCTGGAGGAATGAACCCACTGAACCTGCCTGGGATGAGGATTTGTTTCACTCAAATCTCTTCCGTCTTTCTTCACAATTCGGCGAGTGATACCGTCTTATAATTGAAAGCTATTTAGGATGTTGGATATTCATATAGTTTGATCCAAACTAATAACACCCTAATTGACCCGACAAATTGAAAATATATGTGTATTGTATTATACTTGTATTGTGAAAGGTTGTGTGTGTGTGTGTGTGTGTGTGTGTGTGTGTGTAGGGAGCAGGCACAGCCATCGGGGAGCTGCCCCCCTACTTCATGGCACGGGCAGCGAGGCTGTCTGGAGAAGAGCCTGATGATGAAGACTATGAAGAGTTTGGAGAGTTGCTGGAGCAGGCAGAGACTCCACAGGTAAGCCTCTATCTCTCTCCTTTTTCTCTATCACTCCTCTCTCTCTATCTCATCCCCCCCTCTCTCTCTTCTCTGACAGAGACAGGTGGCACACAGCCTTTCCATCTCTCCTCCTGACTTCCCTCTCCAACTCTGCTTTCTCTCCTCCCTCTTCTTCTCACTACCCATGCTCTACCTGTCACTACTGTCCTCCAGGTCTCACTCTGTTTTCTTCTGCCTTCTCTCTCTCCTCATCTAGCAACCTTTTGTGCAACTTTGTTGAAACAAAACAGTCACATTGTATACATGTGTCATATCAGCGGAAACCTCTTGGATGTGTACGCGCACGCACAAACACACACACAGAGTGGAGCGGTGCGAGTTGAGCCCTGACGGAGAGATGGCTAAAGTTCATCTCAGGAATTCCCCACAAGCCCGTTCCCTTCTCTCTCGCTCTCTCTCACATGCACACACACGCATTAGCTAACCCATTCCCAGTTCCCTACCTCTGAAGCAGACTGAAGCAGTCATGTGTTTCTGCCTTTTACAATGCTCTGCTCGGTCTAAGTGTGTAGCAATGCCATCAAGGGCAAAGCCATTGTTTTCAAGGTGCCTGCATTGGCTTTTGTAATACCATGACAAACAGTATTTTCATTTCTAAATAGGCTCGACAAGTACTTTGACCATGACAACTCATAGTAAATATTATTTTCCTCCGTGAATGAAAGAATAGACAAGATGTCAGTTGCTTTGTCTCTCCATAATCTTAGCCGGTCTTCTCTGAGTGCACTTTAATCCTAAGGATTGTATTTCACAATGTCATTCAATGTCAGGAGCATTCCAGCACAATACAGGTCAAACAATGGGGGCAGGCAGGAAAACGGTTTGGAGAAGCCAGTGCCAAAAAATGACCCGATTCTCCTTCATGTTTGAAAATAGACTAGCCAAAGGTTTGTTCTATTCCAATTTAAATCAGACATTTGGGTCAACTAGTGGTTGACATGACTTGAGGGGCTTTAAGGGTTCATTAAGTAGTGATTTAATGAGTCGTTATACTGCGAGCTATTGATAGTACTCTGAGCACTGTCTGCTCTTAATAGATAGACTCACACTATAATCTCACACTCTGTACAAAACTGTACATGAATTACTTTCTGCCGATATAACCAAAAAAGACATTGGCGTTCAACATCAGGCACATTGACATATGTGTTTTCATCTGGTGGGTCAGCAGGGTGTGACAGGCACTGGTGGTTTGATAGTGGGTGAGTGCTCCCTGGCACCGTAGTGATGGGGGTACCTACTGTCATGTTTAGTTTATCACTCATACCATGGGCATCTGCAGATGGCACAGTCTCCAGTCTCCCTTGGCCCTCAGACCACATGTGTGAGCCTGGAGCTCTGACATCATTCGACACACTGATAAAGTCCCGCTCGACTCTCCACCAAAACGAACAAACGAAGACGAAGAGAGAGTGAGCGGAGGAGAGCAGAGGAAAAGAGAGGGGACGTGTGAGAGAAAGACAGATGCCCCGTTGTGGAGAGTCATATTTTGTCCATCGACCCATTAATCTGGTCCGCTCTTCGTTATTGTTGTTTCTTCTTCTTTTTCTCCGCCGTAACTTTGACGTGTCCGAGGCATCAGGGAAGACTTGTTGGTTGTTTGTTTCGCATCCTCAGAAAGGTTGAACAAGTGTCACCGACCACAGAGCTGCTGGGTCTGAATTAGTGCTCTGAGGCTCTTTCACTCTCCCTCTACTGCTCTCTCTCTTTATCTCTGTCACACACTCTCTATTTCTGTTGATATCCCTCCCTCCCTCCCTTTCTCTCTCTCTCTCTCTCTCTCTCTCTCTCTCTCTCTCTCTCTCTCTCTCGCTCTCTCGCTCTCTCGCTCTCTGCCTCTCTCTCTCTCGCTCTCTGCCTCTCTCTCTCTCTCTCTCTCTCTCTCTCTCTCTCTCTCGCTCTCTCGCTCTCTCGCTCTCTGCCTCTCTCTCTCTCTCTCTCTGCCTCTCTCTCTCTCTCTCTCTCTCTCTCTCTCTCTCTCTCTCTCTCTCTCTCTCTCTCTCTCTCCCTTTATCTCTCTCTCTCTCTACTTGTTCTGTCTCTTTCTGCTGACATCTTTACAGTGTGGTCTGGTCACCGGGTGTGTGTGTGGACAGCATCTGGCAGTAGGTTGCTCACACCAGGATAGTTTGCTGAGCTGCAGGAGTCGGAAGCCTTATTTTCCTTTCTTCTCTCTCCTTCTGTCACCTACAACGAGGGTGGATTGTTTCACTGGCCGAGAGAGAGGGAGAGGGAGACCGCTTATTGCATTGCATGCTTGTTATACTGTACATTCTTAAAGGAAGACATCACAGTGATTATGGACATCTCGTTGCGGTGGATTTATATTGCATCGTTATTCTCTGTTATTTTAACCAAGATTAGAAAAGTGATTCTAGAAAATAGAGATGTGATTGAATAGTAACATGGGAGAGTTTGTGATCGGATGTGTCTTTGGGCTCCACGGCAGGTTAGAGATGCTGACTCTCTTCTCTCTTACTCTGAGATTATAGGGGTGTCAATGTGCCAGGAGCTTGACGTAAACCCAGTGGCATTTCTCAGAACGCGCACGTGCCAACTTCCTGCCGCAAGCAGGCGCACATGAGTGACGGCAGAACACAGCCCCCCCCCCTTCAAGACCTTATTCAAGAATGATAGTCATGACTTTACTAAGCAGGTCCAGACGCTGATGTCATGAACATTTGCGTTTTTAAAACATTTGTTTGAACATTTGGATGATACTTATGTTCTGAAAATGAATCCTGGAATCCTCTCTAGATGAACAACGTCCAAAAAGTGGCATGGTGATTCAGTGGTTTCCCTCAAGTGCTTTATGTTTTTGGCCGGCATGGAAGTAGTTAACCAGCACTGTGAATTCTTGATTGCCAACTCCCAGGATTGTATCTCCTGTATCCTGGATAAGAGCCGTCTGCGCTGCGCTGGGCTGGGCTGGGCGTGTGTCCTCCCCCCTGCCTCCCCCTGGCCTACTACACTCCACTCAAAGGCTTTCTGTGCTGTGGTTTGCCCAGCCCCGTCACATGACTTCTCTGAAAGTGCCCTCTCCCTCCTCCTCCCCTTTATTTCCAGTAAACTGTTTGAAAGGAGGGGGTGAGTCAGAGTAAAACCAGCTTCCCTTCAACCACAGCTTGTTAAAGAATTTGTCAACGTGGACTCGGGGGCACTTTTTTTGTCTCGATAGATTTGAATTTTGTAGAAGGGACTATGGGGCTGGGGTTGGGTTGCGTCAGGAGCCTTAACCACTCTGCTTCCTGTGTGTGTGTGTGTGTGTGTGTGTGTGTGTGTGTGTGTGTGTGTGTGTGAGAGAAGGGAACAGGCTTGTGGGGAGTTAATGAGATGAACTTTAGCCATCTCTCCGTCAGGGATCAACCCGCGCCGCTCCGCTCTGGAGATGTGTCCTCCTTTCTGTGTGTGTGAACGAGTTTCATTCAGGAAAAAGAGAGAGAGAAAAAACAGTGCATGGGTGTTGATTTTTCCTTAACTGACACTTAACTTTTCCAGATGCACATTGCTTTGTCGTCTGCCTATTTTGGATGGTTTTCAACTCCTTACTTCCACCACGTCTATTAAAGTCTGTAGAATAGCACCATTATTAATTATCCAACCACCCACATGTTTAAACCTTTCAGTTCATCATAAAGCATACATTTATGTTCTAGAGTACATATTTGCATCAGCATAATGAGTCATGCATAAATTGCATAAATTGTATAAATTGATATCTGGGCAAGTTGTTATCATAAACATGGAGTGGCCTGGTTTGTTTATATAAACTGTTTTTCAGAGTCCCGCAATTTAGAATAGGGGTTGCTATATCATTACATGTGAGGAGGGAAACGGTGAACTATTTCACTTTTTTCCCCACTGCCTATTTGCGTCAACCTTCGTCATCTCTCTGGCAACAGTAACCATTGGTATTCAAACTATTATGCTAAACATGGTGCTCATTGGTGCCCTTTGTGTGGAAATGTTGTGGAACAGTGAATATAGAATGTGTTCAGATAGGCTCTGATAATGTAATATCCTTGTAAAAAATCTTACAACCTGGATTCCATGTAATCACCATGGTGATTGACATTGTTTCATTACTAAGAAGTCCCCGACAGTCACTCAACCTTGGGAGACCTATTGTACCTTCAGACATTACCCTAACGAGGTCTAATATTCCATGTTTATTTGCATAACTTTAGTTAGCAAAATAAGAAGCAAACTCCACAGCAGGTAATGGGGCCACTAACTGTAATAGCCTTAACATATAGATCAGATAGATCAGACGTGTGAGTTTGACTTCACGCTGGAGGCGTCATCTTGATGTGGGGGAATATTGGGTACAGAGTGCTGAGTAAAGAGATGGAGAGCCAAAAGCTGGAGCCATGCCCCCATGGTTTTAATGACACTGCACCCTTGACAAGATCTCCAAAATGTAATTGCTGGTAAGCCCTGCCCTGGGGGATAACGCGCTGCGCGGGGGATGGGGACGGGAGGGAGGCAGCCGTGGGTGGAAGCCTGGCCAAGATGGTGATTTTCCATGAACTGCGTACAACACACATTGTGTGGTGTCTGGATTTCTGAACACTGGTCATGTAAGATGGACAATTTTGTGGTACAGAAGGTACATACAGGAAGAGAAAAGGGGAGAGTCCCACTCGTGAATGACAATGTCACGTGTAAACACACGATATTCCCCCCACTGGGACCTTCATTTGATTCAGTGGTGAGGTAGCTATTTTCCTTTCACTCATCCATACCAGTCAAGTGAGTGGAAATCCAGAACTACACTAACTTTGTAAACTATACCAACGCAAATATCATATTTAATCTAATAAATGTGATTCATTGACTAAACTATGCTGATTTCCCTAACAGTTATTAGTTATTGAAGCATAAATCCCCTACTCTAGTCCTGTGGTTGTTAGGTGTTTGTGGTCAACAGACGGTCCAGAGTCGTTCAGCTGTAAACCATACACATTCCTTCCCCCAGACAACCAGCTCCGTCTCCAAGATTTAGAAAGGGGGGGGAAAACGGTGAAAAAAAGAACAAAAAAACAGAATAAAGAATTTGGAACAGAAGGCTAGAATTAGAGAAGCAGGATTATCCTTGTGGAAAGCTCCTGTGATTGGATAGAATCTGAGGGAGAAATTCAAAATGTGAGCCAATCAGAGTGGATGTCAGTTGGGCCCCCCTCTTTTAGTCTACTCCCTATGTCTCCAAAATTTCCTGTGGGCCGGCTCCTGCTCTTGAAGCAATGCCACCATTACTCTACTGCTTTGTTGACCATATTAGGCATGATCTTGTCTTAATACCCTAACCTCAGTCTCCCCCCAGTCAAGTTAAACTCTCAAGTTTCAATTTACCGGTATGTGTGTGAAACAATGGTGAAAGTCCTATAAATAAAATGTTCACCCATAAAATATCTACTTTATATATAAATATCTACTTTATATATAAATATCTACTTTTATGGGTGAACATTTTATTTATCGGACTTTCACCATTGTTTCATTGTAAATAAGCAATTTTCATCATGCATTGATGTTTAATCAATTTCTTTAGAACATAATGATTTGGATGAGTATATTACTAATTCTGGGGGGCACGTCCTATCTGATTTGAAATTGCAGTTTCATTTTGCAAATAATTATAGCAATTGAACATATTAAATGTGAACTACCATTAACTAGTAATAATATGGTATAGTCATTTGAAAGCCTGCAGTGTGAGGTCTGGCCAGTTAAGAGTTGTTTATGCATCATATCAGATCTAGCCTGAGAGATGACCTAAAGGTCAGTCTACAAGTTAGTGGACGATTCCAGTCATTCCTCTAAAAGGAATGACTTTGTGCTATACAACACATTCTTTGTGCCATGCAACACATTCTTTGTGCCATGCAACACATTCTTTGTGCCATGCAACACATTCTTTGTGCCATGCAACACATTCTTTGTGCCATGCAACACATTCTTTGTGCCATGCAACACATTCTTTGTGCCATGCAACACATTGTTTAGAGAAGTAAAACATGCTCCTACAGCTCACAAGGCAAATGTATTTTACATTTTATATCAAAGGAAAGATGTGTTGACGTCATCTAATGTCATTACCATTGATTAGAACATGAAAGGGATAATGTGTTAGATATGCACTTAAACACACACATATTTAAACACATCAAGACTTCATATCAAAGTTTCAGTCATGGAGCAATCAATATCTACAGAATAGATTTTTGGAGTCCAGTCAATAAAAGTCTGGATATACATTTTGCAATATTAAATACAAATCTATATATATAAATAGACAATACCCTCAACATGATTTCACAAATTAGCCCCAGTGTGTTTTTAGATTGAATTTACATTACATTTTTTATTCCCCTTAAATGTATATACCAACCTTACAGCATTGCCATAGTTAAATATCTGTAAAACATAATAATTTGCCTAAAATCAAGACAAAATAAACACATCAGCACATGCATACAATTTGTAGTGTTATCTCTAGTGGCATTCTAATACAATCATCAGAAGTAGGACCAATTTACCATAATCATTCCAGGATAATTCCGCCATCCTTCCGTCACAGTTCCCAGAAATATTTTTAACTACATCAACTAGAGTTTAACCCTCATCTTCCCAGCATAGGTATATTGAGGAAAAATCCATGTCATTGCTTTGAAAAGAGCCTTTTGTTGAGTTGTCAGGAGAGATGGCGGGGAAAAGGCTGCAGAATTACTAAGAATCTGTGAGTCATTGGAATGACCATGAAGTCTAGTCTTGCCCTCACATTCCCAATGATATTGGATTGAAAACAGCCAGTTAGTGGATGTGAATATATAATATCCCAGTATAAAAGGTGTTTGGATGAGTTTGCAGAGGGTGATTGTTCCAATTAGACAACTGACAGGACAATTGACTGTGTGCAGCACTTTTGCAGGGCTTAGAACACTTTTTTGGTTAAAATAAATATTGATATATGAAGGAAAAGAAATATTTAGATAATAGTGACTTGGAAAAATCTGTAAAGCATGTCACAATATTCTTTTAAATACATAGAAAGATGTCATGTTGCCACAATTCAATATGTTAATTGTACATTTACTTCTTAGAGAAATAGGTTTACTTGATATAAACCATATTATTCGTTAATCAATCATCTGCTCTCTGTGATATTTGTACATATAAAATGCCAGCATCCTTCTTGTCTTTATATTCATGGTCAGTGTGTTACAAATACAAAATATAAATGAGAAGAGATGATCAAAAAAGACACCTGTTTGTCCTAAACCTACAGTAAGTATATTTTCTAGTCTTAAAATCTGTTTGTCCTAAACCTACAGTAAGTATATTTTCTAGTCTTAAAATCTGTTTGTCCTAAACCTACAGTAAGTATATTTTCTAGTCTTAAAATCTGTTTGTCCTAAACCTACAGTAAGTATATTTTCTAGTCTTAAAATCTTGCTCCATAATCTCACATTTTACTATACTAACAGTAATGTTAAGTCTCAAATCTCCACGAGCCTGTTTTAGTCTAATTTATTTATCATTTCAAATACAGAAATGCATTACAACTCACAAATGACTTTCAGCGCACACCACAACGATATTTCCTTAGAGAGGATCAATTATAAATAACAACATTTTTTAAATAATGGAATTCCTTAGACTGTAACTCAATAGTTTTTATTGGATCACTTTGATTTGTATTGATTTTGCAAGGATCATCTCCGATTTATTTTAAGATTCGCTTCTTGTCGACAAGCCTCAAACAATTTTGAAACCTTTTTCCTAATGATACAAGTTCCCAGATAAATTATAGAATGAACAATGTTTTGGAAGTATTTTTAGTAATGTTACTACTATGTGTTCATCTGTGAGATATTTATCCTTCTATCTTTAATCACCATAGATTATTGAAAAGGTTATTGATTGCATAAATAGCTTTAGGTCTTCACTGCTGAGAAATAATTGAGTCTGCTCAAATGAACATAATATGTTACTCAATTAAAGATTCATACATTACATTGCTATGATGAAATGTGAATAAAAATGACATGGTCTGTATAGAATGATCAGTTAAATATTTGTCATTATTTATGCTCCTTTTCAGGACTTTGCCACCAGAGCAAAACTAGCAGTGCAGAAAATGGTTCAGAGAGTTGGATTCTTTGGAATTCTCGCCTGTGCCTCTGTAAGTGAAATAATATATTAACTGTATTCTGTTGAAACAGTTTAATCACCCCCATTAATGATAGAAAATACTAGAAAGTGACTTCAAGTTAAATTCAAGCCTTAAAAGAGCAATTCTATGCATCATGAAACTGTCTGTCTATTTAAAGTGAACTGCTGATTCTCAAACCAGAAGACAGAACAGATTATTAATAAAGATAAATATAAAGCTACGTATATTCTGTAGATTTCAGTCATTGTATTACTAATCTGTAAGATACCTCCAGTAAGTGCTAAACACCTCAAACATAGGAACATTGAACAAAAGTGTTTGTACTGAAGCATACTGAAGTATATTGAAGTATATTGAAGCATATTGAAGTATATTGGGTCCCTGCACTTTTCTATAGAATAAAGTTGTTTTCTCTATAATTGTTGTCAGTTGTTCATATTCATTTCTTATATTTAATACATATTCTCTGTTTCTCCAGATCCCAAATCCATTGTTTGACCTGGCAGGTATAACATGTGGCCATTTCCTTGTTCCCTTTTGGACCTTTTTTGGAGCAACACTAATTGGGAAAGCCATAATCAAAATGCACATTCAGGTGAGTTTACTGTATACAAGCACACATTTTTACATAGATGTCTTGCACACAGAGCTCACTTTTCTTATGTATGTTTTTGTTCTGTCAAAGAGGCTACTTATTAAGGTCTGTAGTTTGATATAACATTTTGACAAAGCAACCTTTTTTCTTATAGAATTGATAGATCAAGGCTTCTGTTTATTTTGAATATGAATATGTCAGACATGATAGTAAAACCATGAAGAGGATGAGGAGGGATCCTCCTGTACTGTACTCAACTGAGAGTGTAAGGAGGCCATTTTGGCCAGTGAAAGCAAGAGTCGGTCGTCCATTTTGTGAAAGAAGATGCTGCGCTCAGAGATGCGTACTTTAGTAGGTAGAAGATATTTGAATCACTTGAGTTTTTTCTGTACTGAAAGGGGAATCTGTACTGTAAAGAAGTATACAATGATGGTTATTGTGTCAAAGTTGAATCAGTTTTCCCATGCATGCAAGGATTAAGGACTTAATCCACTTTGTGCCATGGTAGTGTCTGTATGCTTAATGGATTAGACTTTCTAACTCTTCTAGAAAGTATTTTATAAAAATAAAATTAAACACCAATGGAGTAAGCTGATTTATTAGGATTTATTATCTTACTAGTAATGTTAAGTTCACTTTCTGTAGATGCGCAAGCAGTGAGGGGTGGGTGTGGGGTGGTGTCCACAGATCAAACCCTATTGTAGATAAACACTGCCTGTGATGATACAGAGAGTGGCGTGGGCAGCAGCATCATAGAGTCAATTAGGCCTAGTGTCCCTTGGGCCGATGACTGTGTCTCCACAGCCAGGCAGAATCAGAGGTGTGTCACTGTCCCCTACCTGCCTGACACGGCCAGGGCAAGCTTTAAAATGATACACCAAACTGACTGGAAACGGAACCAGGCTCACCATCATAACTGGCTGGGGTCAGCCTGGGATGTATTCAGTGAGATGAAACGTCCTGTGTTGCAGATAGAAATGTAATGAATATAGCTGACACAATGCTCTATACCTGACAGATCATGTCCCCTGTAAACAATACAGTTAAATCTGAACATTCTGAACAAACCTCTGTTCTCTCAGCTTCTCCTGTTCTTTCCCCCCATTGTGTTAAGTCTGGAAAGAATGCAGAAAATTATATTCTATTAGATGGCACTTCTTTGTAGTTTTATGTTGACAGTATACTGTACTGTACTGTGAGTCACAGAGATGTATAGTTGTTGAACTTGTCATGAAAGAGAGGGAATGAAGGGGCAATATGATAGACTGTAATGGGGAACAGGTGAACATTCTCCCTTGTGTGCCAAAGCAGGGGAACAATGCACTAGGGGGGTTTGAGAGCTGGATAACTGGGTTGTACTGTACCTGCAGATCAGGTGGTAATTTCAGGTTCACAATAACAATCTGTTCCTGTTAACAATGGCACACGAGTCCCCGAGGATCCAGACCTTTTCACAACGCTTGACCCTGTCATACTCTAAACTGGATCTGGTTTTCTGACGGTCCTTTGTGGTGATGTTTACTAGCTAGGTTTTGATTTGATTACTGTTTTTATGCAAACTTGCAGTGTATTCAATGTTTAAAAAGGGTTCTAAAGTTTGTAATTTCCACTTTAAAAAGTCAGACTTGATTTGCCCTAACTAAAATGTAACAGCCCCTACAAAAATGTCCATTAATTATAATCTATCTGTAACATTTTGAAATGGCTCCGTTAGGTTTAGCTGAGCGGAGACATGAGTAAATGTCCTTCCATTTAAGAAGTGGACAGTAAAAGCTCAGTTTCTGGTATTTTCATTTACCTTCAGTACCCGTGACACACAGTCTGGCCTAAACAATAGGAGAGAAGTCATCTCCTTTATGATAGCCTCCCTGACTTCCACATTCCTACTAGTTTAGTTATGGGCTCTGCGTTTCAAGGGGTTTCAACAGACATGCACATTGCTATTATGAGAACCCACTCCAGTGTTGATTCCCTATATGAGTGGCACAATGGGGTAGTATCATCATGTTCAACCTGTGCACTTCCCTACCAGGTTTTCATGAGTCCAAAAAGGACAAAAACATATTTGTTAGACTTGGTCTTTGTTATGGGCAGTGGCATCCATTTTGGCCTCTCCCAGACCCAGTGCTTCCTGGTTTCCTGCTCAGTGGGTGGCTGAACAGTAACTGAACGGTAAACAGAGACGTAATGAGCACCCTAATAGGGTCTGATTGAGCCGTAATGGCCAACCCCCCACCCCCCTGTCTCCTGTGTCCAGTCTGAGGCAATGAGTAAGCAGGAATTAGACTGGACAGGAACAAAACAAACCCCTTTACTGTTATAAACGTCTGTCTGAGAGGAGTGACACATCTCCTCCTGATCCCCCCCCATCCCCTCAATACTCCTCTCCACCTCCTACTCCTCCTCCCATCCCCCTCTTTAACTGTTATCTGTATCAGCTGTAACCCCACACCCTCCCTCATCCTCACCCCCTGAAGACAGCCTGCCTGTGTAGACTCATTTCTTGACCTGAGTGTCTGTGCGTTGGTTCAAATGTGTCATAGGGCCTCTGACTTTTGTTCCCGGCCTTGATGACAAAGGGCCACTTCATGGCTGGTTTTGGGCTGACCGCCTGTCAGGCACCAAATGTGGTGTTGGTTGACTACAGGGGGTCCAGCAGAGGGGGTATTACTGATCAAACCATGAGTGTACTGCCGTGGCTGGGCCTGTCTGTACCCCCCACGACCTCAAGACCCACAGACTGACTGATTGTCTCTCTCTTTCTTCCTCACAGAAACTGTTTGTGATCATAACCTTCAGCAGCCACATAGTGGAGCAGATGGTGTCTCTGATCGGGTGAGTAACCTAGCCACTAAGTAACATTGGACATCCTGAAGAAATTGAAATTTGTGTGTGTGCTTGCTTGCATGAGTGTTTGTGTCACAGGATGGAGGAGGACAATGACAGGGGTAGTATCCCACATTAAAGGGTTCATTTGGAACATGACGGTTGAGAGCGCTTCAAGTGTGACATTTTGAGGTCGTTTGTGCCCTTTTTAGTAAAAACCCATTCTAACTTTGTTCTGAATGTAACTCAGGTCTCTTACCAAAATGTTAGCATGAATTAATCATGGGGAACTGGAACATGCTGTGTTGCATGGAATACATGTTCTTCATTTGACAGACCCTGGAAGGGTGGTGATTATACAGTAGAATATGCATGGTATTGACGCTGCTCTTGTAAGAGATACCCCTCAGTCTGTTACCTAGTCTGGATGCTGATGATGGCCATGCTCTGCCACTTGGTGTGGATGCCTATGAATATGGACATTCTATGTAAGATTGTTTCTCAGGTTAGGATGAACTGTCTCTGGCATGCGGTCTGGTTGAAATCTACATTCAAATCTTGGTCCTGTTATGATGTGGCACTGCTTTGCCATGGTGACCTTAAACAGACTGATTGTGTGCTATTCATTTGGTGTCATATGGCACTCAAGCGGAACGGAGTTTGTTGATATCTACGGATAAAGACATTTCACACGTGCCTTAAAGAATGGCGCGACAACTGCCGTGTCCTTTTTCCATCCTTCGCCCACCACTGATGGCTTGGTGTCACCCTCCCAGACTGATCTGATGTCCAGTCAGACGTCACTGTCACCAGCCCTGGGACCCTGTGGTCTGGCCTCCCAACTAAGCCTGCTGCTAATAGAGGCTTCACACCCGCCCACCCTGCCTCACACTACTGATCCATGCTGCACTGACATGGTTATGTATCCACCAGAATTGTTGGAACAGTGCTGAAAGAAGCAACATAGGATCTTTCATTTGGCCAGCATAGTAATATCTGAGCCAGCACATTACGGGTTAAGTCGACACAATGGTGTGAAAAATGTATTACCCTGGCCTGTATATGGGTCTGCCTGCTGACCAGGTATAGGGGGAAGCAACCTCTTGCCTTTGTAGAGTTGTCATGGCCAGGACCATTGTGTGTGTGTGTGTGTAGCAGGTAACTACCCTGCCAGTTGGGATGGTGTTAAATTGGCACCTGACACACACACACGCACACACCCCCACACACACACACACACTTGGCCGTGCTGAAATCAGACTGTGAGATTGCATCAGCTCTCATCCTTGCCAGCAGTTTCTTTCATCGCTCTTTTCTTTGTTTCAAGAATGAATACTTTGGTGGCTTTATTTAGAGCTGGTTTTAATAAAAGGATTCATTTTTTTTCTCTAATTTGTTGAAAGATTATTCCCAAATCGAGTTAACAGACAAACGGGCAATTTTAGCTAAAGCTGTTTGGTCATTCACAAGGGTTCAGAGAGTTTTATCATTCATGAACGGTTTTCAGCATTGTTGTTCACATGCTTTTCAAATTAATGTATTTGAATATAGGCTATTCATTTCATCATCATATGAATCATATGAACATTTTCTAGCCATTTGTGTGTGTGTGTGTGTGTGTGTGTGTGTGTGTGTGTGTGTGTGTGTGTGTGTGTGTGTGTGTGTGTGTGTGTGTGTGTGTGTGTGTGTGTGTGTGTGTGTGTGTGTTTATAATGATGGATAGATAGCGTTGTAAGGGTTTGAGTAGTTTTCAGCATTGCTGTTCATATCCTTTTCAAATTCATTTATTTCAATATAGGCTATTCATTTAATTATCGTATGAATCACATAAACATTTTATAGTTGTGTGTTTGTGTATGTGAAATGATGGATAGATAGCGTTATGATAGTTTCAGTCCATGGGGGACTGATCGTCATTGAGACACAGAAATACAGAGTGACACATCAGAGGTGAATGGAAAGTTTCACTGCAAGTCACAAACTCACCGTTTCCCCTTTTTTACAACCTGTTAACCGTCAACTTCCTTCCTGACTGAGGCCCATCCACCTTGAGAGTTGCCTGATAGTGAGGCTTTCACACAGAAACTGCCATCCAGCAATGGCTCTGTCACATTTCCACCTCACACACCTTCACTATTATTAACCCTTTACCGGACTAACCACACCTTCACTTGTAACCCTTTAATATGAACTCTTTAACTACCTACCCATGCCTATTGCCACTTTTACTTAACCCCTTTGCTGCCGGTCCACATTTCCATTCATGAACCTTTTCATTGCTTGTTTTGGCCTATTTATTGTCCACCAGAGTTCCTTTTCTCTATCCATTTAATCTATTTATTTTTTTTACACTTGCAATCAATGCTAAATCATCTTCTTTTTGAAGTGGATTTTTTCAGTTTTATATGTATTGAATAACATTCTTTCAGTGACAATGCTCAGATTTTCTTATGTTGGTTGCTGCATTGCTTGCTGTTTGGCTGCATTGCTTGCTGTTTGGGGTTTTAGGCTGGGTTTCTGTACAGCACTTTGAGATATCAGCTGATGTACGAAGGGCTATATAAATAAATTTGAAATTTGAATTTGAAATTTGGTTGGTCGCAGTAAGCAGTGGTACAGTTAAGGACGGTAGAATTCTGGTAGTTATAATCTCCTGTAAAAGTGTTGTTTGTGTTGTCGGTAATCATTTTTTAAACATATAAGACCGTTATGGTTTTAATGATGTCCAGACATAGGAATGGAAGATGATATCTGGTGATATCTCTGTTCTCCCTGTGCGTGTATCACAACCACCGTTTCTCACATATTTATCTATACACAGCTCATAAAAAGAGACCTCCTCTTAGTAAATTATGTTTTAATATTTACTCTAGTTTCTGTTGGAAATTATTGAGAAAACTGCTCTTACAGGCCCCAACGGCTTTCCTGTATAGCCAGTTTTATAGTACAAGGTTCATAACTTGACTGTTAACGTGGTTGTGACATGTTTTTTTAACCTTTAGTATTCATATTGTATATTCTTCAGACAGACATGTTTTTTAACCTTTAGTATTCATATTGTATATTCTTCAGACAGACATGTTTTTTAACCTTTAGTATTCATATTGTATATTCTTCAGACAGACATGTTTTTTAACCTTTAGTATTCATATTGTATATTCTTCAGACAGACATGTTTTTTAACCTTTAGTATTCATATTGTATATTCTTCAGACAGACATGTTTTTTAACCTTTAGTATTCATATTGTACATTCTTCAGACAGACATGTTTTTTTAACCTTTAGTATTCATATTGTACATTCTTCAGACAGACATGTTTTTTAACCTTTAGTATTCATATTGTATATTCTTCAGACAGACATGTTTTTTAACCTTTAGTATTCATATTGTATATTCTTCAGACAGACATGTTTTTTAACCTTTAGTATTCATATTGTACATTCTTCAGACAGACATGTTTTTTTAACCTTTAGTATTCATATTGTACATTCTTCAGACAGACATGTTTTTTAACCTTTAGTATTCATATTGTATAATCTTCAGACAGATATTCTCTGTGCAGCTCTGTTGATAGCTGTCAATATTTAACAAATTGTTTTTCATTTACTCAAACAAACAAATATTGACTGTATTGCGTCATTGCAAATCATTGCTGTGCTTACAAATCTTATTCGAAATTCTTTAAAAACACTTTTCAAAATGTACAGTATATGTTGGAGTGGGGTGAAATAACAGACGACTTTTCAAGTTTTATTAGATCAAATTTGTTCTAGTTTATTCTTATTGAAAGTTCTGAAATAAATCAAAGCCATTATTTGTTTATTGAAACTGTTTCATTTAACGATCCCACCATATTTACACCATCTTTTCCTCAGTTTCCTCATTGTTGTTATATTGTTTTGTTTCATCTGCATTCTTTTACAATGTAATTGCAAAAAGATGACTATACCATGTCTGTCTCAAATGGAAAGAGGAGTGAAAGCGTAAAGTCATGGCATTCCTTGAATGAATTGACCGTTGGACTTGCGATGATTTCACTCTCACATGATATGAGAGAGTAGATTCATTTCCCTCTTCTTGTCAGTCAGTCAGGTTAGCCATTTATGATAACTTCACAGATACATTTAAGTCAATGCCCTTTTAACCTCACTTAGAGAAAAATGGCAAACAATTACAGCACTGGGAAAGAGCCATTTAAAAGCAAATGTTTAAGCACGTGTTGTTGGACTATTCTCAACTTGTAAAGATCCATTTCTCTGTTGTTCAGTCCGTTCACATGTCAATGTATCAGAAAGCTGTTGTATAAATCTTATTGGCACTAGAATAGCCTAAACTGTGTGGCTCAGAGTCAGACAGACAGTTTTGCCCAGTAGATTTGAGGATGTGCCCTTTTCATTTGAGTCCATCTGAACATCTGCTGAACAATGGGCAGCTATTGAGCACAGAGGAGGAACCTCTGGCACACAACTTTAAAATAACCATAATATGCTGTAAATTCCCCTATCACAAGTCATAGCTTGACCTTTTATGAGAGTATCATTTCTCACCAACACAATTTATATTCCCTGGACCTTTAGGTCATTTTGAAAACATATACTTAATCAATATTCGAAATTATAAGAAAATACAAGTTTTTGGTCAAGATGTCAGATATGAAACCCAGTTGAAAGGAGATGTAAATCAAATCAAACTTTATTTGTCACATGCGCCGAATACAACAGGACTGTGAAATGCTGACTTACAAGCCCTTAACCAACAATACAGTTCAAGAAAGAGTTAAAAAAATATTTACCAAATAAACTAAAGTGAAAAATAATAAAAAGTAACAAAATAAAATATCAATAACGAGGCTATATACCAGGATTACCGGTACCGAGTCAATGTGCGGGGGTACAGGTTAGTCAAGGTAATTTGTACATGTAGGTAGGGGTAAAGTGACTTGCATCGATAATAAACAGAGCGTAGCAGCAGTGTAAAAACAAATGGTGGGGTGTCAATGTAAATAGTCCGGGTGGCCATTTGATTAGTTTTTCAGCAGTCTTATGGCTTAGGGGTAGAAGCTGTTAAGGAGCCTTTTGGTCCGAGACTTGGTGCTCCGGTACCGCTTGCCGTGCGGGAGCAGAGAGAACAGTCTATGACTTGGCTGACTGGAGTCTTTGACAATATTGTGGGCCTTCCTCTGACACCGCCTAGTATATAGGTCCTGGATGGCAGGAAGCTTGGCCGCAGTGATGTACTGGGCCGTACGCACTACCCTCTGTAGCTGAGCAGTTGCCATACCAGGCGGTGATACAATCGGTCAGGATGCTCTCGATGGTGCAGCTGTAGAAATTTTGGAGGATCTGCCCATGCCAAATCTTTTCAGTCTCCTGAGGGGGAGTCATGCCTTCTTCATGACTGTGTTGGTGTGTTTAGACCATGATAGTTAGTTGGTGATGTGAACACCAAGTAACTTCAAATTCTCAACCCGCTCCACTACAGCCCCGTCGATGTAAATCGGGGCCTGTTTGGCCCACCTTTTCCTGTAGTCCACGATCAGCTCCTTTGTCTTGCTCATATTGAGGTAGAGGTTGTTGTCCTGGCACCACACTGCCAGGTCTCTGACCTCTTCCCAATAGGCTGTCTCATCGTTTTCGGTAATCAGGTAATCAGACACTGTTGTGTCGTCAGCAAACTTAATGATTGTGTTGGAGTCGTGTTTGGCCACGCAGTCGTGGGTGAACAGGGAATACAGGAGGGGAATAAGCGCACACCCCTGAGGGGCCCAAGTGTTGAGGATCAGTGTGGCAGATGTGTTGTTGCCTACCCTTACCACCTGGGGGCAGCCTGTCAGGAAGTCCAGGATCCAGTTGCAGAGGGAGGTGTTTAGTCCCAGGGTCCTTAGCTTAGTGATGAGCTTTGTGGGCACTATGGCGTTGAACGCTGAGCTGTAGTCAATGAACAGCATTCTCACATAAGTGTTCCTTTTGTCCAGGTAGGAAATGGCTGTGTGGAGTGTGATTGAGATTGAGTCATCTGTGGATGTGTTGGGGCAATATTCAAATTGGAGTGGGTCTAGGGTATCCAGGATGATGCTGGTGAAGTGAGACATGACCAGCCTTTCAAAGCACTTCATGCTACCGACGTGAATGCTACGGGGCGGTAATCATTTAGGCAGGTTACCTTCGCTACCTTGGGCACAGGGACCATGATGGTCTGCTTGAAACACGTAGGTAATACAGACTCGGTCAGGGAGAGGTTGAAAATGTCAGTAAAGACACTTGCCAGTTGGTCCGCGTATACTTTGAGTACACGTCCTGGTAATCCGTCTGGGCCCGCGGCTTTGTGAATGTTGGCCATTATCACACAGTCGTTTGGAACAGCTGGTGATCTGATGCATGCTTCAGTGCTGCTTGCCTCGATGCGGGCATAAAAGGCATTTCGCTCGTGGAGTGGGTCTAGGGAATCCAGTGGGTCTAGGGTATGCTCGCGTCACCGGGTAGCTCACGGTTGGGTTTCCCTTTGTAGTCTGTAATAGTTTTCAAGCCTTTACACATCTGTCGAGCGTGTAGTAGGATTAAATCTTAATCCTATATTGACGCTTTGCCTGTTTGATGGTTCGTCTGAGGGCATAGCGGGATTTCTTATAAGCGTCCGGATTAGTGTCCCGCTCCTTGAAAGCAGCAGCTCTAGACTTTAGCTCGATGCAGATGTTGCCTGTAATCCCTGGCTTCTGGTTGGGATATGTATGTACGGTGACCCCTGGAGACGACGTCGTCGATGCACTTATTGATGAAGCCAGTGACTGAGGTGGTATACTCCTCAAAGCCATTGGATGAAGCCTGGGAACATATTCAAATCAAATCAAATTTTAGTGGACTCATACACGTGATTAGCCGATGTTATTGCGAGTGCAGCAAAATACTTGTGCTTCCAGCTCCGACAGTGCAGTAATATCTGACAAGCAATATCTAACCAATTACACAACATATACCCAATACACACAAATCTAAGTAGGAATGAATTAAGACTATATACATATGGACGAGCTATGTCAGAGCGGAATGGACTAAAGTACAGTATACAGTATATACAGTTGAAGTCGGAAGTTTACATACACCTTAGCCAATACATTTAAATTCAGTGTTTCACAATTCCTGACATTTATTCCTAGTAAAAATTCCCTGTCTTAGGTCAGTTAGGATCACCACTTTATTTTAATAATGTGAAATGTCAGAATAATAGTAGAGAGTGATTTATTTCAGCTTTTATTTATTTCATCACATTCCCAGTGGGTCAGAAGTTTACATACACTCAATTAGTATTTGGTAGTATTGCCTTTAAATTGTTTAACTTGGGTCAAATGTTTTGGGTAGCCTTCCACAAGCTTCCAACAATGAGTTGGGTGAATTTTGGCCCATTCCTCCTGACAGAGCTGGTGTAACTGAGTCAGGTTTGTAGGCCCCCTTGCTCACTCACGCTTTTTCAGTTCCGCCCACAAATTTTCTAAGGGATTGAGGTTAGGGTTTTATGATGGCCACTCCAATACCTTGACTTTGTTGTCCTTAAGCCATTTTGCCACAACTTTGGAAGTATACTTGGGGTCATTCTCCATTTGGAAGACACATTTGCGACCAAGCTTGAACTTCCTGACTGATGTCTTGAGATGTTGCTTCAATATATCCACCTAATTTTCCTGCCTCATGATGCCATCGATTTTGTGAAGTGCACCAGTCCCTCCTGCAGCAAAGCACCCCCACAACATGACGCTGCCACCCCTGTGCTTCACGGTTGGGATGGTGTTCTTCGGCTTGCAAGCCTCCCCTTTTTCCTCCAAACATAACAATGGTCATTATGGCCAAACAGTTCTATTTTTGTTTCATCAGACCAGAGGACATTTCTCCAAAAAGTACAATCTTTGTCCCCATGTGCAGTTGCAAACCGTAGTCTGGGTTTTTTAAGGTGGTTTTGGAGCAGTGGCTTCTTCCTTGCTGAGCAGCCTTTCAGGTTATGTCGATACAGGACTCGTTTTACTGTGGATGTAGATACTTTTGTACCTGTCTCCTCCAGCTTCTTCACAAGGTCCTTTGCTGTTGTTCTGGGATTGATTTGCACTTTTCGCACCAAAGTACGTTCTTCTCTAGGAGACAGAATGCGTCTCCTTCCTGAGCGGTATGACGGCTGCGTGGTCCCATGGTGTTTACTATTGTTTGTACAGATGAACGTGGTACCTTCAGGCATTTGGAAATTGCTCCCAAGGATGAACCAGACTTGTGGAGGTCTACAATTTTTGTCTGAGGTCTTTAAAAAAATGTTCCCATGATGTCAAGCAAAGAGGCACTGAGTTTGAAGGTAGGCCTTGAAATACATCCACAGGTACACCTCCGATTGACTCAAATTTTGTCAATTAGCCTATCAGAAGCTTCTAAAGCCATGACATAATTTTCTGGAATTTTTCAAGCTGTTTAAAGGCACAGTCAACTTAGTGTATGTAAACTTCTGGCCCACTGGAATTGTGATACAGTGAATTATAAGTGAAATAATCTGTCTGTAATCCGTTGTTGGAAAAATTACTTTGTCATGCACAAAGTAGATGTCCTAACCAACTTGCCAAAACTATAGTTTGTTAACAACACATTTGTGGAGTGGTTGAAAAACAAGTTTTAATGACTCCAACCTAAGTGTGTAAACTTCTGACTTCAACTGTACATATGTGATGAGTATTGCAAGATATGTAAACATTATTAAGTGAATGAGATACCACAGAATAGTATAGAAAACAGTATATACATATGAGATGAGTAATTCCAGATATGTAAACATTAAGTGACTAAGAAACTGTAGAATAGTATATCAAATCAAATCAAATGTATTTATGTAGCCCTTCGTACATCAGCTGATATCTCAAAGTGCTATACAGAAACCCAGCCTAAAACTCATAACAGCAAGCAATGCAGGTGTAGAAGCACGGTGGCTAGGAAAAACTCCCTAGAAAGGCCAAAACCTAGGAAGAAACCTAGAGAGGAACCAGGCTATGTGGGGTGGCCAGTCCTCTTCTGGCTGTGCCGGGTGGAGATTATAACAGAACATGGCCAAGATGTTCAAATGTTCATAAATGACCAGCATGGTCAAATAATAATAATCACAGGCAGAACAGTTGAAACTGGAGCAGCAGCACAGCCAGGTGGACTGGGGACAGCAAGGAGTCATCATGTCAGGTAGTCCTGAGGCATGGTCCGAGGGCTCAGGTCCTCCGAGAGAGAGAAAGAAAGAGAGAAAGAGAAAATTAGAGAGAGCATACTTAAAATTCACACAGGACACCGGATAGGACAGGAGAAGTACTCCAGATATAACAAACTGACCCTAGCCCCCCGACACATAAACTACTGCAGCATAAATACTGGAGGCTGAGACAGGAGGGGTCAGGAGACACTGTGGCCCCATCCGATGACACCCCCGGACAGGGCCAAACAGGAAGGATATAACCCCACCCACTTTGCCAAAGCACAGCCCCCACACCACTAGAGGAATATCCTCAACCACCAACTTACCGTCCTGAGACAAGGCCGAGTATAGCCCACAAAGATCTCCGCCACGGCACAACCCAAGGGGGGGCGCCAACCCAGACAGGAAGATCATATCAGTGACTCAACCCCCTCAAGTGACGCACCCGTCCTAGGGACGGTATGAAAGAGCCCTAGTAAGCCAGTGACTCAGCCCCTGTAACAGGGTTAGAGGCAGAGAATCCCAATGGAAAGAGGGGAACCGGCCAGGCAGAGACAGCAAGGGCGGTTCGTTGCTCCAGAGCCTTTCCGTTCACATTCACACTCCTGGGCCAGACTACACTCAATCATATGACCCACTGAAGAGATGAGTCTTCAGTAAAGACTTAAAAGTTGAGACCGAGTTTGCGTCTCTCACATGGGTAGGCAGACCATTCCATAAAATGGAGCTCTATAGGAGAAAGCCCTGCCTCCAGCTGTTTGCTTAGAAATTCTAGGGACAATTAGGAGGCCTGCGTCTTGTGACCGTAGCGTACGTGTAGGTATGTACGGCAGGACCATATCGGAGAGATAGGTAGGAGCAAGCCCATGTAATGCTTTGTAGGTTAGCAGTAAAACCTTGAAATCAGCCCTAGCTTTGACAGGAAGCCAGTGTAGGGAGGCTAGCACTGGAGTAATATGATAATTTTTGGTTCTAGTCAGGATTCTAGCAGCCGTATTTAGCACTAACTGACGTTTATTTAGTGCTTTATCCGGGTAGCCGGAAAGTAGAGCATTGCAGTAGTCTAACCTAGAAGTGACAAAAGCATGGATTCATTTTTCTGCATCATTTTTGGACAGAAAGTTTCTGATTTTTGCAATGTTACGTAGATGGAAAAAAGCTGTCCTTGAAACAGTCT
This sequence comes from Oncorhynchus clarkii lewisi, assembly GCF_045791955.1. NCBI lineage: Eukaryota > Metazoa > Chordata > Actinopteri > Salmoniformes > Salmonidae > Oncorhynchus > Oncorhynchus clarkii. Next base: position 30,491,932 of record NC_092156.1, read on the forward strand.
TCATATGTTCTTCAAAAGAGAGATCAGGGTCCAGAGTAACGCCGAGGTCCTTCACAGTTTTATTTGAGACGACTGTACAACCATTAAGATTAATTGTCAGATTCAACAGAAGATCTCTTTGTTTCTTGGGACCTAGAACAAGCATCTCTGTTTTGTCCGAGTTTAAAAGTAGAACGTTTGCAGCCATCCACTTCCTTATGTCTGAAACACATGCTTCTAGCGAGTGAAATTTTGGGGCTTCACCATGTTTCATTGAAATGTACAGCTGTGTGTCATCCGCATAGCAGTGAAAGTTAACATTATGTTTTCGAATGACATCCCCAAGAGGTAAAATATATAGTGAAAACAATAGTGGTCCTAAATCGGAACCTTGAGGAACACCGAAATTTACAGTTGATTTGTCAGAGGACAAACCATTCACAGAGACAAACTGACAAACTATCAAAAGCAGCACTAAGGTCTAGGAGCACGAGGACAGATGCAGAGCCTCGGTCTGATGCCATTTACCACCTTCAAGAGTGCAGTCTCAGTGCTATGATGGGGTCTAAAACCAGACTGAAGCATTTCGTATACATTGTTTCTTTACTTTTATATAGAATACAGTATATACATATGAGATGAGTAGTGCAAGATATGTCTTCCAGTCTGTGCTAACAAAACAGTCCTGTAGCGTAGCATCCGTGTCATCTGGCCACTTCTCTATTGAGCAAGTCACTGGTACTTCCTGCCAGTGGTGGAAAAATAACTAATTTGTCATACTTGAGTAAAAGTAAAGATACCTTTAATAGGAAATGACTCAAGTAAAAGTGAAAGTCACCCAGTAAAATACTACTTGAGTAAAAAAAAAAAAGTTTACGTTTTTGGTTTTAAATGTACTTAAGTATCAAAAGTAAATGGAACTTCTAAAATGTACTTACGTATGAAAAGAAAATGTATAAACCATTTCAAATTCCGTATATTAAGCGCATATATATATATATATATATATGGATAGCCAGGGGCACATTCCAACACTCAGACATAATTTACAAACAAATAATTTATGTTTAGTGAGTCTGCCAGATCAGAGGCAATAGGGATGACCAGGGATGTTCTCTTGATAAGTGTTTGAATTGGACAATTTTCCTATCAAAATGTAATGAGTACTTTTGGGTGTCAGGGAAAATGTATGGAGTAAAAAGTACATTATTTTCTTTAGGAATGTAGTGAAGTAAAAGTTGGCAAAAATATAAATAGTAAAGTACAGATGTCCCAAAAACTACTTAAGTAGTACTTTAAAGTATTTTTACTTAAGTACTTTACACCATTGCTTCCTGCTTTAGTTTTTCCTTTAAGCAGGATTTCTCAGGATAGAATCATGGTCAGATTTGCCAAATGGTGGGAGAGGTTTGTACACGTCTCTGTGTGTGGAGTAAAGGTGGTCTAGATTTTTTCCCCTCTGGTTGCACATGACATGCTGGCAGAAATGTGGTAAAACTGATTTGAGTTTGCCTGCATTAAAGTCCCCGGCCACTAGGAGCTTCTGGATGAGCATTTTCTTGTTTGCTTTTGGATATATAGCTGGTTGAGTGCGGTCTTAGTGCCAGCGACGATTTGTGATGGTAAATAGGCCGCTACGAATAATATAGATGAGAACTCTCTTGGTAGATAGTGCGGTCTACAGCTTATCATAAGCTACTCTACCTCAGGCGAGCAATACCTCGAGACTTCTTTAATATTAGACATCGCTCACCCGCTGTTATTGACAAATAGACACACACCCCCGCCCCTCGCCTTACCAGACGTAGCTTCTCTGTCCTGCCGATGCATGGAGAAGTCAGCCAGCTCTATATTATCCGTGTCGTTGTTCATCCAAAATTCGGTGAAACACAAGATATTGCAGTTTTTAATGCCCTGTTGATAGGATAGTCTTGATCGTATATCATCCATTTTGCTTTCAGAACTTGCTCTTGGCATACAACACATCTCAATATTTTTTGAATGTATTGTTAAATCATAATAGAAAGCTTTTATATGATGTGGTGGTCCTGATAAGACTGAAGCCACCGGTATATTATATTTGATGACTTATGATGATGTCTCCTCATCAAAAGAGAATGCTTTTCCTGTCATGGTTGTCATGGTGGATCAGAATGTGCCCCTCTCTCATCTCATTTAGCTTCTGATTGAAGTCTAGAGCAATCATAAATAAAGACCAACATTTTTGATCTCTTGGTAAGAGTGCCAGCACACCACAACCATAAATAATCTTTCATCACATCCTATCCCTGTTTAGTGTTGCCAAACCATTCATATAAGAATCACAGTGGATAGAGCTTATCATGCTACTTCCTGTATGATATGATGTCCCACAGCTGCTTGGCACACCAGACTCATCATGACACCCCCCAAGTCACAATGACTCTTCTGGTGTAATCAGATCATCAGCACGTTTCTTTGTTACCATCCCCCTTTACTTCCCTCTCTTGTTATCTCTGATAAAAGACTAGTCAGTGTGGTTGGGATTCCAGAGGAAAACACACATCATTGTAAGTTATTTATTGGAACTGGAGAGGTTGTATGGTTTCCTGTGTTAATCATGCTTGATGAGCGTCAGTAATGAGAGCTCAGTGATTAGATACTGTATTAATTCCACCCCAGCCCCAGCCTAAAGGGATGTTTGATGTCTGCAGTAATAATGATAATAACTTTATTTGTATAAAGCTTTTCAATATAAGTAACAAAGTGCTTCAACATCAAAATAAAAGTACTATCAAAGACAGGAGGAAGGGGAAATGGAGAGGAAAGAGAAGAAGCAGCCTGATCTCCAGTCTAGAATGGTCCACAGCGCCCTGACAGAGGATCTCCGGCTGCGTCCTGGCTCGTAGGGAGATAAAGGATCTGAAATATAGGATGGGTTTAAACCAAGCCTAGGCTTAAACGTCATTCATAAAATGTTTTCTAAAAGTGACTTGTAGCCAGTGTGGAGAAGCTGAAATAGGTGTCATGGTTACATTTTCGGGTGCCTGTTAAAAAGCCGAGCTGCAGCATTTTGAACTAACTGTAGGTGGGGTGGTTTCTGACTGAGGCATGTATACAAAGAATTACAGTAATATAGGAGTTAGGAAATAAAGCATGTATAACTTTCTCTAGATCAGTGACTGAAGTAAAATATTTGACTTTTGCTATATTTCTTAGATGATAAAAGCAGGACTGGACAACCTTCTTCACATGCAGCTCAAGGTTTAGGTCAGGGTCAAAGAAAACGCCAAGGCTTATGAACGTAAGCTTTACATTGGTGGACAGATTACCAAGGTTATCTACAATCTGGGTTCTAGCAAGGTGGGGGCCAAATAAAACATCCTCTGATTTCCTATCATTGAGCTGGAGAAATTTGTCACACATCCAACATTTGATCTCAGCAAGACACGTGTGAAGGGTAGCTACCTTAGCTTGGTCCCTGGGTCTGATTGGTAAATAGAGCTGTGTGTCATCTGCCTAGCAGTACGGCTGTGCATTTAAGCTGGAGTAGTGGTGAGACTGGTGGGTTATGCCAGCTATTCAACACAACAGCCAGATCACATGAGATGACATGTGGGAATGAAAGGGTTCTTGATGATGATGATTATATTGTATAGTTTCAGACACTGATTCAGTGCAAGACTACGGCATTTCTGGTCTAAGTCTGAGTTGTCCATACGGTTTGAGTCATTGTGGCTATGTCCTTCAGAAAGCTTATGTGGTTCACTTCACAGCAAAAAAAACATTGGTCCATGTTGTGTGTGTGTGTGTGTGTGTGTGTGTGTGTGTGTGTGTGTGTGTGTGTGTGTGTGTGTGTGTGGGTGTGTGTGTGTGGGTGTGGGTGTTATTTCGTAGCATTTTTACCCACTTACTGTTCTTACTGTTTTTAGATCTTGAACGCAGCATGGGAATTCCCTGGATGATAATCAATCACTTTGATTGAAGCCCATCTACCGCGGTCAATCAGCCACTGTAACATGTAGTGTATTGTAATTCAGTAATCCCTCAGATTGTGTGTCAATGGAGGGGATTATTGGTGAGAGGTCCATTGAGATGCTGGGGCTGGGGCTGGTGTGGAGAAAAACCAGGCTGACTGGGGGTCTCCCTATGAATGGCAGGGATAGAGAATGGGGGAAAAGGGATCTTCTCCATGAGAACGTATTAATTTCCATGTGAGTCCATCTCTTAGTGTGGAGCACATTATCAGCACAATGTCCATGCAGATGGCCTTTCCTGCTCCTTGACTCCCTGCCTCCCAGACCAACTAACACTAAACTACAGTAAGCTTAACCCTGTGAGCCTTTTTTAAAATTGAACTTTTATTTAATCAGGGGAACCCATTGAGACCAGGGTGCACTGAGCCCTGCTCATAGGGAGGGCTTGGAGGATGCAGAGGGAGAGCGAGAGAGAGAGCGAGAGAGAGTGATGTGTGCCTGGGCTAATTGTGTTTGTATCAGTAACTGACCAGTTATAAAGATCTGACAGAGAATTATCCAAATTTCCTCAGAAATTCTATCAGGAATTTACCAGATACTAAGTAAGTGTTCTAAATGAAGGTGAACTTTAGGCCTAGGCGATGAATTAAATGTAGGTCAAGTTTGGATGATTATGGTGACTCCTCACCTCTCACAAGATTCTTTTAGCAATACCAAAATCAAATCAAAGTTATGTTGTTAGTTGTTAGTCACTGTCTGCTGAGAACGAAGGCTGGGAGTGATGGATCACCTGAAAAGCCCTCATGAAGATGGCATTTATCAAGCCTATAGTGGCAGGCCGGGCCAGGCCTCTCTAGGAGGAAACACAGTCGGATCTCTCATTTAGGAGGACAGGAGAGATGGGTCAGAGTGGAGGAGAGAGTGATAGAGGGCCAGATTGGGGTTGACGGTTTTTATAACAGAGTCGTTAAGTTTAATGCAAGTCACAACGGGGAGCCTCTTTACTCATCTCCTCTTCTTATGATTACAGCGCTTGGCTCCCTCAAAAAATAGATTTTTCTCAATCGGAGAGGGTTTGAGAAATACATAAGGACTTGGAGAGCTTGCTCGGTCTGTCCAGAATCCAGGTGGTCTTCACTAAGTACATAAAATATTATGACTTATTAAATGACAGTTATAAGTGATATTTGTATTTATTTATTTAACTTTTATTTAACCAGTAAAGACACTTGAGGTTAGAAAACCTCTTTTGCAAGGTCGACTTGGCAAGAGGTCAGTAGGAAAGTATGATATAGGTGATATGTATACAGTACCAATCAAAAGTTTGGACACGCCTACTCATTCCAGGGCTTTTGTTTACTTTTACAACTTTTTACATTGTAGAATAATAGTGAAGACATCAAAACTATGAAATGACACATATGGAATCATGTAGTAACCAAAAACGTGTTAAACAAATCAAAATATATTTTATATTTTCGATTCTTCAAAGTAGCCATCCTTTGCCTTGTAGAAAATAGTCAAAATAAAGAATAACCCTTGAATTAGTAGGTGTGCCCAAACTTTTAACTGGTACTGTATGTGGTCATTATCACATTGAAGGCCTGTGAAGGGGTTTTGTTCTCTGTGTGTGTTTAAGGTACAGATAAGTAAGAGTGGGGGAGATGGGGGTGAAGTAGGTGGTCAGATCAATGCACTGGGTCCGGTGTCATGTGTCCTTAAGTTTGGCGTGATCATCATTGCACGGCATGCTACTTCCTGCTTTATTCATCCCTGATTCATTTGTTTTTGTCTCCTGTTCCCCCAAGTATTTGTCATTTGTACAACATCATTGATTAAATTAGCAACAAACAACAAATCTGTTATGACTTGACATAACGACACAATTCCTGTCTGATTTTAGTCAACATGATGTGAGTGTTTTGGATAGGTTAGTATCAGCCTGTGGTCTGTTGTTGTGTACAGTGATGCTCTGTCTGTATGATGCTGATGATGCAATATGAAGTGCTGTATGAGCACCTCTCCCCAGAGATGGAGGACAAGTCATCAAAGAGCCGTCCAGTCCACCTCTGTTCACCCTGTGTCCTGAGTCACAGGCCTGCTTTACAGCGCTGTCTGTCTGTTACCAGAACACACGGCAGGGCAGGATGTTGCTCCAAGGCAACTCATTCAACATGAACACAAACAGAGCAGTGATATCAGAACAATGACAGTCAAGCTAATAAGTCAAAGGGTGTGTTTTAGTAGGGGTTTGTATCTAAATAGGGATTATTTACAGCTAATTTCTCCATACAAAGAGACTGAATAACAACTGTTTACTCTTGTACCTCTAACACCCTGTTATCAATTTGTGTTTGAAGAGATAGGTGATATACTTTATTAGACTTGTTTTAAATGATTGGAAGAATGTTTAACTTGATAGTACTAATAGGTGATTTTGCAATTATCAGAGCTTCACAAACATTTTTATCCATGGTCTTCATCTAATGGTGTTAAATAGTTTTTTTTAAAGGAACATATGAGGTTATTTATATTGAGAATCAAAATGTAGTTCCTCTTTTTTCATGTTTTGATTGACCACACAGTGCCTTCAGAAAGTATTCATACTCCTTGATTTATTCCACATTTTGTTGTGATTACATTTTTTCTCCTCCATCTACACACAATACCCAATAATGGAAAAGTGAAAACATGTTTCTAGAAATGTTTGCAAATTGATTGAAAATTAAATACAGAAGTATTCACACCCCTGAGTCATTCATGTTAGAATCACCTTTGGCAGCAATTACCACTGTGAGTGTTTCTGGGTAAGTCTCTAAGAGCTTTGCATACCTGGATTGTACAGTATTTGCACATCATTCTTCAAGCTCTGTCAAGTTGGTTGTTGATCATTGCTAGACAGCCATTTCCATGTCTTGCCATAGATTTGAAAGACGATTTAAGTCAAAACTGTAACTACGGCGCTCAGAAACATTCAGTGTCGTGTTGGTAAGCAACTCCAGTGTATATTTGGCCTTAATTGTCCTTATAAAAGGTGAATTTGTCTCCCAGTGTCTGTTGGAAAGCAGACTGAACCAGGTTTTCCTCTAGGATTTTGCCTGTGCTCAGGTTTATTACGTTTCTTTTTATCCTAAAATACTCCCTAGTCCTTGCCGATGACAGGTATTCATGCAGCCACCACCATGCTTGAAAATATATAGTGGTACTCAGTGATGTGTTGTGTTGGATTTGCCCTAAACATATCTTTTTTCAGGACAAAAATTACAGTTAATTTTTGTGCCACATTTTTTGCAGTTGCCTTATTGCAAACAGGATGCATTTTATTCTTTACAGGCTTCCTTCTTTCCACTCTGTTATTTAGGTTGGTATTGTGGAGTAACTACAATGTTGTTGATCCATCCTCAGTTTTCTCCTATCACAGCCATTAAACTCTCTAACTGTTTTAAAGTCACCATTGACCTCATGGTGAAATCCTTAAACTGTTTCCTTCCTCTCCGACAACAGAGTTAGGAAGGACGCCTGTTTCTCTGTAGTGACTGGCTGTATTGATACGTCATCCAAAGTGTAATTAATAACTTCACCATCCTCTAAGGGATATTCAATGTCTGCTTTTTATTTTATTTTGGCCCATCTACCAATAGGTGCGCTTCTTTGTGAGGCATTGGAAAACCTCCATGGTCTTTGTGGTAGAATCTGTGTTTGAAATGAACAGCTCGAATGAGGGACCTTTACAGATAATTGTATGTTTGGGGCACAGAGATGAGGTAGTCATTCAAAAATCATGTTAAACACTATTATTATTAAACACAACTTCTGTGACTTGTTAAGCATATTTTTACTCCTGAACGTATTTACGCTTGCCATAACAAAGGGCTTGAATACTTGACTCAAAACATTTCAGCTTTTCACTTCTAATTTGTAAAAATATATTTTTTTAACATAATTCCACTTTGACATTATAGGGTAGTGTGTGTAGGCCAGTGACACACACTCTCAATGTAATCCATTTTAAATTGAGGCTGTAACACAACAAAATGTGGAAAAAGTCAAGGGTTCTGAATATTTTCTGAAGGGACTGTAGATACTTTTTCATCTTTGGCAATAACAGTGGTTGTAAAGCAATAGACAATTGCTATTTTGTATCGTTGTGGTGTTAGGAAGGGGCAAGGTCAATAAAGTAGGTCATGAGCAGTACTTTCACTGGCTGTCTGTACATTAGACAGACAGACAGACGCATCCTGCCCAAAGCGTATGCACAACCTAGCCACAAACCTGAGACTATTACTGTGCTCAAAGGGGAGACCGAAAAACTCCTCATGATTCACCGCTGAACCACGTTCTCTCCCTTGTTCCGAGGTCTGACAATAAAAATATTAGAATTGAGTGAGAATAATATATTTATCTTAAATGGTTGCTATTTGTTAATGTGTTGTTATTTTTTCTGCATGTAATGAAAGTAAGAACATATTGTACACCATTTTAGAGTGAAAGACTGTCTTGCAGCCTGTGGGTTTCTCCAGCTCCATAGTAACCTATGTGTTGATCTGTGGAATGTCAAAGCAGATGATCAACAAGGTGAATGTATTATATGAGCCGCACGTACACAGCCACCCATTATTCACTGCATACTCTATAAGCCACACATTCTGCATTGGTCAGTCATAGATTTGTTACTTACATAATTAGTTTGTTAACTGTTTTTTTTTGCAACAATAAATATAGCATGGGAGATATTCAACCTAGGTGGAGTGTCTCTGACTCAGTAGTGTGGCCATCGATACCTGGTTAAATAAAAGTGAAATAAAACTTTTTTTTTTTTTAAATGGATCAATGGGATCAGATCTGCCCAGGCAGACTCTGGTTCTAGCTTTCTCCCATACCCCCTGCTCCCCTGCCTCCCTCCCCTCCTCTTGGCCTCTCCTGCGTTCCAACTGGGAATCCTGGCCAGGCTAGTCATGGCTGTCTCTATCCCTCTGAGTCAGTCAACCATGCCACTACCCACACCCTACCTCTGGAAAGGCCAGCACAGTCACTGAGTGACACAGACCTCTCACCTCATCACACCTCTTCAGCCACTCATAGGCCCAGACCCGGGTGGTTGTTGGGGGCTGTTTTATGGGACTATGTGAGGTGACAGGAATAAGAGAGTGCTATATATAATTGGTGCTCTTTGTTTCCTGGCAGTGGGCACCCCTGGGGGCAGACGGTGTGTTTAGCTGGCAGTCCCTCCCTGCAGACCCGTGCTGATAAGTCATTTCCAAAAAAGAAATGATCTCATCCCTTCTTCCCTCCCTCCCTTCATTGTTTAGTGCTCCCTCCTTTCTGTGAATTTGTCTGAGAGTATGTCTGTGAAAGAGATTGTGTGTGCGTGCGTGTGTGTGTGTGCGTGTGTGTGTGTGCGTGTGTGTGTGTGTGTGCGTGTGTGTGTGTGTGTGTGTGTGTGTGTGTGTGTGTGTGTGTGTGTGTGTGTGTGTGTGTGTGTGTGTGTGTGCCACAGATAGTTGAGAAGAAAGCAGGCAGAGTTGTGATAAACACACTGGCTGGGTAGGACTAGGGGGATCTTCATCCAGGAGTGGGCTCCATGCCTTAGTGATTGAAGTCATTCAACGGGACCAGATCAGACTGACACAGTGAGACATGGAGTCACACATACATTATTTTCACCGTAACTCAAAAAAAAATGTTTACACTCTTCACAAATCATTATCAGGGATCATTGCTTCCCTACATGGGCCATTATTACATGCTGGCATGTCCACATGTAGAGTTCTAGTTGTGCTGGAGAACCTGCCCTTTTGATTGGTGGTGTTTTTTTAAACAAATTACAAATGTGTTCTCTCTTTTTTCTCTTGTAACTGTAAATGCAACAAATTGTCTATCAAAGGAGATAATCTTGAAAAAAAGTCCCCTGTGAGCACGGTGGTGCGTTGCTGCATGAAGTCCCTTGCGAGCTCGGTGGTGCGTTGCTGCATGAAGTCCCCTGCGAGCACGGTAGTGCGTTGCTGCATGAAGTCCCCTGCGAGCACGGTGGTGCGTTGCTGCATGAAGTCCCCTGCGAGCTCGGTGGTGCGTTGCTGCATGAAGTCCCCTGCGAGCTCGGTGGTGCGTTGCTGCATGAAGTCCCCTGCGAGCACGGTGGTGCGTTGCTGCATGAAGTCCCCTGCGAGCTCGGTGGTGCGTTGCTGCATGAAGTCCCCTGCGAGCTCGGTGGTGCGTTGCTGCATGAAGACCCCACCGACGCCGAGCGGAGAAATGAATACCGCCAGTAGAAGGTTACTTTGGAGTTGTTAGCGTTTGTTGTCTCATGGTCAGGCACAGGGGTGAAGGGGCCAACTGCAGAAAAGACTAGCCTGTTTTGACAGCATAGCCTAGCTAACTAGCTGATTCATCTAGTCTAGTAGTGGTTGTAGCAGAGATACTTAACTAACTCCCTTTCATCTCTGGTTCTCCCTGGCTTAGCCTACAATGTGTGATGAGTCCATGTGTTTTTGTAGAAAATGAAGGCCTGTAATACACAACATGGACAATTTAGCTAGAGGAGCAGTAGAAAAATATGAGCACCTGCCCTGATTACATATGCCATTATTACCAGATAACAACAATTATACAGTTTGTGTTACATATTCAACAAACTGTACATTGAAATATTATAATTGTAAAATTAGACGGAAACCTTTTAGATGAGTGGTTTAATCATAGATATTCATAGTTGTGACAAAGACTTCCAGGTTTCATTGTCTCAGGTCAGACAGACACAATACAATTAACACCAAGCCTGAGTTTCTGGCTGTATCTGGTTGTACTGGCAGAAGTGTTATGTTTGATGTGAACTTGGGCCCTGACGGTGTTGTGTTGTGTTGAGTAACACTAACGGTTGCCTAAGCTCTTTGTTGTGATGTTGTAACCAGTTGGACCTGGCCAGAGGTTAGCTAGCTGTGCTCGCTGTCATGTGAGAATTGTTCTCTATCGCTGTCATGTCCTGCCCCTGGGTTGGGTGTGTGTGTGTGGGTATTTATGATTGTGCCACTAGTTTTCATGTGTGTATTGTGGCTGCTTGTGGTCGTGTGTGTGTGTGTGTGTGTGTGTGAGAGAGAGAAAGGTGTGTGTGTGTGTGTGTGTGTGTGTGTGTGTCAGGCAGCTTCACAAGGGGCCAGGGGTCATAGGTTACCTCTGAATCATGTTCTGTAGAATTTGGTTTGAAGGAAATGAACGCACCAAAGAAAATGGGAATATAATATACGCGACAGAAGGAAATGATAGCTCATAACAAAATGGCCCGTTGTTGATGGTCACAAATGAACTCTTTAATGTTTTGTCCAATATGTAGGAGGAGGATGTATTGGTGGTGGTTTCGTTAAGGAAGCAAGTCTCCTTGTGAGATGTTAAGAACATGGCTCAGCACCTGAACATTCTACACCTCCCTGGTTATTTATCAATAAGTAGACATTTTCCTCCTTGATGTGACTTGGCTGTGAGTGGGTAGGTAAATAGACCTTCACAGCCAGGGGAGAAATGAAACCATGGTTATCTGATTTGGCATGACTCGTTTCTTACATATCATGCATTAGGTACTAGTAATTTCCATTCTTCTAAGTATGGCCTAGGCCCTATCTCTTACCTGTCCGCATGTGGATGTCCACAGGTCCCCCCCAGTCAATCATGCTGGCAGGGCTTTAGTCACAGCCTCTCGTCTCCCCCATCATTAGACAGAACACTGTCGATTTGACCGTTTGACCGTCACCGTCAGCGTATGGAGTGTGTGTGTGTATGTCTGTCACTGTGTGTGCATGCATGTTTGCTTCAGTTGTTGTATATTTCAGTGTGTGTGTCAGTGTGTGTGATGATACCTATACCTCCCATAGATCTGTCAGTCCTCAGTTCCCACCACTGACCTGAGATGTGAGCTCACAGGATGAGGAGAAATGAGACTCATCATCTGCTTGATAAGGTCATCCCTGCATGAATCTATGCATCACTTCATTTAAATGGATCAATACAGGCTTCATAAAGTTAACAAGAGAGTTAGTACACCCAAATGTGGCACAGCAGCTGATCTGGTATATCAATGTAAAAAGGAAGGTGATCTGTTAGGTCAGTGATGCATTACAAGTCTTCAAGTCACCCCCTGTGTCCTACCTGGCATCATCAAATAGCTGTTGCTCCCATGTTATGTCCAGATAGTTTTTTTTAGCGTGGGCTCTGTAGTCCAAACATACCACCTCTTCTGGTCAATGACGCTATATATTTGCCCTCAATGTTGCATATTGATTAAATCTAACCTTAAATCTAACAGCAACAACATTGATTTATTTATCTTAGCTCTGAAGGCTTTTGGTAACTTTTGATCGCATATAATTGGGCTTTATTATGCATTTGTAGATTATTGTAGGACTTTATATGTAGCTTCAGTTTGAATCTTTTTGTCAGATGTATTTATGTAGGCTCTGGTATATTGTGAGTCACTGAATGAAGACCTGTCTGATCTAGTACATGTTTGAGTTTTCTTAATTCAGTAATAGTTAAAATTATCTGAAAAAATTTGTAGACAAAATGTATGCTACGTTTGGTGTTTGATGTTGACATATTTTTTTAACTGCACATTTGAATCGTTTTGTCCCCCCTTCGGAAAAATTGCAATGTTTTCTCTCTCGTTGGATTACATAATATTACTGCAATTTCGACTCCTTTCTTATGGTTTATTGAAAATAGAATTATCTCATTCAATGTGGAAAATTACATTTAGAATTAAATGTAGCATTTGTTCAGCAATAGTTAAATCAGTAGCATCTCTTCACCAACATGCAAAAACAAACTGATTTTAGAAATTGGTGAATATTTCATACACTGATGTGTAAATATATATTTTATAGGGATTTTATAGAAACAAAATGTTCAGAAAAGTATTATTTTGCAAAAGTTCCAGATACTGTATCACAAAATCACAAAGATAGAGTCCTGAAGTACTAAAATCATGTTTTTGACCATTGGTTTTAGAGTTTTCTAAAGGTAGAAGACAGTCAAGAAATAGACTACTATTGATTGTAGAATCTGTGGTTGATTTTATACTTTGCTTAGGTTAATTTCCTTAGTTATTTGTATTAGATTCATGCTTTTAATAGATTTAGGATTATAGAGTAAATGCATGACATGATTCAAATCTATCATTTAAATGTGTGATATGTTTTTGTTCCGTTGCTTGACACTTATGTCTGCTTGTTGTTCATTTAGAGAGACATTTTATTTTGAAATCGAGTGGCGTTTTTTTAGCTAGAATCTATATGGATCAATTGTGACTGATCACGGGAACTAGATAAGCCATATTCCTCTTTAATAGGGAAATCCTCTTTTTATATTTGATTGTTAGGCTAATTCTAAAAGTGTCAATTTGGTTTTCTAGGTTTTTCTTGTTTGCATTGAATTATAATTATTCTCCACCCACACTGTTGCTCTATAGTAAATATCTTTATGTTATAGTATTGTAAACCACATGATTTCAACAAACATGGTGGTTACAAGGTTTATTCAGTAGCTGTTAAGCAAATAATAGGAATGTATTTTTTACTGAATAGCACTATTTTATTAGACTTTTACTGAAATACGGCTACTGCCACATTCTCCCGCTTATGATTAAAGAGCCAGCAAACTCAGGGTGTGGTTACAAAAATAACTGAAGAGAAAACATTTCATTTAAAAACTCACAGAGAGTAAATCACATTTTTTCATTTTTTTTTAATCACAGATATTTGAATGCATACCTTCAGAAATTCTATATTTTCCAGATTCCACATACTCACATTGTCTGAATGTAACGTTTACAATTCCCCTTGAACAAAAATATATTACAATCACTGTCTGTGCCTCTTACAAAAATATATTACAATCACTGTCTGTGCCTCTTACAAAAATATATTACAATCACTGTCTGTGCCTCTTACAAAAATATATTACAATCACTGTCTGTGCCTCTTACAAAAATATATTACAATCACTGTCTGTGCCTCTTACAAAAATACAGCACAATATATGGTTTGAAACATACTTACAGGTATATAGTACAACACAAGTCCAGAAGGTTCACAAAGCATTGGTCTGTAGAATGTTCTAGAAAGTTTGTGATAGTTCCAAAAGCTCAAAACAGGCAGTTTTATGTACGTAAAGACACACAGATACAGCCCTGAGGTATTAAAACATATTTGTGACTGTTAGGTTTGAGTTTGTGTCAACTTGTAAGTTTTGGTGTCAGGCTCATGACTCAGTGTTGCTCATCGTACAGGACATGAATTGAGCCCGCCATTTCTCAAACCCTGACTTGCTCTCTTTGTTCTTGTCAGTTTATGTTTCAGTCAGTCGGAAATTGAATATCTGATCTGATTTTGAATGTATTTATTTGTCTTATTGTTGTACTATTTAGCATTTAGGAAGCGGTTTGGTTTCTATGTGTGTAAAAAGTGCTGTAGAATGTGTAGGATGAATGGTGGAGGGGATGAATCTTTAATCCACTCATCTTCCTCTGGATCTTCTTTTGTGCATTCTCTATTGGGTCAGGTGAGCATGATCCATCTTTAGGATTTTCTTTGCCACTTACAGTCTTTTTTATTCTGTCTATTCATGACAAGGATATCCGTAACTCTGTGTTTGGTTAATGATTAAAATAAACTTAACTGTTGTAAACTCATGCAAATTAAAATGCTTGCTGTGACAACTCTTGTTTTCTCACACAATGAGTGGGAAGATTGTGTGTGTGTGTGTGTGTGTGTGTGTGTGTGTGTGTGTGTGTGTGTGTGTGTGTGTGTGTGTGTGTGTGTGTGTGTGTGTGTGTGTGTGTGTGTGTGTGTGTGTGTGTGTGTGTGTGTGTGTGTGTGAGAGAGAACACGCACACGTGTGTGTTCAGTGTGTGGGAAGTGCGTAAATTAAAGAGTTTGAAAGAGAAACTTATCGGTCCTATGAAGTCAACAGCCTTTGTGAACATACGGTTTGCACTTTGAGTTGTGTCTTGGAACATGGCATCCCCACACCACCGTTACAGATGTAGAATTTTCACCTTTATAATCAGGAGTTGGAATGCTTTTAACAATGTTGGTAATGGGTTATAATTGACAAAGTTGTGACACTAAATAGTGTAAGGTCTTTAGTATGTATTTGTTTAGTGATTAATCACTAACTCCTGACTAGGGATGGGCCAGCATTCTCTCTCTCTCTCTGCCGCTCTCTCTATCTGTCTCTCTCTGTCTGTTCCTCTTCCTTCTTCTTTGTGTGTGTGTGTGTGTGTGTGTGTGTGTGTGTGTGAGAGAGAGAGAGGTGGGGGGTGGTAGTGTGCTTGTAGTTGGTGGCTGAATCTTGTAAAGGGTTTTCCTAATATGGGCTGTCTTACAGCAGCCTCCTCATCCTATGGCTGGTAGAGGGCAGGGCCTTCCCCCTCTCTCAGCCAGTGATGACACAGGCACGACTCACTTCCTCATTAATTGGCTGGAACCAGTTCTTACAGGAACCGCTGGTGATAAATGTGAGAGTTCTGAGAAGTCATTCATTTCTCCTCGCTCGCTGCAGCAGAGAGGAGAGGAGCACTGCAGGGGAGTTGAACGGGTTTGCGGATGTGTGCGTGTATGTGTGCCAGAGTGTGTGTGCGGTTTCCAGAGCCGGAGTATGTGTGTGTGTGTGTGTGTGTGTCTGTGGACTTAGAGGACAAGCCAACTTTTTCCCCTTTTTCTTTTTATTCTCTCTTTTTGTTCTTAAACAAGCTGAAGTGTTAGGATATGTAGCTCTCAGTACATCCTGTACTTTTTCACTATTTCTTTTTTTTTTTTGTCTGTTCTGAATTCCTGTCTGTGGGGATGAGCTGTTTGAATGCACAGTTTATCTCGCTCTCTGTGTGGAAGAGGGAAGCAGGGAGAGAGGAAGGGAGAAGGAAGGCAGGACAGCATGTCTCCCTTTGTTGCTGCCCTTGGCTTGGTGGTGAGTAACAATGATGTGACGTGTTCTGTGTTCCCCTCCTCCCTCCCCTCTGTCTCTCTCCTTGCCTCCATCCCACCCACCCTCCCTCCTTCCCTCCCCTTCTTTTTCCCTCTATCTGTTGGCTGTGTGGCAGTGCTGTCCCAGTGCTGGGCTCCTCTCTACAGAAGCCCTTTAGGGAGTACTTGCAGGCCCAGAGAGCCAAGATGCACCTCCACGCGGGAGAGGGGACCTCAGCCGTAAGTACCTCGTCCAGGGGCCCATCCTCTACTATACTCTACTGCCTTGCTCTATTCACTACCTCCCTCATTGAGAGGCCCTCTCTCTAAAGAATGTTTCCCTCACTTTCTTTCTCTCACTCTCTTACACTCCCTCCACTTTTCTTTCTTTATATTCTCTCTATCTTGCTCTCCCTTTTTTGTCTCCCTCTCTTTCAATAATTTACTTTTTTTATTATTCGCTTTCCTTTCAATCTCATTTTCTTCTCTCTTTTTCACTTTTATTTCATATTTAATTTTCTCAGATTTGTAATCCTCCCATCTCTCCCTGACTCTTTCTATTACAGTAGTGGGATGAATATATACAGTGGAGATGATACTGTAGTCCAGCAGTAGCAATGTAATAGTACTGTACCTCTCAGGGCCTCTGGGCAGCGTTTAGAGTGACAGAGAGAGGGTTCATTGGGTGCATGGTGGGCTGGGCAGGCTGAGGACAGGCTAGGAGGGGGCTGGGGCTAAGGGAGAGGGGGCCAGTGTAGGGTCTGGCTATAGCACTATTAGCAGTGTAGCACTATTAGCACTTAACAGTGTTAGCAGTAGGTGTGCTGAGTCATGCTTAGTCTGAGTGGAGGGGAGTGTGTGAGTGTTCAGTCACTCCTCCTTGTCACAGAGTGCCCCGCCTGAACCCACTGCTAGTGATGACTGGGGGGCGGGCGGGGCCCCCCTGCCCTGCATTGACAATCCATTAAAAAAATCTGTCTGGAACAAAAAGAGCCAGTTGTAGCTGGAGCCGTATCTCTTTGAAAGCTTAAAAAAAATGTCTCTCTCTCTCTCTTTTTCTCTCTCTTTCTCGCTCTGTATCCCTCTCCCGCTCCTTCTGCCTCTCTCTCTCTTTCTCTCTCCCACTCCCTCACTCTCGAAATGATTAATTGAAAACATTTTTCTTTTTTTCCTCCTCATCCGATGTGCGGGCTAGTGAGAAAGAGAGAGAAAGGGAAAGGAGAGACTTTGAGTTGCACAACGAGAGATTAAGGCTGTTTCTAGAAGAATGTTCCTTTTTTTATTGTAACTTGAACCTCCTGCAGTTACAGGAGAAAAGCGAGGCAATTTAACTTTGGGGAAACGGAGGCTGCCAGTTGGGGTCACCGGGGGCGAGGGAGGAGGTTTGGCGGGTTTGCTTTTTACTACCACTGATCTCTCTGTGTCCTGCACATGGATGGATGTGGGAGCAGATCTCATCCCACTCAGATAGAACATAGGTTCTAGTTTAGCATCAGAGGCTGTAGATGCTAGGGACTACGTGGGGAAGGCTGACTCCATAGTGACCAGGGTCTCGCCCCTTCTGTTTCTGTTCCGTTTCTTGCAGGATGAAAACTGGCTGTCGTGGGTCTTTGAGAAGGTGATCGTGGTCATGGTTTGTTTCTTTGTCTGCTCCATCGTCAACTCCATGGCCCAGAGCTATGCCAAGCGCCAGCAGCAGCAGATGTACTCTGAGGGGAAAACCAAGTGAAGGCAACACTAAGAAGCGAGAAGAGCAGCTAGCCTAGCACACATTCTGGGCTCTCGGTCAAAAAACCCTCAGCACAAACCTGCTGTATCCTCCTCTTTTTTTCTCTGTCTCCAATAATCTCCAATGAGACACAAACTGCCATAATCCGAAGTATGGGCGTCCATGTTATCGATCGATGGATATCCATCTGTATGAAGTAACCGTTTTCTTTGTTTCTGTAGTGATACTGAAGGTTATCCGTTTACATGGAACTTGGACTTAATTTATTTGCTTACCAGGATTTTTTGATAGAGATGATGGCCCATAGTTTTTTGCTTCCTCAGTGGTTGTTCACAATAAGGTAGGTGCATGGCCATGTGGTGTGGTGTTGTATGGATAGGACATCCATTTCATTGAACAGCTCTACAGTGACTGTGTGTGGGTGGGTCAGCAGCTACTGGCACTGATTCTCCTCTGCGAGGCCTTAAGTACTCTTTGGTCCAGCTTCCACGACTAGAACGGATAGTCTTATCATAGAGCCTGTTTATTTAAATAATTATGTTTGGCTTGGATCGGTTTTATTTTTCTTAAATTATTTGGTGTGTGCACTGTAATGCAGGGACTGATGTTATATATTATTTTAGTTGTGTAAGGCCTAATCTGAATTTTCCCAGTTCATTTATTAGGGTTTGTGTTTTTTGTTGTTGTTGTTTTTTCAACTGAAATGGGATAGACAAGGAATGTACATGGAATGCACATCTTGTAAATATAGCTATGCTAATATAGGATTTTCATAACTTCACTTCTACAAATCTGATGTAGATAGATCTGAATAAATCAAAACAGGGAGTTAAATCACTTGATTTTTATCTGTACCTATACTACTATTGATGTCATTTCTATGCTGTAAAATTCCACAGAGTGAGCACCTTTGGATCAGACTTCATAAATCGTCCATGAATCATTCTGCTGGTCCCTTTGTCTGGAGTTATTTTCTACTTCCAATAAGAGAGCACATGAGTCAGACCTGGGGCTGCTCAACCAACCAGATGCACTGATGGATTGAATCAGATCTGTGTTTGTGCCACTTCTGGAACTCTCTTCCTTATAGAGCCTTTCATTCGGATCACAAGTTGTGTTTGGTGGTATCTGTTTAGTTGATATGATCTTTTAGGGGTTGTGCCTGGTTTGAAGCTTGTGGTAAGTGATTCCTTTGTCTTCAGTGCCTGGCTATGGAGGGAGTTTCAGACAGTGTGTGTGTTAATGCAGCAGACTCCTCTGCACTCTCTGAACTCCCATGTAAAGCTTGAATGCTCCGCAAGCTCATGTTCACAATTCCTCTGGGAGGAAGGGCAGCACTTAAAATGATGTTATGTCATCAATATGTTACTTTTTTCTGTCTTATGCTTGTTGGATAACGTCAGCTGGCTTGTGATCCAAGATTCCTATTTTTCATAATTGCTTGTGAATTATTTTGGTATTTTTTTGTACTGTTGCCCTGGTATGTTGGTTTGGGAGATCCGGGCGGACAGGCAGGGGGGGGGGGAGCGAGTGGAGAGAAAAAGAGAGCGAGCGCAGTGAAACGGGTCTGTGGCGTTACCTCCAGTGAACCCTCCTATGAACTCGCTGCACTGCCCCAGTGACGGAGCCAGGAGACGAATCACTCGAGTAGATTCAAAACAGAGAGGCACTGTTGAACGCACAGAGCCTCAGCCTCCCTCCAGTCTGCTGCAGCTCTGCTAATCACCCCATTCAAATACAGCCTCTCTCTCTCAGGGTAAGTAATGGAAGGATTTTTTTCCTCCTCTTTCCTCATGTTACGTGTGTGTTTGTGTCTCAGGCATGTCCGTCACTCTCTCGGCCTGTCAGATAGCTTATCAGACTGGTGTTGGCTGTTACATTGCAAGGCGACAACAGTCTGTAGGCTGTCTGACATTTCGGGCTCTTTCATCTGACCAGCATCCTGTTTTCTCTTTGTCCGTCTGTGGTTGTTGTCATTGTTGAAGCATCGGTTCCCATTTTGAGCTGTGTGGTCTGATGTTATTGTTCCTTTGTTGCAAAATATTTTAGACATAAGTTTGGTTTATTCGCTCTCTTATTGATGTATTCTTTGTTGACTTCTTTTAAAGTGGTTATATATGTATATCTGTTTGTAAATTAAAATGTATTGCCGTTAATTTGTCCGATCGGTGTGTGTGTGTATGTATGTGTGCATGTATCATTGCCTATCTGTTAAAAGGGATTTCTGGAGTTTGTCTCAATCCCCTTGAATTTCCAGAGAATCAGGAAGGCACACACCTTATTGCAACACTCCATTGTGACAGCCAGCCAGTATTTGCTATGGTACACACAGTCCTCACCTCAGATAGTTCCTACTTCCACTTTACACTTCTCTCTTTTCTCTCACATACTTCTTTCCATTTTCCACTATTGCTCAATAGCTGATTTTTTTTTGTCTAACGTTGCATTTTATTAGTACAGCTTTTTTCTTGTTTTTGCTTCAGGGTTTGTATTTAGAAGTAGCTGAAATCATGGCTTGACCAGTACATGTTCTTTTTGTGGTCATAAATTTGCTGAGCCAAGATGACTTAGCTTTTGAGAAATGACTTATGTTTTCCTTTGCAGTTTTAGAACATCTTGTTCCATAAGGGAGCCCCATTTTTGCGTGTGTGTGTCTTTCTCTGTGTGTTTACGTTTCTATGTGTAAATGTCTGTGTAATGGTAAGTGTCTGTACTTCGGAATTCTTTTCGATATATGTATGTCCTGTTTTATCTTTAAATAAAGTGGACTGAAATAAAGTCACTGGGTTTTGTTCATTATTTTTGAATCATGTGATATGCCGTGACTGTGGCCACACAACCCATTAGTACTGGCCCTAGAGTTCCTCAGAGACACTCACATATCAGCCTTGGGGAGGGACAGGGAGTATATTGACTTCTCTCTCACATTTCATCTACTTATGTTTCACATTCAATGGTTATCACGTTACAGAGCGTCATTTTCCTTAAACATTTACATCATATCACTTTCAGATTGCAAATCATGTCAGCGCTGTGAGGTTACAGTAACAAATCTGATTGATTATGGTTAATGAAAAACGACTATTCCAAATCAAATCCATTTTTATTTGTCACATGCGCCGAATACAACAGGTGTAGACTTTACCGTGAAGTGCTTACTTACAAGCCCTTATCCAACAATGTCGTTTTAAGAAAATGGTGTTAAGAAAAGATTTACTAAATAAACTAAAGTAAAAAATGTAAGAAAAAGTAACACAATAAAATAACAATAACGAGGCTATATTCCGGGGGTACCGGTACCGAGTCAATGTGCAGGGGTACAGGTTAGTCGAGGTCATTTGTAGATGTAGGCAGGGGTGAAGTGACTATGCATAGATAATAAACAGTGAGCAGCAGCAGTGTAAAAAGCAGCAGTGTAAAAACAAAGGGGGGGTCAATGTAAATAGTCCGGGTGGCCATTTGATTAGTTGTTCAGCAGTCTTATGGCTTGGGGGTAGAAGCTGTCAACCTCTTAGCGCACGGATCCCGCTAGCGAGAGCCTTTTGGACCTAGACTTGGTGCTCCGGTACCGCTTGCCGTGTGGTAGCAGAGAGAACAGTCTATGACTTGGGTGACTGGAGTCTTTGACAATTTTTTGGGCCTTCCTCTGACACCGCCTAGTTTATAGGTCCTGGATGGCAGGAAGCTTGGCCCTAGTGATGTACTGGGCCGTACGCACTACCCGCTGTTGCGCCTTACGGTCGGATGCCAAGCAGTTGCCATACCAGTCAGGATGCTCTCGATGGTGCAGCTGTAGAACTTTCTGAGGATCTGGGGACCCATGCCAAATCTTTTCAGTCTCCTGAGGGGGAAAAGGTGTTGTCGTGCCTTCTTCACGACTGTGTTGGTGTGTTTGGACCATGATAGTTTGTTGGTGATGTGGATGTGAATGGGCTCGTGTTCGGCCCTCCATTTCCTGTAGTCCACGATCAGCTCCTTTGCCTTGCTCTCTTTAAGGGAGAGGTTGCTGTCCTGGCACCACACTGCCAGGTCTCTGACCTCTTCCCAATAGGCTGTCTCATCGTTGTCGGTTATCAGGCCAACCACTGTTGTGTCGTCAGCAAACTTAATGATGGTGTTGGAGTCGTGCTTGGCCACACAGTCGTGGGTGAACAGATATTACAGGATGGGACTAAGCACGGACCCCTGAGGGGCCCCCGTGTTGAGGATCAGCATGGCAGATGTGTTCTGCCTACCCTTACCACCTGGGGGCAGCCCGTCAGGAAGTCCAGGATCCAGTTGCAGAGGGAGGTGTTTAGTCCCAGGGTCCTTAGCTTAGTGATGAGCTTTGTGGGCACTATGGTGTTGAACGCGGAGCTGTAGTAAATTAACAGCATTCTCACACACGTATTCCTTTTGTCCAGGTAGGAAATGGCAGTGTGATTGAGATTGCGTCATCTGTGGATCTGTTGGGGAGATATCTGAATTTGAGTGGGTCTTGGGTTTCCAGGATGATGGTGTTGATGTGAGCCATGACCAGCCTTTGAAAGCACTTAATGGCTACAGGGTGGTAGTCTTTTATGCAGGTTACCTTCACTTTCTTGGGCACAGTGACTAAGGTGGTCTGCTTGAAACATGTAGTTAATATAGATTCGGTCAGGGAGAGGTTGAAAATGTCACTGAAGACACTTGCCAGTTGGTCCGCGCATGCTCTGAGTACGCGTCCTGGTAATCCGTCTGGCCCCGCGGCCTTGTGAATGTTAACCTGTTTAAAGGTCTTGCTCACATCGGCTATGGAGAGCATGATCACAGTTGTCCTGAACAGCTGGTGCTCTCATGCATGATTCAGTGTTGCTTGCCTCGAAGCGAGCATAAAAGGCATTTAGCTCATCTGGTAGGCGTCACTGGGCAGCTCGCGGCTGGGTCTCCCTTTGTAGTCCGTAATAGTTTGCAAGCCCTGCCACATCCTGACAAGCACCAGAGCCGGTCTAGTAGGATTCAACCTTAGTCCTGTATTGACGGTTTGCCTGTTTGATGGTTCGTCTGAGGGCCACATGAGGTGGAAGCATGAGGAAAAAAGAGGACCACATGACAAAGTTAGACCATGAGGCACAGTGATGAATGTCTACTAGGGGAAGAGGCAGATTGGTCCTGAGTCTGAGGGTGCTTCTCTTACGTCTTGGTTGCCCTGTAGTTTACCCATATGCTCAGTACCTACTTCCTGTGTTAGTTATTCAGACGTTGTATGGGTTTTGAAAGCTGAGTACACAGATTGGGGAAATGAGTTGGCACTGGTTTTGTCGGGCACTCATTGGACTGCAAATTGAACCAGGGTTGACCATCTAAATGTTAGTTTGCAACCACTTGCATGATGAGGCAGTAATATTAACAAGTGTTGCTTATTTGCAAGTCATTATCAGTGATTTGTATGTAATTGTGTGGAAAAAGTGATTGGAAAATCATCTTCTGCTCCATTCTGCACAAACCACATTCATTAATGCAAGTCACCAGTCTCTGTTTGTCTTCTGAATATGCATATGGTTTCATTTCTGAGTAAGAAACCCCTCACCTGTTCCAAACTAACCATAGTAAAGCTATTGGGTTCCTCTGAAAACACACACGCCACCCACTGGGCATAAACATCAGTTCAACATCTAGTTTTGATTTACATTTAGTTGAGTTGTCAACTAACGTGAATTCACCTTAAAATCAACCAAATATTTCACCCTGTCATTCAATTTAGGTGAAAAAAAAGCGAAATGTTTGGCTTTTTGCAAATCCAATCAGTTATCCACATTTATTTAACGTCCTCACTCTTTACATTACTATTTTTGGTTTAAATGAGTTTGAAACAATGTTGATTTAACCAGTTTTCGCCCAGTGGGCACTTCCAAACTGTCTATTGTGCCGTTAGTGTCTTTCCACTAAAATCACACATGCACACAGGCTCACACAATAACCACTTCCGGACAAATGAAACTAAAAATGTATTTCACAGCTATGGCATAAATCATTTATTTTATTGTGATGTTATAGCCTACAACAATCTAATTAATCAACTGCTTCAAACAACATGTTCTCATGTTGTTATAACTCAGTTAATCTGAGTGTGTAGTCATAGTGACATTCATGTTAATTGATATGCTGTTTCGGAATGACTGTAGCTGCGTGACTGAAACAGCTTATTGAGAGGTTTTAAAGCCGGTAAACTTGGTATTACTGATGGTAATTGTAGACCAAAAGTGGTAAATTCTGGCTCCTCTGCACCACACCATTGCCAATATGGCAGAGTGCTTCACCCTTAACCTAACTGGCAATGCCAGCCAGGTGGCAATGCTAGCAGGATACAGAGTGTGTGTGTGTGTGTTGTGCGTGTGCGAACTGTGAGAATACAGAAGAGAACAGACACACCCTGGTAATCACCAGGCTGGCACAACCTGTTCTGCTCTGTCCCGCTGTACAAATCTCACCAGATTCCATCGACTCCAATTCATAATTTGCATAACTGTAATCATTACATTTTTGGTGGTTGTTGTGTCACTGACTAATACATAACAAAAGAGCACCCTTGAATCCTTGTGGTGGATATCCTTTAGAAAGAGCACCATCATGATTTTGTAATGATTCTTTTAGGGAAGAACCCGACAACATAACCATGTAAGTTAATGTCCAACTTTTCCCCCCTCCATCTTCTTTGAAGCCATTTTGGAAATTCCCTTTCGCAATAATTGTTAAATAAATGTTTTCTCTGTCTTTCAACACGTATCAACACCAGAAAGCCCCCGTTTAAATCTAGAGAGAATGGAGCCGATAGAAGGGTGCCATTTGTTACTGACAGACAAAGCTTGTTTCTATCTGGCATGGTCATCTACAGCAGTGGAAGCTGCTGAGGGGAGGACGACTCTTAATAATGGCTGGAAAGGAGCTAATGGAATGGCATCAAACACATGGGTTGATACCATTTATTCTGCTCCAGCCATTACCACGAGCCTGACCTCTACAATTAAGGTGCCACCAACCTCCTGTGATCTACAGTAATCTCTACAGCATATACACCCACAGTCTCTCTATGGCCATGAAATACAACCAATATTGTCTATTGATTGAACATGTTTGTCTGCCTCTTTCTCTCTCATTTCCTCTCTTCCACTAACCCTTTTTAATATTTTCATTCTCTCTTCCCCTCACCAACAACCTGGCCAAAGGATGCACATCACTCAGTCGTGTCTCAGACAGTTACTCACTGGAACAGACCACTAATGAATCAAACATCCTAACATCCTAATGTGCATGCCAAGACAGAGAATGTTGTATCTGCAGCGTGTACCCACTATACATGCATACACACTCACTCACTCACTCTCACACACACACACACACACACACACACACACACACACACACACACACACACACACACACACACTTAATCTGTGAGCACTGAGGCCCATAGACGAAGTCAACCATCTGAAGAACGCATGCAAGTCCTCTTCCCCTCTGACTGAATAAGTGTGTGTGTGTGTGTGTGTGTGTGTGTGTGTGTGTGTGTGTGTGTGTTGTGAACAAATACTCCCAAGTATGTCGGTCATCATCACAGGCATGAAGGTGATGCTATAAGTGCAACATAAAAACATTATATATTTCACACCTCTTCAACCCAAGGTGACTGTGTACATTTATGTGGGTTATTCTACAACAGGAAGACAAGTTGCACCTGAATCAGGCTAAGAGGCAAACTGTAACACTACCGAATACGGTTTAGCTACACAAATCTTTGGTAACACCATATGGGCGCCCCCTGTTGACACTTTAAGATCACTGCAATACTCAATACTCGAGGTCCAAAGAAGGATTCCTTTGTTCTCACTGCCATCTTTTGCTGACAAAGGGGAACCGCACACAAACACTTATTCTGGTTACAGTTTAGCGTGATTACAAAACACAATATGATCAGAATCAATCATGTGATAATACAGAAAAAGGCTGTGAACATTTTGCCACAGTGCAATCACACTTGTTTTTGGAAGGAAGATGCCAGTCCATTCGTGCCTGTGACTGACTGACTACAGTATCACAATCATGGCTAACTCCTGAGCCATACCACACACATCCATTTGTGCCTGATGAAGGATAAGATAACTAAGAAAATGCCAAATATAAGATGTCAAAATGGCGAAATCTCCTTAAAAAGAAAATACACAAATGGGGCATCATGGACATTAAGCTACTATAATAATACCAAAGATTGTATAGTAGGTTTACAAACTCTGGGATAATACCAAAGATTTGTATCATTGTTCTATTGTTCTACTAAAGATATTTATAACTAACCCAAGTTAGTTTATCTGTGTTGTTTTCAATGGGAGCAAATGAAGCATAGTGGGCAGAACAAGCAAGGTGGGCAGAGCCAAGCAACAATTAGAGAGATCCTATTGGAGCGTTCTAGCATGTATTTGCATATTATAAAACGATGGGGTCTAATCCTGAATGCTGATTGGTTAAAACCGCATTCCAGCTGTGTCTATTCCACAAGTTACCACCTGCTAAATCTGTGACATTAAAATGCCTACTTACTCTGTTCCATCTGACTGCACAATCCACTGTCTCATCAGCCCAGCCAGTCAATTTATAAACTTGATCTCCACTATAAAAAGCATCCTGACATGATCTCACATTTCTTTTAGACTAACATTTAGTTTTCAACAGCAGATATTTGTATAGACCTTGCTATCTGTCTTGCCGACATTTGCAACATTATTTAAATGTATCCAGCTGACCAATTTTAATGAATGTGTTGGGAGTAAAAAGGTAAAACGAAACGAGGTGCAGATAGTTTGCAGTCTTTCTAGCTTCAGTTTGAAGTGATTGTGTTAGCTGTGTTGTTTACTAGCTCCTCTGAAGTGTTGTGACGAGTGAGCACGTGTTCTATGCCAGCCGAAATCGGACCTCATTAGCTCATTGTTATGGATGTATCCAAATAAATAACACTAGATAACAGCTTAAACAAATGCAGCTACTTTGCTGTTATTCTGGATGCACTTTTTGACATGACTGTAAGTTAGCCGTAGTTGGCTACCTAGCAAGCAAGGGATAAGAACGTTGCCAGCCAGTGTGGGAATGGAACATTCAGAACGAACGATTGGGTCACGTCTATATATACAAAACAAAAAGACTGAACGACTGGGTCACGTCTATATATACAAAACAAAAAGACTGAACGACTGGGTCACGTCTATATATACAAAACAAAAAGACTGAACGACTGGGTCACGTCTATATATACAAAACAAAAAGACTGAACGACTGGGTCACGTCTATATATACAAAACAAAAAGACTGAACGACTGGGTCACGTCTATATATACAAAACAAAAAGACTGAACGACTGGGTCACGTCTATATATACAAAACAAAAAGACTGAACGACTGGGTCACGTCTATATATACAAAACAAAAAGACTGAACGACTGGGTCACGTCTATATATACAAAACAAAAAGACTGAACGACTGGGTCACGTCTATATATACAAAACAAAAAGACTGAACGACTGGGTCACGTCTATATATACAAAACAAAAAGACTGAACGACTGGGTCACGTCTATATATACAAAACAAAAAGACTGAACGACTGGGTCACGTCTATATATACAAAACAAAAAGACTGAACGACTGGGTCACGTCTATCTATATACAGTGCCTTGCGAAAGTATTCGGCCCCCTTGAACTTTGTGACCTTTTGCCACATTTCAGGCTTCAAACATAAAGATATAAAACTGTATTTTTTTGTGAAGAATCAACAACAAGTGGGACACAATCATGAAGTGGAACGACATTTATTGGATATTTCAAACTTTTTTAACAAATCAAAAACTGAAAAATTGGGCGTGCAAAATTATTCAGCCCCTTTACTTTCAGTGCAGAAAACTCTCTCCAGAAGTTCAGTGAGGATCTCTGAATGATCCAATGTTGACCTAAATGACTAATGATGATAAATACAATCCACCTGTGTGTAATCAAGTCTCCGTATAAATGCACCTGCACTGTGATAGTCTCAGAGGTCCGTTAAAAGCGCAGAGAGCATCATGAAGAACAAGGAACACACCAGGCAGGTCCGAGATACGGTTGTGAAGAAGTTTAAAGCCGGATTTGGATACAAAAAGATTTCCCAAGCTTTAAACATGCCAAGGAGCACTGTGCAAGCGATAATATTGAAATGGAAGGAGTATCAGACCACTGCAAATCTACCAAGACCTGGCCGTCCCTCTAAACGTTCAGCTCATACAAGGAGAAGACTGATCAGAGATGCAGCCAAGAGGCCCATGATCACTCTGGATGAACTGCAGAGATCTACAGCTGAGGTGGGAGACTCTGTCCATAGGACAACAATCAGTCGTATATTGCACAAATCTGGCCTTTATGGAAGAGTGGCAAGAAGAAAGCCATTTCTTAAAGATATCCATAAAAAGTGTCATTTAAAGTTTGCTACAAGCCACCTGGGAGACACACCAAACATGTGGAAGAAGGTGCTCTGGTCAGATGAAACCAAAATTGAACTTTTTGGCAACAATGCAAAACGTTATGTTTGGCGTAAAAGCAACACAGCTCATCACCCTGAACACACTATCCCCACTGTCAAACATGGTGGTGGCAGCATCATGGTTTGGGCCTGCTTTTCTTCAGCAGGGACAGGGAAGATGGTTAAAATTGATGGGAAGATGGATGGAGCCAAATACAGGACCATTCTGGAAGAAAACCTGATGGAGTCTGCAAAAGACCTGAGACTGGGACGGAGATTTGTCTTCCAACAAGACAATGATTCAAAACATAAAGCAAAATCTACAATGGAATGGTTCAAAAATAAACATATCCAGGTGTTAGAATGGCCAAGTCAAAGTCCAGACCTGAATCCAATCGAGAATCTGTGGAAAGAACTGAAAACTGCTGTTCACAAATTATCTCCATCCAACCTCACAGAGCTCGAGCTGTTTTGCAAGGAGGAATGGGAAAAAATGTCAGTCTCTCGATGTGCAAAACTGATAGAGACATACCCCAAGCGATGTACAGCTGTAATCGCAGCAAAAGGTGGCGCTACAAAGTATTAACTTAAGGGGGCTGAATAATTTTGCACGCCCAATTTTTCAGTTTTTGATTTGTTAAAAAAGTTTGAAATATCCAATAAATGTCGTTCCACTTCATGATTGTGTCCCACTTGTTGTTGATTCTTCACAAAAAAATACAATTTGCATAATTGGCCATGTGCATGTTAATTGTGATGGACGCTGTAGGAGAGAGGAATAACGCCATGGGAGAGACAAAAAGTGATTTAAAAACACCCTAAATATATTTAGAACTACAAATTAACTTTCCTCTGTCGATTCTTGTTTTTTTTTATGTCACAATTCCAACTCTCCTCCTTTATCCGTGCTTGGGACCGGCAAAAGTGACCCAAAAAAAAGAGACACTTAGTTTTTTACATTTACATCCCGCGCTGAATGTAAGCCGTATGCGCAGAGGTGAACATCTCCTGCTCTGACTGCAGTGCGAGGACTGGGCCGCCTGTGAGTGCTTTGGGACTGGGGTGTGGCCCACGGCAGCACCTGCTGCTCGTTGAGAAGAGTACGTGCTTTCACGTCAGTCTCCAAAAGTATACAATAACACCAGAAAAAGTCGCTAGATGTGTCGCAAGAGGGCTCTGAATACTCGCTAAATATAGCGACTAAGTCGCTAAGTTGGCAGCACTGGAGTAGTGTAACGACCCTGGGTTTATAAGTGTGGATATCGGCTCGAACATTCTTTTGCGCTAGCGCGCTGGACTTCGGGCTAGAAGATCGAGGGTTCGAGGCCTGCTCCCTGCCTGTTTCATTACAGTAGTATAAATAAATTAATCATAGTAAAGTTTTTAATCAGCATATGTCAATCATTATCTGAATATGTTTGTAACCCGTTGTATAAAAGTGATAATGCCCTCGAAGCTGGTGTATGGAGGATATATGGCACAGTTTGCCGGCCCTTCACTTCTTCTCGGGCCTAACAAAACACCGCATTTTCCAGCATTATCACTTAATTAAAGTTAAGGAATGCCTTCTCTGTGAAGTTCAGGTGTGTAATAACTAAATTCGCACTTGTAAAAAACGCAATTTTTAGGAACTTTGGCAAATTGTCAAGTCTAGAAAACTTGGTGCACTCTGTTCGTAACAGATGTTTAGTTTTGGGAACAGGAAACATGATTGAGATCGGGCTTTTCTTAGATTTGAAAATCAGCAGAATTTCGGCCCAGTTCCATCTCGCCATACTCTCCCGCTTCCGGCCACTGGGCATCCTCTCCTCACAATATTTGGTGGGGAGTGGAAATTGCTTCGTATTTATACATAAAGTGAAATATCTTACTCCTTGTTATGTGATAATACCAAAGATGTTTTATAAATAAACAAAGACAGACCACAGCTTGTCGTTTCCAATGGGGAACAAATTAGCCATAGTCTGCAGAAGAAGCCGGAGGGGGGCAGGCAGAGCTCGAGCTCGCGAGATCCAATTGGCGCGTTCTAGCATCGTCTGCATATTTCCGTAAGGGAATGCTACCCTGTGAGGTGCGCGTGTACAATAACTCAATTCGCCTTTGCGCTCCTTCTAAACCCCGGTTTAAATGTTGTCTAGAACAGTAGTCCACTCTGTTGGAACAGAGAACTGTATTCAGATCAAATGTTTAATCGAATGTCGGCCAAAATCTATCTCGTTCCATCCTCTCCCACTGTTCGCCAGTGGGCGTTCTCTAACTACCATATTTGGTAGTGAGTGGAAACGCCAAGCGGATGCTTCACATTTAAACATCCAGTGAAATATCTGTCCCACAGGTATCTGTGATAATACTGTGTCATTTCAGCAGTGCGCATGCTCGCTCACCGTTGTAGGGCACATTACTGCGCAAGTGTATTATTGCACCAATAGGGAGGGAAAAGATCCCGACCAGACGAACGAAAGATGCGGAAGCGGATGAAGAAGTGGAATCTGAAAACAATGGCGGTAGAATCAAGGAGAATTGGAGAATTGTCCAAAAGAATGAAAAACAGAGTAAACTAGTGTACAGTGATGAGAATGACCATTCGTATCTAGTAGGAGTACGGTTTGTTAAATGAGGAGCAGTTGAGCATAGTACCAATCTTGAAGAAACCAGTTGAGCATAGTACCAATCTTGAAGAAACCAGTTGAGTTATCCAAACTGTTGGAGAGAGTGCTGGGTAAAGTGAGGAGGCAGTCTTGTTTCGATTTTTTGTGTCCTAACCGATTTAATAAGTTTGAAGTCTCGTGTGTGTCTCTTCGGAACAGGGCATCCCTCAAGTGGTTATATCTGGCGTCTCTTGGGAAGTCGATTTTGAGGAGGTATTTATTGCTTGATAGAAGCACGTCGGAAGAATCGTGTGGTGAATGGTGAAACAGTGAAGAGTAACGTTATCTGTTCTTATATCTTTTGATATGGAGTCTCTCCCTACTCAAGTGCAGTTAGGGTATATCAACTACAGAGTCCGAGCATTTATCCCAATACCAATGCAGTGTGATCATTGTAAAGTTTTTGGTCATGTAGCAAGTGTTTGCAGAAGGGAGAAGCCGACATGTCCAAGTTGTGGAAAGAATCATATTATGTGTTATAAAAGGGATGAATGTGACATGTTGCAATCGCAGAGGGAACCATGAAGCCACGTCTTCCAAATTCCCCACGAGGGTGAAAGAGAATGAGGTGGCCAAAGTCAGGGTTGTACAGAGCATTTCATATGCAGCAGCTGTGAAAAGGTTTTGAATGGTAGTGGATAGGCCTAGGCTGCAGGGGTTGCCTTTCATCAGCAGGATCCTGATATGTTAAAGGTTAAGAAGGTGGACTTTGGCATTTATAGCTATGGTAATTAATGGCACTGCCAAGGTGGAGAGAAGGTCCAGGAAGATAGAAATAATAGTGATTGCGGCAGAGCGGGGCTGAAAGATTTATCAGCGAAGGAGTTATATGGAATATTGGCACAAGCCCTACCACACTCTCAGGAAGATAAAGATAACTGGGGAAAAAATGAAGTTTTGGCAATGTAGAATTTTATTAGGGTGGATTAAGTTAGTTTCACTATTACGTATGGATTTATTTAATTTTATTTGGTTTCAAACCGTCCAGTTGGTGGCGGCAATACACCTTTTGGGGGGTAGTCCGCCATAAAACCCACAGAAGAAGTGCGCATGCTCAACACTTGAACTTGGTTTTTAATTTTGGTCGGCAGCATGGTTTCTACTGTAGCCGGTATGGCGGCGATGTATGTTGTTCCATGAGGCATTGAAGAAGAGCCTTTCATTCGCACTGAGTGAGAGAGAACAAGCAAAGGCCATGGCAGGAGTATTCGACATTGACTTGGATCAGCAGGACGAAAATGTGTCTGAGGACGAACTCGAGGATGGAGTGAGTTACCAAGCAAAACATAAGCTAGCTAGGTTCTATCGTTATGGTAGTTAGAGCTAGTGAAGTAGGGAGGTGCAAACTAACTCGCGCTAGCTAGCCATTAGCTAGCGGAACCCATGGTGGTCTTGACGTTGGTGGCTAGAAGGTTAGCTAACCAACTAAAACAGATAGACCTGCTATGTCTTCTCAAGAAACTATCCATGTTTCGCCTGATGTATTGTCTCTAATAGTTACCTTCTTTCCCTTTGTGCTGTTGTCTTTGCCCAATGTTTGTACCATGTTGTGTTGCTATTATGCTGTGTTGTCATGTTGCTGCTATGTTATTGTCTCAGATCTCAATGTAGGGTTATGTGTTTTGTCCTATATTTTTATTTTTAATTCCCGTCCCCGCGTGAGACCTTTTGGTAGGCCGTCATTGTAAATAATAATGTTCTTAACTGACTTGGCAAGTTAAATAAAAATGAGGCACGCATGGATGGATTCGTTTAACAAACAGAATATTTTTTGAAGTGCATCAGCTAATAATTGTCTAGATTAAAAAAAAACACGTGAAACCACCAGACCTCTGTCATGCGCATAATAATCAGATTTCTGCATCAAGTGAAACAAGCGCTTGTACTCTTTCAAACGATTTATTTTAGCGTCATTAGCTTGTTTTTCTTCAGCAGTCTGCCACTAGACTGAGATGCAGTCAGTCCCTTATGAATAAACAGTAGCAAATAGTAGTTTAATTTCTGAGATACAAAAGTATTTTATTTGTGTACATTAACCTGGTAGTTGATTGTGATATGATTAGGGGGGGGGGGGTCTGTGCTAGGGTGTGGTGCCTGGCCTTTAACAGGACTGATCCTTCTCCATTGCTAAGCAACTTAAATAATACACCTGTTACAGTACCATTAGGTGCTGTAAAATGTATTTCCTTTATCATATCACTATCAACTGAGTACCAGTTGAATCTAGATGCAAAGAAAATATTTTTTTTGTTTACAATTTTGCCTAAAATATTTTATTAAAATATGCAAATGATGCAATCTTATTAAATATGAACATATTTGAAAAGATAAATTCTGGACACTGGATGAAGTCGGTCTAAATCTTTTGGTTTTATTTTAAGACACTCCAGGCCTGGACTTGTCCAGAGCAGTGTGTATAAATACTCTTCATCTTTCTATCTACAAAATGCTAAAGATATAAAATGCATTTATGGAGAATATAATATTTTTTAAATATGTGATCTAGAATAAAAAGCATAGTCAACAATTCCCTCTGGGCAAGTTGGGAGAATATATCTAAGGATAACCACACAACATTTGGTGAATGCAAATGCTTCTGAAGCAGATAATTTTTTGGGGCGGTGTGAGAAGTCTGACTTTCAGGAAGTTACAGTTAAAGACAAGTACACTGAGTTAAAACTACCAAAAGCCTATTTAGACCCAATCACCATCTCTTCTTAGTCAATTACGTAGGGTGCGTTTGTAAATTTAGTCAGGCTATCTACTCTTGTGTGAGTGTGCCAGAGCGCAGAATGACTAGGAATTTACGAACACTCAACACCTGTTGAATATGGCTGGTGTCAGTCAGTAAATGTCTGCAAAAAAAGCGTAATTAAATTCATGCCAGCTGCAGAGTTAGTCACAAATGCTCTGGATAACATGAAAACAGCCTAACCAGCTGTGCTCAGGTGAGTAAAGTGTTCTCTCATTTGTGTCTGGAAGTAGCTAGCTAGCCAGTTAACTTGGGTGCTTGACTGCTGTTGTGTGGTCAGAATGCTCAGATCAACCCTACTTCTCAGCCAGAGCGTCTAGTGTGCGCTCTGAACGCTCCGAGAGCGAAACGATCTGAATTTATGAACTGACAATCTGACAACGCTCTGAATTTACAAACCGCGCACTTCGGCACTCCAGATTGAATTTACGAACACACGCTAAATGTCATCTCTATGAAATGGGCTTGGAAATTGTGTAATTCAATTTAGTGAGCTTTAAAATTATTGATGTATGTCCATTTTTAAAGTGGCTAAAATTCATACAAATGTTGCCGATAGTAGGATAAACTAAAGAAAATATACATTACATTTTAAAATGTATATATATCTTCCTCAATCTACACACAACTCCATAATGACAAAGTAAAACAGGTTTCTAAAATGTTCAGAGACGTGTCCCAAATCCACCCCTGCATTGTCTTGTTGGAAAGTGAACCTTTTCTCCAGTCTGAGATCCTGCTCCAGAGCACTCAGGAGTTCATCAAGGATCTCTCTGTACTTCTTCCGTTCATCTTTCCCTCGATCCTGACTAGACTCCCAGTCCCTGCCGCTGTAAAACATCCCCACAGCATGATGAAGCCACCACCATGCTTCACCATAGGGATGGTGCCAGGTTTCCTCCAGACATGACGCTTGACATTCAGACCAGAGAATCTTGTTCTTGTGGTCAGAGTCCTTTAGGTGCCTTTTGGCAAGCTCTAAGCGGACTCTCATGTGCCTTTTACTAAAGAGTGGCTATTGTCTGGCCACTCTACCATAAAGGCCTGCTTGGTGGAGTGCTGCAGAGATGGTTGTCCTTCTGGAAGGTTCTCCCTTCTCCACAGAGGAACTCTGGACCTCTTTCAGTGACCATCGTTTTCTTGGTCAACTCCCTGACCAAGGCCCTTCTCCATTGATTGCTCAGTTTGGCCGGGCGGCCAGCTCTAATCAAAATCGCATTTTATTTGTCACGTGCGCCAAATACAGTGGGTTTCTTCACCTTACAGTGAAATGCTTACTTACAAGCCCCTAACCAACAACGCAGTTAAGAAAATCCCCTTTAAAAAAAAAAAAAGGAGATAAGAATAACATAATATAAGAGCAGCAGTAAATAACAATAGCTATATATACTACAGGAAGAGTCTTGATGATTCCAAACTTCTTCCATTTAAGAATGATGGAGACCAATGTGTTCATGGGGACCTTCAATGCTGCAGAAACTTTATCATTCACCAGATCTGTGACTCGACACAATCGTGTCTCGGAGCTCTACGGACAATTCCTTTTACCTCCTGTCTTGGTTTTTGCTCCGACATGCACTGTCAGCTGTGGGATCTTTTTATATAGACAGGTGTGTTCCTTTCCTAATCATGTCAAATCAATTAAATAACCACATGTGGACTCCAATCAAGTTGTAGAAACATCTCAAGGATGATCAATGGAAACAGGATGCACCGGAGTTCAATTTTGAGTCTCATAGTAAAGGTTCTGAATAGTTATGTAAATAATAGATTTTCCATTTTTTTTTATATACATTTGCAAACGTTTCAAAAAAACATTTTTTGCTTTGTTGTAATGGGATATTGTGTGTAGATTGAGGACATTTAAAAAATATGTGAATGAGTAAGGCTGTAACGTAACATTGTGGAAAAAGGAAGGGGGTCTGAATACTTTCTGAATGCACTGTAGATGCAAAAAAATATAATTTCAGCCTTTGGGGCCTGGCCTTCTTCTTTTTTATTGTTGCTAGATCCAAATGAGCGAATATGGGCGACAATGCAGCGGGTTTGAATTGTGAGTATTTACAAGAGTTTCAGACTGTATTTTGGCACTCAAGCTTATGTGGCACACTTACCACAACATGTTTGACAACACAATTCTTCTTTGTTGTGTTATGCTGTTTTGTCTTAGTTGTCAATATATTTGCCCTACAGTGTAGTCTGATCTTTGTCAATTACAGGAACACCTTTGATCACTTTTATGATGTATGCTTTGATGAACAGATACGGGACAATTGTGATGTTAGTCCAGAGATAATAGAACTCCTTGTGCAGGACTTGTCATTCAGGTCCATTCAACATTGACTCACTGCAATGATGATGTGTATTTGACATGTATGATTTGTTTCAACGGTTGTCTTTTTTTTATTTTTCAAGTAACATGGATGACTGTGAAAAGTTTGAAATCTCTGAAGACAGCGTCAACAAAGGAACGGAGCAGATTCGTCCGGAATGCTTTGAGTTGCTCCGAGTTTTAGGAAAAGGAGGCTATGGAAAGGTGAGCTATCCCTAATCGCCCTATGCCTGGATCAAGTATTCTCATGTCTTCCCCTTAGATTAGATGGCATCAATTCAGTGAAATTAATTAATTAATTTTTTTTTTTTCCTCCAATCACATTCAGGTTTTTCAAGTTCGTAAGATGTCGGGTGCCACTTCGGGAAAGATCTTCGCTATGAAGGTCTTGAAGAAGGTGGGCTGTTTGGGTTATCAGGCTGAGATACTTGTCTCGTCTGCCCCTAAGGAACTGCACACTTAACTTCTGTGATATTTATTCTAGAGTTATTCTCTAAGTATTCCCATTGACATGACAATGAGCACAGATTGAACACTGACCTTCTTGTTACAGTAGTATAAAGAACGCACCGGTGTAGTCATTCAGACACGCAGTCAGAAGTGAAGCTGCCGAACACACAACTTCAAATTTTTTGACCGAACAACTTACCATGAAACCTCAGGGTTGTTCGTTTTTGGTAATAGGGGTTCTGTTTATAGTTTGTCTTTATTTACTGTTGCTACCATGCAGGAGCTAAGAGCTCAGATTCCTATTCTACCTCTGTTACTGAGGATGAAGGTGTTTAAACAGGCAACCAGCAGCCAACATCACTGCCAAATGAAACCCAAGGGTCCCGCCTCTTTCCCTCACGTCTTGGAAACCCTCTCGCTAATTGGCGGATCTTTGTCCATCACCATCTAGCATAACCTTCAGAACCACCCCTTTGGATTTCATAGTGCAAGCAGCACAAGTGATTTAGGCTAAACAAGGAAGTGAGTGCGAGAAATCGTAAAGTATGCGTCTTAGAAATAGTTTTCACTAACTTTATATGCGCTAACTCCGAATCAATTGGGTTTTGAATGATATGGTCGCTGTGATGGAACATTTATTTTGATTGCCAATTTTGATTATTTTATTATTTTTATGTATATATATATAAAAAGATGTGAATTTTTCAAAGTCCCATCTAATAGGCCTACAGCTGTAGCAGGCTTTCCTGCCTTGATTTCAAACAACGCTCTCTTCAAGTCCCACTTTGTTGCAGTGTTTCCAGTTTCTACAGTGGGGCAAAAAAGTATTTAGTCAGCCACCAATTGTCAAAGTTCCCCCACTTAAAAAGATGAGAGGCCTGTAATTTTCATCATAGGTACACTTCAACTATGACAGACAAAATGAGAAGAATTTCTTATTTGCAAATTATGGCGGAAAATAAGTATTTGGTCAATAACAAAAGTTAATCTCAATACTTTGTTATATACCCTTTGTTGGCAATTGACAGAGGTCAAATGTTTTCTGTAAGTCTTCACAAGGTTTTCACACTGTTGCTGGTATTTTGGCCCATTCCTCCATGCAGATCTCCTCTAGAGCAGTGATGTTTTGGGGCTGTTGCTGGGCAACACGGACTTTCAACTCCCTCCAAAGATGTTCTATGGGGTTGAGATCTGGAGACTGGCTGGGCCACTCCAGGATGATCAATGGAAACAGGATGCACCGGAGTTCAATTTTGAGTCCCATAGCAAAGGGTCTGAATAGTTATGTAAATAATAGATTTTCACATTTTTTTTTACATACATTTGCAAACGTTTCCCCAATTTTTTTTTGCTTTGTTGTAATGGGATATTGTGTGTAGATTGAGGACATTTAAAAAATATGTGTATGTATGTGAATGAGTAAGGCTGTAACGTAACAAATTGTGGAAAAAGGAAGGGGGTCTGAAAACTTTGTTGCCCGGGCGGTGTGTTTGGGATCATTGTCATGCTGAAAGACCCAGCCACGTTTCATCTTCAATGCCCTTGCTGATGGAAGGAGGTTTTCACTCAAAATCTCACGATACATGGCCCCATTCATTCTTTCCTTTACACGGATCAGTCGTCCTGGTCCCTTTGCAGAAAAACAGCCCCAAAGCATGATGTTTCCACCCCCATGCTTCACAGTAGGTATGGTGTTCTTTGGATGCAACTCAGCATTCTTTGTCCTCCAAACACGACGAGTTGAGTTTTTACCAAAAAGTTATATTTTGGTTGTCATATGGTCAGATGAAATCTCCCAATCTTCTTCTGGATCATCCAAATGCTCTCGAGCAAACTTCAGACGGGCCTGGACATGTACTGGCTTAAGCAGGGGGACACATCTGGCACTGCAGGATTTGACTCCCTGGCGGCGTAGTGTGTTACTGATGGTAGGCTTTGTTACTTTGGTCCCAGCTCTCTGCAGGTCATTCACTAAGGCCCCCCCGTTGTGATCATTTTGACCCCACGGGGTGAGATCTTGCGTGGAGCCCTAGATCGAGGGAGATTATCAGTGGTCTTGCATGTCTTCCATTTCCTAATAATTGCTCCCACAGTTGATTTCTTCAAACCAAGCTGCTTACCTATTGCAGATGCAGTCTTCCCAGCCTGGTGCAGGTCTACAATTTTGTTTCTGGTGTCCTTTGACAGCTCTTTGGTCTTGGCCATAGTGGAGTTTGGAGTGTGACTGTTGGAGGTTGTGGACAGGTGTCTTTTATACTGATAACAAGTTCAAACAGGTGCCATTAATAGAGGTAACGAGTGGAGGACAGAGGAGCCTCTTGAAGAAGTTACAGGTCTGTGAGAGCCAGAAATCTTGCTTGTTTGTAGGTGACCAAATACTTATTTTCCACCATAATTTGCAAATAAATTAATTCTGGATTTTTTTCTCTCTCATTTTGTCTGTCATAGTTGAAGTGTACCTATGAGAGAGGCCCGTAATTTTCCTCATCTTTTTAAGTGGGAGAACTTGCACAATTGGTGGCTGACTAAATACTTTTTTGCCCCACTGTATATGCGGTAGCAATTGAGCCTGGGATGAGGTTATGGAAACTCCTATGTGTGCAGCAGACATTTTCCAGCATTGGTGTTTAGCATGGTTGACTTAATCTGCCGTGTCAGAAACCAGCAATGTGCATGTAAGTGGCTATGAAGCACAGAACCTCACACAAATGACTGACCATGCTCTGCTCTTGTGCTCTGGCTTCTAGTTCTGCCACAGGGCTCCGGCTTAATCCAACTGAAACGGATCTACTATTGGACCCAACGGCTGAAATACAGTATACTGATATAAATGCAACATGGAGCAATTTCAAAGATTTTACTGAGTTACAGTTCATATAAGGAAATCGGTCAATTTAAATAAATTCATTAGGCCCTTAACTATGGGTTTTTTAGGACTGGGCAGGGTGGGCAGCTATGGGTGGGCCTGGGAGGGCATAGGCCCACCCACTTGGGAGGCAGGCCCAGCCAATCAGAAAGTTCTTTATTACAGACAAATACTCCTCAGCACCCCCCCCCCCCCCACACCTCCTCAGACTATCCTGCCAGGTGTGGAGGTCCAGGGATGGCGTGGTTACATGTGGTTGTGAAGCCGGATGGATGTACTGCCAAGTTCTCTAAAATGACATTGAAGGCAGCTTATTGTAGAGAAATTATCATTTAATTCTCTGGCAACCACTTTGGTGGACATACCTGCAGTCATCATGCCAATTGCACGCTGCATCAACTTGAGACATCTGTGGCATTGTTGTGTGACAAAACTGCACGTTTTAGTGGCCTTTTATTGTCCCCAGTACAAGATGCACCTGTGTAATGATCATGCTGTTTAGGCAGCTTCTTGATATGTCACACCTGTCAGGTGGATGGATTATCTTGGTAAAGTAGAAATGCTCACTAACAGGGATGTAAAACAACATTTCTGGGATTTTTTATTTCAGCTCATGAAACATGGGACCATCACTTCATATGTTGTTTATATTTTTGTCCAGAGTGGTTTGAATGTTTTGGATTCCTTTGAGCCAACAAGATTTGCACATGATCTGAACCTGAGGGCGAAGATACCTACATTAATGACATGGCTCAGAGCAGAGAGGTTCCCTCCCTTTACTAAGGCTGGGCTGGGGAAAAAGGGAGAGCAGGGAAATAATCATCTAAACCAGATACCAAATGAGAATTTCCTTCATGCTGTTATGTCTTCAGAGCGTCTGGATCCGGTAGTCAGTTACCTACCATCAAATGCATATCATACCTCAGTTTCTATCTGTAAGAAATGTGTTTCATTTGGGCTGACTAACTTACCATACTATTACCAGGTTATTACCACTTTGTTCTCTGCTGTGAATGTAAAGTGCTACCATTGTTATAATACTGACAATGCTTGACAATCCAAGCCTTGTTTGATCCCTCCAGGCCATGATAGTGCGTAACGCTAAGGACACTGCTCACACCAAGGCAGAGAGGAATATCCTGGAGGAGGTGAAGCACCCATTCATAGTGGACCTCATCTATGCCTTCCAGACAGGGGGCAAGCTGTACCTCATCCTGGAGTACCTTTCTGGTGAGTGGCTGAGGCATGGTGTGTGCGCATACACACAACACAGCGTAGTGTACACGCATTATTCGCGCACACAATGGCAAATAATTAAATGCTGTATTTGTTATTTGTAGGTGGGGAGCTGTTTATGCAATTGGAAAGGGAGGGGATCTTTATGGAGGACACAGCGTGGTAAGTGATCAGTCATGCTGGAGATGTGTATCTGTAGTGTGTAGAATAGATATGAGTTTCTGGACCCTGCAGTCCTCACTCCCATGTGTCAACAGATGGCAGATGAAGGTAGTGATTACGTAGCATAATGTTGAACCATTTCTAGAAGCAGACAAATGTTTAATGTTCGAATCTAGCGATAGAAAGTTGTTTTGTTTTAAACCTATCCCAATTCGTAACTCTTAACTTTAAAAATTCGGAGTTAATGCCTGAACTTAACCTTAAACACAATTTTACGTTTGGAACAACTTTGAAATGTTATGTTTGAGAAACATGGATGAATGTCTAATCCTGACAGAGCTTGTTGGACTTATTCCATGTTTTGTTGTTTCAGCCTGAATTCAAAATTGATTAAATGTATATATTTTCTCACTCCCCATAATGACAAAGTGAAAACATGTTTTTAGAAATTAACACATTTATTGAAAATGAAATGCTTAATTATCTTATTTACGTAAGTATTCACACCCCTGGGTCAATACTTTGTAGAAACACCTTTGTCAGCGATTACAGATCTGAATCTTTCTGGAAAGGTCTTTAATAGCTTACCACACCTGTATTGTCCAACATTTGCCTATTGTTTATTATTTATTTGTTCAAGTAGATTTAGTCAACTGTAACTTGGCCACTCAGGAACATTCACTGTCTTCTTGTTATGCAGCTCCAGTGTAGATTTGGCCTTGTGTTTTAGGTTATTGTCCTGCTGAAAGGTGAATTAATCTCCCAGTGTCTGGTAGAAAACAAACTGAACCAAGTTTCCTCTAGGATTTTTGCCTGTGCTTCGCTCCATTCCGTTTCTATTTTATCTTTAAACTCCCCAGTCCTTAACGATACTCATAATATGATGCAACTACCACTCTGCTTGAAAATATGGGGAGTGTTATTCAGTAATTTGTTGTATTGGATTTTCCCCAAACATAATACTTTGTATTCAGGACAAAACGTTAATTGCTTTGCCACATTTTCTGCAGTATTCAGTGCCTTATTACAAACAGGATGCATGTTTTGGAATATTTTTATTCTGTGCAGGCTTCCATCTTTTCACTCTGTCAATTATGTTAGTATTGTGGAGTAACTATAGTGTTGTTGATCCATCCTCAGTTTTCTCCTATCACAGCCATTACTACTCTGTAACTGTTTTAAATTCACCATTGGCCTCATGGTGAAATCCCTGCTGGTTTCCTCCCTCTCCAGCAACTGAGTTAGGAAGGACTCCTGTATCTTTGTAGTGACTGGGTGTATTGATGCATCATCCAAAGTGTAATTAAGAACATCAAGCTCAAAGGGATATTCAATGTCTGTTTTTATTAAATCTTTTAGGATAGCCATAACAAAGTGGTTGAATACTTATTGACTCGAGACATTTCAGCGTTTACATTTTTTATTTGTCAAATGTCAAACACAATTCCACTTTGACATTATGGGGTATTGTGTGTAGGCCAGTGACAAAACAATCTAAATGCAATCCATTTAAAATTCAGGCTTTAACACCACAAAATGTGGAAAAAGGCAGTTGGAGTCAATTGGAGGTGTACCTGTGGATGTATTTCAAGGCACCTTCAAACTCAGTGTTTCTTTGCTGGACATCATAGGAAAATCAAAAGAAATCAGCCAAGACCTCAGAAAAAAAATTGTAGACCTCCACAGGTCTGGTTCATCCTTGGGAGCAATTACGAAATGCCTAAAGGTACCACGTTCATCGGTACAAACAACAGTACGCAAGTATAAACACCATGGGACCACGCAGCTGTCATACCGCTCAGGAAGGAGACACGTTCTGTCTCCTAGAGATGGACGTACTTTGATGCGAAAAGTGCAAATCAATCCCAGAACAACAGCATAGGACCTTGTGAAGATGCTGGAGGAAACCGGAAGAAAAATATCTATATCTACAGTAAAACGAGTCCTATACCGACACAACCTGACAGGCTGCTCAGCAAGGAAGAAGCCACTGCTCCAAAACTTCCATAAAAAAAGCCTGACTACGATTTGCAACTGCAGATGGGGACAAAGATTGTACTTTTTTGGAGAAATGTCCTCTGGTCTGATGAAACAAAAATAGAACTGTTTGGCCATAATGACCATCGTTATGTTTGGAGGAAAAAGGGGGGTGTTGGCAAGCCAAAGAACACCATCCCAACCGTGAAGCATGGGTGTGGCAGCATCATGTTGTGGGGGTGCTTTGCTGCAGCAAGGACTGGTGAGCTTCACAAAATACATGGCACCATGAGGAAGGAAAATTATGTGGATATATTGAAGCAACATCTCAAGACATCAGTCAGGAAGTTGAAGCCTGTTCGGAAATGGGTCTTCCAAATGGACAATGACTCCAAGCATACTTCCAAAGTTGTCAAAATGGCTTAAGGACAATAAAGTCAAGGTATTGGAGTGGCCATCACAAAGCCCTGACCTCAATCCCACAGAATATTTGTGGGCAGAACTGAAAAAGCATGTGCGAGCAAGGAGGCCTACGAACCTGACTCAGTTACACCAGCTCTGTCAGGAGGTATGGGCCAAAATTCACCCAACTTATTGTGGGATGCTTGTGGAAGGCTACCCAAAACGTTTGACCCAAGTTAAACAATTTAAAGTCAATGCTACCAAATACTAATTGAGTGCATGTAAACTTCTGACCCACTGGGAATGTGATGAAAGAAATAAAAGCTGAAATAAATAATTCTCTCTGCTATTATTCTGACATTTCACATTCTTAAAATAAAGTGATCCTAACTGACCTAAAACAGGGAATTTTTACTAGGATTAAATGTCAGGAATTGTGAAACACATAGTTTAAATGTATTTGGCTAAGGTGTATGTAAACTAGAGGTCGACCGATTATGAGTTTAACGCCGATACCGATTTATTAGAGGACCAAAAAAGCCGGTTCCTATTAATCAGACAAATTAAATAAAAAATAAAGTATTTGTATTTTTTTATTATTTTTAATTTTATTTGTAATAATGACAATTACAACAATACTGAATAAACACTTATTTTAACTTAATACATCAATGAAATCAATTTAGCCTAAACAAATAATGAAACATGTTCAATTTGGTTTAAATAATGCAATAACAAAGTGTTGGAGAAGAAAGTAAAAGTGCTATATGTGCCATGTAAGAAAGCTAACATTTAAGTTCCTTGCTCAGAACATGAGAACATATGAAAGCTGGTGTTTTCAATATTCCCAAGTAAGAAGTTTTAGGTTGTAGTTATTATAGGACTATTTCTCTCTACCATTTGTATTTCATTAACCTTTGACTATTGGATGTTCTTATAGGCACTTTAGTATTGCCAGTGTAACAGTATAGCTTACGTCCCTATTCTCGCTCCTACCTGGGCTTGAACCAGGAACACAACGAGAACAGCCACCCCCGAAGCAGCGTTACCCATGCAGAGCAAGGGGAACAACCACTCTAAGTCTCAGAGCGAGTGACGTTTGAAACGCTATTAGGCTTGAAGTCATAAACAGCTCAATGCTTCGTTGCGAAGAGCTGCTGGCAAAATGCACAAAAGTGCTGTTTGAATACATGCTTACGAGCCGGCTGGTGCCTTTCATCGCCCAGTCAGACTGCTCTATCAAATCATAGACTTAATTATAACATAATAACACACAGAAATACGAGCCGTAGGTCATTAATATGGTCGAATCCGGAAACTATCATCTCGAAAACAAAACGTTTATTCATTCAGTGAAATATGGAACCGTTCCGTATTTTATCTAACGGGTGGCATCCCTATGTCT
Source organism: Oncorhynchus clarkii lewisi (assembly GCF_045791955.1). Lineage (NCBI taxonomy): Eukaryota > Metazoa > Chordata > Actinopteri > Salmoniformes > Salmonidae > Oncorhynchus > Oncorhynchus clarkii. The sequence continues at coordinate 30,536,272 of NC_092156.1, forward strand.
AAATATTCCTGTTACATTGCACAAACTTCAATGTTATGTCATAATTACGTATAATTCTGGCAAATTAGGCAGCCCAAACTATTGCATATACACTGACTCTGCGTGCAATGAACGCAAGAGAAGTGACACAATTTCACCTGGTTAATATTACCTGCTAACCTGGATTTGAGCTAAATATGCAGGTTTAAAAATATATACTTCTGTGTATTGATTTTAAGAAAGGCATTGATGTTTATGGTTAGGTACACATTGGAGCAACGATACTCACAGCATCAATTATATGCAACGCAGGACACGCTAGATAAACTAGTAATATCATCAACCATGTGTAGTTAACTAGTGATTATGATTGAATGATCGTTTTTTTATAAGATACGTTTGATGCTAGCTAGCAACTTACCTTGGCTTACTGCATTCGCGTAACAGGCAGGCTCCTCGTGGAGTGCAATGTAATCAGGTGGTTAGAGCGTTGGACTAGTTAACTGTAAGGTTGCAAGATTGAATCCCCCGAGCTGACAAGGTAAAATTCTGTTGTTCTGCCCCTGAACGAGGCAGTTAACGCATCGTTCCTAGGCCGTCATTGAAAATAAGAATGTGTTCTTAACTGACTTGCCTAGTTAAATAAAGGTGTAAAAAAAATTGGGCCAAATCGGTGTCCCAAAATACCAATTTCCGATTGTTATAACTTGAAATCGTCCCTAATTAATCGGCCATTCCGATTAATCGGTCGACCTCTAATGTAAACTTCCGACTTCAACTGTACTTGATGTAAAAGTTCTGGTTTTTTTTCTGCAGCTTCTATCTGGCAGAGATTTCCATGGCTTTGGGACACCTGCATCTGAAAGGCATCATCTACAGAGACCTGAAGCCAGAGAACATCATGCTCAGCAACAACGGTCACGTCAAGCTCACAGACTTTGGCCTGTGTAAAGAATCAATCCATGACGGCACTGTTACTCACACCTTCTGTGGCACCATAGAATACATGCAAGTTATGGTCCTAATCATTAAACAACAAAAAGTTATTAAGTTATTGTCTGTTGTAAACGTCCCATCTCCTCAGAGCAATACGTACTCTTTTGTTTGAGGAAATTTGTGTTTGGTTGCACATAGGCTTACCTGACTGTCCTCCTCACCCACTCCCCTCCCATCTGTCACTCCAGGGCCCCAGAGATCCTGATGAGGAGTGGACACAACCGGGCTGTAGACTGGTGGAGCCTGGGAGCTCTCATGTACGACATGCTGACAGGAGCAGTGAGTACAACTCTTCTTTCAAGAGAAACATTGATTTTCTTCAAAACGTATGTACTCTGTACAAGACATCAACATTTAATTGATAAATATTTATGTTTAACCTCAGCTGGACACAATGTCAGTATTGTAGTTGGATATACCTTTTATTTTACTCCACAGCCACCATTCACTGGGGAAAACAGGAAGAAGACCATTGACAAAATCTTAAAGTGCAAACTGAACCTGCCACCTTACCTCACACAAGAAGCTAGGGACCTTCTAAAAAAGGTATGGGTGTTAGATGTTCTAATAATAGTGTATTGATGGCATTTCAGGTAGGCTTTGCCTTCTGATTGTTTAATGCTGGGCTGTCCAACCCTGTTCCTGAAGAGCTACCGTCCTGTAGTGCTGAGCGATTTGTTTGAGGTCGGTTCGATTATTCAAAGATAATCACGTTTCTTTTATTTGTTTCATTAAATGTATTATGTGGGTTGAAGGCTGTAACACAGAATTAAAACAATTAAAGTCCCATGATGGTAGTGACTGTCCATTACTGCTCATCACTTATTAACCATAATTTATTGACATTAACTTACTTTAATAAAATATTTCCGTTTTATTTGATAGCTTTATTATTTCATTCCAAGTCATCTCATCTCTATAGAACTGCTGTCTGAACAAAGTCACTATTTTGTAGTTCTTCAAAGTAAATAAGGCATCCTTTTTTTATGAAGGTCTCTTTCGTAGCAGGCATAAAAGAAACACAGACCGGACAAGTAGATGCGCAATGGATTATGGTCATTGTAGTTAATTACCACATTTTTATGCACTAAACTATGTAAAATATTGGCCTGTTGGAAACTACAACTCCCCACTACATAGCACAGTTCAGACTGGATCTGATTTATCTCAAGAGAAACTGTTTAATGTGTGCGTTGAGCTCACAGAAGGGGGGGGGGGGGTGTAACGAAATGGAATTCAAATAATTGAACCTACTATAATTTATAGTTTTCACTCCTACCCCAATCTAGCACACCTGATTCTAGTAATTAGCTGGTTGATATGCTGAATCAGGTTAGTTACAACTGGGTTTGGAGCGCACCTACAGGAGGCTAGCTATTCAGGAACCGTGTTGGAGGACCCTGGTCTAATGTAACACAAGTCAGATCAGATGAAAACCGAGGAGCAGACTTGCATTACCCGTCACTCCCTCTGTTCCAGCTGCTGAAACGCAATGCATCGTTACGGCTGGGGGCAGGCCCAGGAGACTCCTCAGAAATCCAGGTAATACAGTTTAACCTCTTTGATCTCTAGGGGCGCTATTTCATTTTTGGATAAAAAACGTTCCCGTTTTAAGCGCGATATTTTGTCACGAAAAGATGCTCGACTATGCATATTCTTAACAGTTTTTGAAAGAAAACACTCTGAAGTTTCAGAATCTGCAAAGATATTGTCTGTAAGTGCCCCAGAACTCATTCTACAGGCGAAACCAAGATGATGCATCAACCAGGAAATGATCAGAATTTCTGAAGCTCTGTTTTCCATTGTCTCCTTATATGGCTGTGATTGCGCAAGGAATGAGCCTACACTTTCTGTCGTTCCCCCAAAGTGTTAGCAGCATTGTGACGTATTTGTAGGCATATCATTGGAAGATTGACCATAAGAGACTACATTTTCCAAGTGTCCGCCTGGTGTCCCTGCGTCGAAATTGGAGCGTAAAGCCAGGTGCAATTATTTTTCCATTTGAGAGCAAGGAGAAACCAGGCTTCCACGAAGGATATATCATTGAAGAGATATGTGGAAAAACACCTTGAGGATTGATTCTAAACCACGTTTGCCATGTTTCAGTCGATATTATGGAGTTAATTTGGAAAAAAGTTCGCGTTTTGAGGGCTGAATTTTCGTTTTTTTTTTTTTTTTTTTTTTTTTTTTTTTGGTAGCCAAATGTGATGTACAAAACGGAGCTATTTCTAATACACAAAGAATCTTTTTGGAAAAACGGAGCATCTGCTATCTAACTGAGAGTCTCCTCATTGAAAACATCATAAGTTCTTCAAAGGTAAGTTATTTTATTTGAAGGCTTTACTTGTTTTTGTGATAGTTGCCTGCTAAATGCTAACGCTAATGCTAACGCTAATGCTAACGCTAAATGCTACGCTAGCTAGCTACTGTTACACAAATGATTGTTTTCCTATGGTTGAAAAGCATATTTTGAAAATCTGAGATGACAGTGTTGTTAACAAAAGGCTAAGCTTGAGAGCTAGCATATTTATTTCATTTCATTTGCGATTTTCATGAATAGTTAACGTTGCGTTATGGTAATGAGCTTAGGTCTATAAATAGAATCCCGGATCCGGGTTTGGTCGTCGCAACAGGTTAAACAGACCTGTTGTAGGATTAATAGAACGTTGGTGGTGGTAAAAAGAGCAACCTTCATGTGTTGTGGCTTTCTCTGGGAAAAGTAAAGTTATTCTGTCCGCTTCTCCAGAGCCACCTGTTCTTCAGGCATATTAATTGGGATGATCTTCTCGCTCACAAAGTGGAGCCTCCATTCAAGCCTTTTCTGGTGAGCCGTTATTCCTTATTCATAGCATTTCCATTGTGAACAGCACCTGTGCCTACCAAGTCCTCCTTGACCCACAGAGACTAGAGTTTAACCGGTTTCCTCCTTTCCTTCCGTTGCAGCAATCAGCTGATGACGTGAGCCAGTTTGACTCCAAGTTCACTAGCCAGACTCCCGTGGACAGCCCTGATGACTCCACGCTCAGTGAAAGTGCCAATCAAGTCTTCCTGGTAGGCTGCCTACTGCTTACTCTGCACATTCCGTTTGGTCTCGTGTTTGTGCGCGTGTGTTTTACTGTGTGCACGGCTGCACATAAACGGGTAGGCAGAAGCTACACTCTTTGTTTGTTCTCTTTTTGAGAGAGAAGAAAAAAAATAGTTGGTTAATGCATTGCATCTTATTTTTTTTAATGAAACCGATATAGTTTAATGAGTGTTTCATTGCACATCTCCTCCGGCCTATGTTTTGGTTGTGATTGACCATGAGGACAATGACTGTAATCTTCCCTGTGACAACCTCCCCACAGGGTTTTACGTATGTAGCCCCCTCCGTCCTCGAAAACATCAAGGAGAAATTCCCCTTTGAGCCAAAAGTCAGCTCACCAAGAAGGTTTCTGGAAAGCCCAAGAACACCAGTGAGGTAATCATTTTTTTCTGTCTAATTTTCCTCTAAGATTTGTGTAGAAATGGAATTTTCCCATGACGTTGTCCTGCCATCCAGTGGTTGAATCCAGTGTCATTCTGGTACTCGGTTCTACTGGGATTTATCCTCACTGTTAAAATGTCACCATTCTGTCTGCCCTCCCCCAGTCAGTACTATAGTGTACTATTCTAACCTTCCCTGTATCCTCTTCTCTTGGCCCCCCCAGCCCAGTGAGGTTTGCTGTGGGGGACTGCTGGCCCCGGGCCCCCACCCAGGCTGGAACCTCGTCCCTTGGGGGTTTTGGGTCTGGAGACCAGCCCATGGAAGTTGGTGTGGAGCAGATGGCCATTTCCTCAGAGGTGTCTGCCCCCCTGCCTATCAGAAAGCCCTCTGGCAACACCACCACAGGTGGCCCCTTCAAGAAGCAGGCCTACCCCTACCCCATCTCCAAACGGCCCAAGCACCTCCAGATGAATCTATGACACTGCTCCATCTAGAACTTCTTTCCTAAATCCTCCATTCACTTATTTGTTTTATTTTAAGAGACTTATATAAATTAAATAAATGACTGACGGACCGTCGGCACCATTCACCAGCTCCTTCAGACGCACCTTCCATTCCTGCCTGTCCCTCTCTACCCTAGCAGATATGACAAACTATAGGAGCTTCCTGTTAGGGAGAGGAGGAACTAGGGAGAGAACTCCCTCCCACCAATTAGAGCTTTAGTCAGACAGCAAGAGGTCTTGACTACTTCCTTCAGCCCTGTAGAGTATATCTGGAGGAAGAGATGAGAGCAGTGCTGCTAGATGCTGCTGTCAAATTCCGGTGTGCTCCACTGGGCTGGCTTCTCATGACACGCTGGTGCTTTGTACTTTAGGTGAGCGGGGACAGTGTTACTCCTGATGCAGCAGTGCTTTCCCTCACCAGGAGTGAGACATTATTGATCAATGAAACTGGGTAATAGACTTTTAAAGCCTGAGGGTGGAGATGATTTCCCCTTAAATGCCTCTACTTCATTTTTAGAACTTGCTGACGAGGGGTTACAGGATCCATTGTAGCTGAATACAGTAGATGGAGTCAATCACAGTGACACAATGTACACAGAACACAATATTCACTGTAGACTCAGTTATCCTGCTATATATAGTGTATTACGTTCAATTTATAAAAAATATGGAATCAACAATTCCTTTTTCTGCTTTGTCACCTGAACATCCCATCAGGATAAATCTTGTAGAACATATCTGGGCCGTGTTCTGTATGTAGAAAACGTATTGACACTGAGTGAAACAGGAAGGTACAACCTGAACTTGTCCAATGAGAACATTGATTTCCCTGATCCCTACTTAATTAACATGACCCTGAGCCACGTTCAGTTGCCAAGCGTTGTTGTACGTTGCCAATAGAAATGGCATGAATAGAGCTGACATGAACACGCCCCACGTGTGGTGTCATTGATGGAGGGGCAGCTAAAAACACGCCGTGTACTATTTCAGCTGAATGCATCACCTCCTGCCCCACTTATCCTTCAATACCAAATGCTGACTGGATCTCTAGGTAGATGGAAAACCATTTTATGTATGTAGTACGTTTTTGCGTTGAATGTAAACTGACTCGATGCCTTTTCGAGTGTCACTTACTCAGATGACCCACATAAGTTCTCCACGATTATGATGCATGCAGGTTTATTATAATATTATGAACCTATTCTTTTTGGGCGTCTGCCAATTTGTGATTGTCAGAGACCAACCGAGAGCTTGTCTTTTTTTAATTGAAAGAAGCAAAGCATTGAGGCCAAATTCTCGTCACCACTGCCTTTTAGTGTTTAGCTAATCGCCAGGTTGCATTTTTCTAATAGTGTACCTGGCTAGGTGCTTCATGGATGCTTCCCTCAGTCTTTATGCAGCCTTGGTGATATCAGTAGGGCTAGTACCTCTGATTCCATTTTATCTAGGGATTGTTTGAAATATGGTGTGACTTGAAGCTTATGTATGCATATATGTGGTCTTTAACTGTCTTAGCCTCTGGAGAAAAGCCATTTGATCCTCCTCTTCCCCAAACAGGAACATTTGTCACATTAATAATAATCCAATCATACGGTTCAGTCTAGAGGAAGGCAGCATGCTTCCTGAGACCTCAACTTGAAATGATTCCTTTCTGTCTAGAGATGTAACAATATTTGCTTCAGTGAGTTTAGATACTGTAGTTTCCCCCCACCGTGGAGCTATCAGATTCACATGACCAAGATAACGATCATGTTTAAGTGTGTGTCTGTGATTTGATAAACTTGAAAATATGCCTCATTCAATAAGCAAACAATTGTACTATTCTGTATATTTTTGAACCAGGCAGTTTCATTTGGGTCGTTCTCTGGAATCTGTTAGGCCTACGTCATGACTGATAGGTTTGTAGAGGGACACACAAGTCCTTTTCAATACAATTGAATGTGTATCCTGACAAAGGATTTCCTATTCCAAGACAGGTTTATTCAAGTATACATTTTCACCCCCTTGTCAGTGAAGGAATGGACAAATTGCTTTGGCTTCAGGTTCCATTGGAGAGGATGTTGGGTGTGCTTCAGAACAACTTTCACCCCACAGTGACCATGGCTTACCTTTTTTTGAATATATTTATAATCCAACTTCTGTTTTATTTTTTATAAGTGCCATTTATATATTTTCCACTGCATCAGTCACACTATGCAACCAATGTATTTATGTATTTTACTATGTTATGTATGTGTTAAGTATATGTTTTTTCCAATGAATCTGTTTTGAGAAACCTCAAAATGCAGCAGTTCTTTAGTTTGGAATAAAGAATGTCTTAATATGTAAGTTGCAAAATAGAATCCTATTGTACGAGGGACAAGTTCAGAAAGTCAGGTGCAAAATAGAATCCTATTGTACGAGGGACAAGTTCAGAAAGTCAGGTGCAAAATAGAATCCTATTGTACGAGGGACAAGTTCAGAAAGTCAGGTGCAAAATAGAATCCTATTGAAGTTCAGAAAGTAACTTTTTGATCATCTTGTGCCGGCTTCTTTAATTCTGAAAACGTGATATTTAATAGGATGCCTGCAGCGTTTTGAAACATGGGCAGTTTAGGTGTGTGTGACGAAAAATAGTCACTGATGCAAAAACGAATGGGGGGGGGTTGGGGGATGTGCCTTTCTTGAAGAAATTGCATGTATTTTCAGATGGGTATGGAATGTTCGTTACTGAGGAAGATGATTAGACCATATGTTTCTGTCTCTAGTGGTATAGGGTCTTTGATGAAGTGGTTTTCTGTGCTGCTCTAACCTGTTGATACTGAAATGATCTGAATGATACTGATCTGAGTGATTTCTCTCAAGTGGTTTCAGAGCTTGAGGACCTTTTTATAGTTCAGTGTTCAACTGAAACAAAATGAGTGAGTGTTTGGGAACATGAATATGATTGATCTTCTCATTAGAAGACTGCTGCAAACAGTTAATCAGAGTCAATATTTCACCCCTATATTTATTCCTAGACATTTCAGGGGGTTTGGATGTTGATATGTAAGTGGATGGATGTGAGCAAAATAAAAAGCATTACTGAGTTGAAGACTGAAAGTGATTATAGTGCAACCTGGATGGAATATGCAACCCCAAAGTTACTGCTCAACTCATAACAGCAGTTGCACAGGAATGACCAAAAGGAACACTGACTTATGGTAAGTGTGATTGTGGTCATCTAGTTGTGCTAAATATCAAGCTGTGTCTTCTGACATTTTTCTTCAGTGAAAGTTGTAATTGTCATAGGAAATCCTGAATAAATAGCCTGAAATTCTTCATTTACATTGCACTGCAGATGTCGGCTGAATAGGAAATTACCTTCATATGTCAACCATGCATCAACATGGATCTTCTGTGGTACAGATTGAATCCTGTCCCTAGGTTGCCTTGACCCAAGACTAGTTATTGGCTGCAGTGCCTCAGAGCTAAGCACAGGAAACATGGTTAAGAACCAAACTAAAATGACTGTCACTACCTGAACAGATGTGAACTCACCCAAATGTTGAATAAATGCCCAAATATATTTTTTTTTTACTGAACCACTGTTCATATAAGGAAATCGGTCAACTGAAATCAATTAATTAGGCCCTAATCTATGGGTTTATGATTGGGCAGGGGCGCAGCCATGTGTGAGCCTGGGAGGGCATAGAACCAGCCAATCAGAAAGGGCTTTTTTTACAGACAGAAATACTCATTTTTTTACTGAACCACTGTTCATATAAGGAAATCGGTCAACTGAAATCAATGAATTAGGCCCTAATCTATGGGTTTATGATTGGGCAGGGGCGCAGCCATGTGTGAGCCTGGGAGGGCATAGAACCAGCCAATCAGAAAGGGCTTTTTTTACAGACAGAAATACTCATCAGTTTCATCACCTGTATGGGTGGCTGGTCTCAGATGATCCCACATGTGAAGAAACCGGATGCGGAGGTCCTAGGCTGGCGTGGTTATATGTGGTCTGGTTGTGAGGCCGGTTGGAGGTACTGCCAAATTCTAAAAAACAACGTTGGAGGCCGCTTATGGAAGAGAAATGAACACTAAATTCTCTGGCAACAGCTTTGGTAGATATTCCTGCAGTCAGCATGCCCTCAACTTGAGACATCTGTGGCATTGTGTTGTGTGACAAAACAGCACATTTTATTGTCCCCAGCACAGGGTGCATCTGTGTCATGAACATTCTGTTTCATCTGCATGTTGATATGACACACCTGTCAGGTGGATGGATTATTTTGGTAAAGGAGAAATGCTCACTAACAGGGATGTTAACAAATTTGTGCACATAATTTGAGAGAAATAAGCTTTTTGTGTGTTTGGAACATTTCTGGGATCTTTTATTTCAGCTCATGAAACATGGGACCAACACTTACCAGGTTGTGTTTATATGCCTTCAGTTCACTTCTATGGCAGGCCTAATGGAACATTAGATAATATGGTACATATGTTTCATGTTACTGTGAATTCCTCCTGAGAACAGTATGTGAACAGGGACAGGCTAGATTGATGCTTTTCTGTGTGTCCCTCAGACCTCTGCACACTTCATTTTAATGATGAATGGATTGTCAATAACTGAAAGACAAAGTTGGTTCATAACAAGCTTAAACATTGTGTATTATATCATGATTAAATGTAATACGACCAGAGCCAATTTGCATCTAGGCTATAGTTGAAAATAAAAGGAATTTTATATATTTAATTTCATTTGTTGATTGAACAACTTTATGCAAGAAAAAAAATGAAATTATTTCACTACATAGTTAAATGTGATAAAATAAATGGATTCTCCCAGTCTTTGGTTTTCAAAAAGGATGTAACCGTCATCACTTTAGAAAAATATTTTAAGGATCGAAGCAAATCTCATTTATCATCTGGAAAACAAATGTAAAAAAATCTGACTTCATTTGAAAATAATAAATCCCCAAAATTAAGAACTTCTTAAATAGCAACCTTGGTGTTTATTATTGTATCTCAATGTGTTGATTACATTTTGTTCTTTAACCACTACTAGTCTGAGTGCCTGTATCAGACACAGAATGGCATCCCCTTTGCAACACGCTGTCAGTTTGTGCTGTCTTGCCAACTCCTATGGTCAATGGCAAACACAGATGTGGTAAAAGGCTATTCCCCGACAGCTGGCCTAATAAAGAGGCTGTCTGGTCAGTTTTTTTTAGGCTGGCTGTGAAAACATCATGATAAAAAAAAATCTAAACGTTTGAAAAGAAAAGGAACTAAAAACAGCACTAGAGGGCATGCAGAGAGAGAACTACCATCAGTCAGTCGTGTAGAAAAGTGACAGTCGGAGAGGGAGTTACAGTTGCAGCAGTAACAGTAACATGCCAAGGTGCTGAATGCATCCCAATCCTATTGCAAATATTATGCGCCCTTACTGACGTTGGCCAGTAGTAGGCACAGCCCTTAATGAATGGAGAAACAGTGTGGTCATCAGCTTCACAAGCCAATGATGAGTGGAGTATTGCTGTTAATACAACTGTCATTCACACATCGCAAACAGTGTCTTAAGAGTCTCCACTTCTTTCCTCCATTGTCTCCTTCCCTCAGTAGATTTGGAGGTAAGGTGACGTGGCACCGTCCCTCCACTTGTGGACCTTGTCTGTGATGGCCGTGCAGCAGAGTGGACACATCTTCTCCCGGTTGAACCAGAGAGCAATGCACTCGTCACAAAAAATGTGCTGTTGTTGAAGAGAGAATAAACAGGCATTCTTTATCCAACCATGTGCAGAATCAAAAGGAACACAATGAGTATCCCCTTGTGTAGCTGGAATATTGAAATCAAACTATAATGTGTAACTACACAGTAGGAGTAAAGAAAAGTCAGTAATATTAGTGTTTTCCATCTCATGGATGAGTGGTGTCTCACCTGACACAGGAGGGCCCTTGGGTCTCTGTACTCTGCCTGACAGATAGGACAGATGTCCCCAGCCTCACTGCACTGGCTCCTGGTGGCTGCTGCCCCCGTGTGCTGAGGAGGAGGAACAACCCACAAAGTCATCCAAACTCCTTACAAGTGTCGCCATTATACTTACATGATACACATGATCTACACATGAGCAAGACTGTTCAAGACAGTAGTCACTTGTCAGTCAACCCACATACCACCACTAAGGAAACAGTTAACATGTTGATGTATTTAAAATACTGTACCTCGCCACTGAGAAATATCCTCACAGTTTTCTGGAAAGACCCCCACTGTCCATACAATCCTAAAAGCTACACTTAAAAAGTAAGAGTTTAGTACATTTAAACAAAAGGTGAAAAAAAATACAAATTTAGCCGTTTTCAGAATTTCCACTACTAAGGAGCCACTTCAAAGCATACATCTTTGATAAATGCAATGTGATGCAGTCATAAGGTCAGTCACCTTGAGTATGAAGTAGACCAAAGCCAGCAGAACTCCCAGGGTGAGGCCAGTATTTCCATCCACTTTCTGGTAGGTGACCAGGTAGCGGAACCATAGGGGGGTGGGAGCCACAGCCTGGTACACCTGGCCCACCTCTTCAGTCAGCATGTACCACAGTCCCTGGGGACAGACAAAGGCATAAATGAATGCTTTCTCTCCATAACTTTTGGGCCGCCAAAATGCTGGTAGAACCTACAGTTAATTCGGAAAGTATTCAGACCCCTTGACTTTTTCCACATTTTGCTATGTTACAGCCTTATTCTAAAAATGGATGAATCCCCCCCCCCCCCCCTCCCCCCTTATCTACACACAATACCCCATAAAGACAAAGGAAACGTTTAAAAAAAAAATTCTAGCAAAAAACTGAAATATCACATTTACATAAGTATTCAGACTCTTTACTCAGTACATCGTTGAAGCACCTTTGGCAGCGATTACAGCCTCGAGTCTTCTTGGGTATGGCGCTACAAGCTTAGCACACCGGTATTTTGGGAGTTTCTCCCATTCTTCTCTGCAGATCCTCTCAAACTCGGTCAGGTTGAATGGGAGCGTCGCTGCACAGCTATTTTCAGGTCTCTTCATGTTCAAATCGGGTTCAAGTCCGGGCTATGGCTGGGCCACTCAAGGACATTCAGAGACTTGTCCCGATGCCACTCCTGCGTTGTCTTGGATGTGTGCTTAGGGTTGTTGTCCTGTTGGAAGGTGAAACTTCACCCCAGTCAGAGGTCTGGAGCAGGTTTTCATCAAGGATCTCTCTAGCTCTCTGTACTTTGCTCCAGTCATCATCTCCCAGTCTCTGCCTCTGAAAAACATCCCTACAGCATGATGCTGCCACCACCTGCACACTTGGCATTCAGGCCAAGGAGTTCAGTCTTGGATTCATCAGACTAGAGAATCTTGTTTCTCATGGACAGAGTCCTTTAGGTGCCTTTTGGAAAAATCCAAGTGGGCTGTTATGCCTTTTACTGAGAAGTGGCTTCAGTCTGGCCACTCTACCATAAAGGCCTGATTGGTGGAGTGCTGCAAAGATGGTTGTTCTTCTGGAAGGTTCCCCCATCTCCACAGAGGAACTCTGATCACTCTGACAGAGTTCCATCGGGTTCTTGGTCACCTCCCTGACCAAGGCCCTTCTCCCCTGACTGCTCAGTTTGGCCGGACGGCCAGCTCTAGGATGGTCTTGGTGGTTCCAAACTTCTTCCATGTAAGAATGATGGAGGCCACTGTGTTCTTGGGGACCTTCAATGCTGCAGAATTGGTTTTGGTACCCTTCCCCAGATCTGTACCTTGACACAATCCTGTCTCGGCGCTCTAAGGATAATTCCTTCGACCTCATGGCTTGGGTTTTTCTCTGACATGCACGGTCAACTGTGGGACCTTATATAGACAGGTGTGTGCCTTCCCAAAGCATGTCCAATCAATTGAATTGACCACAGGTGGACTTAAATCAAGTTGTAGAAACATCAAGGATGATCAATGGAACAGGCTGCACCTGAGTTCAATTTCGAGCCTCATATTAAAGGGTCTGAATATTTACATAAATAAGGTATTCAAAAAAAACGTTTTTGCTTTGTCATTATGGGGTATTGTGTGTAGATTGATGAGGAAAATGTTTCATTTAATCAATTTTAGAATTAAGCTGTAACGTAACAATTTGTGCTGCAATTTCTATTTCAGTTCTTCACAGTGGAGACTAGAGCAATCTGTCACCTGTATCTGGCAAGAGCGAATGAGCATAGCCTACTTGTAGTCACAACTGGAGAGAGCATCCTTCCATCTGTGACAGAAAAATTAACAATTGTATTGTGGATCAATAAAGCTGTATTGTATTTCTTCGTTACCTGGACTCTGTAGGTCACCAGGTTAGAGGGAAGCAGTAGGATAAGGCACTTAAACCCCATGATGAGGAACTTGAGTGTGAAGTTGGTGATGCCCACCACCCATAGGACCTCCCAGAAACCTAGGGGCTCAACAGCTGGGTTTAGGAAGATGAGGCTGAGAACGAGGGAAAGATGTGGATTACATATTATGCTCCTGATGATTTTAATGTTGGTTTATTTTGTGTATTATGTCAACCGCAAATGTCCAATGTGTATCCAATAAGGTTTTCCTATTCTATTGTATTCGGTTTTCTGCTCTGGGCCCGGTTTCCTAAAAGCATCTTAAGGCTAAGTTCATCGTTAGAACTTCAGTAGCAGCATTGTTAAATCTCTGAGCGGTTTCCCAAAATAATTGTTACTAAAGTTGCACTTGACAAATCTTGTTATAGAACAGCTGTGCTTCGTTAGATTAGTTTTTTCCTTACCATGTCACTTTATACACTGAAGACCTCCACTAAACATAGAATCAATATGTTTCTGTCTCTCTGTGACCACTGATAACTTCACAACAAAGTTGCCTACAAATACAAAGTTGCCAATGTCGAAGGATATAAAGATGATTCAAATGAAAACAGATGATTGAATTAAAAGATGAATAGCTTACAGTATATGCTACAGGCCTATATCATTTAAAATGTTTAAATCAATTTCATGTTCATTCAACTGAGTTCTATTTAGCTAATTGGAGGCTAATGTTAAATTTTTGACTCATTTCATGATGTGTAACATGTGCGCATTGTGGCGGAAAATCTTGATTTAGTGCATTATTGTAGGGTAAGCATTAGAATAAGCCGCCTCAATATCGGCAGTCAAAGGTGATATCTTTCTAGGAGCTGCTCCGTCGTCAGTATTGTGGAAAAACTTGAATGTTAAGGTAAGATTTGAATGGATAAAGCTGATCCAAGAGCAGCTCTGCCTTTCCTTCGGTCCTATCAGTATCGACACAGGCCTCAACGACGTATTTAGCGAACGTTCTCGGAAATCACGTTATTTATTTTTTATTTTTACCTTTATTTAACTAGGCAAGTCAGTCAAGAACAAATTCTTATTTTCAATGACGGCCTAGGGTTAACTGCCTGTTCAGGGGCAGAACGACAGATTTGTACCTTGTCAGCTCGGGGGTTTGAACTTGCAACCTTCCGGTTGCTAGTCCACCGGTCTAACCACTAGGCTACCCTGCCGTCCCGTTACATCTTCGGCCTTTGTAGGAAAGACGTATCACTTAAAAACACTTGTAAACCATATTCCATTGCTATCGGGAAGTTGGGCCCAGGTCTACTCTGGTAAGGGAAGTAAGGGGAAACGGAAGTGTCTCACCAATAGTAAAGTGTCTCAGTGAGAAAAGTGTAGTAAAGCAGGAGTGTGGAGGACGCCAGGAAGAGGAGCAGCCATACGCACTTTATCTTTGACCGACGATCCTGAGGAGATACATGAAGGATCATATTCAGAGGTTTGAAACACTGATGTAGAAATGAATGAAGAAAGAGTGTTACTGTTAGTGACTTACCTGAAGACAGACTTGGGTTTGAATGTTCTTATTCACATAAAGAAAAGTTGTAAATAAGCCAACTCCAACAGCTAGACCTGCAACAATGTCATGAATGATATTTCTTTCAAACTAACTTGAGATAAATAAAAAGTTGTTCCTGACTGTATATGCTATGTTATTGTTGCCCGACACTTACCTAGGGCATGTTGGATGACCAGTTTAGCACAAAGGATGATTATGAAAGGAAGACTCTTCTGAACCCAGCGGAAGAGGTAGCGCAGCTCCAAGAATGAGGTGCTGGGCTCCCCTGACTCCAGATCAGCATCAGCCGGGTCCACCTCACTGGGCTCACTGTGGGAGTGCTGGTGTCCCCCACCATGTGAATGAGAGTGGCTGTGGGAACTGGTTCTGGAACTGGCTCTAGACCTACGGGATGACGCCCCTACTCTACATGACTCCCAGGACCCGCTGGAGAGGATAGGTACCCGGACCGCTCCACTAGTCTCCGGGACAGCAGAGCCCCCTGTAGTCCCTGCTGGTGTCCTGGTCAGTAGCGTCAGAGACAAACCATGTCCTGCCTGATGGACACCCAGCTCACTGGAGTTAGGCTGCATCACAGTTGAGGATACCCTCGATTTCAACGTTCTTTTGGAATCACTCCTTCAACAAATAAATCGTTAGAGGTTAAGGAGGAAAGACAAGATACCATGTGGTTATAAATGTGCAGATGCTAGCTAACAATCTAGCGGACTTTTTCAAGCTATGTTCGCTAGCTAGGCATAGCTACAGTAACTTACAGGTTGTTGACAGCATAAACAAATAGTGATGCAGCCTAGTAATATTACTTTGGCTGGTTAAATGACAGTCAGATTCAGGACGGAGTTTTCATCAATATACACTTTTGTATTTGGTCTATCTAGCAACTGTTTTCTCTTTTGTTTACATTTAGGGAGTGACAGTTAGCTAGCTAACGTACATGAGTAGCTAGCGAAACAGCTAGCTAACATTAAACTGTGTCGTTAACTGTGGCAAGCTGTCAGATCAACATTACAATTGACAGCTTTTTGACAAATATAAATATCATGAAGAGGTTGTTGACCGTGTTGGCACTGATTACATGATTTTAAAAAGGACCCTTACTTCACCAAGTAAGTAGACTGAAAACACATATTTACAGCAACGACCTGGGGAATAGGTTCTGCATGGGAGAGGGGGGGGATGAATGAGCCACCTGGAACATGATAGAGATGGCAGTTATCTAACAGTACAGTAGTTAGCTTTCGGGTGATAGATCTTTGCCAAACGGCTAACGTTAGCAGCTAGCTAGGCTATTGTTGTTATAACGTTTCTTTAGCAATGCAAGCAGAAATGTTTAAAATACCTGTCATACTGAGTCTAGAGTTTCATGACAAGCCACCGTTCTCCATCGAATAATCTGTCCAAACCCCAAAATTGAACGAAAATAAAAGAAACAAACTAAAAGAAAACTAATTCGCAAGTTAAACCATAATCCTATCGTTTGGGAGCATAGAGCTAGATAGAGGACTCATCTTTATATCTGTGCCATTATTCGCCTTATGTAGCCCCGCCCACTTGACCCAGTTCCATTCTGATTCGATTGTATTTCCGTTTCACAACTTCCGTCAACGCTAGCTAATAATATAAAACCGCACATCATTAACACGTCTTAACAAATAAACAAAAACATGGCTCACATTTGGGAACACACACACATGGCTATTTGGAGGTCGGATGATAACCATAGACCACCCTTCCATGATTAATTGATAAAATTGCCTGAAATTACGTATGGGTACATTTGAATTACGTCGTGCTCACCTTGGGAGTGGATGGTTCCACTATGAAAAATTACAAGACTACAGACGCCTATCAGTACCTCCACAGTGGGAATGTGAGCCGAGTTCTTATTCACCAGGATGGGAAAAGGATTGATATTTTTGAAGGCAGATGTTCAGGCCAGCCAATCAAGCAGCTCTTACCACACTGCTTGGGTACCTTTCCAACAACAGTTAAAAAAATATATATATTTCACCTTTATTTAACCAGGTAGGCTAGTTGAGAACAAGTTCTCATTTGCAACTGCGACCTGGCCAAGATAAAGCATAGCAGTGTGAACAGACAACACAGAGTTACACATGGAGTAAACAATTAACAAGTCAATAACACAGTAGAAAAAAAGAGAGTCTATATACATTGTGTGCAAAAGGCATGAGGAGGTAGGCGAATAGTTACAATTTTGCAGATTAACTCTGGAGTGATAAATGATCAGATGGTCATGTACAGGTAAAGATATTGGTGTGCAAAAGAGCAGAAAAGTAAATAAATAAAAACAGTATGGGGATGAGGTAGGTAAAAATTGGGTGGGCTATTTAGCGATAGACTATGTACAGCTGCAGCGATCGGTTAGCTGCTCAGATAGCAGATGTTTGAAGTTGGTGAGGGAGATAAAAGTCTCCAACTTCAGCGATTTTTGCAATTCGTTCCAGTCACAGGCAGCAGAGAACCGGAACGAAAGGCGGCCAAATTAGGTGTTGGCTTTAGGGATGATCAGTGAGATACACCTGCTGGAGCGCGTGCTACGGGTGGGTGTTGCCATCGTGACCAGTGAACTGAGATAAGGCGGAGCTTTACCTAGCATGGACTTGTAGATGACCTGGAGCCAGTGGGTCTGGCGACGAATATGTAGCGAGGGCCAGCCGACTAGAGCATACAGGTCGCAGTGGTGGGTGGTATAAGGTGCTTTAGTAACAAAACGGATGGCACTGTGATAGACTGCATCCAGTTTGCTGAGTAGAGTGTTGGAAGCTATTTTGTAGATGACATCGCCGAAGTCGAGGATCGGTAGGATAGTCAGTTTTACTAGGGTAAGTTTGGCGGCGTGAGTGAAGGAGGCTTTGTTGCGGAATAGAAAGCCGACTCTAGATTTGATTTTAGATTGGAGATGTTTGATATGAGTCTGGAAGGAGAGTTTACAGTCTAGCCAGACACCTGGGTACTTATAGATGTCCACATATTCTAGGTCGGAACCATCCAGGGTGGTGATGCTAGTAGGGCGTGCGGGTGCAGGCAGCAAACGGTTGAAAAGCATGCATTTGGTTTTACGTAGAGACGGCTGGAGACGGCTGGATGCACGTGCATCGCTGACATTGGAAAGTCAAATAACATTGAAAAGACAAATAATTTCACAGCCAGTAGCACCCCAGGTAAAATTGGACTGAAAGGAATATTTATTTGTGGCTGTACCATTTTAATCTATTTAAACTGATGTGTGTCTCTTCTGTTCAATGCTTTCTAACTTCATATAATAACTTATATAGATTCTCTACTCTTTCCCAGTCACATGGAGAGCATGTCAATTACAACTGCCAGAAGTGCCTGTCCTTCTACAATGAAATTGTGAAACTTAACCCAACCCATTTGACTGCTTTGGAACAGATCACAAAGGAGCAGAGTGCCTCACACTTGTGGCAGGACTTAAGGAAGCTTTGAGTCACTGCAAGCTCAGCCACGGAGGTCCCTGTCAGGGAATCCACCAACCCTGGTAAGTTTCTCCAGGAGCTTCTGTATCCCAGGTTCCGAGGGAATGTAGCCACAGGAAAGATAATGAGCTGATGGCCTCCCAGTGTCTGGAAGACTGTGAATACTCTGTGGACCACAGTGTTGAAGAGCCATGGCTATCCGAGTGCTGAAATCCAAGGTGCTGTTGGAGATCTAGTGTCCTGTCATGGGGAAGGGCTGTGATTCTTTGGATGATGTCTTCAATGGGAAAGCCAGTTTAAAGATGGCGCCGGAGGGGATGGCTGCCATCTTATCGGCTCTTAACAAATCATGTTATTTTGTTTGTTTTTTCGCGTTGTTCGTAACTTGTTTTGTACATAATGTTGCTGCTACCGTCTCTTATGACCGAAAAGAGCTTCTGGACATCAGAACTGCGATTACTCACCTCAGATTAGATAAAGAGTTTTTCTTCAATGGGTCGGATGGGAGGGAGATACTACAAACACCCGACCAGGGTCAGATACCCGAAACTGAGATTTTGCGAAATAAGACCAGGGTGCCTTGTTGAGGATCAGGCGACGAGTGGCTAATCTGCCTTTGCCTTCTGTCCTGCTAGCTAACGTTCAGTCTCTGGAAAATAAATGGGACGAACTGAAAACACGTATATCCTATCAACGGGACATTAAACGCTGTAATATCTTATGTTTCACCGAGTCGACGACATTAAGAACATACCGCTGGTGAGTTATACACTCTATTGGCAGGATAGAACAGCAGCCTCTGGTAAGACATGGGGCGGGTGTAACGGCTGTCGTCGGTGGAAGAAGGTGAGGACCAAGGTGCAGCGTGGTAAGTGTTCATGATTTTTAATATAATCAAAACAGAACACTAAACAAAATAACAACTAGGAAAAAAGAAACAAACGAAACAGTCCTGTCTAGTGAATACACACAAAACAGAAAATAAACACCCATGAAACACAGGTGGAAAAAGGCTACCTAAGTATGATTCTCAATCAGAGACAACTAACGACACCTGTCTCTGATTGAGAACCATACCAGGCCAAACTCAAAAACCAACATAGAAAAACAAACATAGACTGCCCACCCCAACTCACGCCCTGACCATACTAAAACAAAGACAAAACAAAGGTACCCCCCCCCACCCCCAAAGGTGTGGACTCCAGCCGCAAAACCTGAACCTATAGGGGAGGGTCTGGGTTGGGCGTCTGTCCGCGGTGGCGGCTCTGGTGCGGGATGTGGACCCCACTCCACCATAGTCCTTCTCCGCCTCTCTACC
Organism: Oncorhynchus clarkii lewisi; assembly: GCF_045791955.1. Classification (NCBI taxonomy): domain Eukaryota; kingdom Metazoa; phylum Chordata; class Actinopteri; order Salmoniformes; family Salmonidae; genus Oncorhynchus; species Oncorhynchus clarkii. Next base: position 30,555,839 of record NC_092156.1, read on the forward strand.
CGCCTCCGTGGCCTCTTTAACGCGGCGCCCCTCGCCGCCGATCTCGGACTGGAGACCCAAGCCACGGGTCCCGAATGGACGGGAGATTCCGGCAGCACCGGACGGACGGGAGATTCCGGCAGCACCGGAGTGAATGGCGATTCTGGCAGCTCCTGGCTGACTGACGGTTCTGGCAGCTCCTTGCTGACTGACGGATCTGGCAGCTCCTGGCTGACTGATGGCTCTGGCAGCTCCTGGTTGACTGACGGCTCTGGCAGCTCCTGGTTGACTGACGGCTCTGGCAGCTCCTGGCTGACTGGCAGCTCTGGCAGCTCAGGACAGACTGGCGGCTCTGGCAGCACAGGACAGACTGGCGGCTCTGGCAGCACAGGACAGACTGGTGGCTCTGGCAGCTCAGGACAGACTGGTGGCTCTAGCAGCTCAAGACAGACTGGCGGCTCTGGCAGCTCAGGACAGACTGGTGGCTCTGGCAGCTCAAGACAGACTGGCGGCTCTGGCAGCTCAGGACAGACTGGCGGCTCTGGCAGCTCAGGACAGACTGGCGGCTCTGGCAGCTCAAGACAGACTGGCGGCTCTGGCAGCTCAGGACAGACTGGCGGCTCTGGCAGCTCAGGACAGACTGGCGGCTCTGGCAGCTCAGGACAGACTGGCGGCTCTGGCGGCTCAGGACAGACTGGTGGCTCTGGCAGCTCAAGACAGACTGGCGGCTCTGGCAGCTCAGGACAGACTGGCGGCTCTGGCAGCTCAAGACAGACTGGCGGCTCTGGCAGCTCAGGACAGACTGGCGGCTCTGGCAGCTCAGGACAGACGGGAGACTTTGGAAGCTCAGGACAGACGGGAGACTCTGGCAGCTCAGGACAGACGGGAGACTCTGGCAGTGGGAGACTCTGGCAGCGGGAGACGGGAGACTCTGGCACCGCTGGACAGACGGGAGACTCTGGCAGCGCTGGAGAGGAGGAAGGCTCTGGCAGCGCTGGACAGGCGGGAGCACCTGTAGGGAGAAGACAGAGAGACAGCCTGGTGCGGGGGGCTGCCTTTAAACATCTTGGAAAATTCCAGAAAGAAATGTCATGGTTTTAGAAGCTTCTGATGGACATCATTTGAGTCAATTGGAGGTGTATCTGTGGATATATTTCAAGGACTACCTTCAAACGCAGTGCCTCTTTGCTTGACATCATGGGAAAATCCAAAGAAATCAGCCAAGATTTAAAAGAAATTGTAGACCTCCACAAGTCTGGTTCATCCTTGGGAGCAATTTCCAAATGCCTGAAGGTACCACATACATCTGTACAAACAATAGTATGCAAGTATAAACACCATCGGACCACGCAGCTGTCATATCCCGCTCAGGAAGGAGACGCGTTCTGTCTCCTAGAGATGAACGTACTTTGGTGCGAAAAGTGCAAATCAATCCCAGAACAACAGCAAAGGACCTTGTGAAGATGATGGAGGACACAGGTACAAAAGTATCTATATCCACAGTAAAATGAGTCCAATATCGACGTAACCTGAAAGGCCGCCCAGCAAGGAAGAAGCCACTGCTCCAAAACTGCCATAAAAAAGCCAGACTACGGTTTGCAACTGCACATGGGGACAAAGATTGTACTTTTTGGAGAAATGTCCTCTAGTCTGATGAAACAAAAATAGAACTGTTTGGCCATAATGACCATCGTTATGTTTGGAGGAAAAGGGGGACGCTTGCAAGCCGAAGAACACCATCCCAACCGTGAAGCACGGGGGTGGCAGCATCATGTTGTGGAAGTGCTTTGCTGCAGGAGGGACTGGTGCACTTCACAAAATAGATGGCATCATGAGGCAGGAAAATTAGGTGGATATATTGAAGCAACATCTCAAGACATCAGTCAGGAAGTTAAAGCTTGGTCGCAAATGGGTCTTCCAAATGGACAATGACCCCAAGCATACTTCCAAAGTTGTGGCAAAATGGCTTAAGGACAATAAAGTCAAGGTATTGGAGTGGCCATCACAAAGCGCTGACCACAATCCCATATAATATTTGTGGGCAGAACTGAAAAAGTGTGTGCGAGCAAGGAGGCCTTACAAACCTGACTCAGTTACTCCAGCTCTGTCAGGCGGAATGGGCCAAAATTCACCCAACTTATTGTGGGAAGCTTGTAGAAGGCTACCTGAAGAGTTTGACCCAAGTTAAACAATTTAAAGGCAATGCTACCAAATACTAATTGAGTGTATTTAAACTTCTGACCCACTGGGAATGTGATGAAATAAATAAAAGCTGAAATAAATCATTCTCTCTAAAAGTTATTCTGACATTTCACATTCTTAAAATAAAGTGGTGATCCTAACTGACCTAAGACAGGGATTTTTTTACTAGGATTAAATGTCAGGAATTGTGAAACACTGAGTTTAAATGTATTTCGCAAAGGTGTTTGTAAACTTCCGACTTCAACTGTAAGTAAACAACAGCTGGTGCACAATATCTAAGGAAGTCTCGGTTTTGCTCGCCTGAGGTAGAGTATCTCATGATAAGCTGTAGACCACAATATCTACCAAGAGAGTTTTCATCTGTATTTTTCGTAGCTGTCTACATACCACCACAGACCGATGCTGGCACTAAAACCGCACTCAATGAGCTGTATACCGCCATAAGCAAACAGGAAAACGCTCATCCAGAGGATGGCGCTCCTAGTGGCCGTGGACTTTAAAGCAGGGAAACTTAAATCAGTTTTACCTGATTTACAATCAGCATGTTAAATGTGCAACCAGAGGGGGAAAACATTCTAGACCACCTTTTCTCCACACACGGAGGTCTCCCTCACCCTCCATTTGGGAAATCTGGCCATAATTCTATCCTCCTGAATCCTGCTTCCATAAAAAAAGTGGTCAGATGAAGCAGAAGCTAAACTACAGGACTGTTTTGCTAGCACAGACTGGATATGTTCCGGGATTCTTCCGATGGTATTGAGGAGTACACCACATCAGTCACTGGCTTTATCAATAAGTGCATCGAGGACGTCGTCCCCTCAGTGACGGTACGTACATGCCCCAACCAGAAGCAATGGATTACAGGGAACATTCGCACTGAGCTAAATGCTAGAGCTGCTACTTTCAAGTACCGGGACTCTAACCCGGAAGCTTATAAGCAATCCCGCTTTGCCCTCCGACAAACCATCAAACAGGCAAAGCGTCAATACAGGACTATAATCAAATCTTACTACACCGGCTCCGACGCTCATCGGATGTGGAAGGTCTTACAAACTATTACAGACTACAAAGGGAAGCACAACCGAGAGCTGCCCAGTGACACGAGCCTACCAAACGAGCTAAATAACTTACTTGCCTCAAAGCGAGCATATAACACCGAAACATGCATGAGAGCATCAGCTGTTCCAGATGACTGTGCCATCACGCTCTCTGCAGCAGATGTGAGTAAGACCTTTAAACAGGTCAACATTCACAAGGCCGCAGGGCCAGACGGATTATCGGGACGTGTACTCTGAGCATGTGCTGACCAACTGGCTAGTGTCTTCACTGACCTTTTCAACCTCTCCCTGACCGAGTCTGTAATACCAACATGTTTCAAGCTGACCACCATAGTCCCTGTGCCCAAGAATACTAAGGTAACCTGCCTAAATTACTACCGACCCATAGCACTCACGTCTGTAGCCATGAAATGCTTTGAAACGCTGGTCATGGCTCACATAAACACCATTATCACAGAAACCCTAGACCCACTCCAATTTGCATACCGCCCCAACAGATCCACAGATGATGCAATCTCTATTGCACCCCACAATGCCCTTTCATACCTGGACAAAAGGAACACCTATGTGAGAATGCTATTCATTGACTACAGCTCAGCGTTCAACACCATAGTGCCCACAAAGCTCATCACTAAGTTAAGGACCCTGGGACTAAACACCTCCCTCTGCAACTGGATCCTGGACTTCTTGACAGGCTGCCCCCAGGTGGTAAGGGTAGGTAACAATACATCTGCCACGGGACAGTAGTGGAGAGGGTAGTAAGTTTTAAGTTCCTCGGCGTCCACATCACGGATAAAGCAGTAGCGGAGGCTGAAGAAGGAGGCTGAAGAAATTTGGCTTGTCACCAAAAGCACTCACAAACTTCTACAGATGCACAATCGATAGCATCCTGTCGGGCTGTATCACCTCCTGGTACGGCAACTGCTCCGCCCACAACCGTAAGGCTCTCCAGAGGGTAGTGAGGTCTGCACAACGCATCACCGGGGGCAAACTACCTGCCCTCCAGGACACCTACACCACCCAATGTCACAGGAAGGCCATAAAGATCATCAAGGACAACAACCCCCCGAGCCACTGCCTGTTCACCCCGCTATCATCCAGAAGGCGAGGTCAGTACAGGTGCATTAAAGCAGGGACCGAGAGACTTGAAAACAGCTTCTATCTCAAGGCCATCTCAAGGTGACTGTTAAACAGCCACCACTAACATTGAGTGGCTGCTGCCAACATACTGACTCAACTCCAGCCACTTTAATAATGGGAATTGATAGAAATTGATGTAAAAATGTATCCCTAGCCACTTTAAACAATGCCACCTAATATAATGTTTACATACCCTACATTACTCATCTCATATGTATATGTACAGTGGGGCAAAAAAGTATTTAGTCAGCCACCAATTGTGCAAGTTCTCCTTCTTAAAAAGATGAGAGAGGCCTGTAATTTTCATCATAGGTACACTTCAACTATGACAGACAAAATTATACTTTTTTTTTCGCCAGAAAATCACATTGTAGGATTTTTAATGAATTTATTAGCAAATTATGGTGGAAAATAAGTATTTGGTCACCTACAAACAAGCAACATTTCTGGCTCTCACAGACCTGTAACTTCTTCTTTAAGAGGCTCCTCTGTCCTCCACTCGTTACCTGTATTAATGGCACCTGTTTGAACTTGTTATCAGTATAAAAGACACCTGTCCACAACCTCAAACAGTCATACTCCAAACTCCACTATGGCCAAGACCAAAGAGCTGTAAAAGGACACCAGAAACAAAATTGTAGACCTGCACCAGGCTGGGAAGACTGAATCTGCAATAGGTAAGCAGCTTGGTTTGAAGAAATCAACTGTGGGAGCAATTATTAGGAAATGGAAGACATACAAGACCACTGATAATCTCCCTCGATCTGGGGCTCCACGCAAGATCTCACCCCGTGGGGTCAAAATGATCACAAGAACGGTGAGCAAAAATCCCAGAACCACACGGGGGGACCTAGTGAATGACCTGCAGAGAGCTGGGACCAAAGTAACAAAGCCTACCATCAGTAACTCACTACGCCACCAGGGACTCAAACCCTGCAGTGCCAGACGTGTCCCCCTGCTTAAGCCAGTACATGTCCAGGCCTGTCTGAAGTTTGCTAGAGAGCATTTGGATGATCCAGAAGAAGTTTGGGAGAATGTCATATGGTCAGATGAAACCAAAATAGAACTTTTTGGTAAAAACTCAACTCGTCGTGTTTGGAGGACAAAGAATGCTGAGTTGCGTCCAAAGAACACCATACCTACTGTGAAGCATGGGGATGGAACATCATGCTTTGGGACTGTTCTTCCGCAAAGGGACCAGGACGAGTAAAGGAAAGAATGAATGGGGCCATGTATCGTGAGATTTTGAGTGAAAACCTCCTTCCATCAGCAAGGGCATTGAAGATGAAACGTGGCTGGATCTTTCAGCATGACAATGATCCCAAACACACTGCCCGGGCAACGAAGGAATGGCTTCATAAGAAGCATTTCAAGGTCCTGGAGTGGTTGTTTATCTACCTTAGTTGAATGCACTGTCAGAGCGTCTGCTGAATGACATGTAAAAACAAACACTTGCAACGCATGCTGGATATTATTTAAATGAGCTCTGTCCCCCAAACAAGTACAAATGTGGTCAGTGCAGACCAGATCCAAATCTGAACAAATCATAGATGGATAGGTTTCAAAGTTTGAACATCACATTACAGTACGGCAGTTTAGTGCAGTACCTTATTTACATAGGTTTTCAGACCCTTTTGCTCTGAGACTCGAAATTGAGCTCTGGTGCATCCTGTTTCCATTGATTATCTTTGAGATGTGTCTACAACTTGATTGGAGTCCACTTGTGGTAAATTAAGAGAGCAACAACCAAGCCATTAGGTCGAAGGAATTGTCCATAGACATCCGAAACAGGAAGCCACTCCTCAGTAAAAGGCACATGACAGCAAAAGACACCTAAAGGACTGTCAGACCATGAGCAACAAGATTCTGTGGTCTGATAAACCAAGATTGACTTCTTTGGTCTGAATGCCAAGCTTAACGCCTGGAGGAAGCCTGGCACCATCCCTATGAGGAAGCATGGTAGTGGCAGCATCATGCTGGTGGGATGTTTTTCAGCAGCAGTGACTGGGAGACTAGTCAGGATTGAGGCAAAGATGAATGGAGCAAAGTACAGAGAGATCCTTGATGAAAACCTGCTCCAGAACGCTCAGGACCAAAGACTGGGGTGAAGGTTCACCTTTCAACAGGACAACGACCCTAAGCACACAGCCAAGACAACGCAGGAATGGCTTCGGGACAAGTCTCTGAATGTCCTTGAGTGGCCCAGCCATAGCCCGGACATGAACCCGATCGAACATCTCTGGAGAAGTCAGTCTTCTGCTGGCTGTTCCAAGTGGAGATTATAAGAGTACATGGCCATTATGTCATGTATTGTCATATTATGTCTTGTTCCTGTTCTTTCTCTTCACTCCGTCTCCCTCTGCTGGTCGTATTAGGTTACCTTCTCTTCCTCTCCTTCCCCCAGCTGCTCCTCATCTTCTCTAACTACCTCGTTCACCCTTTTCCCACCTGTTCCCTTTTTTCCCTCTGATTAGGTCTCTATTTCTCTCTCTGTTCCTGCTTCTGTCTTTGTCAGATTCTCGTTTGAGTTTCTCATGCCAGAACCAAACTATCGTCTCGTTTGCTTCACCCTTGTCCTGTCCTGTCGGAATCTGCCTGTTCATCTGATGCTACGTGTGATCAGGTACCTCTGTCCTCTACGACCCGCGCCTACCCAGAGAGACCAGCAGTCTGTCGCCGCTAACCCAGCTATTCTCCTCTGCTGCTAGAAGGGGAACTCTTCTGTGATTATCAGAAGGACTTTATGTTTCATTTGTCGCCCTCTCTGCGGGTTGTTTATTTTGCCATTATATACATTTGAAGAGGATCTATGTCTTACCTGTGTTTTGACATTAAAGGACTCTGTTTTTGTTAAACCGCTTTTGGGTCCTCACTCACGTGCATAACAGAAGAATCTGACCAAGAATGGACCCAGCGACTTCGGATCCTCTCCACTCAGCCGTCGAGATCCAGGGAGCGATGCTAGGCAGACACGAGCAGGAATTGTCTGCTGCTCGACATGCCGTTGAGACCCTGGCCGCCCAAGTCTCCAACCTCACAGAACAGATTCACCATCTCCGCCTCGATCCACCGGCCACTTCCAGGGCTTTCGAATCTCCGGAGCCCAGAATCAATAACCCGCCGTGTTACTCTGGGGAGCCCACTGAATGCCGCTCGTTCCTCACCCAGTGTGATATTGTGTTTTCTCACCAGCCCAACACTTACTCCAGGAGCACAGCTCGTATCGCCTACGTCATATCTCTCCTTACTGGACGGGCTCGTGAGTGGGGCACGGCAATCTGGGAGGCGAGGGCTGAGTGTACTAACCAGTATCAGGACTTTAAGGAGGAGATGATACGGGTTTTTGATCGTTCTGTTTTTGGGGAGGAAGCTTCCAGGGTCCTGTCTTCCCTATGTCAAGGTAATCGATCCATAACAGATTACTCTATTGAGTTTCGCACTCTTGCTGCCTCCAGTGACTGGAACGAGCCGGCTTTGCTCGCTCGTTTTCTGGAGGGTCTCCGCGCGGAGGTAAAGGATGAGATTCTCTCCCGGGAGGTTCCTTCCAGCGTGGATTCCTTGATTGAACTCGCTATTCGCATAGAGCGACGGGTTGATCTTCGTCACCGAGCTCGTGGAAAGGAGCTCGTGTTCTCCGTTGCCCCCCTCTCCGCATCACTACCATCTTCCTCCGCCGGCTCGGGTGCTGAGCCTATGCAGCTGGGGGGTATCCGCATCTCAACTAAGGAGAGGGAACGGAGAATCACCAACCGCCTCTGTCTCTATTGCGGTTCCGCTGGTCATTTTGTCACTTCATGTCCAGTAAAAGCCAGAGCTCATCAGTAAGCGGAGGGCTACTGGTGAGCGCTACTACTCTGGTCTCTCCTTCAAGATCCTTGTCGGTCCATCTACGCTGGACCGGTTCGTCAGCTTCCTGCAGTGCCTTGATAGACTCTGGGGCGGAGGGCTGTTTTATGGACGAGACCTGGGCTCGGGAACATGACATTCCTCTCAGACAGTTAAGGGAGCCCACGGCCTTGTTCGCTTTGGATGGTAGTTCTCTCCCCAGGATTCAGCGTGAGACGCTACCTTTAACCCTCACTGTCTCTGGTAATCATAGCGAAACCCTTTATTTTTTAATTTTTCGTTCACCTTTTACACCTGTTGTTTTGGGCCATCCCTGGCTAGTTTGTCATAATCCTTCTATTAATTGGTCTAGTAATTCTATCCTCTCCTGGAACGTCTCTTGTCATGTGAAATGTTTAATGTCTGCTATCCCTCCTGTTTCCTCTGTCTCTTCTTCACAGGAGGAGCCTGGTGATTTGACAGGGGTGCCGGAGGAATATCAAATCAAATCCAATCAAATCAAATCAAATTTTATTTGTCACATACACATGGTTAGCAGATGTTAATGCGAGTGTAGCGAAATGCTTGTGCTTCTAGTTCCGACAATGCAGTAATAACCAACAAGTAATCTAACTAACAATTCCAAAACTACTGTCTTGTACACAGTGTGAGGGGATAAAGAATATGTACATAAGGATATATGAATGAGTGATGGTACAGAGCAGCATAGGCAGATACAGTAGATGGTATCGAGTACAGTATATACATATGAGATGAGTATGTAAACAAAGTGGCATAGTTAAAGTGGCTAGTGATACATGTATTACATAAGGATACAGTCGATGATATAGAGTACAGTATATACGTATGCATATGAGATGAATAATGTAGGGTAAGTAACATTATATAAGGTAGCATTGTTTAAAGTGGCTAGTGATATATTTACATAATTTCCCATCAATTCCCATTATTAAAGTGGCTGGAGTTGAGTCAGTGTCAGTGTGTTGGCAGCAGCCACTCAATGTTAGTGGTGGCTGTTTAACAGTCTGATAGCCTTGAGATAGAAGCTGTTTTTCAGTCTCTCGGTCCCAGCTTTGATGCACCTGTACTGACCTCGCCTTCTGGATGATAGCGGGGTGAACAGGCAGTGGCTCGGGTGGTTGATGTCCTTGATGATCTTTATGGCCTTCCTGTGACATCGGGTGGTGTAGGTGTCCTGGAGGGCAGGTAGTTTGCCCCCGGTGATGCGTTGTGCAGACCTCACTACCCTCTGGAGAGCCTTACGGTTGAGGGCGGAGCAGTTGCCGTACCAGGCGGTGATACAGCCCGCCAGGATGCTCTCGAATGTGCATCTGTAGAAGTTTGTGAGTGCTTTTGGTGACAGGCCGAATTTCTTCAGCCTCCTGAGGTTGAAGAGGCGCTGCTGCGCCTTCTTCACAATGCTGTCTGTGTGAGTGGACCAATTCAGTTTGTCTGTGATGTGTATGCCGAGGAACTTAAAACTTGCTACCCTCTCCACTACTGTTCCATCGATGTGGATAGGGGGGTGTTCCCTCTGCTGTTTCCTGAAGTCCACAATCATCTCCTTAGTTTTGTTGACGTTGAGTGTGAGGTTATTTTCCTGACACCACACTCCGAGGGCCCTCACCTCCTCCCTGTAGGCCGTCTCGTCGTTGTTGGTAATCAAGCCTACCACTGTTGTGTCGTCCGCAAACTTGATGATTGAGTTGGAGGCGTGCGTGGCCACGCAGTCGTGGGTGAACAGGGAGTACAGGAGAGGGCTCAGAACGCACCCTTGTGGGGCCCCAGTGTTGAGGATCAGCGGGGAGGAGATGTTGTTGCCTACCCTCACCACCTGGGGGCGGCCCGTCAGGAAGTCCAGTACCCAGTTGCACAGGGCGGGGTCGAGACCCAGGGTCTCGAGCTTGATGACGAGCTTGGCGGGTACTACGGTGTTGAATGCCGAGCTGTAGTCAATGAACAGCATTCTCACATAGGTATTCCTCTTGTCCAGATGGGTTAGGGCAGTGTGCAGTGTGGTTGAGATTGCATCGTCTGTGGACCTATTTGGGCGGTAAGCAAATTGGAGTGGGTCTAGGGTGTCAGGTAGGGTGGAGGTGATCACGATCTGCGCACGGTGTTCAGTCGGTCCAGGGCCACCTCTCTTCCTCCACACCGGTCGTATGATTGTAGTATTGATCTCCTTCCGGGAACCACTCCCCCCCGGGGTAGACTATACTCTCTGTCGGCTCCCGAACGTAAGGCTCTCAAAGATTATTTGTCTGTAGCTCTTGACGCCGGTACCATAGTCCCCTCCTCCTCTCCCGCCGGAGCGGGGGTTTTTTTTGTTAAGAAGAAGGACGGGTCCCTGCGCCCCTGCATAGATTATCGAGGGCTGAATGACATAACAGTGAAGAATCGTTATCCGCTCCCTCTTATGTCTTCAGCCTTCGAGATCCTGCAGGGAGCCAGGTTTTTCACTAAGTTGGACCTTCGTAACGCTTACCATCTCGTGCGCATCAGGGAGGGGGACGAGTGGAAGACGGCGTTTAACACTCCGTTAGGGCACTTTGAATACCGGGTTCTTCCTTTCGGCCTCGCTAACGCTCCAGCTGTCTTTCAGGCATTAGTCAATGACGTCCTGAGAGACATGCTGAACATCTTTGTTTTCGTTTACCTTGACGATATCCTGATTTTTTTCACCGTCACTCCAGATTCATGTTCAGCACGTTCGACGTGTCCTCCAGCGCCTTTTAGAGAATTGTCTTTTTGTGAAGGCTGAGAAGTGCACTTTTCATGCCTCCTCCGTCACATTTCTCGGTTCTGTTATTTCCGCTGAAGGCATTAAGATGGATCCCGCTAAGGTCCAAGCTGTCATTGATTGGCCCGTCCCTAAGTCACGCGTCGAGCTGCAGCGCTTTCTCGGCTTCGCGAATTTCTATCGTCGTTTCATCCGTAATTTCGGTCAGGTGGCAGCTCCTCTCACAGCCCTTACTTCTGTCAAGACGTGCTTTAAGTGGTCCGTTTCCGCCCAGGGAGCTTTTGATCTCCTCAAGAATCGTTTTACATCCGCACCTATCCTTGTTACACCTGACGTCTCTAGACAGTTCGTTGTCGAGGTTGACGCGTCAGAGGTGGGCGTGGGAGCCATTCTTTCTCAGCGCTCCCTCTCTGACGACAAGGTCCACCCTTGCGCGTATTTTTCTCATCGCCTGTCGCCGTCGGAACGTAACTATGATGTGGGAAACCGCGAACTGCTCGCCATCCGCTTAGCCCTAGGCGAATGGCGACAGTGGTTGGAGGGGGCGACCGTTCCTTTTGTCGTTTGGACTGACCATAGGAACCTTGAGTACATCCGTTCTGCCAAACGACTTAATGCGTGTCAGGCTCGTTGGGCGCTGTTTTTCGCTCGTTTCGAGTTCGTAATTTCTTATCGTCCGGGCTCTAAGAACACCAAGCCTGATGCTTTATCTCGTCTCTTCAGTTCTTCAGTAGCCTTCACTGACCCCGTGGGGATTCTCCCCGAGGGGCGTGTTGTCGGGTTGACTGTCTGGGGAATTGAGAGGCAGGTAAATCAAGCACTCACTCACACTCCGTCGCCGCGCGCTTGTCCTAGGAACCTTCTTTTCGTTCCCGTTCCTACTCGTCTGGCCGTTCTTCAGTGGGCTCACTCTGCCAAGTTAGCCGGCCACCCCGGCGTTCGGGGTACGCTTGCTTCCATTCGCCAGCGTTTTTGGTGGCCCACTCGGGAGCATGACACGCGTCGTTTCGTGGCTGCTTGTTCGGTCTGCGCGCAGACTAAATCCGGTAACTCCCCTCCTGCCGGCCGTCTCAGACCGCTTCCCATTCCCTCTCGACCGTGGTCTCACATCGCCTTAGATTTTATCACCGGACTGCCTTCGTCAGCGGGGAAGACTGTTATTCTTACGGTTGTCGATAGGTTCTCTAAGGCGGCTCATTTTATTCCCCTCGCTAAGCTCCCTTCTGCTAAAGAAACGGCACAAATCATCATCGAGAATGTTTTCAGAATTCATGGCCTTCCGTCAGACGTCGTTTCGGACAGGGGTCCGCAATTCACGTCTCAATTTTGGAGGGAGTTTTGCCGTTTGATTGGGGCTTCCGTCAGTCTCTCTTCCGGCTTTCACCCCCAGTCTAACGGTCAAGCAGAACGGGCCAATCAGACTATTGGTCGCATCTTACGCAGTCTTTCTTTTCGTAACCCTGCGTCTTGGTCAGAACAGCTCCCCTGGGCAGAATACGCCCACAACTCGCTTCCTTCGTCTGCGACCGGGCTATCTCCTTTTCAGAGTAGCCTCGGGTACCAGCCTCCGCTGTTCTCGTCTCAGTTCGCCGAGTCCAGCGTCCCCTCCGCTCAGGCTTTTGTCCAACGTTGCGAGCGCACCTGGAAGAGGGTCAGGTCTGCACTTTGCCGTTATAGGGCGCAGACTGTGAGAGCCGCTAATAAGCGTAGAACTAAGAGTCCTAGATATTGTCGCGGTCAGAGAGTTTGGCTCTCCACTCAGAACCTTCCCCTTAAGACAGCTTCTCGCAAGTTGACCCCGCGGTTCATTGGTCCGTTCCGTATTTCTCAGATCATTAATCCTGTCGCAGTGCGACTTCTTCTTCCGCGATATCTTTGTCGCGTCCACCCGGTCTTCCATGTCTCCTGTGTTAAGCCCGTTCTTCGCGCCCCCGCTCGTCTCCCCCCCCCCATCCTTGTCGAGGGCGCACCTATCTACAGGGTCCGTAAGATTTTGGACATGCGTCCTCAGGGCCGTGGTCATCAGTACCTAGTGGATTGGGAGGGGTACGGTCCTGAGGAAAGGAGTTGGGTTCCCTCTCGGGACGTGCTGGACCGTTCGCTGATCGATGATTTCCTCCGTTGCCGCCAGGTTTCCTCCTCGAGTGCGCCAGGAGGCGCTCGGTGAGTGGGGGGGTACTGTCATGTATTGTCATATTATGTCTTGTTCCTGTTCTTTCTCTTCACTCCGTCTCCCTCTGCTGGTCGTATTAGGTTACCTTCTCTTCCTCTCCTTCCCCCAGCTGCTCCTCATCTTCTCTAACTACCTCGTTCACCCTTTTCCCACCTGTTCCCTTTTTTCCCTCTGATTAGGTCTCTATTTCTCTCTCTGTTCCTGCTTCTGTCTTTGTCAGATTCTCGTTTGAGTTTCTCATGCCAGAACCAAACTATCGTCTCGTTTGCTTCACCCTTGTCCTGTCCTGTCGGAATCTGCCTGTTCATCTGATGCTACGTGTGATCAGGTACCTCTGTCCTCCACGACCCGCGCCTACCCAGAGAGACCAGCAGTCTGTCGCCGCTAACCCAGCTATTCTCCTCTGCTGTTAGAAGGGGACTCTAACCCAGCTATTCTCCTCTGCTGCTAGAAGGGGAACTCTTCTGTGATTATCAGAAGGACTTTATGTTTCATTTGTCGCCCTCTCTGCGGGTTGTTTATTTTGCCATTATATACATTTGAAGAGGATCTATGTCTTACCTGTGTTTTGACATTAAAGGACTCTGTTTTTGTTAAACCGCTTTTGGGTCCTCACTCACGTGCATAACACATTAAGGGCAGATCGTTCTTCAAGATGTACAAACGTTCGTAGATGATAAGCAGGGTATTTTTCTTTATTTCTTTATTTTCGAATGAGGCTGAATATTGTGCTGCTAATTAGTAGGTTGTCATGTCTTCCTGCATTATGAAGGACAGCTTCATTGTGTGTGATCTTTTCAAAAGTACAGGTAGGAAAGAATAGAAATAAAAGACATCATGGTCCTGTGAGACTTTAATTACGTGTATTTAGGGGAATATGGGTTGCTTTGAACTGGTATGAAAGCCATTTCGGATTTGTAATATCGGTGCAGGGTTCAAAATTTCACCCGCATAGCTGGGTTGCTATGAATATACTTAATTGGTGATTCAATTAACATGCAAGGAACAAAGAGCATTGGGAAATGTCTCTGTATGAACAGTGTATTGTATTTTCTTGATTATGCAGTACTGTTTGTTTGCTCTATGCTTCTGCAGTGGATCAAACCCCTTCACTGTTTTTTTTATTTACCAGAGGAAACAAGCCCATCCCATCTGAACATGAACAGGCTGTTAGTCTTCCTCTATGGCCCGTCTGTCCTGAGCTGCCAGAGTCGCCCGTCTGTCCTGAGCTGCCAGAGTCGCCCGTCTGTCCTGAGCTTCCAGAGTCGCCCGTCTGTCCTGAGCTGCCAGAGTCGCCCGTCTGTCAGGAGCTGCCAGAGCCGCCGGTCAGTCAGGAGCTGCCAGAGCCGTCCGTCACTCCGGCGCTGCCGGAATCGCCCGTCCATTCGGGACCCCTTGCCAGGGTCCCCAGTCCGAGGTCGGCGGCGAGGGTCGCCGCGTTAAAGAGGCCACGGAGGCAGGTTTAAAGGCGGACAAAGACTATGGTGGAGTGGGGTCCACATCCCACGCCAGAGCCACCACCGAGGACAGACACCCACCCAGACTCTCCCCTATAGGTCCAGGTTTTGCAGCCGGAGTCCGCACCTTTGGGGGGGGGGGGGGGGGGGGGTACGTTATGACCACCTTTGGGGGGGTACGTCACGTTCTGACCTTAGTTCTTTTGTTACGTCTTTGTTTTGGTATGGTCAGGGCGTGAGTTGGGTGGGTTGTCTATGTTAGTTTTTCTATGATTTGGGATTTCTTTGTTTGGTCTGGTATGGTTCTCAATCAGAGGCAGTTGTCAATCCTTGTCCATGATTGAGAACCATACTTAGGTAGCCTGGTTTCACTTTTGAGTTGTGGGTGCATATTTCCTGTTTTGTGTTTTTTGTCTTTCACCTTACGGGACTGTTTGTTTGTTATTTATTGTTTTGTTCAGTGTTCAGTATTTCTTATTAAAACAAGATGAACACTTACCATGCTGCACCTTGGTCCTCCTGTCTTTCTCCCAATGACGAACGTTACACATATGATCTACACATTCTGGTCGCAGTCATACAGATTCTGGTCGTAGTCATACACATTCTGGTCGTAGTCATACACATTCTGGTCGTAGTCATACACATTCTGGTCGTAGTCATACACATTCTGGTCGTAGTCATACACATTCTGGTCGTAGTCATACATATTCTGGTCGTAGTCATACACATTCTGTATAATGTATGAAACATGAAAAAGCATGAATCTCTACAAATACTGCATGTGAGGGATGATATACTCCTCTGTAACCCCTCTCTAACTTACTTTCTCTGAGAGGTTTTCTTTAATCTAGGTCTCTGGGGTTGCCTCTATAGTGCAGCAGGGGCTAATATGAGCTGCAGTGTTTTGTGATCTGGGCAGCAGCGTTGGCTAGTTAGCTGTACCCAGTCATCATCCTGAGAGGAGGTTAATGTTGTGTGTCTGTGAGCTACTTCCAGTTCCCCTGCCTCTCCTCTGCCTGCCTGCCTCCTCACCGCCCTGTAATTGTGTTATTACGTCGTAGGATTGTCAGAGGACTCCTGGGTCCCAGTGAAGACGTTCGAGCACTGAGCAGCAATGCCTATGGAGGTTAACCTGACATATAAATTGCTATCTGACTGCCGGGAAAGAGAGAAATTGAGCTCGCCAGAGAACCGATGCAGGGAGCAGTGACCTGACATCGCTTTTGACAGACTCTCTGTCGATTCTTGCTATCTTCCCTGCTTGTTCTTTCTTTCTCGCTCGCTCACTCACTTTCTCTCTGTTTACTTTGTCAGTTGCTGCTCCTTGCTTTGATATCTTTACTAGTAGAGTTGCTAGAGACAGAACAGCAACACGGGTTCCATTGGCTTGGTGGGCTGGGTAGGCCTACTAGTGCAGGGATTCTCACACTGTTTGGGGCCGGGGACCCCTTTTGTGATAGCAACTTCATCAGGGACCCCTTCATAATCAGAACACAACTCAAGTGAGATAAAAATATATATTTTTTGTTGTTGTAACTTTTAAAGCTAATATCCTGCAATTCTACACATTTTGCCATGAGGCTTTGTTTTAAAACTTAAATTACAGTGCATTTATGTTTTTTTTGGGGGGGAATACAAGAAGTATTGAGATTAAAAATTGGTGGAGTACTGAGGATATCAATATCCCTGTGAGCCTCCCAGGCCCATGTTGCCCAGGGTTAAGAACAGAAATTGTAGATGAATCATCTTAAATTGTATTGCATTACACCCTCTACACTTATTTTACGGATCCCTTTGCCAAAATGTGTTTAATCTGTTGTTGTTAATAATACTAATTTAAAAAATGAAATGTAAAAGAATATTACAAAATGTAAAATACTTTGAGATCTAGCCGTGGACCCCTGTAGTAACTCCACTTTGAGAATCCGTGTCCTAGTATGTAGTTGTACAGACAGGTTGGGGACAGGTTGGTTATACTGTACATGATGGTGGTCAATGACTCATGGCCCTAGGGTCAGAGGTCAGGTCACTAAGGCAGCATTTTCACAGGCAGCCAAATTCTGATCTTTTGCCCAATTATTAGAAAAAGACCTGATCTGATTGGTCAAAAGACTAGTTGAAAAAGATCAGAATTGGCCTGCCTGTGTAAAAGCAGCCTAAGGTCATTGAAAGAGATGATAATATTTAGGTCAAATTAATGTTGTTTTATTGCCCAGATGATTAGCACTGACCTCACAGTTAGAAAAGGAACCATCATTTTACAGTTATGTTTCCCAAAAGGATGTTTTTCAATCTCAATATGTTGTTAAGGAAACATCTGCTACTTTTATCTATCTTCATACAGTGATACAGCTGATCATGCTGCCCATTACACTTCTAGTTATTGTGCTCAGTTTGAAGCAGCAAAACAGAGTCTGTGTCCCCATGCTCCAGCTCTTGCAGTAGCCATTACAATCCAGCTTTGTTTGTTTGTGCAGTTGAGGAGACAAAAGGGTTAATGATTGATATCATGTTAGGTTGTGGAGATGTAATGCTGTGTGTGTGTGTGTGTGTGTGTGTGTGTGTGTGTGTGTGTGTGTGTGTGTGTGTGTGTGTGTGTGTGAATGCGGGGGGGCTTTGAGGTCAGTCTGGAGACCCTCCAGTTGGCAGAGCATTGTGTACACGAGCAGCACATCTGTTATTTTGTAGCGTGGTGCTGGACTGGGCAAGGGAGGACAAAGAGGGTGAGATACATAGGAATTTGGTTCCACACACAATAACATTAGTTATTGACTAAGTGACATCCAGGGGTGAATGGAGGACGAGGGTTGGGGGATTGGAGCCTCGCACAAGTACACCAAGATAATGAAATAATGTATTTTACTGTACATGGATACAGTCTCTGTCTCTCTCTCGCTCTCTCTCTCTCTCTCACTTTCTGCTAGCACTTTCTTTTAAGGGTTCGTAATAAACTATTGGTAATGCATTATACATTGTGTGTGTGTGTGTATACCATTTATTAATAATTACTCCCACATTTATAAACCATTCACTAATCATTTAATAATCAAGTATTTTTGTAGTCCCTAATCTAAATTGAGTGCTATTTAATACTTAAAAATACTTTCTACATGTTTTCAGTGATGGTGTTATTTCCCACAAAAGATAGGCATGACATTGGTAGACATTCCTGCAGTACCTGGTAAAAGAATAAGCACACAACACAGGATATTTGAGAAAATCCATGTTGCATTTATACTTTTGATCAGTATATATGTGACGTGCCAGGGAATGTTACCACCACACCACGGCTCTGCACACCACCATTGTTATGAACAGAGTGGCTGCGGATCCAACTTTTTTGGACCATTGTTCCTAACAGGTCCCAAAGCATCTGTGCATGTGCCGTATTCTCAACTTTATGCACAGTCTCTGCTCTGCGCTAATACAGGACTAGTAAAGACCCAGTGCACTAATTTAGTGAAGATCCCCCCTCAACACTTCCCTCTGCTATGTTCAAGTG
Organism: Oncorhynchus clarkii lewisi; assembly: GCF_045791955.1. NCBI lineage: Eukaryota > Metazoa > Chordata > Actinopteri > Salmoniformes > Salmonidae > Oncorhynchus > Oncorhynchus clarkii. The sequence continues at coordinate 30,573,939 of NC_092156.1, forward strand.
CATATCCCATGAAACTGATTTGAGATCAGTGGTTGGTATGCAGAAGCTGCATGGACGTTTTACCCGTAAAACATGAAGAATTATCATTCAAGATTGACAGTGAGAAATGTAAAGGGAGGGTGACCACAAAAAAGTGAATTCGCAGAACATGGTTCAGGTCTTCAGCTCCGGGGTAAAGAAATCCAGGGGGGCAGGAAGGGGCGGTTACCTACGGTTCCGCAGCCTCTGCCTATAGCCTAAATTACAGGACATGAGAGGAGTGGAATTAGCTATGTTCTCATTACAGGACTGGTTAAGAAATGGAAGACATTTTTCCACTCCAAATCAGTTTTGTGATGTTGAATTGATTTTGGAAATACTGAATTATCACCTGATCCTTGTGTGAATAGAAAGGGGTACACTCCGTGTGGCTGGCAAGTCCAGAAGCCATGCAGTGCTTTGGTTGTGTAATCTACATCGTGGATCATGTGGATGGGGTGTGGAGGTATACATCCTCAAGGTGAACAAAACCGTTCCACAGTGATTTTTGCTTGCACACCGTGTGTGTGAGCTCACCAGTCACGGTCCATGCTCTCTTATTATCACTGTGCACGATGTGTGTGCAATGGTTATCTGGGACATTGCATCACTTGGGCTGGTGCAGACTCAGTGGATACTACTGTAGCTTCCACTCCTCCCTATTGTTTCTTACTGTTGTGATGGAATGACTGTGTTGTTGCCCTCCACACAGGATAGAGGAGACTGGGGACAACTGTAACACAACTGACCCAAGTTACATTTTGCCCTTCTCTCCACTATAAATTCTTAGCAGTATCCCCTTGAATATTCAATGTCCATTATTAATTAACCTTCATTTGCATTCTGTGTTGTTTTTCTCTTTAGTGGTGCAATGTCAATGTGTGTATTGGAACAGCCTAGTCGAGGTGTTCTGAAAAACACTGTAAACAACAAGGCTTTGGAAAGAGCCTTAGGATGTGTTCCAATATTCACACTAGAATGCATGCCCAGTACATTGCTTCATTGTAAGTGGTATGCTAGTATTGGAACAGAGCCTTAATGTAAGCAAATGGTATCACTATCCAGTTTGCCGCCCACTACATTATGTAGTGGTGATGGATTACAGTAGTATATCCCAGCAGAGGTCCTCCTAACTCCACTGCTTTTCTGTGCTCCTCTCCCAGAGGCTCCTCTCTAACCGCCTGGGCCCATATTCAGACATCTTCTAAGAGTGCTGATCTAAGATCATGTCCTCACTGTCTATATACACTTAGTGTACAAAAATATTGAGTTGCCCTCAGAACAGACTCAATTTGTCGGGGCATGTACCCTACAAGGTGTCAAAAGCATTCCACAGGGATGTTGGCCGATGTTGACTCCAGTGCTACCCACAGTTGTCAAGTTGGCTATTTGGATGGTGGACCATTCTCGATACACACGGGAAAGTGTTATGGGAAAGTGTTGCGCATGAAAACCCCAGCAGCGTTGCAGTTCTTGACACACTCAAACCGATGCACCTACACCCATACCCTGTTCAAAGGCACGTAAATCTTTTGTCTTGCCCATTCACCCTCTGAATGGCACATATACACAATCCGTCTTAATTGTCTTAAAAATACTTCTTTAACTTGTCTCTGATTGAAGAGGATTTAACAAGTGACATAATTAAGGGATCATAGCTATTTTTTATTTTTTTATTTTTTTTTAAACCTTTATTTAACTAGGCAAGTCAGTTAAGAACAAATTCTTATTTTCAATGACGGCCTAGGAACAGTGGGTTAACTGCCTATACTTAGATTCACCTGGTCAGTTTATGTCATGGACAGAGCAGGTGTTCCTAATGTTCTCTACACTCAGTGTAATTCTTATTCAGTATGATTTAAAAGGCCAAACTGATCCTGTATCAGCAGCTCTGGAACACCATGCCAATCCTAATAAATACTGGTCTGAGTGTCACGACTTTACCACCGCGGTAAAGGAGATGCAGCGATTTTTAGGGTATGCCAATTACTACCGGAGATTTATCCGGGGTTTTGGCCAGGCGGCTGCTCCCATTACCTCACTGTTGAAGGGGGGTCCTGTACGTCTGCAGTGGTCGGCTGAGGCGGACTTTTGGGCAGCTGAGAGCTCTGTTTACCTTGGCTCCCGTGCTGGCCCATCCGAATCCCTCTTTGGCATTCATAGTGGAGGTGAGCGCGTCAGAGACTGGGATAGGAGCCGTGCTCTCTCAGCGCTTGGGCACACCACCGAAGCTCCGCCCCCTGTGCTTTCTTCTCGAAGAAGCTCAGCCCGGCTGAGCTATGGTTAAGGCATTGAAAGCATGGAGACATTGGCTTGAGGGGGATAAAAACCCTTTCCTCATCTAGACTGACCACCGCAACCTGGAGTACATCCGGGCAGCGAGGAGACTGAATCCTCGTCAGGCAAGGTGGGCCATGTTCTTTATCCGTTTTGTGTTTACCCTGTCCTACAGACCAGGTTCCCAGAATACGAAGGCAGATGCACTGTCCCGGCTGTATGACACAGAGCGGCCCATGGATCAGACTCCCATTCTCCCGGCCTCCTGCTTAGCAGCGCCGGTCGTGTGGGAGCTGACGCGGACATTGAGCGGGCGTTGCGTACTGAGCCCGCTCCACTCCAGTGTCCCGTCGGACTTCAGTACGTTCCGTCTGCTGTCCGTGACCAGTTGATCTATTGGGCCCACACATCACCCTCCTCTGGTCATCCGCGGATCGGTCGGACGGTGCGCTGTCTGTCTGGGAAGTACTGGTGGCCCACCTTGGCTCGGGACGTGAGGGTTTATGTTTCCTCCTGCTCGGTGTGCGCCCAGTATATGGCTCCTAGACACCTGCCCAGAGGTAAGCTACATCCCTTACCCGTTCCACAACGGCCTTGGTCACACCTGTCGGTTGATTTTCTAACGGATCTTCCTCCCTCACAGGGGAACACCACGATCTTGGTTGTTGTGGATCGTTTCTCTAAGTCCTGTCGTCTCCTCCCTCTGCCCGGTCTCCCTACGGCCCTACAAACTGCGGAGGCCCTGTTTACACACGTCTTTCAGCACTACGGGGTGCCTGAGTATATAGTGTCTGATCGGGGTCCCCAGTTCACTTTGAGAGTCTGGAGGGCATTCATGGAACGTTTGGGGGTCTTGATCAGCCTTACCTCGGGTTTCCACCCCAAGAGTAATGGGCAGGTGGACCAGGATGTGGGCAGGTTTCTGCGTTCCTATTGCAAGGACCGGCCGGGGGAGTGGCGTTTGTGGGCAGGCTCCTGTGGTGGAAGAGTGGTTCAGACGCGCAGAGGATACCTGGGAAGCCGCCCATGGTCACCTCCAGCAGGCCGCGCTGCGCCAAAAGACCAGTGCGGACCTTCACCGCAGTGAGGCCCCGGTGTTCGCACCAGGGGAACGGGTCTGGCTCTCGACCCGAAACCTGCCCATCCGCCTGCCCTCCCGGAAGCTGGGCCCGCGGTTTGTGGGGCCATTCAATGTCCTGAGGAGAGTGAATGAGGTATGGTACAGGTTACAGCTTCCCCCCGATTACCATATTAACCTCTCGTTCCATGTGTCTCTCCTCAGGCTGGTGGTGGCTGGTCCGCTCCAGGAGTCTGAGGTACGGGAGGTTCCTCCGCCCCCTCTAGACATCGAGGGGGCCCCGGCGTACTCCGTCCGTTCCATCCTGGATTCAAGGTGTCGGGCAGGGGCCTTCAGTACCTCGTGGAGTGGTAGGGGTACGGTCCGGAGGAGAGGTCCTGGGTTCCGGTGGCTGATGTATTAGACCCTGAACTACTGTGTGAGTTCCACCATCGCTGGCCGGATCGCCCTCCGGGTTGTCCCCGAGGCTGGTGTCGGGGGGGGGGTACTGTCAAGTTGACTCCTTTCCTTGTTCGGGCGGCGTTCGGCGGTCGACGTCACCGGCTTTCTAGCCATCGCCGCTCCATTTTTCATGTATCCACTTGTTTTGTCTTGTTCCCTGCACACCTGGTTTTCAATCCCCAATCAATCCATATTTATTATATATTTGTGTAAGATTGTTTGTGTTACTTGTATTTTGGAATTGTGGATATTGTTACGCGCATTACTTTTTGTGTTTGGGCACATTTTATGTTACTTTGTGCTGTCATTTTGGACCAGAATAAAAAGTGTGCCTGTTCACTACATTCTGCTCTCCTGCACCTGACCTCGCCTCCAATACACACTCCTAACACGGTGAGCAGCAGCCCCACATTCCACACACACACACACACACACACACACACACACACACACACACACACACACACACACACAGAGAGAGACACCTCAGCCCTACATTCCAGAACAACAAGATCTTCCCTTAATCTGCCTCAGAGTCAGAGATGGAGCAACAGTTGGTGGGCGGGATGCGGGAGAGGGCTGTTGGGAGACTACCAGAGGAGAGGAGAGCTTCCTGCTGGCAGCAGTGTGATGTTTATGTATAACGCTGGGAATGTTGGAATTGGATTGATTCTCTACTCGTAGCTCTCCAGGCAGCTCTATAACGAACCACTGACTGAGAAGCAGATTTTTGCAGTTGTGCAGCTTTTCCCAAAGATGCAGGGAAAACAGATCCCATTACGTTGTTTTTCCCATAATGTCGCGTGTGTGTGTGTGTGTATTTGGTTTGTGAAAGGGCGCCTGTTGAACTTGGAAATGCTTTGCAGATGTGCAGAATGTCTATAGTTGAGCCCTGTTGCCATTTGTCTGCCAATTGACTGTTGTTGGCAGAGAGAAGGACATAATTCACCTTGTAAGAGGGTTTGATGGGTTGGGTTCCCACCCTGTACAGATCTGGGTTATTTGTGGGGCAGGTTTTGTGAATGCATTCCTGTTATCATACACATTATGCCTCTTATGTTGAGTTATTGACTGATAGATTGATAGAGCCATGTTAATAGTAATGGCTCCAGTGGGGTATTGCGCTGACGTGGCCCACACACAGGTAGCAGACTGAAGTGGTCTGGACTGGAATGTAGGAAGTGGCCTATGGTCATGTTTTTCTCTCTTGCTGCTTGTCGCTAGCCTCAATTGATTGTTTTAATTTGGCCTGTAATGTGCCATGACAATACATTGCTGACTATGTACCTGTCCAGGTTATCCACTTCTGATAGTGATGTTTTGAAAGCTGATAAAATGAAGTGAATTGATGCAACATTGTTGAATTTGTGACTTGGGTAGCACATGTTTTACATTTGTTTTTATACATTTATGAATCTCAACGCACCCTGAGAACACAGATGGTCTCTCCTAAGAGATTGTGTCATGTGAATATGTTATTATTAAACCCATGTACTGTATCTGTTACGGTACAGTAAAATCCCCTGCTGACTATGATGTAATCACTCTGTTGGTATGGATTTACAGTACAGGGGTGCGTAGGGAGCAAACCCTGTCCTGCAGCCAAATGACCTAGTGGCCTCATGGGGGGAATGTTACTAATACACCGAAAATCTGGTCTTTGTTTTTAAAACAGTTTTGTTATTTCAGTCTTCTGTGATGTATATAAAGTGTAATATTGAGATCCTAACTCAAAATGTAATACATTTCAACTCTATATCTGACATGGTACAGGTGTTTTCTTTTTTTAAGCACATAACCATGTGTGTGAGGTGTATACTTTTGTTTCAAACTATATTTGTTTAAGACTACCAAGAAACACTGTGTGACCCTGATTTAGCCCACTGCAGTAACATGTTAATAATGACGCCTGCTACACCCATAGAAGACCAAAAGAGGAGACGTTTAAAAAATAAAATTAAAATAATAATAAGTGACAGAAAATAGCGTCTTGTCTGAACTCAAGTGGTCGCGCGTATCGGCGTGATTTGTAATTAGCCAAAGATATCCCGCAAAAAGGAAAGGCCTCCAAAGTGTCCAGCACACCACCAACTGTCATGCAGTGAGTATTGAGAGGAACCAACATTTTGGACAGTTAAAAAGTATGTGGACACCCCTACTAATTACTGAGTTCAGGTGTTTCAGCCACACCCATTGCTAACAGGTGCATAAAATCCAGTGACGGGTCATCTTAATGCTACAGGATACAAAGACATTTTAGACAATTGGGTGCTTCCAACTTTGTGGAAACAGTTTGGGGAAGGCCCTTTCCTGTTCCAGCATGACTGTGCCCCGCAGACAAACTCCAAAATCTTGTGGAAAGCCTTCCCAGAAGAGTGGCAGCTGTTACAGCCGCAAAGGGGGGCCAACTCCATATTGATGCTCATGGTTTTGGCCCGTGGTTTTGGGAATGGGATGTCCAACAAGCTCATAGAGGTGTGATATTCAGGTGTCCACATACTTTTGACCATATCGTGTATTTAGAATATCATCAAATTTCATTTCAAATCTGAGGTGGACAAGTACAGATCTAAAATGTCTGTCACTGTCCATTTATCTTTGGTGTTGACTGTAATAGCATATTGAATTCACATACCTGAGTTTTATCTAATCTTCTACAACTTCCTACAGGTCTACCAGCCAAAACAACAATTGGCGTAGTAGCGCTACCTGCAGCATCCAGTAAGAATTGTGCATATCTGTTACAGCACATAGTCAACCTCACTTAGTAGTGCCCAACAGCATCAACACATCCCTCTCTATTTTTCCCCTCAACCAAAACCATTGTGTTTTTCTGAAATGTCACAATGCACTGTTAAGAATGAATGAATTGCTTTATGCTAAACCTCCTATCCATCCTCATAGGTCTCCAACAAAAGTAATCTGCATCCACAAGTCCTGCGCAGTTTCAAGAGATAATTACAATGTCTTGTCAGTACTGTACATGTTCATCTGTGATTTAACAGTGCTTTGGTCAAAATAGCAACTCCCCTTTAATCCTTTCTGCTAAAACAGCTTGTCTAGGACCCAATTATATCTCCGTTCTAATCAACGATGTTGTCATGCTAAGCCTTTCAAACAAAGGTACTGATGAAGCTAGACATTATAATGTAGAACCAGCGAGAGCAACTGAGGCTCCTTAATCCTACACAGCCATCGACCTCGACATTCTGCCATCACCGCTAGACTCTGTGGCTGACCTGAAGCTACTGTGTTAGTGGATCTCAACAGAGGAGAATTTTCACAAACAGTTGGTATGTTCTCACTGCAAGTACTGTCAGACATATCAGTAATCAAATTGTCAATTACTGAACTAGACAGCCTATCTCAGTATGTATGGGTCCAATACATTGGAGAAGACTATGAGGAGGATGATAGGGCGCATTGGGACCAACAGACTGTGGTCCCAGTTCAGTATGAAAGGGAGAAAAAAGTTGGCATTCGAAGACCTACCTCTTTTAAGTCATGACAGGTCGGTGCACATTCATACCAGATACCCTAGTAGAACCTTTATTATTTATAGCTCAGAAGACAACCAGCATCTATTTACCCAGAATCTATTGGCCTCCTTGTCCTAGATCTACAGCATAATCAAATCAAATGTATTTTTATAGCCCCTCTACATCAGCTGATATCTCAAAGTGCTGTACAGAAACCCAGCCTAAAACCCCAAACAGCAAGCAATGCAGGTGTAGAAGCACTGTGGCTAGGAAAAACTTCCTAGAAAGGCCAAAACCTAGAGAGGAACCAGGCTATGAGGGGTGGCCAGTCCTCTTCTGGCTGTGCCGGGTGGAGATTATAACAGAACATGGCCAAGATGTTCAAATGTTCATAAATGACCAGTATGGTCAAATAATAATAATCACAGTAGTTGTCGAGGGTGCAGCAAGTCAGCACCTCAGGAGTAAATGTCAGTTGGCTTTTCTTAGCCGATCATTAAGAGTATCTCTACCGCTCCCGAGGTCTGACCCTCATGCTGTGGGCTTTAACACAGGCCTTAACTCCTCTATATGTGCTGGCCATGGTGGTCCACACACACAAACACACACTCACACAGAGAGGGCTCAAAACATCTCATCTTGGCGCTATTTACATACATACCTTACCATAGATAATACATTTTACGGTGGATACAAGGGCGTTTGATAAAACCCTCTCAATCATCACTGATGGAATGTGTTGTGGTAGCTAACTACAGAAAAGGGGGTGTTGTCTGACCCCCCTGGGCTGGATGAAACTGGTGAAAGTGAGTGTGATGGAGCCTAACACTACAGAAATGAGCTTCTTTGCTAACTCCAGCACATTGACATTGATGTGAACACTGAAATCATTGATGTGAACCCCCCCATCATCCTCTTTTCTCTATTTCTCTATTTCTCTCTGCTACCTGCTCATGCTGCTCAATAACACACTAGCACAGAAAGCATGTCTTCCTTTGTTAGCGTGAGAACTCTTAAATGTTAAACAATGAGAGAGAGAGAGAGGGAGAGAGAGAGAGGGAGTGAGAGAGCGACAGAGACACACACACACAGAGAGAGAGAGAGAGAGAGAGAGAGAGAGAGAGAGAGAGAGAGAGAGAGAGAGAGAGAGAGAGAGAGAGAGAGAGATTACACTGACCACCTCTCTCTAGTTAATATGCATTTCATTAGCAGGCCTGCTATGAGCCCTGCTCTTTTGGCTTGTCTCCTCAGATTTCAGTGTGACTCCCACAGGGTCAGTTTCTAATGATTCTCATGGAAGGCAGCACGTGCAAATACACTTCACATCTAATCACATTGAAATGTATGGAAGCTGCGTCGCACCATTCTTCTCCCTATTTCTAAGTGAGAAGGATGCAGCTGAGGGTTTTTAATATATACTCTGTGTGTGTGGGGCAGTTGCCCTTAAGTCTGGAAATGGATTGGTCCAGTAGCTGCTTCCTTAGACTGGCTGGAGAGGCAGGCAGGGGCGGGCGGGCGGGCGGGCAGGCAGGCAGGCAGGCAGGCAGGCAGGCGTGGAGGATAATCTTATTTAAAGCATGTCATTACCCCTACCCTCCCGTCATTTTAAAGGCATATTTTATTTAACAAGGGGAGGGAGTGTCTATGGATGAGTGAAAACTGTGTCTGCTTAGGTACAAATCACTCTTTGCACATTGCACACTCTTTCTTTCTCTTACTTCTTGGTGCCCCCCTTCTCCTCTCTCTCTCTCTGGAGACGTACAGCTGTCACAGTGTCACTTTTCCCATCCATAATTGAGGAGTGCACAGTGCATAAAGCCCTGAAACCGTGTCATCCACTTCCAATTGCTCCTGTTGAATAATCAGCCAGAACCAATGGGGACTGTAGGACAGGGAGGAATCTGCCCATGAAGCTGCCTGTCCTGTGTCACTGGGTTGAGTAGTCAGCCCCAGGTCCCCCTCCATCCCCAGGACAAACATTCCCCTGGTCCAGTTGCTCCAGATATATGTATGTTATGTACGGGCAGAACTGACCTCAGTGGTCGGCTGTGAGAGGCAGTCGTGTGTGTCTGTGTCGTGTGTCTGTCTGGGGGTCATAAGGTCGTGGGGTTGGAGTGTCTGGATGGAACATGAAACTAAACACCAGTGCTCATCTGGTCCTGATTTTCACTCTGGGGTTATGGTAATGATGGTGGTGGTTGAATGGATCAAGTTCACCTCAAAATGATCAGTGCTTTGACTCAGCCATTCTCAATACCACTGGCAAAATTGTTAATATATTGTCTTACATTTACTGTAATTCTATTATCATATATGGTTATACTACCTACTACTATTACCTCTTTGGTGCTAAGCATTTGCTAAGAGTACGTATGTTTGAGTATTAGAATGTACATTTTAGTGTATGGTGGGTTACCTTAGTAAACAAACACTACCAGCTCCAAGATTAATTAACCACTGTGAGGTACAGTATCAGGAGATGTTAAATTAACCACTGTGAGGTACAGTATCAGGAAATGTTTAATTAACCACTGTGAGGTACAGTATCAGGAGATGTTTAATTAACCACTGTGAGGTACAGTATCAGGAGATGTTTAATTAACCACTGTGAGGTACAGTATCAGGAGATGTTTAATTAATGTTTAATTAACCACTGTGAGGTACAGTATCAGGAGATGTTTAATTAACTACTGTGAGGTACAGTATCAGGAGATGTTTAATTAATCACTGTGAGGTACAGTATCAGGAGATGTTTAATTAACCACTATGAGGTACAGTATCAGGAGATGTTTAATTAACCACTGTGAGGTACAGTATCAGGAGATGTTTAATTAACCACTGTGAGGTACAGTATCAGGAGATGTTTAATTAACTACTGTGAGGTACAGTATCGGGAGATGTTTAATTAACCACTGTGAGGTACAGTATCAGGAGATGTTTAATTAACCACTGTGAGGTACAGTATCAGCAGATGTTCTCTTTCTCTCCCCCCGCTTTCTCCTCTTCCTTCTGTCTTCACTCTCCCTCGCTCTCCTTTTCTCTCCTCCCTCTATCCCCCTTTCTCTCCTCTCTCTTTCTCTCTCTCTCCTCTTTCTCACTCTCTACCTTTCTCTCCCTCCAACACTCTCCTTTTCCTCCCCCTCGCCCCCTCCTCCTTCCTCCCCTCTCTCTTCTGATAGCAGAACCTCAGCTCCACCTCACAGTGTCAGGAAACAAAGCAGGTGCAGACGTCCCAGGGAGGTGTGTGGTGGCGTGTGTGTGTCCGCGTGTGTGTCTGTGTGTGGTTTGCGATGGCGACTGAGACATCCATCCCCATCCCCTGTCTTTGCATAATTAACCAACACCCTTCAGGAGCATCATGATTCACACAGTACTGTCTCAGGTGGAGGACACTGATAATAATACCAGCCAACCCAAGTCAGAGTGCAAAGACAGGAAAGCTGTTAAAAACTCTCTTTTGGTATTTCCCATTAGTCCACCCTTGATACAGTCCCAAAATGTTTTTCATGCCAGCAGTCAAGTTTTCAAGATATTGGAATTTCAAGAAGCAAAGTGTCACCCCGGCCACATCATCACTCGGTGCCTGGGTTTACCTCCCCTGTACCAGCTCCCCACCATACCCCTGTCTGTACATTATGCCCTGAATTGATTCTACCACGCCCAGAAATCTGCTCCTTTTAATCTCTGTCCCCAACGCACTAGACGACCAGTTTTGATAGCCTTTAGCCGTACCCTCATCCTACTCCTCCTCTGTTCCTCGGGTGATGTGGAGGTTAACCCAGGCCCTGCATGTCCCCAGGCACTCTCATTTGTTGGCTTCTGTAACCGAAAAAGCCTTGGTTTCATGCATGTTAACATCAGAAGCCTCCTTCCTAAGTTTGTTATACTCACTGCTTTAGCACACTCCGCCAACCTCGATGTCCTTGCCGTGTCTGAATCCTGGCTAAGGAAGGCCATCAAAAATTCTGAGATTTCCATCCCCAACTACAACATTTTCCGTCAAGATAGAACTGCCAAAGGCATTGCAATCTACTGCAGAGTTCTGTCATACATTCCAGGTCTATGCCCAAACAGTTCGAGCTTCTAATTAAAAAAAATAATCTCTCCAGAAATAAGTCTCTCACTGTTGCTGCCTGTTATAGAACCCCCTCAGCTCCCAGCTGTGCCCTGGACACCATATGTGAAATGATTGCACCCCATCTATCTTCAGAGTTCATTCTGCTAGGTGACCTAAACTGGGATATGCTTAACACCCCGGCAGTCCTACAATCTAAGTTAGATGCCCTCAATCGCACACAAATTATCAAGGAACCCACCAGGTACAACCCCCTCATCCGTAAACATGGGAACCCTCATAGATATTATCCTGACCAACTTGCCCTCCAAATACACTGTTTTCAATCAGGATCTCAGCGATCACTGCCTCATTTCCGCTGTGGGTCCGCAGTCAAACTACCAACCCTCATCACTGTCAAACGCTCCCTAAAACACTTCTGTGAGCAGGATTTTCTAATCGACCTGGCCCAGGTATCCTGGAAGGATATTGACCTCATCCTGTCAGTCCAGGATGCCTGGTCGTTCTTTAAAAGTAATTTCCTCAGTTACATTATTTAATGTATACGCACCCCCAGGGAGTGACATGGTCTTCTATGGGAAGGTGTTTGATTTAATTGCCACAGAAACCCCTGGCACTCTTATCTGTGGAGGGGACTTTAATACAATTCTAAACTCAAAATTGGACAGCACAAACCAAAATAGGAAAATGAGCCTAGTTGCCAAAAAGATCAATAGGAAACTGCGGGATCTAGGACTGCTCGATGTATGGCGTGACACCCACAAGACCGATAAGGAATATACTTTTTACTCAGCCCGCCACACTGAATACTCCAGGTTAGACTACTTTTTTATGTACAGGATTGTAGGATCGGGCAGAGCGACTTATCAGATCATAATGGAGTTTACCTAACTCTGCACCTTGACAGCAAACCAATAAATACTATATGGAGACTTAATACAAGCATGCTGAATGATCCAGCATTTAAGGAATCAATAAAGTCAGAATTGAACATCTATCTGGAGAATAATAATAATGGGAAAGTATTTCCTGCTATATTGTGGGATGCAGCTGAGGCGGTTATTAGAGGGAAGATCATAGCCACATCATCTCTCAAGAAAAAGATTAAAGCACAGAAACTGCTGAAACTACAGGAAACCCTAAGAAACTTAGAACGATCTCATAGTCAACACAAAGACCCTCTTATATTACGAGAGATTCAAAAGGTAAAACAGGAAATTGACCAGATTTATAGAGAAGAAGTAGAGAAAAAGCTTAGGTTCCTGAAACAACGATATTATGAAGCAGGCTGAAAGGCAACCAAATTACTAGCATGGAGACTCAGGAAACAACAAGCACAGAATACCATTTTCAAAATAAAAGACCGCAAAACAAAAAAGATCACATGCAAATGAGATGAAATACAGAATGCATTTGAATCATATTACACAAATCTGTACAAGCAACCAGAGAAGGCAGATGCACAGAAAATAGAGCACTTTTTGAACTCACTCGATCTCCCCTCAATTGGGACAGAGCAAAATGATAGACTAACTTCAGAAATATCCACCGAAGAAATTAATAAAGCAATATCTCAGCAAAAAGCCAACAAGTCTCCAGGCACTGATGGCTTCCCTTCAGAATGGTTCAAGACCTTCAGAGAACAATTAGCACCTCTACTTAAGGCCTGTTTTAACTGGACTCTGAGAGAGGGGGGTCTCCCACCGTCATGGAGAGAGGTCATCATATCAGTAATCCCAAAAGAGGGTAAAGATAAGAAAGAATGCAGTTCATATAGACCTATCGCAATTCTTAACACAGATTATAAACTATATGCATCAATGATAGCCAAAAGAATGGAGAACATAATCCCAGAATTGATTGACAGAGATCAAACTGATTTCATGCAAAATAGGCAGACACAGGACAATATAAGGAGAACACTACATGTCATGGACCACATTACTCAGAATAAGACAAGTGCAATATTAATCAGCCTAGATGCAGAAAAAGCATTTGATTCAGTGGGATGGGATTACCTATTCCAAGTCATGGAAAGATTTGGTTTCAACAAAGAAGTGATACAGTGCATCAAAACACTGTATTCATGTCCGGCCTCTAGAATAAAGATAAATGGACATGTGACACGAACGAAAAAATTAGAGCGAGGGGCAAGACAAGGCTGTAATCTTTCACCCACGCTCTTCTCCTTGTACCTCAAACCATTAGCACAGGCAATAAGACAGGATCCAACCTTAGAGGGAATAACAATAAGAGGCAGTGAACATAAGATACGCATGTATGCTGATGACGTTCTGTTATTCCTTAAAGAACCAGGCTCAAGTGTACCTAGATTGATGGATGTTTTTACAAACATTTGGAACATATTCAGGGTATGTGCTTAACGTACACAAGACCCAAGCCCTAGTATATAATTATACCCCACAGGAAGAGCTGAAGAGTGGGTATAACTTCACCTGGACCTCTTCACCCATTAAATATCTTGGAGTAAATTTACCAAAAGATATTCCCAAATTTTATTGCATGAACTACGATCACATTAACAAGAAAATATATGATGACCTAGACAGGTGGAATTCACTTCCCTTAGATCTTAGTAGTAGAATTGAAACAATCCAAATTAACATCCTGCCAAGGTTACTATATTTGTTCCAATCACTGCCCCATGAAATCCCGCCTAAACAGTTTAGGGAATGGGATAAACGGATATCAAGGTTCATCTGGAACAGTAAGAGACCAAGAACTAGATATACAACATTACAGTTACCAAAAAACTGTGGCCTTACCAAACCTTGACCCCGTTTTCTCCCCAATTTCGTGGTATCCAATTGTTTAGTAGCTACTATCTTGTCTCATCGCTACAACTCCCGTACGGGCTCGGGAGAGACGAAGGTTGAAAGTCATGCGTCCTCCTATACACAACCCAACCACTGCTTCTTAACACAGCGCGCATCCAACCCGGAAGCCAGCCGCACCAATGTGTTGGAGGAAACACCGTGCACCTGGCAACTTTGGTTAGCGCGCACTGCGCCCGGCCCGCCACAGGAGTCACTGGTGCGCGATGAGACAAGGATATCCCTACAGCCAACCCCTCCCTAACCCGGACGACACTAGGCCAATTGTGCGTCTCCCCATGGACCTCCCAGTCGCGGCCGGTTATGACAGAGCCTGGGCGCAAACACAGAGTCTCTGGTGGCACAGCTGGCGCTGCAGTACAGCGCCCTTAACCACTGCGCCACCCGGGAGGCCTCCCTAAAAGATTATTATGTGTCAGCCCAATTGAGACCCCTGTTGTGTTGGTGCAATTCAGAATACGAATCCAAATGGAAAGACATCGAGACTACTCTGACAGAGATACTCATACAGTCAGTACTGGAAAATAAGGAGATGGTAAAAGAAATATACAATAGACAAAATCAGTGGATTAATTTCTCTCTGAAGACATGGTTTAGGGTAGTTGAGCAAAATAATTTAGACAGAGAGATCAAACTGCTGAGTTGGCCCGCATACGACCCCAGCTTCATCCCTGCAACTCAGGACAGCAGGTTTAAACAATGGACACAGAAAGGCATCAATCACATCATTCAGTACAATTATAAGGAATGGGAACCTAGATAACTTCCAGGACCTAAGTAAAAAACATGGCTTGGATAAACAAGATTTTTACAGATACCTACATGTTTGACACTATTTCTTAAGTGTCACGACTTCCGCCTAAGTTGGCTCCCCTGCCTGTTCGGGCGGTGCTCGGCGGTCGTCGTCACCGTCCTACTAGCCGCTACCGATCCCTTTTTCGTTTGTCTGTTAGTTTTGTCTTATTAGTTTCACCTGTGTGTATTTTGGTTTAATTAGCTTCCCTATATGTAGTAGTTTGACCCGCCCTTGTTTTGTACGGGATTGTGTTTTGTTACTCTGTTGGTTGTGGTTTCATGTTTGTATTCTCCAGACTGTTTGGTCCTGTGTTTGGGCTGGTCTGTTTTAATGTGTGACCGTTTTTGCCGGAGAATAAATTACGATTTACCGAACCCTGCTCTCTGCCCTGATTCCAACAATTCATAAAAGTGACTGACCTTCGAGCACCTCCAAAATTAATCCAAGTTTTCACTAACGCATACAACTTGGGAAGTAACAAAACAACTATTTCAAATCTCTACTTGGGTATTCAATCCTCAAAGAAATATTCTACAAATGTCACGCCCTGGTCTTAGTATTTTGTATTTTCTTTATTAATTTGGTCAGGCCAGGGTGTGACATGGGTTTTGTATGTGGTGTGTTTTGTCTTGGGGTTTTTGTTAGGTATTGGGTTTGTGGCTTAGTAGGGGTATCTAGTATAGTCTATGGCTGTCTGGAGTGGTTCTCAATCAGAGGCAGGTGTTTATCGTTGTCTCTGATTGGGAACCATATTTAGGCAGCCATATTCTTTGAGTGTTTTGTGGGTGATTGTTCCTGTCTTAGTGTTTGTTTTCACCAGATAGGCTGTATAGTTTTTCTCACGTTTATTGTTTTGTTAGTTTGTTCATGTGTAGTCTTTATTAAAGAACCATGAATAACAACCACGCTGCATTTTGGTCCGCCTCTCCTTCACCCGAAGAAAACCGTTACAACAAATAATATTAAAAAGAAATGGGAGGAGGAACTTAACACTGAAATAACTGATGAAACATGGTTGAACATATTAGAGACTCAACATAGCTCCACCAACTCAAGGTCATGGAAAGAATTCTGTTGGAAGAATGTTATACGTTTCTTCATAACACCTAAACTGAAATCAAACCAGACGGGCTCACTACACCCTTGTTGGAGAGAATGAGGTCAATTGAGGGCGGACCAGTCTCATATCTTTTGGACTAAACTTACTGGGGAGAAATAAGATCTAACATTGGAAAAATAATGGGATTTGACATAGAACAAACATTAATTTCATTGTACATGGGTGAAATACATGATAACTTACACAATAGAGAAAAGTACCTATTGAAGGCCCTACTGGCAGCCAGAGCCGCCAGTCAGCATGGAGCAGCCAGAGCCGCCAGTCAGCATGGAGCAGCCATAAAAGCTATCACTAGGAAATGGCTACAAAAAGACCCTCCCACAGTGACATTGTAGAAGAAATACACCACATGGAGTGTATGATCTTTGCTTTAAGAACTCAACAGGAGAGAGGTCAAGAATACTGGGAAAAATGGGTTTCGTACTTGGAAAAGGACTAATACAAAGATGTCAATGTAACTAATATGATGATATGATGATGAAGGTATGAAGTGCACTGTAACTGCCAGATCTTTTTTGTTTTGTTGTTGTTGTTCTTATATTTGACTTTATTTGTACTTTCTTTGTGTTCCTACAATAAAAACAACCTTTTTTAAAAGTAATTTCCTCACCATCTTAAATAAGCATGCCCCTTTCAAAAAATGTAGAACTAAGAACAGATATAGCCCTTGGTTCACTCCAGACCTGACTGCCCTCGACCAGCACAAAACATCCTGTGGCGGACTGCACTAGCATCGAATATTCCCCGCAATATGCAACTTTTCAGGGAAATCAGGAACCAATACACGCAGTCAGTCAGGAAAGCAAAGGCTAGCTTTTTCAAACAGAAATGTGCATCCTGTAGCTCTAACTGGCCATGCTTCCCTCCTGGCTACCCAAAACCTGGCCAACAGCTCCGCACCCCGCAGCTACTTGCCCAAGCCTCCCCAGCTTCTCCTTCACCCAAAGCCAGATAGCAGATTTTCTGAAAGAGCTGCAAAACCTGGACCAGTACAAATCAGCTGGGCTAGACAATCTAGACCCTCTCTTTCTAAAATTATCCGCCGCCATTGTTGCAACCCTTATTACCAGTCTGTTCAACCTCTCTTCCGTATCATCCGAGATCCCTAAAGATTGGAAAGCTGCCGCGGTCATCCCCCTCTTCAAAGGGGGTAACACTCTAGACCCAAACTGTTATAGATCTATATTCATCCTGCCCTGCCTTTCTAAAGTTTTCAAAAGCCAAGTTAATAAACAGATCACTACCATTTCGAATCCCACCGTACCTTCTCCACTGTGCAATCCGGTTTCCTAGCTGGTCACTGGTGCACCTCAGCCACGCTCAAGGTACTAAACGATATCATAACCGCCATCGATAAAAGACAGTACTGTGCAGCCATCTTCCCCGACCTGGCCAAGGCTTTTGACTCTGTCAATCACTGTATCCTTATCGGCAGACTCAACAGCTTTGGTTTCTCAGATGACTGCCTCGCCTGGTTCACCAACTACTTCTCAGACAGAGTTCAGTGTGTCAAATTGGAGGGCCTGTTGTCCGGCCCTCTGGCAGTCTCTATGGGGGTACCACACGGTTCAATTCTCAGGCCGACTCTTTTCTCTGTATATATCAACGATGTTGCTCTTGCTGCGGGTGATTCCCTGATCCACCTCTACGCAGACGTTACCATTCTGTATACATCTGGCCCTTCTTTGGACACTGTGTTAACTAACCTCCAAACGAGCTTCAATGCCATACAATTCTGCTTCTGTGGCCTCCAACTGCTCTTAAACGCTAGTAAAACCAAATGCATGCTTTTCAACTGTTTGCTGCCCACACCCGCCTGCCCGACTAGCATCACTACTCTGGACGGTTCAGACAACTACAAATACCTAGGTGTCTAGCTAGACTGTAAACTCTCCTTCCAGACTTATATTAAACATCTACAATACAAAATTGAATCAAGAATCGGCTTCCTATTTCGCAACAAAGCCTCCTTCACTCAAGCCGCCAAACATACCCTCGTAAAACTGACTATCCTACCGATCCTCAACTTCGGTGATGACATTTACAAAATAGCTTCCAGTACTCTACTCAGCAAACTGGATGCAGTCTATCACAGTGCCATCCGTTTTGTCACTAAAGTCCCTTATACCACCCACCACTACGACCTGTATGCTCTAGTCGGCTGGCCCTCGCTACATATTTGTCGCCAGACCCACTGGCTCCAGGTCATCTATAAGTCTATGCTAGGTAAAGCTCCGCCTTATCTCAGCTCACTGGTAACGATAACAACACGCACCCGTAGCACGCGCTCCAGCAGGTATATCTCACTGGTCGTCCCCAAAGTCAACACCTCCTTTGGCCACCTTTCCTTACAGTTCTCTGCTATCAATGACTGGAACTAATTGCAAAAATCTCTGAAGCTGGAGACTTATATTTCCCTCACTAACTTTAAACATCAGCTATCTGAGCAGCTAACCGATCGCTGCAGCTGTACATAGCCCATCTGTAAATAGCCCACCCAAACTACCTACCTCATCCCCATATTGTTTTAATGTACTTTTCTGCTCTTTTGCACACCAGAATTTCTACTTGCACATCATAATCTGCTCATCTATCACTCCAGTGTTAATTTGCTAAACTGTAATTACTTCGCTACTATGGCCTATTTATTGCCTTACCTCCTCAAGTCATTTGCACTCACTGTATATTGACAGTCTTCTTTGACACGCTTGTACAAATAAATAAAATGCTAAATGCATTACCGACAATGTTCTAACATGTGATGCTATGGTTCCCTGATCAGGGGTCTTGGTGGAACTATCCTACTGTGCACACACTGTTTGAATCAATGTTGTTTCCACTTTATTTCAATTAAATTATGTTGAACCAACGTGGAATAGACATTGAATTGACATCTGTTCCCAGTGGGATAATACACCCACTGCAATAGGGCCCAATGATGGTGAGTTATCAGTGTGATATGGGGGAGGAGCGGAGAGAGATCTCATGTTAAGATATATCTCCCTCTCCTCTTTGTCATAACTTATGGAACCATAAAGTGGTGTCACACACCAAGATTCTGAGGAGAATGTGACTGATGGTGCTTTTACGACCTGGACTGGAACTCACTGGGAGACAGCCCACTGGTCGTCAATGTCACTTTAATAGTGTTTTTATGTACTTATTATTTTTAAGAGCGTATGTGTTTTCAAATGTTTTTTCACTTTCTCTGTGTGTGCGTGTGTGACATAGAGGTGTGTCAGTGTGTGACTGGAAGTTACAGACGTCAGCTGTTCAGGTTGAGCTCCAGGGAGCATATGAGTCTCTCTGACTCTGCATAGGATGGGGATCACGTTATACATCACGCGCAGTAAAAACAGAGTCATATATGGAAGATTGGTTTCGTATGGCATCTCTTGTATGTTATTCACACAAAGATCTGTTAAATGACATAACTTTATAATGTGAGGGGATATAGTGGTTGTGAATGTGCAATAATTCATTGATACTGTTACTTTAATATTGACTCCACTGTTATACATTGCTCCTAAAAGCATCCCCATTATGTCTATAACCCATATATTACAGGCACAGTTTGTCCCATGGTCCTAGAGCGGGCTTGTTTTCCACCGTCTCTGTCACGTTAATTCGGAATGATTTCTCTTTTTCTGTATTCCTGAATGGCCTGACAGGCTGAGTGTCCTTGGCTGAATCTCACTGAGCTGTGAGGGAGAATGTGCTCCTCGGTGTGTGTGTGTTTGTGTGTCCGCATGGATCTGCGTGTGTCTGTGTGAATGCCTGCGTGTGCGTGCGCGTGCATCCGCCCATGTGTGCGAGTGTGTGTCTGTGTGTGTGTGTGTACAGTGAAACCTCCCAGCCCGGTGCTCTGGGCCAGAGCGGCGGTCCTCAGACATCCTTTGTTTTTCTGGTGAGTAATCAGGTAATTGATCATAGAGACAGGTAATTATTCCTGTGCCAAACTCCCTGGCAAACCAACAGACCAGGTAGAAGGATCCATCTAATCCCAGTCTCCAACACAGTAGAGGATGAAAAAGTGAGTAAGAAGCCCCGTTTATACCTGGTTCTAACTTGTGTCCTTTGTCCTGATCTTGTCCACGTTCTGATTGTGCTCACATTTTTAGACAGGTGTAGACAATCAAAAATACACATTGTGATCTGATCATCCTGCCCACCTCATTAACCATTAACAGGTGGCACCATTGATTGAGTACATCAATATGTGTCTTACACTAAATAAATAAATACATTGGGGCGGGCGTGCATCAGATGGCCACATCACCAGATGCACAATGAATACAACTAAATGGTAGATAAAAATGTATTAACATTCAAAATCTTCAGGCCATTTGTGAGCTTTGCCGTCCTGTTTCAGTCATAATCAATATCTGTCAGTGCAATACAGGTGAGTTACTAATTTCTGCTATCACATTCACATCTGAATATGCAACTGCAATTGTACAGTACAGGGGATGCAATAGTCTCCTGCTTAATACAATTGATGTCTTTAAAATTCGTGTCCTCTATATATTTCCTCTGAGCTATGTGTTTCTGGTCTACATGGTTTGAAAGGTGAGCTGCCTGTAGACTATGACAGAGTGCTTACAACTGGGCTTTTCCTTCCTCCTCCGTCCTTCCCTCTAGCCCTGCCTGACTGCATCACATCACAGGCGTCTCAGCCTTTCAGCCTCCCAGCTTCATTTGTGTAATTTAGTTTTTTTCTGGGTTAGTGGGTAAACCAATCTCCTTACATATATCCATCCCCCTGTCTGCACTCTGCCTTGATTTATGAACATCTGATAACCATGTACTTGTGGGGGGGTGTTTTGTTTTTACAGACAAATGGTTCATTCCAGTCCAAGGTCAATTCAGTCAGTGTTCCCTCTCAGTGTATTGTGGAGGAGAGGAGCGATTCACCCTGTTGGTTTTGATGCTGTGAATAAATCAGACAAAGGGAAAGGGTTATGGTATTGTTTGTGGTACAGTTTGTCTGTGGTAATAGCGCCGCACGGCCGTCTCTGCACTACAATATATTTTTCCCCTCACCACTATGTTTCTTTGTCATTGTTCATATTCATGAGTGAGAGCATAGTCACGGGAAGTAGGGGTGCTGAGAGTGCTGCAGCACACCCTGAAAAATCTGAATTTAAAAAATATATTAATACCAACTCAAAACAAAAAACAATTTGTACAAAAGTAGTGCACTGGGCCTTTACTAGTCATGTATTAGTGACCGATATAGCCTTCTGTAGCACATGTACAGCGCCGCAAAATGTACAGCGCCACAATATACTGAATCTCAGTGTCACAGCTGGCTAGGTGTGTAGCGAGGAATCAGGCGCAGAGAGCAGAGAGGTCCAGGGGAAAAGTGCACTTTAATGCGGCACCAAAATGAAATGCCCGACACGCAGGGCGCAAACACTGACCAACCCAAAACAACGGGTAACAAAGTTCAGAGCACTAACGATACAACGTGAACATCAAACTAATCCCGCACAACAAAGGGGAGGGTTCCATACGCTAAATAGGGAAGAAAATCAAGCACACACAAAATAGGAACAGGTGTAACAAATGAGACAAAACTAACCGAAAAGAAAAAGGGATCGGTGGCGGCTAGTAGGCCGGTGACGACGACTGCCGAGCACCACCCGAACAGGCGAGAGAGCCAATTTCTGCGGGAGTCGTGACACTCAGTTTATTGCATAAATCATGCATGCATTGTAACGCTGGTGCGGTAAAATAATCCGGCCCAGTTTAATGAATTACAGTGTAGACTAATCCATTTGTAGACTATGACACAATGTAAATGGAGAAGGATAAAACGTGGTCAGATCAAAATAGTGGCACGAAGTCTCCTGTTGAACGGAGGAGCTGTCCATGGTGCTGTCATTCAACATCCTTTATTTACCCTGTTTGTAATGAGCACGGGATGGTTGCTTTTTGGATTCTGCTCAGATGGATGATGCCAGCGGGGAACACATGCAGCATACAGACGTACACCAATGAACAGACCTACCACAGATCTTACTTGCAGTAGTGTAGTGATATTTTTTTAGATGAGGAAGTGCAAAAAATGTGTAAATAACATCATCTCCTCAAAGTGTGTACCCAAAGATGCAGTCTATTGAACAGCTATCATGGCTCTCCAACCCTGTTCCTGGAGTGCTACAGTCCTGAGGGTTTCACTCCAACCCCAGTTGTTACTAACCCGATTCATTTTATAAAACAGCTCCTTTTTATAATCAGGTGCGATAGATTAGGATTGGAATGAAAACCTACAGGACGGTAGCTCTCCAGGAACAGGGTTGTAGAGTCATGATCTAAAATATGCATAACATGCATCCTCCAACTGCAACATTTGCCTATGCCCACACATATTGTCTCAAGAAAATGTTAGATTTTTAATACCCACAAACACCAAGTTAGGCATGCCTATTTTCAAAATAGGCCATCATCATCACTGTCAATGGTGAATGATAATTATGCACGTTTTACAGGTGAAACTGCATCTGCATGCTAATAATTTGACTGATCTCAGTAAGATTCATGGGAATAGCTTATGCATTACGAAATTCTTGAATTACTGTTTTGTGAGCGAATTAGAGCAGATGATGTTAACAAACTATTAACCTTTCTTGTGTTTTGTTTCAATCAAAGCATATATCTTGCCTAGTGGCTCTGAGTTTGGTGCATTATCATTTTTTTGGGACTACTCAACTTTAGCTAACCATCCTAAAATCTCATTATAAATGAGCTGTTCTATTAATGTTATAGGCCTGCTATGCTATTCGGTTCTGTTATATATAATACTTATTCATCGTTATGTGATCTTGCAAGACATTGATTCAGCTTTGATCTAACATTACTAAACGAGCACCACTGTGAAAATTATAATCTTCTATTTTAATAATAATAATACTAATAATAAGTGATGAGGACTATTAGGCGTAGGCAACAGATCTTGATGAAGGTTATTGCAAACGATTGGAGCCCTTCGTGATTCTAGAAGGACAGCACTAAATCAATGTTGATTTGATCAGCTTGAAGGGTTTTTCTGTATTTTTACTATTTTCTACATTGTAGAATAATAGTGAAGACATCAAAACTATGAAATAACACATATGGAATCATGTAGTAACCCAAAAAGTGTTAAACAAATCAAAACTTACTTTAGATTTTAGATTCTTCAAAGTAGCCAGCCTTGATGACAGCTTTGCACACTCTTGGCATTCTCTCAACAAGCTTCATGAGGAATGCTTATCCAACAGTCTTGAAGGAGTTACCACGTGTGCTGAGCACTGCTTTTCCTTCACTCTGTGGTCCAACTCACCCCAAACCATCTCAATTGGGTTGAGGTCGGGTGATTGTGGAGGCCAGGTCATCTGATGCAGCACTCCATCATTCTCCTTCTTGGTCAAATAGCCCTTACACAGCCTGGAGATGTGTTTTGGGTCATTGTCTTGTTGAAAAACGAATTATCGTCCCACTAAGCGCAAGCCAGATGGGATGCCGTATCGCTGTAGAATGCTGCGGTAGCCATGCTGGTTAAGTGTGCCTTGAATTCTAAATAAATCAGTGTCAGTGTCACCAGTAAAGCAGCCCCACACACTCACACCTCCTCCTCCATGCTTCATGGTGGGAAACACACATGCGGAGATCATTCGTTCACCTACTCTGCGTCTCACAAAGACACAGCGGTTGGAACAAAAAATCTCAAAATTGGACTCATCAGACCAAAGGACAGATTTCCACCAGTCTAATGTCCAATGTGCATTTCTTGGCCTAAGAAAGTCTCTTCTTCTTATTGGTGTCCTTTAGTAGTGGGTTTTTTTCAGCAATTTGACCATGAATGCCTGACTCACGCAGTCTCCTCTGAACAGTTGATGTTGAGATGTGTCTGTTACTTGAACTCTGTTAAGCTTTTAATTGGGCTGCAATCTGAGGCTGGTAACTCTAATGAATATATCCTCTGCAGCAGAGGTAACTCTGGGTCTTCCTTTCCTGTGACGGTCCTCATGAGAGCCAGTTTCATCATAGCACTTGATGGTTTTTGTGACTAAACTTGAAGAAACTTTAAAAGGTCTTGAAATGTTCCGCATTGACGGACCTTCGTGACTTAAAGTAATGATGGACTGTTGTTTCTCTTTGCTTATTTGAGCTGTTGGTGGACTTGGTATTTTACCGAATAGGTCTATCTTCTGTATACCACACCTACCTTGTCACAACACAACTGATTGGTTCAAACGCATTAAGAAGGAAAGAAATTCCACAAATACATTTTTAACAAGGCATACCTGTTAATTGAAATGCATTCCAGGTGACTGCTGGTTGAGAGAATGCATAAAGTTTTCATCAAGGCAAAGGGTGGCTATTTGAAGTATCTCAAATATAAAATATATTTTGATTTAAGACTTTTTTTAAATACTTTAAAAAAAAGACTTATGGTTACTATAGGATTCCATACGTATTATTCTACAAGTAGAAAATGCTAAAAATAATGAAAGACTCTGGAATGAGTAGGTGTTTCCAAACTTTTGACTGGTACTGTACCTATTACAGAATTAAAAAAAACAGAGGGCTTAACTATCACTCCATATCATTTATTTGCATAGATTTAATCATCAAATCATTAGGCCAAGTAGTTAACATAAATCATTACCAGTGGTGTGTATTCATGGATGCCAAGAGAAGCCAGGCTTCCCCAACAATTTTACCAATATATATATATATTTTTTAAACATTCAATAATTTATCTTCTGTCTTTCTGTGTTTCATAATTTTCCTTCAATTCAGCAAGCATCTGGCCTCCCTTGACAAAAAAAGTATAAGAAATTTGCCAATCAGCATTGAGAACAAGCCTGAGCGAGCTCTACTGTGAAAGGTCCTTGCACACCAAAAAAAGTGTCAAGGGAAGCCAGCTTGGATTTGGCTTCACTCCTATCAAATCCCATTGAGAGCATACATCATTGACAGAATCACTTTAATTGTTGCATCTCCTTGTGTTGTTGTCCAGTGGTGGCTAGTTAGCCAGCTAGCTAAAATTGTCCCTTTCCTAAATTAGCCATGGATGGAGATAGGGATTTGGACTTGTGGTTTTACTTAATTCTCTGTACTGGTCAATGATTATAAAGGCTATTCTGATCCAGCCATTAATTCATACATTGTTGTGCCCCTGGATTTAGAGGATGGAAGTTCAATATGTAGCTAGATGTAGAAGGCTAATGTTAATTAGCTAACGTTGCCCATGAATGGAAGTCAAGCTAGTGAGCAAGCATTTTAGCCAGGTAGCTAAACAATAAATAAAAGCCTATACTGTATGACAGAGTGATAGACCGTTTTGTTAACATGAAAGTGAGGAGGACGGCATTGGCTTTTCTCTACAAGTAGGGTGAGTCAACATGTTTTTTTTTACTTGCACTAATGCCCACGGACACAAACACGCACACAGAAATCAGAACCTTGGACAGCCACATTATATTTAGCTTACGTTGATTGGACTAAATTGTTTTTGTTATCTTTTAGTTGTCACTGTATTAGACTAAGCAGAATTGATTTGATGGTGCTGGAATAGTGGAGCCATCTCCTGTTTTCTTTGCGACTTGCGGTTCTAAATCAATAGTTGTTGGAAACATTAACATGCTTGACCATGCTGTAGGTCATGTACGTGTCTGTTACTGTACATACAATATGCTTTGTGGATTTTACTGGACAGAGGTTGATGTCTGGTTTTGTGATAAAACAAAGGTGTGGTTGAATTTATTCTGCCACTGTGTCTTCTCATTGTTTTGGCCTATAGGCCTATATATATATTAGAGTTGCAATGCATATGAATTTATTATAGAGCAAACAACACAATTATCACAACACATAGGTTGTAATATGTAGTACTGGCTTCCCCCCTACTGATCCTTACAACATAGATTTGCAGGAAATTTGTTTTCAAACAGCCATAAAATCAAGCTTTTGGTGTGGTGCATCTCAATAAACAAGAACCTAAATGCATTATTACTTCAAACTTGGCCCAATTCACATTTCCAATTTACCACTCTGACATAGCCTACCCTAACGGGCCGTGCGTTTTAACCAATAGTAAATATAGGCTAAGATCCCAAGCAGGGCTACAGCAACTTCCAGAGTGGGTCAGGCTCTTGGGTTTACAGTGGCCACTCTGGTTCGGGTCTCCTCAGCAGAACGGTGTCGTTGTAACCAAGTGGTCACATGTCTTGCTGGGTTTCACTGTGAAAAAGCAGGTCGTGGAGTTTTATAAACATCAAGGCAGACAGGAGGTTTGTTTTGTGTGTTCTGAAGATGTCAAGCCTCCAATTGTCCTCTGCAGTGTACACATGTAGCCTACAGTTCTTCATAATTCGCCAGAGAGAAGACAAGGGCAGAAGCCACTATTTACCTATTATTTACCCCCCCACCAAAAACTATATACTTCCAGCAGCTATGAGTAAGAGTTTTTTTCCCTCCTCTTTTGCTTCCACTTCCCTCCCCCTCAGAATACTCTCCCTCCCCCCCTCTCTCCATGCAGTGAAGTTACTTCGTTGCACTCCTGTGGGCAGATATTATTCCCACTAGAGACAGACACTTAACTTGACTAACAGATAGAGCATAGAGCTAGCAGCGTGCTGAATGGAAATGTTAACTCTAGCATGAAACCAACCCAAGTCATGGGAGACTAATCAGTTGCTGAAAAGTAAATAAATAAATGGCGCATTGTAAATGTAATTTTGCCCGGACCTGGATGGACTTATGTTTCTGCATTTCAGAGGGAAGGGAACACATCCTGACTGCTGCTAGGGTCTGAACTGTAAAACACAAGAGAACATTGGAAGCTTTTCCTTTGTCTCTATATGGAAGGAAGGGTGAGGGGGAGCGATGGAGGGAGGGAGGGAAGGAGGGAGGGGGTGGGTGGGGGGTATGATCCCCGCAGAGGTGAGAGGGGGAGAGAGGAAGTGAAGGGGTGGGGGGTAGGAAGTTGAAAGCAGCGAGTCTCTGTACGACCAAGAAATTGTAGACTCGCCATTAATTATGTATTTCTTCAATAGAAAACCCTCTAAATATACTCCCAAAACTGGCATTAATTTGGTTTCCTCTGAGCTATTGGGAGAGAGAGAAATAAAGAGCGAGAGAGAGAAAAAGAGAGAGAGAGAGAGAGAATATAGATGACAAGAAGAAAGAGGAAAGAGAGAGGGGAAGAGTACAGTCAGAGAACCTGGAACCGTAGCCCTAATCACATGAAATGATATAAAATATTTAGTGACAGAATGGAGGAATGTCTGAAATATAAATCCAGGCATTGTTAACAGAAACATATGTCTACAACTATTTCAGTTCCGTTATTCATGTCAGTAGAGTGCATATACAGTTGAAGTCGGAAGTTTACATACCATTAGGTTAGAGTCATTAAAATTTGTTTTCAACCACTCCACAAATGTCTTGTTAACAAACTATAGTTTTGGCAAGTCGATTAGGACAACAACAATTGTTTACAGTCAGAAGTTTACATACACTAAGTTGACTGTGCCTTTAAACAGCTTGGAAAATTCCAGAAAAGTATGTAATGGCTTTAGATGCTTCTGATAGGCTAATTGACATCATTTGAGTCAATTGGAGGTGTACCTGTGGATGTATTTCAAGGCCTAACTTCAAACTCAGCGCCTCTTTGCTTGACATCATGGGAAAATCAAAAGAAATCAGCCAAAATAAATTGTAGACATCCACAAGTCTGGTTCATCATTGGGAGCAATTTCCAAATGCCTGAAGGTACCACAAATGTATTTGTCACATACACATGGTTAGCAGATGTTAATGTGAGTGTAGCGATATGCTTGTGCTTCTAGTTCCGACAATGCAGTAATAACCAACGAGTAATCTAACCTAACAATTCCAAAACCACTACTTTATACACACAAGTGTAAAGGGATAAAGAATATGTACATAAAGATATATGAATGAGTGATGGTACAGAACGGCATAGGCAAGATGCAGTAGATGGTACAGAGTACAGTATATACATATGAGATGAGTAATGTAGGGTATGTAAACATTATATTAAGTAGCATTGTTTAAAGTGGCTAGTGATATATTTTACATCAATTTCCATCAATTCCCATTATTAAAGTGGCTGAAGTTGAGTCAGTGTGTTGGCAGCAGCCACTCAATGTTAGTGGTGGCTGTTTAACAGTCTGATGGCCTTGAGACAGAAGCTGTTTTTCAGTCTCTCGGTCCCTGCTTTGATGCACCTGTACTGACCTCGCCTTCTGGATGATAGCGGGGTGAACAGGCAGTGGCTCGGGTGGTTGTTGTCCTTGATTATCTTTATGGCCTTCCTGTGACATCAGGTGGTGTAGGTGTCCTGGAGGGCAGGTAGTTTGCCCCCGGTGATGCGTTGTGCAGACCTCACTACCCTCTGTAGAGCCTTACGGTTGTGGGCGGAGCAGTTGCCGTACCAGGCGGTGATACAGCCCGACAGGATGCTCTCGATTGTGCATCTGTAGAAGTTTGTGAGTGCTTTTGGTGACAAGCCAAATTTCTTCAGCCTCCTGAGGTTGAAGAGGCGCTGCTGCGCCTTCTTCACGACGCTGTCTGTGTGGGTGGACCAATTCAGTTTGTCCGTGATGTGTATGCCGAGGAACTTAAAACTTACTACCCTCTCCACTACTGTCCCATCGATGTGGATAGGGGGGTGTTCCCTCTGCTGTTTCCTGAAGTTCACAATCATCTCCTTTGTTTTGTGTGTGAGGTTATTTTCCTGACACCACACTCAGAGGGCCCTCACCTCCTCCCTGTAGGCCGTCTCGTCGTTGTTGGTAATCAAACCTACCACTGTAGTGTCGTCCGCAAACTTGATGATTGAGTTGGAGGCGTGAGTGGCCACGCAGTCGTGGGTGAACAGGGAGTACAGGAGAGGGCTCAGAACGCACCCTTGTGGGGCCCCAGTGTTGAGGATCAGCGTGGTGGAGATGTTGCTACCTACCCTCACCACCTGGGGGCGGCACGTCAGGAAGTCCAGTATCCAGTTGCACAGGGCGGGGTCGAGACCCAGGGTCTCGAGCTTGATAAACAGTTTGGAGGGTACTATGGTGTTAAATGCCGAGCTGTAGTCGATGAACAGCATTCTCACATAGGTATTGCTCTTGTCCAGATGGGTTAGGGCAGTGTGCAGTGTGGTTGAGATTGCGTCGTCTGTGGACCTATTTGGGCGGTAAGCAAATTGGAGTGGGTCTAGGGTGTCAGGTAGGGTGGAGGTGATATGGTCCTTGACTAGTCTCTCAAAGCACTTCATGATGACGGAAGTGAGTGCTACGGGGCGGTAGCCGTTTAGCTCAGTTACCTTAGCTTTCTTGGGAACAGGGTGGCTCTCTTGAAGCATGTGGGAACAGCCGTCTGGGATAAGGATTGATTGAATATGTCTGTAAACACACCAGCCAACTGGTCTGTGCATGCTCTGAGGATGCGGCTGGGGATGCCGTCTGGGCCTGCAGCCTTGCGAGGGTTAACACGTTTAAATGTTTTACTCAAGTCGCCTGCAGTGAAGGAGAGTCAGCAGGTTTTGGTTGTTGGCTGTGTCAGTGGAACTGTATTGTCCTCAAAGCGGGCAAAAAAGTTATTTAGTCTGCCTGGGAGCAAGACATCCTGGTCCGTGACGGGGCTGGTTTTCTTTTTGTAATCCGTGATTGACTGTAGACCCTGCCACATACCTCTTGTGTTTGAGCCGTTGAATTGTGACTCTACTTTGTCTCTATACTGACGCTTAGCTTGTTTGATTGCCTTGCGGAGGGAATAGCTACACTGTTTGTATTCGGTCATGTTTCCGGTCACCTTGCCCTGGTTAAAAGCAGTGGTTCGCGCTTTCAGTTTCACGCAAATGCTGCCATCAATCCACGGTTTCTGGCTTGGGAATGTTTTAATCGTTGCTATGGGAACGACATTGTCAATGCACTTTCTAATGAACTCGCTCACCGAATCAGCGTATTCGTCAATGTTGTTGTTGGAAGCAATGCGGAACATATCCCAGTCCACGTGATCGAAGCAGTCTTGAAGCGTGGAATCAGATTGGTCGGACCAGCGTTGAACAGACCTGAGCGCGGGAGCTTCTTGTTTTAGTTTCTGTCTGTAGGCAGGGAGCAACAAAATGGTGGTCGTGGTCAACTTTTCCGAAAGGAGGGCAGGGGAGGGCCTTATATGTGTCGCGGAAGTTTGAATAGCAATGATCCAAGGTTTTACCAGCCCTGGTTGCGCAATCGATATGCTGATACAATTAAGGGAGTCTTGTTTTCAGATTAGCCTTGTTAAAATCCCCAGCTACAATGAAAGCAGCATCAGGATATGTGGATTCCAGTTTGCAAAGAGTCAAATAAAGTTAGTTCAGGGCCATCGATGTGTCTGCTTGCGGGGGAATATATACGGCTGTGATTATAAGCAAAGAGAATTCCCTTGGTAGATAATGCGGTCGACATTTGATTGTGAGGAATTCTAAGTCAGGTGAACAGAAGGACTTGAGTTCCTGAATGCTGTTGTGATCACACCACGTCTCGTTAATCATAAGGCATACGCCTCCGCCCCTCTTCTTAACAGAAAGATGTTTGTTTCTGTCGGCGCGATGCGTGAAGAAACCAGCTGGCTGCACCGATTCCGTTAGCGTCTCTCGAGTGAGCCATGTTTCCGTGAAGCAAAGAACATTACAGTCCCTGATGTCTCTCTGGAATGCTACCCTTGCTAGACTACGGTTTGCAGCTGCCCATGGGGACAATGATTGTACTTTTTGGAGAAATGTCCTCTGGTCTGATGAAACAAAAATAAAACTGTTTGGCCATAATGACCATCGTTATGTTTGGAGGAAAAAGGGGGAGGCTTGCAAGCCGAAGAACACCATCCCAACTGTGAAGCATGGGGGTGGCAGCATCATGTTGTCGGGGTGCTCTGTTGTAGGAGGGACTGGTGCACTTCACAAACTAGATGGCATCATGAGGCAGGAAAATATGTGGATCTATTGAAGCAACATCTCAAGACATCAGTTAAAGCCTGGTCACAAATGGGTCTTCCAAATGGACAATGACCCCAAGCATACTTCCAAAGTTGTGGCAAAATGGCTTAAGGACAACAAAGTCAAGGTATTGGAGTGGCCATCACAAAGCCCTGACCTCAATCCTATAGAACATTTGTGGGCAGAACTGAAAAAGTGTGTACGAGCAAGGAGGCCTACGAACCTGACTCAGTTACACCAGCTCTGTCAGGAGGAATGGTCCAAAATTCACCCAACTTATTGTGGGAAGTTTGTGGAAGGCTACCCGAAATGTTTGACCCAAGTTAAACAATTTAAAAGCAATGCTACCAAACACTAATTGAGTGTATGTAAACTTCTGACCCACTGGGAATGTGATGAAAGAATGAAAAGCT
The DNA here is from genome assembly GCF_045791955.1 of Oncorhynchus clarkii lewisi. Lineage (NCBI taxonomy): Eukaryota > Metazoa > Chordata > Actinopteri > Salmoniformes > Salmonidae > Oncorhynchus > Oncorhynchus clarkii. The sequence continues at coordinate 30,605,480 of NC_092156.1, forward strand.
GAAATACATTTTCTCTGCTTTTATTCTGACATTTCACATTCTTAAAATAAGGTGGTGATCCTAACTGACCTAAAACAGGGAATTTTTACAAAGATTAAATGTCAGTAATTGTGAAAAACTGAGTTTAAATGTATTTGGCTAAGGTGTATGTAAACTTCCGACTTCAACTGTAATAGTAGAGAATGAATTTGACACCAGAAATAAAATAATTGGTCTGGATTTGACAGCTGTAATGAATTAATTGCATGTCTAATAATGGCTAATGCTTCAGTATAATTATATAGTAACTTATATGTACAGTGTTATTTATGACCTGGGACTTTTGAGTTGTAATATACTGTATATAATTAAGTATAGGTTCTTTTCAGATTGAATACGGACTCTTTGTGTTAATTATACTCTCTGGATAGATAATGTTGGAAGCTAATGACAGATCCATCTTCGTAGGACTAGAATGACGAATTGCCTTTTAGAAACCCGAGGGAGTGTCTTTCTCATACCTGGGAAACCCTCTGGGACATCTCTGAGTCGGTGTCACACCACCCTGCTCCCTCTGGTCGCTGACTGTCACACTAATTAGCCATCAGATGTGGTGGCAGTATCTGTGACCTGGGGCTGGTATCAGAATAATTATCTATTTTTGTAGCTGATCATGGTTCCTCAGGAGGACCAAAGAGCAGGCTAGACCACTACATCATCTGCCCAGAGATAGGAGCTCCTTCCCATTCCCCAGGATCTGCCACACAGCAAAGGGCAATGCGGTTATGGCTCAGCCAGACCCAGGCAATGTTTTAATGGCCTAGTATGTGGAAACAACAATAGAGAGGCCAGAAGAGATGGATGTTATGTGTACTACAGAGGCAGCAGAGGCAGAGGGGTCTCTGTCTCTCTTTGTGTCTGTGTCTCACTCTCTCTCTCTGTCTCCCTCTCTCTCTCCCTGTCCTTGTGGCTTTCACCCTAGAGATCGTTTCCCTTATACCCCCACTCACATACAGTGGGGAGAACAAGTATTTGATACACTGCAGACTTTGCAGGTTTTCCTACTTACAAAGCATGTAGAGGTCTGTAATTTTTATCATAGGTACACTTCAACTGTGAGACGGAATCTAAAACAAAAATCCAGAAAATCACATTGTATGAATTTTAAGTAATTAGTTAGCATTTTATTGCATGACATAAGTACTTGATACATCAGAAAAGCAGAACTTAATAGTTGGTACAGAAACCTTTGTTTGCAATTACAGAGATCATACGTTTCCCGTAGTTCTTGACCAGGTTTGCACACACTGCAGCAGGGATTTTGGCCCACTCCTCCATACAGACCTTCTCCAGATCCTTCAGGTTTCGGGGCTGTCGCTGGGAAATACGGACTTTCAGCTCCCTCCAAAGATTTTCTATTGGGTTCAGGTCTGGAGACTGGCTAGGCCACTCCAGGACCTTGAGATGATTCTTACGGAGCCACTCCTTAGTTGCCTTGGCTGTGTGTTTCGGGTCGTTGTCATGCTGGAAGACCCAGCCACGACCCATCTTCAATGCTCTTACTGAGGGAAGGAGGTTGTTTGCCAAGATCTTGCGATTCATGGCCCCATCCATCCTCCCCTCAATATGGTGCCGTCGTCCTGTCCCCTTTGTAGAAAAGCATCCCCAAAGAATGATGTTTCCACCTCCATGCTTCACGGTTGGATGGTGTTCTTGGGGTTGTACTCATCCTTCTTCTTCCTCCAAACACGGCAAGTGGAGTTTAGACCAAAAAGCTCTATTTTTGTCTCATCAGACCACATAAACTTCTCCCAATCCTCCTCTGGATCATCCAGATGGTCATTGGCAAACTTCTTACGGGCCTGGACATGTGCTGGCTTGAGCAGGGGGACCTTGCGTGCGCTGCAGGATTTTAATCCATGACGGCGTAGTGTGTTACTAATGGTTTTCTTTGAGACTGTGGTCCCAGCTCTCTTCAGGTCATTGACCAGGTCCTGCCGTGCAGTTCTGGGCTGATCCCTCACCTGCCTCATGATCATTGATGCCCCACGAGGTGAGATCTTGCATGGAGCCCCAAACAGAGGGTAATTGACCGTCATCTTGAACTTCTTCCATTTTCTAATAATTGCGCCAACAGTTGTTGCCTTCTCACCAAGCTGCTTGCCTACTGTCCTGTAGCCCATCCCAGCCTTGTGCAGGTCTACAATTTTATCCCTGATGGACTTAGACAGCTCCTGGTCTTGACCATTGTTGAGAGGTTGGAGTCTGTTTAATTGAGTGTGTGGACATGTGTCTGTTATACAGGTAACGAGTTCAAACAGGTGCAGTTAATACAGGTAATGAGTGGAGAACAGGGGGGCTTCTTAAAGAAAAACTAACAGGTCTGTGAGAGCTGTAATTCTTACTGGTTGGTAGGTGATCAAATACTTATGTCATGCAATAAAATGCAAATGAATTACTTAAAAATCATACAATGAGATTTTCTGGATTTTTGATTCCGTCTCTCACAGTTGAAGAGTACCTATGATAAAAATTACAGACCTCTTCATGCTTTGTAAGTAGGAAAACCTGCAAAATCGGCAGTGTATCAAATACTTGTTCTCCCCACTGTATCTAGTCCCTCAGAACAAAAATTACGAGACTTTTAATCTCTACCAGAGAATGATGAAGAGCGAGAAGAGACAGGAAGCGATGCTCTTTGTCAGCATTTGCTAAATAATCTGTCTGCCAGTATTTGCTTCAATATCATTAAAACAAGATATATAATTTCAATAAGTCATATGTATTTTATGTATTCTCCAAACAACAGACAAAAGAGTCAATGACAGTGACACATATGGTTCAACAGTAATTTGAGCTCTATAGTGTGACAGGCCAGGCTGGGCTGTGAAGGGTTAACTCGGGGCCACAGACTCTTCTCTTCACTGTGCATATAGAGTTCCCTGGGTGACGGTGGGAATGCACACTGCGTGAATGCAGCCAGTGGACCTCTCACATACGAGCTTCCCGAATGGGAGATAAATGGTTGAAAAACATGGAAATCTCATCACAAGCTCTCTGGGAGTTCTCTTATTCCTCTCTCCCTTTACTTCCCTTAGCAGTCTCTGGAGTGAGGCCTCTGTGTCAGTGAGTACCTCTGTGGGTACTGTGCTGTGTATGTGTCTGCGTGTGTGCATGTTTGCATGTGTGAGTGTGTCTATGGTGTAGTGTGTGGCATGCAGTATACACTGAGTGAACAAAACATTAGGAACACCTGCTCTTTCTGTGACATAGACTGACCAGGTGAATCCATGTGAAAGCTATGATCCCTTATTGATGTCACCTGTTAAATCCACTTCCATCAGTATAGATGAAGGGGACGAGACAGGTTAAGGAAGGATTTTTAAGCCTTGAGATAATTGAGACGTGTATGTGTGCCTTCCAGATGGTGAATGGACAAGAAAACATTTAAGTGCCTTTGAGCGGTGTATGGTAGTAGTTGCCAGGTGCACCGATTTGAGTGTGTCAAGAACTGCAACACTGCTTGGTTTTTCACGCTCAACAGTTTCCAGTGTATATCAAGGATGGTCCACTCCAGCCAGCCTCTCTGTGGGCTCATATTCCTCTGAGGCCATTGGCTGCCTGGACAGAGTGACTCACCATCAGCACCACAGAGAGATGAATCAGACAGGAGGAGAAAGGGAAGAGTGGACTGAGAGAAAGGAGAGGAGATGAGAGGAGGAGAGGGGGAGAGAAGAGGAGCTGGGAGAGGAGAGGAAACAGAAGGAGCTGGGAGAGGAGAGAATATTATACACTGTCTCCATAGGAGAACCCTTTTTGTTCCAGGTATAAATGTTTTTGGTTTCATATAGAACCCTTTTGAGTTCCATGCAGAACCCTCTGTGGAAAGGGTTCTTTGTGGAACCCAAAAGGGTTCTACGTGGAACCAAAAGGGTTTTTATCTGAAACCAAAAAAAGTTATTAAAAAAGTTACCCTATGGGGACAGCCAAATAACCCTTTTAGGTTCTAGATAGCACCTTTTTTTTCTAAGAGTGTAGGAGAGAAGAAAGGGGAGAGGAGAAAGAGGCAGACAGAGAGAAAGAGACAGACAGACAGAGAAAGAGAAGAGAGAGAGACAGATAGACAGAGAAAGAGAGAGACAGAGAGAGAGAGAGACAGAGAAAGAGACCAAGAGAGACGCGCGCGCACACATATTCCCATGCTGTGAGCAGAGCAACAGGCCCAACACACACTAATACACCTGCCCAAGCCCCATCCTGCGACCTAATAGGTATGTATCAGATGCTCAGCGCACACCTACTGTAATGATCCGAGCCTAAACCACATGAAAAGAACACTAGACACTATGGAACACAATGCTTTTACTATCGTATCCTGGAGTATGCAAGGTCTGAGGTCATCTGCCTTTGGCCTGAAGAGCAGGAACCTAGACTTCATAAAATAAATTGGAAATACAGACTGTCAACCTACAAGAACCATGGTATAGAGGAGACGGACCCATTGGTGGCCATATCTGCTACAGAGAGCTCGTAGTCCCATCCACCTAACTACCATGTGTGAAACAGGGAAGAGACTCAGGGGGTATGCTAATTTGGTATAGAGCAGACCTAACCCACACTATTAAATTAGTCAAAGCAGGAGCATTTTACATCCGGCTAGAAATGAAGAAGGAAATGATCTCAACAGAAAAAAAGTCCTCTTATGTGCTCCCTACAGTATATCCCCCCATACTTTAACGATGAACGTTTCTCCATCCTAGATGGGGAGATCAACCACTTCCAGGCTCAGGGACATGTACTAGTCTGTGGCGACCTAAATGCCATGACTGGACACGAACCTGACACTCTCAGCACACAGGGGGGACAAACACCTACTTGAAGGTGACAGCATTCCTTCCCCAATATGCCCCCCTAGACACAACTACGACAAAACAACCACCAGAAATGGGTCACAACTCTTGGCTCTATACATATCCAATGGTAGGCTCCGAGGGGACCCCTATGGTAGGTACACCTACAGCTCATCCCTTGGCAGTAGTACTGTAGATTTCTTTATCACTGACCTCAACCCAGAGTCTCTCAGCACGTTCACAGATGGTCATGCACCATCACAATCTTATCTCTCTCTCCCACTACTCGTTCCTCTTCTATCCTATCACCCGTCTGATAAATCCTTCTCCCTCCTGTCTCCTGATTCTGCCTCTTCAACACTACTCTCCTCCCTTTCCGCATCCACGACTCGCACTGTCCCATTTCCTCCTGGCCGGCTCGACCCTCCCCTCCTGCTCCATGGCTGAATGACTCATTGCGAGCTTACAGAACAGGGCTACAGGCAGCTGAGTGAAAATTGAGAAAAACTCAACTTCAGGAGGACCTATCATTCTTTCAGTCCCTCCTCGCTACCGCCTCTTACTCTGTATCCACTGCTAAAATCACTTTCTATCACTAAAAATGTTGAGCTTCTGCCTCTAACCCTATAAAAAATATTTTCCACCTTCTCCTCCCTCTTTAATATTAATCCCCTTCTTTCCTCCCTCCTCCCTCTCTTCAAAGTGGTTGACAAAGTCGTCTGCAAAGAAGGTTGACGACATCCTCCCCTCATTCACCCAGCCTATTGAGTTTGTTGGTCACACTGGCTGCGTGTTGAAACAAGGATGCAGCTTGAGCCCCACCCTCTTCAACATATACAGTATATCAACGAATTGGCGAGGGCACTGGAACAGTTTTCAGCACCTGACCTCTCCCTACTAAACTGTGAAGTCAAATATCTTCTGTTTGCTGATGATCTGGTGCTTCTGTCCCCAACAAGGAGGGTCTACAGCAGCACTTAGATCTTCTGCACAGATTCTGACAGACCTCAGTGAATCTTCGTAAGACAAAAATAATGGTGTTCCAAAAAAGGTCCAGTTGCCGGGACAACAAATACAAATTTCATATAGACACTGTTGACCTGGAACACACAAACTATACCTACCTCAGCCTTAACCTCACCACCACAGGTAACTTCCACCAAGCTCTGAATGATCTAAAGGCTTTCTACTCCATCAAAGGGAACATAAAATTTGACATACCAATTAGGATCTGGCAAAAAATACTTGAATCAGTTATACAACCCATTGCTCTTTATAGTTGTGAGGTCTGGGATCCGATCACCAACTAAGAATTTACTAAATGGGACAAACACGAAATTGAGACCGCATTCAGAATTCTGTAAAAACATCCTTGTACAATGTAAAACACCAAATAATGCATGCAAAGCAGAATTAGGAAAATACCCGCTAATGATCAATATCCAGAAAAGAGCCATTCAATTCTACAACCACCTAAAAGGAAGCGATCCCCAAACCTTTCATAACAAAGCCATAACCTACAGCAGTGTTTCTCAACCATGGTTCTCGAGTACCCCCAACAGTACACATTTTTATTGTAACCCTGGGCAACCTGATTCAACGTGTCAACTAATCATCAAGCCGTCAATGAGTTGAATGAGGTGTGTTTGTCAAGGGTTACCACGAAACTGAACTGTTGGGGGTCCTGGAGGACCAGGGTTGGGAAACACTGGCCTACAGAGAGATGAACCTGGAAAAGAGTCCCCTCCGCAAGCTGGTCCTGGGGCTTTGTTCACAAACGCACCCCACAGAGCCCCAGGACAGCAACACAATTAGACCCAATCAAATCATGAGAAAACAAAAAGGTAATATTCACCAAAAAAATGGAATGCTGTTGAGCCCTTAACAGAGAGTCCACAGTGGCAGAATACCTGACCACCGTGACTGACCCAAAATTAAGGAAAAGCATTGATTATGTACAGACTGTATGTACAGAGAGGCCGCCGTTGGAAGACCTGGCTCTCAAGAGAAGACAGGCTGGATATGTGCACACTGCCTACAAAATGTAATGAAAACTGAGCTGCACTTCCTAACCTCCTGCCAAATGTTTGACCATATTAAAGACACATAGATATACATGCAAATCCAATTTTTATAAACTCCCATAACTGCCATCACAGCAGCAAGATTTGTGACCTGTTGCCACAAGAAAAGGGCAGCCAGTGAAGAACAAACACCAATTTAAATACAACCCGTATCAATTTATTTTCCATTTTGTACTTCAGCTATTTGTACATTGTTACAACATTGTACATAGCCATAATATACCATTTGAAATGACTCTATTCTTTTAAAACATTTGCGAGTGTAATGTTTACTGTTAATTTCTGATTAGTTTATTTCACTTCTGTTTAATGTATTTCACTTGCTTTGGCAATGTAAACATGCATTTCCCATGCCAATTGAGATAGAAAGAGAGAGAACCACTATAAACTACATCATAATCAGGGGCGCAACTTTCACTTTCACATTCTGCAACTGCATTTTTGTCCCCCACAGTTCTTTCATTGGAATGTGATACAAAACGAGGCAACGGTGTGCTTTAGGACCATGCAGATGCCCACAAGAGGTCAGGTAGGCTGTTTGGAGTGTTTATCTGACACACCAAAAAATATATAGTTGAAGTCGGAAGTTTACATACACCTTAGCCAACTACATTTAAACTCAGTTTTTCACAATTCCTGACATTTAATCCTCGTAAAAATGCCCTGTCTTAGATCAGTTAGGATCACCACTTTATTGAAAGAATGTGAAATGTCAGAATAATAGCAGAATTATTTATTTCAGCTTTTATGTCTTTCATCACATTCCCAATGGGTCAGAAGTTTACATACACTCAATTCGTATTTGGTAGCATTGACTTTAAATTGTTTAACTTGGGTCAAACATTTCAGGTAGCCTTCCACAAGCTTCCCACAATAGGTTGGGTGAATTTTGGCCCATATCAAATCAAATCAAATCAAATTTTATTTGTCACATACACATGGTTAGCAGATGTTAATGAGTGTAGCGAAATGCTTGTGCTTCTAGTTCCGACAATGCAGTAATAACCAACAAGTAATCTAACTAACAATTCCAAAACTACTGTCTTATACACAGTGTAAGGGGATAAAGAATATGTACATAAGGATATATGAATGAGTGATGGTACAGGGCAGCATAGGCAAGATACAGTAGATGGTATCGAGTACAGTATATACATATGAGATGAGTATGTAAACAAAGTGGCATAGTTAAAGTGGCTAGTGATACATGTATTACATAAGGATGCAGTCGATGATATAGAGTACAGTATATACGTATGCATATGAGATGTATAATGTAGGGTAAGTAACATTATATAAGGTAGCATTGTTTAAAGTGGTTAGTGATATATTTACATCATTTCCCATCAATTCCCATTATTAAAGTGGCTGGAGTTGAGTCAGTGTCAATGTCAGTGTGTTGGCAGCAGCCACTCAATGTTAGTGGTGGCTGTTTAACAGTCTGATGGCCTTGAGATAGAAGCTGTTTTTCAGTCTCTCGGTCCCAGCTTTGATGCACCTGTACTGACCTCGCCTTCTGGATGATAGCGGGGTGAACAGGCAGTGGCTCGGGTGGTTGATGTCCTTGATGATCTTTATGGCCTTCCTGTAACATTGGGTGGTGTAGGTGTCCTGGAGGGCAGGTAGTTTGCCCCCGGTGATGCGTTGTGCAGACCTCACTACCCTCTGGAGAGCCTTACGGTTGAGGGCGGAGCAGTTGCCGTACCAGGCGGTGATACAGCCCGCCAGGATGCTCTCGATTGAGCATCTGTAGAAGTTTGTGAGTGCTTTTGGTGACAAGCCGAATTTCTTCAGACTCCTGAGGTTGAAGAGGCGCTGCTGCGCCTTCTTCACGATGCTGTCTGTGTGAGTGGACCAATTCAGTTTGTCTGTGATGTGTATGCCGAGGAACTTAAAACTTGCTACCCTCTCCACTACTGTTCCATCGATGTGGATAGGGGGGTGTTCCCTCTGCTGTTTCCTGAAGTCCACAATCATCTCCTTAGTTTTGTTAACGTTGAGTGTGAGGTTATTTTCCTGACACCACACTCCGAGGGCCCTCACCTCCTCCCTGTAGGCCGTCTCGTCGTTGTTGGTAATCAAGCCTACCACTGTTGTGTCGTCAGCAAACTTGATGATTGAGTTGGAGGCGTGCGTGGCCACACAGTCGTGGGTGAACAGGGAGTACAGGAGAGGGCTCAGAACGCACTCTTGTGGGGCCCCAGTGTTGAGGATCAGCGGGGAGGAGATGTTGTTGCCTACCCTCACGACCTGGGGGCAGCCCGTCAGGAAGTCCAGTACCCAGTTGCACAGGGCGGGGTCGAGACCTAGGGTCTCGAGCTTGATGACGAGCTTGGAGGGTACTATGAATGCCGAGCTGTAGTCGATGAACAGCATTCTCACATAGGTATTCCTCTTGTCCAGATGGGTTAGGGCAGTGTGCAGTGTGGTTGAGATTGCATCGTCTGTGGACCTATTTGGGCGGTAAGCAAATTGGAGTGGGCCTAGGGTGTCAGGTAGGGTGGAGGTGATATGGTCCTTGACTAGTCTCTCAAAGCACTTCATGATGACGGATGTGAGTGCTACGGGGCGGTAGTCGTTTAGCTCAGTTACATTAGCTTTCTTGGGAACAGGAACAATGGTGGCCCTCTTGAAGCATGTGGGAACAGCGGACTGGTATAGGGATTGATTGAATATGTCCGTAAACACACCGGCCAACTGGTCTGCGCATGCTCTGAGGATGCGGCTGGGGATGCCGTCTGGGCCTGCAGCCTTGCGAGGGTTAACACGTTTAAATGTCTTACTCACCTCGGCTGCAGTGAAGGAGAGATCGCATGTTTTCGTTGCAGGCCATGTCAGTGGCACTGTATTGTCCTCAAAGCGGGCAAAAAAGTTATTTAGTCTGCCTGGGAGCAAGACATCCTGGTCCGTGACTGGGCTGGATTTCTTCTTGTAGTCCGTGATTGACTGTAGACCCTGCCACATGCCTCTTGTGTCTGAGCCATTGAATTGAGATTCTACTTTGTCTCTGTACTGACGCTTAGCTTGTTTGATAGCCTTGCGGAGGGAATAGCTGCACTGTTTGTATTCGGTCATGTTACCAGACACCTTGCCCTGGTTAAAAGCAGTGGTTCGCGCTTTCAGTTTCACGCGAATGCTGCCATCAATCCATGGTTTCTGGTTAGGGAATGTTTTAATCGTTGCTATGGGAATGACATCTTCAACGCACGTTCTAATGAACTCGCACACCGAATCAGCGTATTCGTCAATATTGTTATCTGACGCAATACGAAACATATCCCAGTCCACGTGATGGAAGCAGTCTTGGAGTGTGGAGTCAGCTTGGTCGGACCAGCGTTGGACAGACCTCAGTTGGGAGCCTCTTGTTTTAGTTTCTGTCTGTAGGCAGGGATCAACAAAATGGAGTCGTGGTCAGCTTTTCCGAAAGGGGGGCGGGGCAGGGCCTTATATGCGTCGCGGAAGTTAGAGTAACAATGATCCAAGGTTTTACCACCCCTGGTTGCGCAATCGATATGCTGATAAAATTTAGGGAGTCTTGTTTTCAGATTAGACTTGTTAAAATCCCCAGCTACAATGAATGCAGCCTCCGGATAAATGGTTTCCAGTTTGCAAAGAGTTAAATAAAGTTTGTTCAGAGCCATCGATGTGTCTGCTTGGGGGGGATATATACGGCTGTGATTATAATCGAAGAGAATTCTCTTGGTAGATAATGCGGTCTACATTTGATTTTGAGGAATTCTAAATCAGGTGAACAGAAGGACTTGAGTTCCTGTATGTTTCTTTCATCACACCATGTCTCGTTAGTCATGAGGCATACGCCCCCGCCACTCTTCTTACCAGAAAGATGTTTGTTTCTGTCGGCGCGATGCGTGGAGAAACCCGTTGGCTGCACCGCCAGGATAGCGTCTCTCCAGTGAGCCATGTTTCCGTGAAGCAAAGAACGTTACAGTCTCTGATGTCCCTCTGGAATGCTACCCTTGCTCGGATTTCATCAACCTTGTTGTCAAGAGACTGGACATTGTCAAGAAGACTGCTAGGGAGTGGTGCACGGTGTGCCCGTCTCCGGAGTCTGACCAGAAGACCGCCTCGTTTCCCTCTTTTTCGGAGTCGTTTTTTTGGGTCGCTGCATGGAGTCCATTCCGTTGTCCTGTTTGTAAGGCAGAACACAGGATCCGCGTCGCAAAAAACATATTCTTGGTCGTACTGATGGTGAGTTGACGCTGATCTTATATTCAGTAGTTCTTCTCGACTGTATGTAATGAAACCTAAGATGACCTGGGGTACTAATGTAAGAAATAACACGTAAAAAACCAAAAAACTGCATAGTTTCCTAGGAACGCCAAGCGAGGCGGCCATCTCTGTCGGCGCCGGAAGTTACACCTCCTGAGCTGGTGTAACTGAGTCAGGTTTGTAGGCCTCCTTGCTCGTAAATTTTCTATGGGATTGAGGTCAGGGCTTTGTGATGGCCACTCCAATACCTTGACTTTGTTGTCCTTAAGCCATTTTGCCACAACTTTGGTAGTATGCTTGGGGTCATTGTCCATTTGGAAGACCCATTTGTGACCAAGCTTTATCTTCCTGACTGATGTCTTGAGATGTTACTTCAATATATCCACGTAATTTTCCTGCCTCATGTTGCCATCTATTTTGTGAAGTGCACCAGTCCCTCCTGCAGCAAAGCAACCCCACAACATGATGCTGCCACCCCCGTGCTTCATGGTTGGGATGGTGTTCTTCGGCTTGCAAGCATCCCCCTTTTTCCTCCAAACATAACGATGGTCATTATGGCAAAACAGTTATATTTCTCCTTATGGCAAAAAAGGATATTTCTCAAAAAAGTACGATCTTTGTACCCATGTGCAGTTGCAAACCGTAGTCTAGCTTTGTTTATGGTGGTTTTTGAGCAGTGGCTTCTTCCTTGCTGAGCGGCCATTGAGGTTATGTCGATATAGGACTTGTTTTACTGTGGATATAGATACTTTTGTACCTGTTTCTCCAGCATCTTCACAAGGTCCTTTGCTGTTGTTCTGGGATTGATTTACACCTTTCGCACCAAAGTACCAAAGTTAATCTCTCCTTCCTGAGTGTTATGACGGCTGCATGGTCCCATGGTGTTTATACCTTGCATACTTTTGTTTGTACAGATGAACCTGGTACCTTCAGGCGTTTGGAAATTGCTCCCAAGGATGAATCAGACTTGTGGTGGTCAACAATTTTTTTCTGAGGTCTTGGCTGATTTCTTTTGATTTTCCCATGATCTCAATCAAAAAGGCACTGAGTTTGAAGGTAGGCCTTGAAATACATCCATAGGTACACCTCCAATGGACTCAAATGATGTCAATTAGCCTATCGGAAGCTTCTAAAGCCATGACATAATTTTCTGGAATTTTCCAAGCTGTTTAAAGGCACAGTCAACTTAATGTACAGTGGGGAAAAAAAGTATTTAGTCAGCCACCAATTGTGCAAGTTCTCCCACTTAAAATGACGAGAGAGGCCTGTAATTTTCATCATAGGTACACTTCAACTATGACAGACAAAATGAGAAAAAAAAGCCAGAAAATCACATTGTAGGATTTTTTTATTAATTTATTTGCAAATTATGGTGGAAAATAAGCATTTGGTCACCTACAAACAAGCAACATTTCTGGCTCTCACAGACCTGTAACTTCTTCTTTAAGATGCTCCTGTTTGAACTTGTTATCAGTATAAAAGACACCTGTCCACAACCTCAAACAGACACTCCAAACTCCAATATGGCCAAGACCAAAGAGCTGTCAAAGGACACCAGAAACAAAATTGTAGACCTGCACCAGGCTAGGAAGACTGAATCTGCAATAGATAGCAGCTTGGTTTGAAGAATTCAACTGTGGGAGCAATTATTAGGAAATGACTCCAATGATTCCCACAGTTGTGTCAAGTTGTCTGGATTTCCTTTGGATGGTGGACCATTCTTGATACACAGAGGAAACTGTTGAGTGTGAAAAACCCAGCAGTGCTGCAGTTCTTGACACAAACCGGTGCACCTGGCATCTACTACCATACCTCGTTCAAAGGCACTTAAATATTTTTTCTTCCACTTTCACCCTCTGAATGGTACATACTCAATTGTCTCTTAAAAATCCTTATTTAACCCACTGATTGAAGTGGATTTAACTTGTGACATCAATAAGGGATCGTAGACTGAAATATATGTAATGGAAAGATAATGTTTTGTATACCCAATGTATATTTCTTGAGCTTTCTTATATCTCCTATATATTTCTCTGGCCTAACTCCAACGACACTGGGCTTATTGTGCACCGTCCTATGGGACTCCCATTCACAGCTGGATATTATACAGCATGGATTCGAACCAGGTACTATAGTGATGCCTCTTGCACTGAATTGCAGTTCCTTAGACCACTGCACCACTCGGGAGTCCACGTAGGACAGACACTTCAAAACCTTATGATTATTATTTATTTTTTGACTGTCTGTCACATTTATGAATGTGTTATTCAATGCGTTTCTATGGGCTATAGTAGTAAAGGCCAAATTCAATATTTTATCAAATAATTGTATAATATATTTTTTATACCTACGGGGTCCTAAAATTCAAAATCGAATGCTAAATTGGGCTTAGACTTTTAGGGATTAAAGAGAAGTCACTAAACTATTCAACCATAACCTATTCAACCAGGCTCATTTTTCAAAATAAGAGCCTGAAACTATGTATTGTGACACTAGACACATTAGGGAAGCCATAGAAAAAGGAATCTGGTTGATATCTCATTCACTGCTCAATAGGGACACATAGGAACGCAGAGTTTTCTAAATAAGAGTCCCTTCCTGATTGGATTTTTTCAGGCTTTCGCCTGCAATATCAGTTCTGTTATACTCACAGACAATATTTTTACAGTTTTGGAAACTTTAGAGTGTTTCCTATCCTAAGCTGTCAATTATATGCATATTCTAGCATCTTGTCCTGACAAAATAGCCGTTTACTTTGGGGACGTTATTTTTCAAAAAATGAAAATAGTACCCCCTAGATTCAAGAGGTTTTAATCAAAATCACCTTTATTCGCCAAATACATTTGCATGTACAGGAATTTGACTCTGTGAAATGGTGCTGCTGCAATAAAAATAATATACAGACAGATAATAAACAGAATATACCGACAAAATATATTGGCACAGAATTGACACAGTCCACATACAATGTGCACAATAAACACTAAAGCTAAAAACTACAGACGACACTATAAACACTATAAGCTACATTATAACTATGAGTGTAGAGATGTACTGTATGAATAGAATGAAAGCGCAGGGTGCATACTCTGTGAGTGGGAAGATCATCGTGGACTATGTGGCTGGTTAGTAAGGGCCACGGCACGGGTCAAATAAGAAATACTTTTTTTGTGTCCCGTTGCAAAACTTTTTGCTATAGTGTGCCCTAATGAATACCATCCTGGACTCAGTTAGGGGAAGCACCAGCAGGGCCATCTCATAAGGATCACTTCTGAACCAGAACTGATTATGCTACTCTGCAACTCACTCGCTCTCAACATTCCACATGTTCACTTCCTATTCAAACAACCATTATTTAATCCCGACTGTAATGTTCTGTTTTTCTGAAATATGGAGTTGGATACAGACCAATCATACCATAACACACCAAGTTTAATCCAAGACTTTTCTGCAAGTATTGCATTTCTTCTACCGTTTTTGATCTTCTAATGTAATGAGCTTCCATGCAGGAAGCTCAACAGTATAGAAGTCAATTCTCTGCCAGCATGGGGGTCTAGAGGAGCTGTATGAGCCCTGCTGCCTGGGGAAATGACTGCCTATCAATCAGCTGCATAGACCAGCAGGAGACACATCTGGAACACATTGATGCTCTGGTGCCTTGATGCTTTTCCATCTTAGAGAGAGACAGCTTCCAATTAAGAGATTAAGAGCCTATGATGGGAAACATGGCCGTTGAACTAGGGTCCTTTAGGTCTAGTGCATGGAGCACTGGTGGAGAAGCCCTCAAGGCATCATCATGGCAGGCTATACACCACCACCCCACCTTCCTAACCTAACCTTGGGTTTAACCACGGCCCTCCTCTGGTTTGGGTCTAATTGCTGCCTGCATCAGATGCAGGGGAAACTGCAGTGTGTGCAAACCTGATTGTTTCTCAGAGTTGTGTTTGTTTTTCTCATCTAGTGTTAACAATTCACAAGTGCCAAAATGTAGAAAATGACAAAGTGTCTGTCACAGAGAAATGTCAGATATGTTGTCACTCAGTCCTTCACACAGCTCAGGTTCTTCTGACTGTCTGACAGGAGTCTAGTTCATGGTTTTCGCTGACTTGACTTCTGTGCTCCCTTCCTTTCCAGTTGCAACAAAAGCAGACGGGGAGCCAAGGAGGTGTGGGAGCTCATCGCATTAGTTTACAATTCATATTGAATGTATTAATCCCATGCTGTTTTCTGAAAGCTGCTTAAGGAGAGAGAAACAATCCCAGATATAGACTCCTTTCCTCCATCTGCTCACAACGCGTGTGTGTGTGTGTGTGTGTGTGTGTGTGTGTGTGTGTGTGTGTGTGTGTGTGTGTGTGTGTGTGTGTGTGTGTGTGTGTGTGTGTGTGTGTGTGTGTGTGTGTGTGTGTGTGTGTGTGTGTGTGTGTGTGTGTGTGTGTGTGTGTGTGTGTGTGTGGTTGTGTGGTGTGGTGTGTGGTGCGTGTGTGAGAATGATGAGGGGGGTGGGAAAGGGAAGTTGAGAGGGATCCTAACAACAAGGTTCTGTGCTAAAAGACTGCAGCGGGAAAAAGTGTGTCAGAACATTTACCAGCAGGGATGCACAAAGTCGTCTTTTTCCTGGGCGGCAGCCTTGCAGAAAAGCTCTTGTCTAGTCAGCAGCACAACAAAGGGATAACCATGGCTTTATTTGTGCCTCTAGAATGTTCCTGCACAGGCACTGCATGTACCAGCGCCCATACAAGTGGTCTCTTGCTTCAGCTGCATGGGGAGTGGGGTGCTGTTATAACACAGAACCGACTAGAGGCACACCCATATGTGCATGCACGCACTTACACAGAGGCTTCAGAGATCTGCAAACGTGTCTTAAAACAAGTGATGCTGTCAAATCACTTTATTCTCTCAAACTACAAAGACCCTGGCAGCCGTAGTTTTGACTCAACTGAAAGAGCAGAGCACTGCTCTCTCTGCCCGACTGCCTTTGTGTGAGTGACACAATCTGACAAAGTTCAAAAGAGGCCCTTTAGCGAGTAGCTGGCTCCGTCTGTGCCTCACAGGCCCTTTACAAAGCACCTCTGTCGTGTTGGACATGGAGGGGTGGAGTAGTGAGTCTGGCCCTGTACAGCTCTACATTGTGTCCAGCCCACTGCCTCCCTGCAAGGACGTACCACATTGAAGACAGACAGACCTGAAATTACTCCCAGAAAGGCTAGCCTTATTGGATCTCTCTCCAGAATTATGATTTTCACTGGTTTCCCTTGTTGACCATAGTTGTGCCTTTGAAATACTCACCCTGCAGCTCTCTCAGAACATGGCTATCTACAGGACACACATTGTATTTGGATTGTTAGATTTCTTATTATCTTAATTCCACTGCTGAAATAATGTGAGTTGGTTAAAAAAAGAGCCTGATATACGGTTGACTAAATTCACTACATGAACACAGGCTTGATACTATATTTGCTGGCTATGTTAGAGGCTATACAATGTGCATGTGGTTTTAGTATACGTATAATTAAGGCAGTTGGGTTCGTTCATATGTTAATTAGCAAACCATGTGTGAGTGTGTATGGGTGGGGGTTGTGTACTTTATTTGAACATGGTGGCCCAGTTGACCCTTTTGATTACTAAAGCCATTCCTCCATTGTAGAAACTAAGACAAGGATATTACCACTTAGCCTTTGTAAACAAGAGTCTGTAAACAAGAGCTGTGCTGTTGAACTATAGACCTTCCAATCCTGCCCTGCCTGGGCCTCAATCCACACACACACACACACACACACACACACACACACACACACACACACACACACACACACACACACACACACACACACACACACACACACACACACACACACATTGAATTCCAGCTGCTTTGACAACAATGAATGTCAATGAATCCCATTATTATGACGCACTCAAGCTATTCAGACTATTTAAAGACCTCCAGATATCTTGCATATCTTGCTTCACTCTTCACTGTTTAGCTCACAGTCACTCACTTAATAGTGATTGGTGCAATATCCTGCTCCTCTTGCTGCTGTTCTCCTGTCTTATCTGACCACATGTTTTCATTATATGCAGGTTATGGACTCACAGGCAAAATATCAGATGTATTATTCAATTTCTTTATACAGGATTTAGTCACAGAACAATAAGACTTTTTGACACGTGCTGCACACCGTTCCTGATTGGCTGAAAGCCATAGTATATCAGACCGTATACCATGGGTATGACAAAACATTTATTTTTACTGCTCTAATTATGTTGGCAACCAGATTATAATAGCAATAAGGCATCTCGGGGGGTTGTGATATATGGTCAATATACCACGTCTAAGAGCTGTGTCCTAGCACTCTGCATTGAGTCGTGCATAAGAACAGCCCTTAGCTGTGGTATATTGGCTATATACCACACCCCTCTTGCCTTATTGATTAATTATATACAGTACCAGTCAAAAGTTTGGACACACCTACTCATTCAAGGGTTTTTCTTTATTTGTACTATTTTCTGCGTGTAGAATAATAGTTAAGACATCAAAACTATGAAATAACACAAATGGAATCATGTAGTAACTAAAAAAAGTGTTTAACAAATCAAAATATAATTCATATTTTATATTCTTCAAACCCTTTGCCTTGATGACAGCTTTGCATTCTCTCAACCAGCTTCACGAGGTAGTCACCTGGAATGCTTTTCCAACAGGAGTTCCCACATATGCTGAGCACTTTTCCTTCACTCTGCGGTCCAACACATCCCAAACCATCTCAATTGGGTTGAGGTCAGGTGATTGTGGAGGCCAGGTCAACTGATGCAGCACTCCATCACTCTCCATCTTGGTCAAATAGCTCTTACACAGCCTGGAGGTGTGTTCTGGGCCATTGTCCTGTTGAAAAACAAATGATAGTCCCACTAAGCGCAAACCAGATGGGATGGTGTATTGCTGCATAATGCTGTGGTAGCCATGCTGGTTTAGTGTGCCTTGATTTCTATATAAATCACTGACAGTTTCACCAGCAAAGCACCCCTACACCATCACACCTCCTCCTCCCTGCTTCACGGTGGGAACCACACAGGCGGAGATCATCCATCACAAAGAGACAGTGTTTGGAACCAAACATCTCCAATTTGGACTCATCAGACCAAATGAGAGATTTCCACCAGTCTAATGTCTAATGTCTTTTCTTCTTAGTGGTGTCCTTTAGTAGTGGTTTCTTTGCAGAAATTTGACCACGAAGGCCTGATTCACGCAGTCTCCTCTGAACAGTTGATGTTGAGCTGTGTCTGTTACTTGAACTCTGTGAGGTGCAATCTGAGGTGCAGTTAATTGCCGATTTCTGAGGCTGGTAAATCTAATGAACTTATCCTCTGCAGCAGAGGTAACTCTGGGTCTTCCTTTCCTGTGGCGGTCCTCATGAGAGCCAATTTCATAATAGCGCTTGATGGTTTTTGTAACTGCACTTGAAGGAACTTTCAAAGTTCTTGACATTTTCCGCATTGACTGACCTTCATGTCTTAAAGTAATGATGGACTGTCGTTTCTCTTTGGTTATTTGAGCTGTTCTTAACATAATATGGACTTTACCAGCTTCTGTATACCCCCCTAACTTGTCACAACACAAGTGATTGGCTCAAACTCATGAAGAAGGAAAGAAATTCCACAAATGAATTTTTAACAAGGTACACCTGTTCATTGAAACACATTCCAAGTGACTACCTCATAAAGCTGGTTGAGAGAATGCCAAGAGTGTGCAAAGCTGTCTTCAAGGTAAAGGGTGGCTATTTTGAAGAATCTCAAATAGAAAATATTTTTAGATTTGTTTAACACTTTTTTGGTTACTACATGATTCCATATGTGTTATTTCATAGTTTTGATGTCTTCACTATTATTCTACAATGTAGATAATATTAAAATAAAGAAAAACCCTTGAATGAGTAGGTCTGTCCAAACTTTTAACTGGTACTGTATGCTATACTTTCATTTTCACAGTTGTTCTTGTAGTTTGGCATTGTGTCAGTAGAGATTTAACGAGATAAGTAAGAGAGAGAAATAACCTCAGAAGATTAGATATGCATTTCCTGTTTGTTGCAATGTTATGACAATTGTGCTTATGAGGTCTATCATCAAATGTTTTTCTTTAAAACAATCACACAGACACTTAATCATTCCCCAATAGCTTATCATATCTAGTGGGAGTGATGATAAAGAGAAAAGAGCAGGGAGAGAGAGAGAGAGAGAGAGAGATTATCAGTGCTGTCTGGTGGGAGATAGATATAACGATGGGAGCTGTTGGACCTGTCAGGATTAGATCAGAATCACCGATGAAGGGAGAGAAACACATGATCTACTATCTGGCCTTGGAGAGTATTGCCTGCACAGTATCACAGCAGCAAGCATGAACACATGGCCATGCACTGGTGGGCTATGACTTTGATTGAGAATCTCACAGGCAGTGTGACAAAGAGATGCCATTATCAGCTGGAGCGGCATAGCATTTTTTAGATAGATTATTAGATAAGTTAAAATGGCAAATTGTGCTGAATGCTTTGCTTCATTGTGGCTCCTTAGAATTCGGTGCATTCATTACAACCAATCATCTAAAAGGATTAGCCTAATTGAAATGTTTATACAAATGAAGGAGTAGAGCTCAGTATCTATTGTAAGAAAAAAAAATTATTTGAAAAAAATAAGTGTATTTCACTATTGGGTTGCATCAGTAAATTGAAATTGACTGAATACTTCATCATAACCAAATGTATTCAATCATCTTGAAGGATTGGCAGCAAAAAAACTAAATAAAGTCATTTCTTCACACAGAGGTGCAACAATAATTTGATCATGTCACGTTTAGTTCTTTCATGGCATGTGTGGCCTGGGGCAACTTGAAATCTATTCATCTGCTTCAACTGTTACAGTGTTACTACAGCTTCACAATGGTGTTACAATAGTGTAACAGTGTATCCCCACCTACATTGACACATTCAAGGTGCACGTGTTGTACTCGAATTAGGGCTTTGATTGGATTGCAAGGGCAGGCAGGGCAGGGCACACACAGTTGAATGATGTAAATATTGATGCAAGGAATGGATACATTTCTTTGTGTATGCACTAGGTGGTGCACTGTGAAAGTCGGCAAGTTAGGTTTGATCATTAGTAACAGAATCTGGTTGCTCAGTAGCGCCTCTTGCTCTCGCCTAGCGGCAATACCCATCAGTTACTGTGTTATTACAGCCCTCATGACCACAATGAGCCAATAGGCTTTGGGAGGCAGAGTTCTCCCTGTGGCCGCCATTAAAGAAAGGAATCCATGAATTCAAATGGAAACCAGCAGGAACAGAGACCGAAATAATGGTTAAAATTACCGCAAAAATATAGGCATATGCCAATTTTCGATTGGTTTTTAAGGATGTTATTCGTTTTTACATCGATTTTGATGGTGATGGAGGAGTAGAAGGACGTTTTTAGCAAAGACCGTTTTAAGCTAAGGGGGAGGGGGAGAGTTGCTTTTTACTCTCCTTTTTGTTTTAAAGCATTTTTCGCTCCCTTTAATTTGTTTACTTCATGTGTATTTGAGAGGTCGACAGAGAGTTTGCGAAGACGATATTTTAACTGCTTTTATTTTTGGGCGGATAATAGCTTTCGAAGGGTTGTTGAATTACATACTCCAGCCGATTGGTAAAAATTAATTTCGTTGATTAGCTTATACATCTTGCAAAATACTAGTGGAAATCGGTATTTATTTTCCCCGGAACTGGAATGATGGAATGTTCGATCTCGCTGTGAAAGGATGAGTTCTTGTTTTGTACCAAACGGGGCCAGCTTGGAGGATTGCCATTCCAATCTATTTTGTCTGGTAAGAGATTTAAAACTAAAGGAAAAGCAGCCATTTTTAACTAGCTGAAGAGAGCAAAAACGGTAGCCACAGCAGTGAGAAAACAGTCGTAGGGCCCTTCGAGCACTGCAATTCAAACATCATTCACCAAGGCAATGGTTATTTGCATACTGAGAAGTTGTGCACGATTAAGAAATAATAAGGTTATCTATCACTTGCAGCTGCATGCATGTGTTTGCCATCATAAATGTTCAGTTTGATCATATTAAATACATTCCAGCCCTGAGAGTTTTAGGAAATAACTGTGCAACTAATGTAATGTGTGTAGATAAACATCTTAGCCAGCTAGATATAACTAGCAACACTGAATACCATGCATGATGCATGTTTTGCCTCTTCTAGTTGTTTGCTTGGTTGAAGTAACGTTATGCTTTTTATCGAATGCATTGTGCAGCATGTTTACGTGACCTACAAATAAACCCAATCAGTTTGCTAGCCTGCTAACTAGCTTGCAATGTCGTTCATTTGCAAAATAGCAAGTTAACTAAATGACAAATACATTTACATTCAGTCATGGAATGCAAAGTAAAGGCTTGTGAACATTGGCCTCTAATTTCAACTCCCATGTTCAATGAATTAATCATGTTGTTCTTGTCAGTGGGCCGGTGTAGTTGTTCAGATACATTGCTTGCTACATTGTTTTCTTTAAAGTAGCCAATGAAGAGCTTCGTTACTGAAACAGCGTATCCTATTCGCTGGCTTACATATACAGTACTTTCCCTTTGAAGTTGTCGGGTTTGCTTGCCAATCATTTGTTGTTTACACTCTTGGCTTGCGCACTTAACGGAGGCACGGGCTGAAATATTAATAAACAAGAATGTATTCTTGGCTATTGTTAGTGCATGATAGACTTTAGGACTCACTTCCTCTCTGGCAAGTTGTCAAGTTGAATACATTGTTCATGACAGATTAATGCATTTCAAAGTATTGCTAGTGTTGTTGTGTGTATTTATTTTTCTGTTGTAGTTCTCATAGTGCTGATTGATACCGTTGCCAGTCAGTCGTAAAATAATTGAATTATATAGCTATCATAAACGCATACAACCAACAGTACCTAATAGATTTAGGTTATAGCCTACTATTACGACTGAAGGAAAAAGCTCACATGTCCACTCTTGTCCCTGACACTACTACTACTCTAGAGGCTTCTCAGTAGTGCACTATCTATAGGTTTGTATCAATGCATTGCATTTTTTTGTACAATATGCACTGCATGACATATGCTAACAATTCCCCACCATGAAGGTTAAATTAATAAATAATGATACACTTTGGACATTGATAGACATGAACTGTCCTTTTCCAAAGCATTTGACAGTAGAGCTGAATGAACAGGAGAAGCTACGAGGCTAGTAGTGAATTACTGGCTGCTGTATTGCAATAGCAGGGAGACATTTTACTCCATACTGAGACTAAGCATGATACCAGTGCTTCTGTTCACAGTCCTGTATGACTTGCACACTAACCAGACTTAGTGGTTTTACGCTAAAAGAATGCAGTGAACAGTGGCACTTTTACCATAACTTTAAACAGTTCCCAGGAGTCTTATAACAATGTTTTATATACGATTCCTGTTTGTATTTGAAGTTAAACGGATTTTGGTAAAGTTTGAAGATTAGTTATTTTGCTTTAAAAAAAAGTAACATCACAACTGCCCTCACAACTAGTGTCTCCTGGCAGTCTTAAGTTCTCAACCTTGTGTAGAAGAAAGTCATTTTAGCGGGCATCAAACTCCCGGGCTGGGCAGGATTAGAACAAAAACCACAGCAGCGACACATGCTGTGCAGAAGGAAAGGCTGGGCGAGACAAGAGAGTAGACCAAGTGGATTTGCATTTCTCTCCAGTTCTCTAAGATGCAAACAGACACTTGTTAACTAGTTTCATGGGTTGCCACAGGAGGGTGAGGCCTTGACGGAGAGTTTCTTGTAGTGGTGGTGGGGTGTCTATCCGTCTGCTCAGGATTGATTTGAGCAACTTCACCTGTTGCCTGTCTCTGGGAGGGAGAATGTCAGGAAGTGAAAGTTAAAGGAAAGGGGGATGCCTAGTCAGTTGTACATACCTAGTCAGTTGTACATACCTAGTCAGTTGTACATGCCTAGTCAGTTGTACATGCCTAGTCAGTTGTACATGCCTAGTCAGTTGTACATACCTAGTCAGTTGTACATGCCTAGTCAGTTGTACATACCTAGTCAGTTGTACATACCTAGTCAGTTGTACATACCTAGTCAGTTGTACATACCTAGTCAGTTGTACATGCCTAGTCAGTTGTACATACCTAGTCAGTTGTACATACCTAGTCAGTTGTACATACCTAGTCAGTTGTACATACCTAGTCAGTTGTACATACCTAGTCAGTTGTACATGCCTAGTCAGTTGTACATACCTAGTCAGTTGTACATACCTAGTCAGTTGTACATACCTAGTCAGTTGTACATGCCTAGTCAGTTGTACATACCTAGTCAGTTGTACATACCTAGTCAGTTGTACATACCTAGTCAGTTGTACATACCTAGTCAGTTGTACATACCTAGTCAGTTGTACATGCCTAGTCAGTTGTACATACCTAGTCAGTTGTACATGCCTAGTCAGTTGTACATGCCTAGTCAGTTGTACATACCTAGTCAGTTGTACATGCCTAGTCAGTTGTACATACCTAGTCAGTTGTACATACCTAGTCAGTTGTACATGCCTAGTCAGTTGTACATACCTAGTCAGTTGTACATGCCTAGTCAGTTGTACATGCCTAGTCAGTTGTACATACCTAGTCAGTTGTACATGCCTAGTCAGTTGTACATGCCTAGTCAGTTGTACATACCTAGTCAGTTGTACATACCTAGTCAGTTGTACATACCTAGTCAGTTGTACATGCCTAGTCAGTTGTACATACCTAGTCAGTTGTACATGCCTAGTCAGTTGTACATGCCTAGTCAGTTGTACATACCTAGTCAGTTGTACATACCTAGTCAGTTGTACATGCCTAGTCAGTTGTACATGCCTAGTCAGTTGTACATACCTAGTCAGTTGTACATACCTAGTCAGTTGTACATGCCTAGTCAGTTGTACATACCTAGTCAGTTGTACATGCCTAGTCAGTTGTACATACCTAGTCAGTTGTACATGCCTAGTCAGTTGTACATGCCTAGTCAGTTGTACATACCTAGTCAGTTGTACATGCCTAGTCAGTTGTACATACCTAGTCAGTTGTACATGCCTAGTCAGTTGTACATACCTAGTCAGTTGTACATACCTAGTCAGTTGAACATGCCTAGTCAGTTGTACATGCCTAGTCAGTTGAATGCTTTCAACTGAAATGTGTCTTCTGCATTTAACCTCTGAATCAGAGAGGTGTGGGGGGCTGCCTTAATCCACATCCACGTCATCGGCACCCAGGGAACAGTGGGTTAACTGCCTTGCTCAGTGGCAGAACAACAGATTTTTACCTTGTCAGCTCAGAGATTCGATCCAGCAACCTTTCGGTTGCAACCTACCCGCCAGGCTACCTGCCGCCCCAAAGCAAGGGAAGGATAGGCAGCTGTTGGCACTAAGTGTACTCCACAATGGGACCTGGAGCTCTGAGCTGTGAGAGGGAAGGTAAGCAGAGCTGAGCAGCTGATGAAAGGAGGGGTCGTAACCCTCAAATCCCAGGCCGATTTAATGTCAACTTCCTGAGTCTTTCAAATGGCTTTGCCCTCAGATTCCCCTATCGCCGCTATGGGGGTTTGGCTTGCCATCTGAAAAGGGAAACTTAACTTCACCCTGGTTCTTTTAGTGGGGTACACTTTGCATATACAGTTCCCCACATACCTGAGCATAATACTAACAGTCAGCTAGCCGTGCCATTAGTCATTTTGAAGGAAACACACGGGTTTCCCTGACACTCACTCATTCATCCTGCATACAGACTGTAACTCAGATGTACTGAAAATATGGATTGATTGATTGACAGCAGAAGGCACACAGAACCTTGACAGTGCAATCTACCTCTTGAAGATTGCCACTTAGTGTTTGCAGAGAATAGCCTAGTTTACGTATCGAAAGCTTCAACTTGATCTTTGACAGGGAAAACAACCAAGCCAAAAGCCTCAAATTGACAAAAAATCAGAGCTGTCATCAGAAGACTGGATTGTGTGATGAAAATGCATTTCTGTAGAAGAATAAGTGAGATGTATGCAGACAAACTGTCCAAGCATGGCCCGTTTCAGAAACAGTCCGTTTCTATAAGTGCGGACGATCTGGTTTCACACTTCAGTTTTTTTCCCATCCCCTTTCTTTCTGTGCAGCACAGATGTTTCTCTGCAAGATGCAGGTGTCAGGTAGTTCCTCACACCACTGTGTCTGCCAGAGAGAGGACTTGATGGAGGGAGTTAGTGAAACATATACTGCAGCAGTAGTACTATACTGTGGAAGGAATACGCTATAGGCTATAGGCCTATATGATAATTGAACATTGGTGTGTGAATAGGGTCTTGTCTGGAACAGCGTTTGAATGCCCTTGAGCAAGATTCCTGACGTGAGATATTTCCTATGATGTTGCTTGATGAATTGATAATACGTGATAACATGGCAGTTATGTAAGAGGCTGGGAGTTGGTGTGTCTGCCCATCATAATAAATCTTGGTATTGAAAAGCAAATTTAGGGGCACGTGGGATAGAGTAATGTTGAGGAAGGTCATTTTTTGTTTTGGCCATGTGTGGAATATATTTGTAGTCATCTTGTGATTTTTTGTTGTTGTTGAGATTGTGCCACAAACTCAACAGCCTATGAGCTTTCAATAATTGGTATCTCTCAATGTATGTATACTGAACACAAATATAAATTCACCATGCAACAATTTCAAAGATTTTACTGAGTTACAGTTCATATAAGTGTCACGTTCTGACCTTAGTTCCTTTGTTATGTCTTTGTTTTAGTATGGTCAGGGCGTGAGTTGGGTGGGTTGTCTATGTTTCTTTTTCTATAATTTGGGATTTCTGTGTTCGGCCTAGTATGGTTCTCAATCAGAGGCAGCTGTCAATCGTTGTCCCTGATTGAGAATCATACTTAGGCAGCCTGGTTTCACTTTTGAGTTGTGGGTGTTTGTCTTCCATGTCAGTGCCTGTTGCCACACGGGACTGTTTCATTTATTCACGTTTATTGTTTTGTTCCAGTGCTCTGCTGTGTTTTGATTAAACATTATGGACACTTACCACGCTGCGCATTGGTCCTCCGATCCTTCTCGCTACTCCTCCTCAGAAGAGGAGGACGAGATCCGTTACAATAACTGGGCAGGGGTACAGCCATAGGCCCACCCACTTGGCAGCCAGGCCCACCCACTGGGGAGCCAAGCCCAACCAATCAGAATGTGTTTATTACAGACTTTATTACAGACAGAAATACTCCTGTTCAGTGTAGCTAAAGTTGCTCATCATATTTGGTATATGAGACTAGCAATTTTTTGCTGAGATAATTTTAGCATTAGGATTTCAGTAGCGTTCTGTGGCCAGTGTATGGCCTTCCTTGCTGTCATGTTAGAATGGATAACTAAAACCTGACTCAGCTGACAACACATCTCCCAGCTTATCCGTGACTAGGCTAAAGACTAGCTATAACACAACCAGGCTTTTATTACTCAGTCATACACATAGCTTTTAAATTGATTTAATTTTACCCTCAAATTTTAATAAATCGTCTACTTCTAACAAAGTGACAGTTGGTCGACTGGAACATATTGCCTAGCAGCGCAAAACAACCTGCCTAAAAAATCAGTAGGTCCAGTTTTAAATAATTTGGTAAACTGTCTGCTGTGCTGCAAGGATAGATAGGAGAGCCAGCTCCATCAAGAGTAGTACTGCAAGGCAACATAGGTTGTGGGGATAGTGTTGGCTTTTGCAGTGTGTAAGTGTATGACATGGGCACAGAGTGTAAGCCTAAAACACTGGAAGGCATGATGTATTCAGCAGTGTAAGTGTTAGTGGTGTGAGAGACAGTGTATGGCGTCAGTGTAGGACATGAGCAGAGGGATCGCTGGTTGGTTGTATGTACGTAGGGCTGTCTGATGAGTGGCAGCCAGCCGGCACGGCTAAGCAGGCTGCAGTAGCAGTGGAGCGTAATTTTCCTGCTTTAACATAACGCTGTGGTACCCTGTGCTGCTGCTGCCTGTGATTTATGACCTATGAGTTTCTCTGTGTTGTGTTTTCACTCTCTATAAAAGCCAAACAGCATTGGTTATTAGAGAGCAGTGGGCACACTCCCCAAAGCACTCATCATTAAAAAAGATGAAGTTGGTCAGAGAACCCATTTACATGCATTAGGGAGTTTTATCGAGCTTTGAACACGTTGTTCATGTTGTTTTTCTGGAGATTGTGCGCATTTTAGCTTCAGGTGCTTTCAGTCGGAACAAAAACAAACATGCTTTTTTGTGTGTGCTGCTTCGTTCTCCAGCCGTGTTTCTGTCTGTTTATATTGCAGCCTTTTCTATCACCATCTGTCTGTCTGTTGTCTCAATCCTCCTCTATCTTCCTTTACCTCTCGCTCTTTCCTCCCTCTCTCTCCTCCCTTTAGATCTCTCTTTCTCCTCCCTCTATCTCTCTCTTCTCCCTGCCCCTATCGTTGTCTCTTTCTCCTGACTTTCTGTTTTCCCTCTCTCTCCTCCCTTTATATCTCTGTCTCTCTCCTCTTTCTTTCTCTCTCTCTCCTCTCTCTGTTTTTCTCTTCCTGTGGCTGTCTTCCTTTGTGTCTCCTTGTCATAAGTGTTCCTGCTGAGGAGGCAGATGCTCCATAAAGGAGAATTAATGCTTGCTCTTTAGTACTCACAAGAACTGGCTTGGTGCTGAGTACTGGTGATTGTAGCAGAAATTGAGACTCTCTCTCTCCCTCCTTCCCCTCAGGCGGACTTGACGGGGATCAAATGGAAGCGGTACGTGTGGCAAGGCCCCACCTCGGCACCCATCCTCTTCCCGGTGACCGAGGAGGACCCCATCCTGTGCAGCTTCAGCCGCTGCATCAAAGCGGACGTGCTGAGTGTGTGGCGGCGGAGCCAGAGGCCCGGACGTAGGGAGCTCTGGCTCTTCTGGTGGGGGGACGACCCCAACTTTGCCAAGCTGATCCATCACGAACTTACAGGTGAGGCTAGAGGGAGTGGGCGCACACACACACACACACACACACACACACGCTAGCTTGGCTATAATACTTGCCATGGTCCTGTGTAATGGCTTTGGCCTATTAACAGAAAAATACAGTCCAAGCCAGAGCCCTATCAGACCAGGAGTTTCACTCCTTTTTCCATGCTGCTTCCACGTTTCAGATTGCCTTAGCTGGTCACGAGATAAATGAGGGATTCATTTGTCTTTCGATGCACCTTTTCACATATTCACCAAAGATTATAGACGTATAGACATTTGAAGGTCTTGAAGAATAATCTGGCCTTAAAGGCAATGTTCTGTTATAATCTCCACCTGGCACAGCCAGAAGAGGACTGGCCACCCCTCAGAGCCTGGTTCCTCTCTAGGTTTCTTCCTAGGTTCCTGGCTTTCTAGGGAGTTTTTTCTAGCCACCGTGCTTCTACATCTGCATTGCTTGCTGTTTGGGGTTTTAGGCTGAGTTTCTGTATAGCACTTTGGGACATCTGCTGATGTAAAAGGGCTTTATAAAATATTGATTAATTGATAGAGCTGGTTAAATGAGTGATTATTGTAAAAGATAATGAAAAGGGCTTTTTACATCTGTTTGAAAAGACCTCATAGAGCACGCCCTAGCTTTGTGATGATGGTAGTAGTGATCTGGTTGTATAATGTGAAATATTGCATGGTTCAGGACATGGGTTGATTGATGCTGGAAGCTCTGGGGATATTCATTTCCTGTAAATGAGAGCTTAGAAGGCGTTAGAGTTGGTGTAACCAGATAGTTAGTTTCCCCCCTCATCCCCTAAATGACAAGCAGCCAGCCTGGCAGAGAACAGCCTTCCACCTGCACGTCAATTCTCACTGTTTGGCGCAAACGGTCACTGCAATCACAGTTTTGTTTTGTGTTAACACACATTGCGGCATCTAAGCACCTTCCGCCCTCCGGCACACAATAAAGCAGCACCTTGCACCTTGTGTCGCCAAGGCTGAACAAGAAAGCCTATCCCATCTTCCCATTTAAAAAGGAGGATAGAAATGAAGCTCCCTCCTCCTCACATGACTTCTGTGAAAAATAGAATATGCAGGAGCAATGATGCAGAAATGAGCCTAGCACATCATGGTGGACTGCATCATGGAGGTCTGACCATTTTTTTCTGCAGCAGCAGTGGAGGATGGACAGAGACGTACTTTAATCATACTCTCTTGCCGGGGAGATTGAACTCCACTCACTCACTCACTCACTCACTCACTCACTCACTCACTCACTCACTCACTCTACACAATGCGGGAGAACAGAGGAGCCTCACTGGACTGACCTCAGGGCAGCCAGACCCTACCTCTCTCCTCTCTATGTGTCTATCTGTCTGGTGAGAGGGTGTGCTGTGAGCCCTGAGAACACACAGAGGTCATGATCCCTACCTCACCAGCTGGAGTTGTGAACCTGTGTTTCCCTCTGTGGATCACACCGACTCGCCTCTCTTCTCAGAGCCTGCAAAGTGCCTGTCCCACTGTGTGTGTCCTTGTGTGTGTGATGTATGTGTGTGTGTAGACATTGCTGGGATGGGCTGAGACTGGCTCAGTCGTGATGATTCACAACCTGATGCATTGGAGCCTCTCATGGACTTGCTGGCAGTGAAGGTGTGAAGCGACACACAAAAGCTAGCAACAACGTGTGTGTTTTGGTGGTGGTGATCAGACTGGCCGACACATCACCAGTAATCTGGGATGCCACAGCTTGCTCTTTTTCCTCCATGCTAGTGGCTGATGGGTTTGTCCTTTTCCTCATCTGTCCTTTTCCTCATCCTTTTCCAAATGAAATTTGAATATCCCTGGAAATATTAAGCACTTTTTTGTTTGTCATTTTTTTTATTCCCCCCATTGCAATGTTGGTGGTAAACATGATAATCAGCTATTTTCTTTCAGTGGAAATGGCGGCGGCTTATTTTACCCTTCCACGCTCATTAGATTAGCTGCTTGGCTGTGGAAGTATTAATATTTTGAGCATGTGCCATTTCTGTATAAATCAGTGGGCCAGTAATCCTTTCAAATCAAATAAAAACACATTTTATTTGTCACATGCGCGGAATACAACCTTACCATGAAATGTTTACTTACAAGCCCTTAACCAACAATTTCTCCCCAGAGAGTGAGAGAGAAGGAGAACGAGAGGGGGGCTAGAACATTAGAAAATGTGGAACAAATCAAGGGGTCTGAATACTTTCCAAATGCACTGTATATATTGTGAATTGGCCATAAGTTAGAAAAAAGCTGAGCTGTGATTTTTAGGCACTTTCGCCCAGCCGTAATGTTGACAATTAATCACCATTCAAGGAGCGCTGAGAGGAGGGGGGGCGAGGAGTGGGGATCCCCATCCCCTCTCCCTCCTTCCCTTCACCCCTCCCTCCCTCCTGATGTTTACTCTTGTGGCTATCATGGAACCATACACACTATCAACCCCTCTGTATTACTCTGTCTCTACACAAAGCCCTTGCTTTGTCTAATCTGAGTTTGCAATGAGGAGGTTAAAAGCGAAACGAAAGAGTTGTTTGTTCTGCAGAGCAGAATCTCTTATTAGCCCAGCCATCTCCACTGTGCTCCTGGGTAGCACACCCATTTATTCATTACTGCATGTTGGGTCAGATCTCTGGAGAAGGAGGAGGAAAGTACACTTGTCATACTGTGCCCCCTCTGCTGTTTCATGGACGGACAATACATTGTTTTGGATTTTTGTCAGGAATGAGAGGAAGGGGATGTGCTTCATTTAGCTTCTCTCTGAAGGGTTTTATTTTAGTATGGATGTGTGTGGTGCTAACAATCTGCTGGCATAGCTCTGCTCTTGTTACTTTTTGTTGGCTCTGCCAAAGTCTTTGGACATGTCCAGGCCTGCCCATTCTTTACTATTCAGAACAGCTCTGGTGTGCACCTCTCAGGGCAGCGCCAAGCTCCAAATGGCATATTTCAGTACCCTGGAGGGGCAGAGCAAGTCAAAGTTGTAACTTTTGTCTGCATGTCAGGTCTTTGTTTTTCTTCCTTGCCCTGACCCCTGTGAAGATTGCTACCATTCAGATTGAACGAGGCGTCTGGTGAAAAGAGATCCATCTCTCAGATCTGTGGGAAAGACAAAAACATTCCGTCAGCTCCGTCTGGTGCAAAACACACTAAACAGAAAATAACTATCCATCACCCATGGTGGGAAAACAGGCTGCCTAAGTATGGTTCTCAATCAGAGACAACGATTGGCAGCTGCCTCTGATTGGGAACCATACCAGGCCAAACACCTAGAAATATAACACACAGAACAAAACATAGAATAACACGGTGCCCTGACCAAACTAAAATGGAGACAAAAAAGGAACTAAGGTCAGGACGTGACACACCATTACTCTACAGTGTTGAAAATAGTTAAATAAAAGAAAACCTTTTGACTGGTACTGTATATCAAAGTGTACTGTTGATTCCTATAATTTGTAACCTACAACGTTTGTTTGGTCACGGTAATTTCTGTTAATATTTTCAGTATGTTATTATTGTCACGGGGCTTGAGGTCGCCAAACTGATCATCATTACGCACATCTATCACCATCATTACACGCTCCAGTGCTTCATCGTACTCACCTGGACTCCATCACGTATTTGATTGCCTCCCCTATAGCTGTCATTTCCTCAGTTTCATCCCGGTGTCTGCATTGATGTTGTTTTGTTTCTCTTGTCCAGATGCTATATATAAATGTATATTTATTATTAAATCATCACCCTGTACTTGCTTCCGGTCTCCAAGCGTCTGTCGTCTTAAGACCGTTACAATTATTCCTTTTACCGTTCTCATTGCAAAAAGTGTGTCCAATTCGACAGAGTGCACAACCTATGCAACAAGCATGAGAAACACGTTTTTTTGTTTATTTCATTCCATTAACGAGTTTTGTCAATTAATTTTAGTCATTGTCTTTGGTTTGGAGCACTCCTGTCAATGTTGAGTAATGTTAGTGTTCAAATACTGGAGAGTTGAGACCAAATCACGGACGCTGGACAGAGTGGATTTCAGTTGTAACGAAAGACAGTTTTAATGAGTCAGGGATATCTTGTCCCGCAGTTTTACGTGCACGGACCTAGTTCACATAACTCGGCAAGGAGCCAGGTGAAAAAGAGACCTATACAATGGTTACATACATTTTTATACATAGAATAAAGTAGGTGGAGTCTTGTCGTTTCGGTCTTCTTGACTGGTCGGAGGGTTGGAGGCGGGCCTTGCTCTAGCCAGAGCGGGCCCCATTGGTGCACAGCAAAAGTTCTTTGCTCTTGGGACCAGCCAGTTAGAGGGAGATGAGATGTGTGTTTATATAAGGAAGAGGGGGTCAGTCTTATGGCTGGGTGTATGTGTTCTTACGACGGAATGTCTTTGTTTATATGAGCTATGTGTATGAATATTTATATAACAAATCCCCCTCTTCACGTCTATTAGACGTGAAAACTATAGCAGAAAGGTGGCGGTTGCAATCGTGGGTATACATAAGGTGGTGCTCCTAACCTTGTCTGGTTTGCATGGTGGGTCTGTAGGTGTAGTGCTACGTTTGGGACGGGAGTGATTGGAGGGAGTGATATCAGGAAAGGAGTTAGGGACATGTGTAGGGGTTGGTGTATGTGATGTGGCAGGGTGAAATAGTTGTTCAATTAACCATGTGAAAGTCCTAGGGTTACTCCAAATATCAGTAGGAATATCACAAATAAGGGACCAGATATCCCCAGCCTCACCCAGAGAGGGAGAAATTTCCCTCTAACTGGGCGAGGTTCCCTTCTCAGGGGAGGCGGAGTTTGATGCCGCATCACCTGAGGAAGGAGTGTCTTCATTTGGAATCGAATTTAGGCCGCTCAAATCAGCTCTGACTTCAGTCAGTGTTCTAGAAGGAATTGGGGCTGGGGTGCAATGTGTAAGGCGGTGTCAAGGTGTGCCTGATTTACCTTTGACCTGGACTGAGTGTGAAGTAACCTCCTTCACTTCGTACGGTCCAGTCCACCTGGGTTCCAGCCACTTTCTCTTGTGGACTGTAACCCTCACCCCGTCACCAACCTTTACCTTCAGTAGTGGCGTGTCCCCCGGCAGCTCCCCCTCCTGGACCTTGTGAACCTGGGTAGAGAGTGCTGCAGAGAGAACCGTCAGTTTTTTCACATAATTAGACATTACAATTTGTTGTACATCAAGGGCGGGCATATGACCTCCCTCCCTTGGTGGACCATGCATGACTCTACCAGTCATTATCCCAAAGCTATCTTAGCTTTTGGTTTGACGTTCCACCAGATTTTGGGATTGGGGCCTGTACACAGATCCAAATCTGTGGGTTATGCCAAATCTTTCTTCCACCTGTCTCAGGTGTTTGTTAAATGTGAGCCATTTGTCAAATTTGATTTGTCTTGGGATGCCATACCTGGGTATTAGTTTGGTTTGTAGCCACTTAAAAGACTGACCTAGCATCCTCCCCTTTTGTTAGTATTGCCTCTACCCATTTGGAGAACCTATCTACTATGACTAGGAGATAGAGTTTGCCTTTAGATAAATTTTCGGGGCCCATGTCGGTGTAGTCTATCCTAATATCCTGAAAACATGCATTAGGAATTACGTATGAGCCCATTGGTGTTTGATATGGTTTCTTTGGGTTGTGTCTGTCACAACCATTGCATTCGTCACAAAATAAATCATCGTCATAAAATAAGTCAGTCATATTTTTTATGTGAGGGTGCCACCAGATGTGCGAGGCCTTTTTGGAGGGTCTTTAGTTTGCCTTCGTGTGTGGGGCCATGTGTTTCTCATAAAAGTTCTGGGTCCATCAGTGTGGCCTGCTTCATGGGCATGGGCTGAGTCTGTATAGATATTCAGTCTTTCCTTTTCCTCTGATGAGGACCTGCGTCAATCCGATGATTTCAGCTAATTTGGCCGATGCTGGTTGAGGGATGATGGCTGATTGAAGGGTGACATCACGAGGTGAGCTGTTTTTTCAATAGCTTTTGCTACTGCAGCAACGTATCTGGAGCATGTTGACTGTCCTACCTCAATGTGGTCAAGTTTGAAGAGTAGTACATCAAGACCCTTCTCTCCCCCTCTTGTTTCTGGAATAGGACGGATGAGGTGAATCCTTCCCTTTCAGAAACATCCAAATGGAACTTGTTCTTGTAGTCAGGTGCAGTCAGAGCTGCTGCCGCTGATAGATCTGTTTTCAGGAATGCTATGGCTGTTGATGCTTC
Organism: Oncorhynchus clarkii lewisi; assembly: GCF_045791955.1. Taxonomy (NCBI): domain Eukaryota; kingdom Metazoa; phylum Chordata; class Actinopteri; order Salmoniformes; family Salmonidae; genus Oncorhynchus; species Oncorhynchus clarkii. The sequence goes on from NC_092156.1 coordinate 30,639,850, forward strand.
AGCCGTCCAGGCCAGGGGTGCATGGAGGTTCCTTGATCGTAGGATGACCGGTGCTGCCACCCCCTCTGGGCCACACCCAATGGTACAACACCTGATAGGTGGGGTCAGGTGCATCATGTCTTCGTCCCAGTCTGCAGTGTAGAGGCAGTCATCAGTTTCTGTTGCATTGAGTGTGCAATGGATCTCAGCTTGGGGAGTCTTATATGGGTGCAGAGTGTAGATTTGAGCTTTCAGTTGGTTGAACTTAAACTGGATGTGAGGGGTGGCAGGCCCTGTGGGTAGGCATTTTAGCCAGTACACTTCTTGGGCTTCAGACAGTGTGGTCATCGGCAGGAGTGGCATCCTCATCATTCTTACTGGGTGATCAGGTGTTGAAGTGGGAGGGTTGGTTGTAATCTTGCTGCTCCTGCTGCATGTGGCTAGATTCTGGGTGGTTGTATGCTGGCTGTTGCTGATGCATGGGTGTGGGTCCTGGTTGCTGATGTTGCAGAGGTGGGTTTCCCCCACTTCCTCTTGCTCTCCATTGCTGTTGCTGCGGGGAGAGTGGTTTCATGCAATCTCTGGCAAAATGACCGGTAATTCCGCAGTTAAAACACTGGTAATTTCCCCCTCTGTGTTGTCCAGTGTAGGGACCCCGTCGAGCCCATACTGGGTGTTGTTGTTGCAGGATATACTGCTGTGGGTGAGGGTATTGGGGTGGTGGGGCTGCCTGCTGTTGGATCATCTGAGAGACAGTCTGTGCCACGATTTGGGAGATGTCTGTTTTGGTTCCCGGCTCCTTCGTTTCTTCCGCCACCATCTGTTTCTTAGGTTTTTCTCCTTGTTGTGCTTCCTTCAATTGGAGTTTCAGGAGTTGTACCTGGAGGGACTGCACCTGGCTCTCAGCACCCCCTCTTTCCTTGTTGTGCTGGGTCACATGGTGGTGCACATGCGTATTGAATTGGGTCAGAGGAAGTGCAATCAACCCTACCGTTCCTCTGAGTTTGGTTTTAACATCTCCAGGACACCCGTTGACCACCATTTCCTTCCACATGCTGAGTGTGGTATCAGTGTGATCGAATGGTTCTTCGTGGACCGATCTCCATGTGGTCTTAGCCCTGTCCAGGTATGCTGCAGGTTGCTCACCTGGGTTGATTGTAAAGGAGGATAAGGTGGCATGGTTTCTTTCTGTAGGGTATGCTCTCCGTAGAACTTCCCATAATCTGGTACGGAAGTGGTCTATGGGCAGTGTTGGGGCCCGCCATCCAAGGTCAGCTGCTGTCATGAGGGCCTCCATGGTTCCGTGGTCGGTGGCTCTTGCTAGAAGTGCTTTCATGTCTCCTAGGCAGAGTTGCAGGCCTGACGTAAGTGTCTGCAGTTGAAGTAGCCACGCTGAAGCTCCTCCATGTAGGCTAGGCATCTGTCCCATCAGTGTTGTTAAATCAGTCATTTTCCAGGGCTGGTACTCCACAGTGTGTGCATCACCTGGTGTCGGTCGCAGGGGGTACTGTCCTGCCATCTCCTGCTCTCGCTCTCTTCTATCAGCAATTCTGGAGGACCGACGGAGTGTTTCGGACCCCATTGATTCGGTAACTTTGGTTACTGTTCCTCTCATTATGCCTTCCACACGGTAGGCTCCCTCTCTGTTGTTATCTTGGTTAGCTATTAGCTCCCTGAGTTCCTTAGCTCGAGCTATTGATGATTTCAGCAGCTCCTGCATCTTAGTCACGTTTGGAGCTCCCATCGGAGCTGGGGTGAGCACCATGTCAATTTCTTCTTCGTTTTCGATATCCATGTTCTGATGACAGTCCTCCCTATCCGTCTGATAGAAGTGGTTTGAATCTAATCTTGTTTGTAAGTGTCCTCTGGTTTCAGAGGTGAGAGAGTTCACAGAGGAGCATTGCGGCCTCCGTTCCTGGGGGAGGTCTCCTGCTCCTGGAATCCCAGTTTCGAACTGTTCACATACCATATGGCCAGCCGTTATCCCCAGGGTAATTTCCCCTTTTAACTCCCCTTGGTCTATTCTCAGAACTGGAGCCTGTATTGTGGGAGGTGCCCTGGGTAGGAATGGGTTGTGTGACGGGCTCCGGTGATTTTGTCCCTTTGAGTATGGCTGGGGCTGAACTGCCTCCATTGTCAATTGTGGATATAGTGAGGGAGAAACGGCCACAGGGGGAGCCGTGGGCAAGTTCTCAGGCAGAGCTTTAACATCCCCCGACGCCACAATAGCCACGCCCATCATGTCTGGTGTGTTTTTGGGCAGCACCCTCCTACTCTCCTGTATGGCCCATGTACCTATCTTGAGCTCCCCCTCTGCTCTCTCTCTCTCTCTTGTACCTACTTTTTTGAACCTGTGTATGTTGTTTCTCTCCGCCTCACTCGCTTTTGCATGCTCTACTGCGTCCTCTAATTCTGTCTGCATATCTTGGAGTTTCCCCCCTGTAGGTGGTCCTCCGCTAAAATAACCTGCTTGTGTCCATCTTATCCGTAATCCTTTCCACACTTTCTCCACTTTCCCATACTGTTTTTTACCTCCCGCTCTATCAATCATACTCTGATCTAAATATTCATTGAATTTTAGTTTGGGCGTGGTAGCTGCAGACATTTTATCTAGTTCGTCTGATAATGTGTATACTGCGTTATTTAGGTATATTCAATCCTTACTATGTGGTGTTTATTTCTATCGTTGTATGCGTAGCCTGTCCCTGGTCGAGACAAAGGGGGTTATCAGTATGTGACGCCCGCCACGTGTGTATTTCACCGGTATTTTATTTGAATTTGTTCAGCGATTCGTTTAGGTATTTTCTATAAATGATTATGCGATTTCCTTTTGGAACAATATATCAGTGAATATATGCGGTTCTATAACAATTTTCAGAGTAATTCTAGCTCTTTAGGAAATATAGATAGAATGTCTAGACAACCAAGAGTTGTTCAGTGAATTATTTAAATACTTTCTGTAAACAATTCAGTAAATTCCTTTATGAACTTATATCAGTAAATTCGAGCGATTCTATAGCAATTGTCAGAATAATTACATATCTTTAGGAAATATGGATAGAATAGAAAAACCCAAAAATCAGTGTGTAGCTTTTAGCGTCTGTCAAACAAAGTCTGTACTAAGCTCGGCGGCTTATTTAAATACTTTCTAGAAACAATTCAGTAAGTTCCTTTATGAACTTATATCAGTAAATTCCAGCGATTCTATAGCAATTGTCAGAATAATTTTAAACTTTAGGCAATATCAACAGGAATGAAAAAAACGAAAATCAGTATTCCATTCGATACTAAGGTGGCTTTGTCTACCAGCACGTGTGCATAATAGCCCAGTTACGTATCCCAACCTACTCCGCGACAAACGTTTCTTTCAATTTAATTTCCCCCATCTCCAAATCATGGAATGTCAACTCTGGTTCATCTTATGTTTATTGTTTGATGTGCAATAGCCACATCATTCCCGATCTCTGTCTAGTGGAAGGCCAAACTTACATATCCTATATCTATTCGACTACACCTCTAACATAACCAATTAAACAGTTTACAACTCATTCAATAGGATCTTTTACATGCAGATTCAGTCGATCTATTAATTAACTAAATCTCTAAACACAACCAATTAAACAGTTTAGAACTTATTCAATAGGAACTTTTACGTGCATACTACACTTCTACACAAAACCAATTAAACAGTAAGCACTTATTTAATAGGAACTTTTACATGCAGATTCAGTCGATCTATTAATTAACTAAATCTCTAAACACAACCAATTAAACAGTTTAGAACTTATTCAATAGGAACTTTTACGTGCATACTACACTTCTAATAATAGGCCAATTGATAAAAAATAAAAATACAAATAAAAAATAAAAACGAGCAAAACAAGATCTCCCCGATCAATGTCTTAGGTTCTTATGTAAAAAATTTGGGCACCGATTCATACTCACGCCCAGTACTTTCTGATCAAAATTTGGTTTAGGCTATAATACAATATGCAGATTTCGATATAACGGGCTCTGCTCACCTTTATATAGAGCGCTCCGATCAGATTTCCTGAGGCAAGATGAATGGCTGGGGAAGTCACTCTTCCGTCTGATTTTTTAGCCGTGATCAGTCTCGTCCTCTCACACTAACTTATAATAGATCGAATTCGAGAACAACCAAACTCTGCTACCAATTCTGTTAGTGTTCAAATACTGGAGAGTTGAGACCAAATCACGGACGCTGGACAGAGTGGATTTCAGTTGTAACGAAAGACAGTTTTAATGAGTCAGGGATATCTTGTCCCGCAGTTTTACGTGCACGGACCTAGTTCACATAACTCGGCAAGGAGCCAGGTGAAAAAGAGACCTATACAATGGTTACATACATTTTTATACATAGAATAAAGTAGGTGGAGTCTTGTCGTTTCGGTCTTCTTGACTGGTCGGAGGGTTGGAGGCGGGCCTTGCTCTAGCCAGAGCGGGCCCCATTGGTGCACAGCAAAAGTTCTTTGCTCTTGGGACCAGCCAGTTAGAGGGAGATGAGATGTGTGTTTATATAAGGAAGAGGGGGTCAGTCTTATGGCTGGGTGTATGTGTTCTTACGACGGAATGTCTTTGTTTATATGAGCTATGTGTATGAATATTTATATAACAGTAAGGACGCGCACCTGATTACGCTTTGAATTAGGCCTATAGGCTACCTCGCCTGCGTACAAATGTAGGCATATTAAGGTGACCATTTGGGATCTGATAGTATTTCTGATTGGCTTAATGCACCACCACTAATAAGCTGTGGAGCTTCTCAAAGTAATGTTTTCTTCACCTCAAATAGAAAGCAAACACAGTTTGTTTATACATCCATTTGACAAAATAGTTTCTCAATATATTTAAACATCTTTCCAGTGCTCTCCCTTTCGATAACCACTCAGCGTGAAAGGGAAAAGGGCATGCTCTGATCCAGTGGAAACGTCATAAAATAGGCCTTCCTGATTACTTCTTATAAGAGCTTGACTTGCACTGAAATTGGTTCCGGTACTCATTTTGGGTGCTGGTACTGTTTATATTTAGTTGCAGGAGCTCCACAATACTTTTGAGCTAATATTCTATAAGAGGAACAGGAGCTCAAGCAGTAGAATATTTGAGGTGTCGGTACTCAGCTCCGGTGAGCTCCTGCCCAAGTTAAGCACTGCTTCTTATCCCTTGTGCAAATAGCCTACAGCTGTGTCTGTCCCAAGCTCCCTGGCGTGGGAAACTGAGGGCCCAGAATATTTTATTCAATCTCGCTAGTTAGCTAGTGCAAGCTTCTGGCCTGACCCAAGTTAACCTCTTTGGGCTAGGTGGCAGTATTTTGATGTCTGGATTACAAGCGTGCCCAAAGTAAACTTCCTGTTACTGAGGCCCAGAAAAGCTAGGATATGCATACAATTAGATTTGGATAGAAAACACTCTAAAGTTTCTAAAACGGTTAAAATCATGTCTGTGAGTATAACAGAACTGATATGACAGGCGAAAACCAGAGGACAAACCATCCAGAAATAAAAATTCAACCCACCATTGATTTTATGGCTGTCATTTTTAATATGAAGGGAAAACCTCCCAGATTGCAGTTCCTAGGGCTTCCACTAGATGTCAACACTCCTTAGAAAGAGTTTCAGGCTTGTTTTTGGAAAAATGAGCTAGAATTTGTAGTTTTTCTAAGTGGCTCCCATTTTGGCTGTAGTGTTTGTTACGCGTACTGGCGAATGCGCGTACTTTGTTGTTTATCTCCGGTAATGACAATAACGATTCTCCGTCTTCATTTTTATAATTTATTTACGTATTAGGGTATCTGAGGTTTGATCATAAACATAGTTTGACTTGTTTGGAGAAGTTTAGTTTAGTTTGAAGGAGGGAAACCGGTGGATTATTGAAAGAAGCACGCCAGGTAAACTGAGTTTTTGGGGATTTAAAAATGACTTTATCGAACAAAACAACCATTTGTGATGTAGCTGGGACCTTTTGGATTGCCAACAGAAGAAGATCTTCAAAGGTAAGTGATTTATTTTATCGCTATTTCTGACTTTTTGGATTTTTTTTAATGCTTTTGTGTGCTGGGCGCTGTCCTCAGATAATCGCATGGTATGCTTTCGCCGTAAAGCTTTTTTGAAATCTGACACAGTGGCTGAATTAACAAGAAGTTAAGCTTTTAACTGCCGTATAACTGACGTATGACTTGTATTATTATGAATGAGAAATAGTCATATTTAAGTCATTTGAATTTCGTGCTCTGCAATATCACCGGAAGTTGTCGAAATGGGACGCAAGAAGTTAGGTTGTTTCAAGTTCGTTGCAGGCAGACCATGCGTAGCCAATGTGATTCTAAGATATTTATTTTTATCTGGATATTTTCTACCTGCAGGCTGCAAAGTTTTTATTTGTTGGCTTTATGTAGGCTAATTTTACATAGTTGGCAATGGCAATATAATTTACTTTTTAGTTATGTTTAATTTTCATTTGAATTTTACCCCTTTTTCTCCCCAATTTCGTGGTATCCAATTGTTAGAAGTTATTATCTTGTCTCATCGCTACAAAGCCTGGGCCCGAACCCAGAGTCTCTGGTGGCACAGCTAGCAGTAGGCACTGCACTGTGGTGCAGTGCCCTAGACCACTGCACCACCTGGGAGGCCCAGATTTGGATAGAATTTTGATTAACCACATGACAACAATTTTGAGATCTGAAGACGTCATTATAAATTAAATTAAACTGTTCCATGAAAATGTGCATATGAAAACCATAACTGGCACACAGATTGGTAGAATTTGTATGAACATTGGCATTCCATGTGAGAAAGGTTGCCGACTTGTGTAGCCTATTACCAGCAACTTTGGCATCATTTTGGCAGAGTCTATGAAGGCCAGCAGGAGCGGGAGGAGAATGTTTGGGTCAGGTTAAGTTTTTTCTTCATTTGGTTATCTAGATCTCTGGCTCCCTCTTGAGTCATTTGGTCTTATTTCATCACACAGTAAGCTTAAAGCATCAGACAAGCTCAATGCATATAGTTGATTTTATTAAACCACATAGTGTGTCTAAATATGGAAGAATACACAGTAAAAACATTTGACCAATCGCTTGGTCGAAAGAACAGACAACTTTCGACCAAGATTGTATTTAGTTGGGGACAGCCCTAGAGCAAATACTGTCCAAATCCATATGGAGGGGAGTGTATGTCCAGAAAAAACTATTCCTGTTGCACACATTTCAACCCATAGAAATGTGTATGTATTCTTTTAACAGGTTATATATTGTTATCGGGCCACACCTGACAAATGTTTTATGTTTTCCCTCCCAGGTTTTCCGCAAACAATTTAAACACAATCAAGTTGTAACTGTTCTCGATTACACATAGTAGGCCTATTGCTTTAGTTTGTTTAAATTATGATTAGTCACGGTTGCAAAAGCAGCAGTGTAGCGCCAGGGCTGTTGATGTGGGTCTAAGATAATTGGTAAGCAATATGCACTATTAACCCAGGCTAAGGATTCTGGGTGGTTCGGTTTTTACTCTGTTCTCTGTGTCAATGCTGCAAAGACAAATAAACTGATATGTCTACTCTACTGGCTTGTAGTTGGCTTTCAGAGAGAGGGATATATCCCTTTCGCACTAAGATGTTTTTCCTGCGAACTTTATCGTACCGCCAACTTTTTCTGTCTTTTCGATATCAAAGCCAACATCTTTATTTCCGCCAAACAACCTGCTAATCATTTCAGTAAAGTTCTGCCTATGGCTTAGTGGGAAAAGTAGACACAATGCTGAGGCGGCATTAGCAGGCACTATGCTCTTAAACTTTTGATGGTTGGGTTGCTAGGCAACACCCTGTTTTAAACTTTGCAAAGCATGCCACTTTGCCCATCTATTCGTACAGCCAACTACTAGGCATACACTGGATGGCTCTATAAAGAATTATTGTGGGAATAAATATCACAGAATTACAGAAATATTTGAATAAAGTAGGTTAATGCAATTAAAGTCATCCAATCCTTGTAATACATTTGAAGCAATAGCCTACCTGCATGTGGTCAACTAGATTATAATTTTAGCACCATGTAGATTGGAGACACGTCTTGATAAATCAACCAATGTCAGATTTTTGTTTTCACTGAATCTCTGTTTGGATATTGGTTAGGCTACAATTAGCCTGGGGAAATGTTGGGTAGGTTGAGGTGAGTGCTGCTCATGATTAGAGGTCAACTGATTATGATTTTTCAACGCCAATACCGATTATTGGAGGACCAAAAAAAGCTGATACCTATTTAGTCGGTGATTTATATATATTTTATTTATTTATTTATTTGTATTAATGACAATTACAACAATACTGAATGAACACTTTTATTTTAACTTAATATAATACATCAATAAAATCAATTTAGCCTCAAATAAATAATGAAACATGTTCAATTTGGTTTAAATAATGCAAAAACAAAAAAGTGTTGGCGAAGAAAGTAAAAGAGCAATATGTGCCTTGCTCAGAACATGAGAAAGCTGTGAGAAGTGACATACAGTGCCTTGCGAAAGTATTCGGCCCCCTTGAACTTTGCGACCTTTTGCCACATTTCAGGCTTCAAACATAAAGATATAAAACTGTATTTTTTTGTGAAGAATCAACAACAAGTGGGACACAATCATGAAGTGGAACGACATTTATTGGATATTTCAAACTTTTTTAACAAATCAAAAACTGAAAAATTGGGCGTGCAAAATTATTCAGCCCCTTTACTTTCAGTGCAGCAAACTCTCTCCAGAAGTTCAGTGAGGATCTCTGAATGATCCAATGTTGACCTAAATGACTAATGATGATAAATACAATCCACCTGTGTGTAATCAAGTCTCCGTATAAATGCACCTGCACTGTGATAGTCTCAGAGGTCCGTTAAAAGCGCAGAGAGCATCATGAAGAACAAGGAACACACCAGGCAGGTGTCGAGAATCTGTGGAAAGAACTGAAAACTGCCGTTCACAAATGCTCTCCATCCAGCCTCACTGAGCTCGAGCTGTTTTGCAAGGAGGAATGGGAAAAAATGTCAGTCTCTCGATGTGCAAAACTGATAGAGACATACCCCAAGCGACTTACAGCTGTAATCGCAGCAAAAGGTGGTGCTACAAAGTATTAACTTAAGGGGGCTGAATAATCTTGCACGCCCAATTTTTCAGTTTTTGATTTGTTAAAAATTTGAAATATCCAATAAATGTCGTTCCACTTCATGATTGTGTCCCACTTGTTGTTGATTCTTCACATATCTTTATGTTTGAAGCCTGAAATGTGGCAAAAGGTCGCAAAGTTCAAGGGGGCCGAATACTTTCGCAAGGCACCGTAATTTCCCTAGTTAAAATAAATTCATGTTAGCAGGCACTATTAACTAAGTATGCAGGTTTAAAGATATATACTTGTGTATTGATTTTAAAGAAAGGCATTGATGATTCAACGACAGTGCTTTTTTCGCGAATGCGCTTGTTAAATCATCACCCGTTTGGCGAAGTAGGCTGATTCGATGAGAAATAAACTGGCACCGTATCGATTATATGCAACGCAGGACAAGCTAAATAAACTATTAATATCATCAACCATGTGTAGTTAACTAGTGATTATGTTAAGATTAGTTCCCCAGGTCATCTTAGGTTTCATTACATACAGTCGAGAAGAACTACTGAATATTAGAGCAGCGTCAACTCACCATCAGTATGACCAAGAATATGACTTTCGCGAAGCGGATCCTGTGTTCTGCCTTACACCCAGGACAACGGAATGGATCCCAGCCGGCGAAAGAAAAAAACGACTTCGTAAAAGAGGGAAACGTAGCGGTCTTCTGGTCAGACTCCGGAGACGGGCACATCGTGCACCACTCCCCAGTATACTTCTCGCCAATGTCCAGTCTCTTGACAACAAGGTTGATGAAATCCGAGCAAGGGTAGCATTCCAGAGGGACATCAGAGACTGTAACGTTCTTTGCTTCACGGAAACATGGCTCACTGGAGAGACGCTATCGGAGTCGGTGCAGCCAGCTGGTTTCTCCACGCATCGCGCCGACAGAAACAGACATCTTTCTGGTAAGAAGAGGGGCGGGGGCATATGCCTTATGGCTAACGAGACGTGGTGTGGTCACAAAAGCATACAGGAACTCAAGTCCTTCTGTTCACCTGATTTAGAATTCCTCACAATCAAATGTCGACCGCGTTATCTACCAAGGGAATTCTCTTCGACTATAATCACAGCCGTATATATTCCCCCCCAAGCAGACACATCGATGGCTCTGAACAAACTTTATTTGACTCTTTGCAAACTGGAATCCATACATCCTGAGGCTGCATTCATTGTAGCTGGGGATTTTAACAAGGCTAATCTGAAAACAAGACTCCCTAAATTGTATCAGCATATCGATTGCGCAACCAGGGCTGGCAAAACCTTGGATCACTGCTATTCTAACTTCCGCAACGCATATAAGGCCCTGCCCCGCCCTCCTTTCGGAAAAGCTGACCACGACATTTTGTTGATCCCTGCCTACAGACAGAAACTAAAACAAGAATCTCCCACGCTGAGGTCTGTTCTACGCTGGTCCGACCAATCTGATTCCACACTCCAAGACTGCTTCCATCACGTGGACTGGGATATGTTTCGTATTGCGTCAGACAACAACATTGACGAATACGCAGATTCGGTGTGCGAGTTCATTAGAACGTGCGTTGAAGATGTCGTTCCCATAGCAACGATTAAAATATTCCCAAACCAGAAACCGTGGATTGATGGCAGCATTCGCGTGAAACTGAAAGCGCGAACCACTGCTTTTAATCAGGGCAAGGTGACCGAAAACATGACCGATTACAAACAGTGTAGCTATTCCCTCCGCAAGGCAATCAAACAAGCCAAGCGTCAGTATAGAGACAAAGTAGAATCTCAATTCAACGGCTCAGACACAAGAGGTATGTGGCAGGGTCTACAGTCAATCACGGATTACAAAAAGAAAACCAGCCCCTTCACGGACCAGGATGTCTTGCTCCCAGGCAGACTAAATAACTTTTTTGCCCGCTTTGAGGACAATACAGTGCCACTGACACGGCCTGCAACCAAAACATGCGGCCTCTCCTTCACTGCAGCCGAGGTGAGTAAAACATTTAAACGTGTTAACCCTCGCAAGGCTGCAGGCCCAGACGGCATCCCCAGCCGCGCCCTCAGAGCATGGGCAGACCAGCTGGCTGGTGTGTTTACGGACATATTCAATCAATCCCTATCCCAGTATGCTGTTCCCACATGCTTCAAGAGGGCCACCATTGTTCCTGTTCCCAAGAAAGCTAAGGTGACTGAGCTAAACGACTACCGCCCCGTAGCCTCACTTCCGTCATCATGAAGTGCTTTGAGAGACTAGTCAAGGACCATATCACCTCCACCCTACCTGACACCCTAGACCCACTCCAATTTGCTTACCGCCCAAATAGGTCCACAGACGATGCAATCTCAACCACACTGCACACTGCCCTAACCCATCTGGACAAGAGGAATACCTATGTGAGAATGCTGTTCATCGACTACAGCTCGGCATTTAACACCATAGTACCCTCCAAGCTCGTCATCAAGCTCGAGACCCTGGGTCTCGACCCCGCCCTGTGCAACTGGGTACTGGACTTCCTGACGTGCCGCCCCCAGTTGGTGAGGGTAGGCAACAACATCTCCACCCCGCTGATCATCAACACTGGGGCCCCACAAGGGTGCGTTCTGAGCCCTCTCCTGTACTCCCTGTTCACCCACGACTGCGTGGCCACTCACGCCTCCAACTCAATCATCAAGTTTGCGGACGACACAACAGTGGTAGGCTTGATTACCAACAACGACGAGACGGCCTACAGGGAGGAGGTGAGGGCCCTCGGAGTGTGGTGTCAGGAAAATAACCTCACACTCAACGTCAACAAAACTAAGGAGATGATTGTGGACTTCAGGAAACAGCAGAGGGAACACCCCCCTATCCACATCGATGGAACAGTAGTGGTGAGGGTAGCAATTTTTAAGTTCCTCGGCATACACATCACAGACAAACTGAATTGGTCCACCCACACAAAGAGCATCGTGAAGAAGGCGCAGCAGCGCCTCTTCAACCTCAGGAGGCTGAAGAAATTCGGCTTGCAACCAAAAGCACTCACAAACTTCTACAGATGCACAATCGAGAGCATCCTGGCGGGCTGTATCACTGCCTGGTACGGCAACTGCTCCGCCCACAACCGTAAGGCTCTCCAGAGGGTAGTGAGGTCTGCACAACGCATCACCGGGGGCAAACTACCTGCCCTCCAGGACACCTACACCACCCGATGTTACAGGAAGGCCATAAAGATCATCAAGGACAACAACCACCCGAGCCACTGCCTGTTCACCCCGCTATTATCCAGATGGCGAGGTCAGTACAGGTGCATCAAAGCTGGGACCGAGAGACTGAAAAACAGCTTCTATCTCAAGGCCATCAGACTGTTAAACAGCCACCACTAACATTGAGTGGCTGCTGCCAACACACTTACTCAACTCCAGCCACTTTAATAATGGGAATTGATGGGAAATGATGTAAAATATATCACTAGCCACTTTAAACAATGCTACCTAATATAATGTTTACATACCCTACATTATTCATCTCATATGTATACGTATATACTGTACTCTATATCATCTACTGCATCTTTATGTAATACATGTATCACTAGCCACTTTAACTATGCCACTTTGTTTGCATACTCATCTCACATGTATATACTGTACTCGATACCATCTACTGTATCTTGCCTATGCCGCTCTGTACCATCACTCATTCATATATCTTTATGTACATATTCTTTATCCCCTTACACTTGTGTGTATAAGACAGTCGTTTTGGAATTGTTAGTTAGATTACTTGTTGGTTATTACTGCATTGTCGGAACTAGAAGCACAAGCATTTCGCTACACTCGCATTAACATCTGCTAACCATGTGTATGTGACAAATAAAATTTGATTTGATTTTGATTTGAGATTGATTGTTTTTTATAAGATAAGTTTAATGCTAGCCAGCAACTTACCTTGGCTACTTGCTGCACTCGCGTAACAGGTAGTCAGCCTGCCACGCAGTCTCCTCGTGGAATGCAATGTAATCGACCACAATCGGTGTCCAAAAATGCAGATGACAGATTGTTATGAAAACTTGAAATTGTCACTAATTAATCGGCAATTCCGATTAATCGGCCGACCTCTACTCATGATCATCGTGTCTAGTTGGCTCAGTTATTATATAATTTTGCCATGTTATGTAGTTTAACAAGTGGGTTATTTTGTTCTTCACTCGCTGTCGCTTAGTAGCCTAGCATAGGCCTACTCCCGACCAAATTCCTATGACTTCATTGTATTTCTATTTGTTGTCTCATCTATCACTGATCAGAAATATTTAGCATGCAATAATGTAGCCTAAATCAAGAGTAGGTCTATTTTGCTGGATCGCGTTTTCTTCACATTTTCAAACAGTCAATTTATATTTTCCAACAGGGTTTTTTCTCTCGCCTGAGTAGCCTCGTTTCGCTGCCAAAAATAAAATTAAACCATCTAGAGTTCAGCGAAATAACAATACAATGTCAAGGTCAGGGAGCCTAATCAAACAATTAACATCCAATCACATTAACCGTTACTCTCTCGCGGGAATTCCACTAACTGTCTGTATGTAGCCAAACGTAGCTGCTACACATGTTGGTATCTGTACTGATGGTGCAAAAGCCATGACAGGGAGACATAGTGGAGTGGTGACTCACGTGCAAGCAGTTGCCCCCAACACCACTTGGGTACACTGCAGCATCCACGAGAGGCTCTTGCTGCCAAGGGAATGCCTGACAGTTTGAAAGACGTTTTGGACACTACAGTGAAAATGGTTAACTTTGTTAAATCAAGGCCCCTGAACTTTCGTGTATTTTCTGCACTATGCAATGATATGGGCAGCGACCATGTAACGCTTTTACAACATACAGAAGTGCACTGGTTATCAAGGGGCAAAGGATTGGCATGTGCTTTTGAATTGAGAGAGCTTAAAGTTTTCTTTACTGACCATCATTTTCACTTGTTTGACCACTTGCATGATGATGAGTTTCTCACAAGACTGGCCTACCTTTTTTCTTGCCTGAATGATCTGAATCTAGGATTACAGGGACTCTCTGCAACTATATTCAATGTGCGGGACAACATTTAGGCTTGATTTAAGAAGTTGGAGCTCTTCTCTGCCTGCATTAACAAGGACAACACACAGGTCTTTCCATCATTGTATGATTTTTTGTTTGCAAAAAACTTACGGACAATGTAAATGTGATATAGCGAAGCACCTGAGTGAGTTGGGTGCGCAATTACGCAGGCACTTTCCCGAAACGAATGACACAAACAACTGGATTCGTTATCCCTTTCATGCCCTGCCTCCAGTCCTCTTACCGATATCTGAACAAGAGAGCCCCCTCGAAATTGCAACAAGCGGTTCTGTGAAAAATTAATTTAATCAGAAGCCACTGACAGATTTCTGGATTGGGCTGCGCTTGGCAAATTGCGCTGTTAAGACACTAATGCACTTTGCAACCACGTACCTATGTGAGAGTGGATTATTGGCCCTCACTAGCATGACAACTAAATACAGGCACAGATTGTGTGTGGAAAATGATTTAAGACTGAGACTCTTTCCAATACAACCCAACATTGCAGAGTTATGAGCATCCTTTCAAGCATGCCCTTCTCGTTAACCTGTGGTGAGTTATTCACAATTTTCGATGAACAAATAAGGTTTTATATGTAAGATTGTTAAATAAAGAGCTAAATGAATGATTATTGTTATATTATTATTTGAGCCCTGGTCCTATAGAGTTCTTTGTCACTTCCCACGAACCGGGGTGTATATTTGATGGTGTATATTCTCAATGGACCCACATCTTCACACACCTACTACCACTCGTCCCGGCATGCGGACGGGAGATATAAACGGCTTATGAAGGCAAGATTGCTGTAAAATGGGTCTTTTTGTAAGGGGGTCTTTTTTTATACAGGCAAAATACCATAAATCCTATGTGAAAGCAGTAAGAGCGAGTCAGGGGAGTTGATGCCTTTTGTGCTTTGGGATACATTTTTAAGGTGTAATCTCCTGAATGTGACCCCCTCCCTCTCCCTGTTATCTGATGGATCTCAGTTGGCTGGCTGGGGGGCTGTGGGACTGGTGTGGTGCAGCGCAGATGAGGACGGGGACTGGGAGGGATGAGGCCATACTTGCATCTCTCTGGTTTTGGGTGCCTGGGTGCTCGGTGGGCCTTAATTAGAAATGGAGACCGTGTGGAACCCAAAGCACAAAAGACATCAAACCCTTGACTCGCTATTACTGCGTTTACATCAGATTTACGGTATTTTGCTTGTAAAAATGTTTGCCTGGTTGCCAGCCTCTGTTAAGATGTTGCATTCCACTCCTTGTACTCCGTGTCGTTTGCCAAAGACACAGAGTACAATGAGTGGAATAAAAAAAAAAAAATGGTACCCAGACTACCACCACTGGTGCCATTCGCTCTGCTGCTTGTGGATGGATGGGAAGGAGAGGAGGAAGGGGGGCAGAGAGAAATAGAAAGAGGGAGAAAAAGATCCTCTGTCTAGCCTGGAAGGAAGAGTCCCCTGGAGGCCTGTGTATCACAATACATTAATCTAGGTGTTTAATGAGCAACCAACTGCAGATTTAATTACCAGAGCATAGAGACCTGTGGCTGGAGGGACTGACCCCCTCCAAGCCTATGCCCTCTTACATTCACCCCTTAGCGCCAACAAACACTACTGGAATGGGCCCACACACACCTGTGTGTATGTGTGCCTGCTAAAGTTGAGCTCATCTGTGGCTCCTCTGCTACACGGGAGACATGAATGTGTTGCAGCCATCAGCTGAGCCTATAGGTTTGGTCTGCGCACCTCTGTGTTTGTGACTGTCTCCAGAGAGAGTATTGCTCTTGTTCTCTTGGCTCTGTTGGACAATGAGAGACATAAGGCTGTTAGGAATGCCTGATGCAAAGCATACACCTGTATGCTCCTCTTCAGCGCTAGAGGAAAAGAGAGAGAGAGGGGCAGATGTGATCCTGACAGAGAAAAGAGTGTCGTGATGATCTGTTTATGTGAATGTAGGTTTAGAGGTTTCCCATAATTTATGCTGGGGCTGTATTCTTATTTTGCAAATTGGCCACAAAAAATGGGGACTTAGCTTTTGTTCCTTCGTCAGCCTCTTGCTGTTTGTTTGGTCTTTTTCCCTTTTCTCCTCTCCTACTCCTACGCTCTCCAACTTTGGACAATTGGTGTTATTAGTAATAGTGAGTGGGGATCTGTCTATATTCAGTCAGGCCAGCATGGCTTTGGAATTGGACGAATCCCATGTTTTTTTCTTAATAATCTACTGGTGGTGTTGTCAAGAACTGGCTGGCCAAGCTGGCTGATTCCTAGCTGTCATGAGCTTGTGACCTTTGGACCCCCATGTCAGAGGATGGCCGACTGGCCGGCCGGGGCCTTCATGTTAGATCCTTTTTAACAAACAGACTTAGAGAGCAAGGGCTCCCGCCTGCCTTCTGCACAGAATACTAGAGCTGCGTTCAGCAGGGAACAACATTGTGGAACGTTCAGATTAGAGGTCGACCAATTATGATTTTTCAATACCGATACCAATTATTGGAGGACCAAAAAAAGGTGATATCGATTAATCGGCCGATTTTGATATGTATATTTGTAATAATGACAATTACAACAATTCTGAATGAACACTTTTATTTGAACTTAATATAATAGATCAAATCTATTTAGTCTCAAATAAATAATGAAACATATTCAATTTGGTTTAAATAATACAAAAACACTGCGTTGGAGAAGAAAGTAAAAGTGCAATATGTGCCATGCAAAAAAGCTAACGTTTAAGTTCCTTGCTCAGAACATGAGGACATATGAAAGCTGGTGGTTCAATATTCCCAGTTCTACAATATTCTCAGTTAAGAAGTTTTAGGTTGTAGTTATTATAGGAATTATCAGTTGACTATTTCTCTCTATATCATTTTTATTTAATATTCCTTTGACCATTCTGGATGTTCTTATAGGCACTTTAGTTTTGCCAGGCTAATCTCGGGAGTTGATAGGCTTTAAGTCATAAACAGCGCTGTGCTTTAAGCATTGCTAAGAGCTGCTGGCAAAACGCAGTAAAGTGCTGTTTGAATGAATGCTTATGAGCCTGCTGCTGCCTACCACCGCTCAGTCAGACTGCTCTATCAAATATAAAATCATAGACTTAATTATAATATAGTAATCACAGAAATATGAGCCTTTGGTCATTAATATGGTCAAATCCAGAAACTAATTTCGAAAAAACAAAACGTTTATTCTTTCAGTGAAATACGAAACCGTTCTGTATTTTATCGAACAAGTGGCAACCCTAAGTCTAAATATTGCTGTTACATTGCACAACCTTCAATATTATGTAAAATTCTGGCAAATTAATTACGGTCTTCACACAGTTCGCAACGTCTCAACGAGCAGCCCAAACAGTTGCATATACCATGACTCTGTTTGCACTGAACGCAAGAGAAGTGACACAATTTCCCGAGTTAATATTTCCTGCTAACATGAATTTCCTTTAACTAAATATACAGGTTAAAAAATATATACTTATGCATATTGATTTTAAGAAAGGCATTGATGTTTAGGGTTAAGTGCATTGGTGCAACGCTTGCGCATTCGCGAAAAAAGCACTTTTGTTAAATCATCACCCGTTTGGAGAAGTTGAAGTAGGCTGTGATTCGATGATAAACTAACAGCCACCGCATTGATTTTATGCAACGCAGGACAAGCTAGTTAACTTAGTAATATGTGTAGTTAACTAGTGATTATGTGAAGATTGATTGTTTTTTATAACATAAGTTTAATGCTAGCTAGCAACTTACCTTGGCTCCTTGTAGCCACAAGGTCCTTTTGACGCTGTGCTTGCGTAACCGGCGGTCAGCCTGCCACGCAGTTTCCTCGTGGATTGCAATGTAATCGGCCATAATCGGTGTCCAAAAAGGCCGATTACCGATTGTTATGAAAACTTGAAATCAACCCTAATTAATCGCCCACGCCGATTAATCGGTCAACCTCTAGTTCAGATAGAAATATATAATGTAGAACAGGGAATCACGTCATGACATTTTGTCAGCTGGCTATTGCCATGTAAATGACTGCCGGTCTCACGGTAATTTACCGTTAATTAACATTAACACATTTAGCATCTCCAGGCCTCCATGCATACAAGCCACTGATGTGCACGTTTGGAACATCTACATTAAAAAAAGGCTAGGCTATATGACAGAACCATACATTTGTAATCTCTAAACACACACTTTTTGCTGGAAACCCACTCCTCTCAACACACTTTTCAGGATTGTCTTCTTTTGGCAGGATCAGAGATAGGTTTGGAATATTGCTCACAGTGACCAGAGGGGCTAAGGAAAAGCTTCTGAAAGAGGGGTAAAAAGTAATTGAGGAATGTGCGATGTTTTATAGTAGATGGTAGAAGGGTAGACTAGAGATATGAAAAACAAGGTCAAGCTCTCTCTCCAGAGTGGATGGACAGCTTTGTGCTTCAGCCCTTTTTAAGTTTCTCTGGCGGTTGTTTACAAGTGCACCAGTGAAATATAGCTGGCCCTCTACTTAACCTTTTTCTGCAGTGGACTAAATCAGGGTCACACTGTTTTTCTTGGTAGTCTTAAACAAATCTACTTTATAACAAATGTATACACCTCACACACGTGGTTAAGGGCTTAAAACTCACCTGTACCATGTCAGATCTAGAGTTGAAATCTATTCAATTTTGAGTTTGCGTCCCAATATTATACTTCACAGAAGACTGAGATATAACAAAACCGTTTGACATAAAAACACTGGATTTTCGGCCTTTTGAAATAATGTTTAGTAGTTATGAAATTATGAAAAATATTAATAACATTCCACCCATTAGGGCTACAGGAAAAGGCTACAGTCCTGAAAAAATATATAGCCCAGATTCCCTTAAACAAGCTGTTCAGCACTTGCTGCTCTGCCATAGAGCTTCACTTACTATTGATATGGGGGACAAAGGAATCACAGTTTAAATTCCTCTTTCAAAGGCAGAGATACACTATAATCATTGATGTCTGTGTAGACTTTCTTCTCACCTAACTAAACTAATCTGTGTCCATTTAAGAATGTAGGCCTAATACATTTTAATTGACCTGAAGTTTATAGTTGCATAGTTTGGTAGCTAGCTCCTCAGTGCTGATACCCTGACCACACCACTCACATCGCGTGTGCGAGCGTTACAAAATAAATGTAGAAATCTATGTTATTCAATTATTGAACCCAGACTGCTCGCACGCGTCAACGAGTGTCTGCATTGCTACGGGCTAAAATAGAAGTCCTTTCTATTTCTGACGCTGAATGCGCTGCAAGGCCTGCCTCTCCCATCTCCTCATTGGTTTATAGAAGCAGGTACCCACGTGCTATCACCTCATTGGTTATACCCACGTGGGTGATTGAAAGACGAACTGTGTTGCCGGTTGTCGTGGTAATAGTATGAAAGTTTAGATGCCAATCACAATATAAGTTCACAGATGAAAAAGCCTGGAAGGAGAGATGACTAGAAACGATTCGGTTTACCGTTTTATGTGTGGATTAATTGTCGGAGTGGAGGACCTTGTGCATTTCAGGTAAAATAACAACCTAATGTTTATAACCCAGGACAAATTAACTAGCAACAGCATGCTAGCTAAATAGGACAAATTAGCTAGCAAGTGCAAGCTAACTAGCTAAATTGCCATAAATGTTTAATGCTTTTCGACCTGTCCCCAAATTAATATAATTGGTTCAGGGTTTGTTTTGATATTTTAACGTGCGTGTCGTGATCGCGTTTGGTGTAGGGGGACAAAATACATTTATGCACGATGGCGCACGCGCACAGCCGGTTTGGGTTCCGTGTGAGTCTCACCACATTAAGGAACAACGTCTTGTCAAATAAGATATGTGGGATAATGTCTCGTGGTCATGTCTGGTGTTTATTTTTTCTGTGCTGATCAGCGCTGCACACTGGGAGAAAGATGTTTGCTGGAGACATGTTTGAAATGAGATTAAGTGCTCTAAAATGTCTCACAGTGGCTGTTAATGAGATTAGCAGAGCATCCAGGCCACAGCCGAGCAGGATCCAGAAACAAACCCCACAACTATTACAGTCAGGTAGTAAAGACACTGCTAGCCCGCTCCCTGATCTATTTGTGCTGTCTTGCCAAATCCTATGGTCATTGTCAAGACGCCACAAACAGATCCGGGACCAGGATTGAAAACATTTGCTGTCTTGTGTGGTATTCTTTGTACCATCAGGCAGGAGCCCTTGTTCTCTAAGGCAGCAAGTGACAATGACCAAAGGAGTTTGACAAGACTGCACAAACAGATCAGGGACCAGGCTAAAACAGCGCATCTGGAGCTGCTATCTCTATCTACCATCAGCCAGGCTGCAACAGCACTTTCACTTGACTCCTCTAACTGGGCACAGACACACTTGAGCCATGATTGGAAACATGTGGTGAATTGTAGCTAGGTTGTCTGTTTTCTGTCTGCTGCAAAGAAAATGACTTGCTTTGGGTTTTTGGATGTAAGAAATACTTTTCCTGTTATAGTTTGTCTTTCCCTCTTGCTTGCTTACGGTCAACATATGATTTTCAGATGTCACTAAACTGACTGGCTATTTTGCATATCAGGAAATTAAGAGTTTCAAATCTCTATTTTTAGATGCCAGGTACAAAATGCTGCCCTTTGAAGTAGTAGGATATAGTTTGTGATTGTCATCTGCCTCCTGCAGAATATTTTATGTCTGTATGCTACAATTTAGAATTATATACATTTTTTATTTAACCTTAATTTAACTAGGCATGTCAGTTAAGAGCAAATTCTTAGTTACAATGATGGCCTAGGAACAGTGGGTTAACTGCCTTGTTCAGGGTCAGAACAACAGATTTTTTGCCTTGTCAGTTCAGGGGTTCGATCTAGCAACTTTTCGGTTACTGGCCCAACGCTCTAACCACTAGGATACCTAGTGGTTAGGTACAAATCTGTCGTTCTGCCCCTGAACAAGGCAGTTAACCCACTATTCCTAGGCCGTCATTGAACATAAGAATTTGTTCTTAAATGACTTGCCTAGTTAAAAAAGGGAATAAAAAAAAAATAATAATAAAAAAAATAAAATAAAGACACTTATTAATTAGAATAATCATTACTCCTAAATTTAACCTAGAAACATTTTAAAGTGACATTAACCACATTACCATCCACAGTTTTTATGCGTGTAAAGCCATACCGTATTTAAAAAAAATCAGCTGTGATGCAAACAAGTTTTGCTACAATTTTACAAATGTCAACAGATAATTTGTTCGTTCGATATGGTAGGATCGTTTTGTGTCTGTAAATTAATTATGCAAGAAATGTGGGTGGAAACGCCTTTATGCCGCAAATATTTATATAATAACCATCATATCAAAGTAAACTTGAAATCACACAACGAAATGGTGTGTTGTCCTCCCACTATGACTCAGGAAACCATGCTTTTTATTAGGCAACAGATGGAATGATCTTGATGCTCCTGGTGAAATGATGATCGGTGCTTGACTGCCATTTGACAAATAAAATATTCTCGCACTTATCCACAATAATCTCATCATGTAGACCAGGTATTCCCAAACTGTGGTACGCAACGGCATCGGTGGGTGCGCCAAATAAACATGTGATACACATTTAAAAAAACAAAACATTTTCAAACAGTACATTTATGTTTTCCAATGGGCCTGTGCATTTGGGTGAGGTTTTTTTCTCACCTGAGTAGCCTAATTTCACTGCCAAATATCAAATTAAACCACCTAGCGTTCAGCGAAATAACAACACAATGTCAAATACAGGTAGCCTAGTCAAATAATTAACATCCAATCACATTAACCATTACTCTCTTGGAGGAAACCTACACTCTTGCTCAGACATTTAGTAACAAAACATGACAATTTCAAAAATAATCCACAGGAGGTTTTTTTGCGACAATAAAGACGACTTTCGAGTAGTAAGACATATATTAAAGCAACAGATACCATTAATAAGAAGGGGCTAGAAGCATCTTATATGGTGAGCTTCCGATTGGCTAGGACAGGCTAGCCCCATACTATTGTGGAGGACTTAATTCTTCCTGCTGCCGCATATATGGCTGAGACAATGCTGGGGGAAAAGGCATGAACACTAAATACAGGCACAGACTGTGTGGAATATATATTATTTGTTTTATTTGAGACTCAACATTGCAGAGTTATGTTCATCCTTTCAAGCACACCCTTCTCATTAACCTGTGGTGAGTTATTCATAATTTTTGATGAATAAATTATGTTTTATATGTAAAATGACTAAATAAAGAGCAAAATAATTGATTATTATTATATTATTATTTGTGCCCTGGTCCTATAAGAGCTCTTTGTCACTTCCCACGAGCCGGATTGTGACAAAAACTTGCACTCATTCTTATGTTTAATAAATGTATCATATAGTGTGATGGCAATGATGGCAAAAAACGAAATTTGAGAGTGCGCTGACCCTGGTGCTAGAAGGGGTACGCAGCTGGAGGTTGAATCTTTGAAGGGTTACGAGACTATAAAAGTTTGGGAACCACTGATGTAGACTAGCCTACCCTCACTGTATCTGTGAGATGTTGGCTAGAGTGCACCAGCCATGACCAAAGTAGGCACATTTGCTATTTAAAGGGATACTTCAGGATTTCTCCAAACTTTTGGATACCATTTTTATGTGTCTGTGTCCAGTATAAAGTTAGATGTAGTTTCGCGAGCCAATGCTAACTAGTGTTAGCGCAATAACTGAAATGTGTGGGTCTACTGGCATGCTTTTGTGACTAAATGATCGTTTGAGTTGAAAATGCGATGGAAACACATTGAACTTTAGATTTTTATTCAGTACATGCAAGTTTTAAAAGAAAGTACATTTTGTGTGCACTACATCATCAAACGCAGATTTTTTTTATCCGCAACAAGTCCATTTGGTGGAAACACCAATGTTGGTAAAATGCGCATATTTTCTTTATGCAGATTCTAGAATATTTGCGTTAAAATCTGTCGCCAATTAGATGGAAACCTAACTAATGAGACCACCTCAATCATTTGGGATCAATCACAAGACTTCTGTGTTGGCTATGTTGTTTGATATAATTTAAGACTCTGGGTTTAAGGAACTGGCAGGTACAGCAGAATAAAAAGGTAAGTACTGACCTCCCCCGGACCTCCCCACTACCCAGCCTTAGGCCTACATCAGCACCACCAGGGGATTGTGCATTTAAACATATTTCTAGCTAGCTACTGAAGAGTTGCCAATTACCAAGCACCCAAAACAGTCAGAACTTTCCATTCCTTCTGCGGCAGTCTTCTGCCAACATCATTATTAGGCTAAAAAAGGTACATTTGCCTATGATTTGAGCAGTGTGTGTGTCGTATTGCCATAGAAATGATGTTTGATGCAGCTGATTAGCAGTTGCTGCTGTTTCAGGAGTTAAGGGTCACTGCAGGTGTCTCTACTGAACCTTTTTACCAGTTGCTTGCTGCCTCTGCAGCAGTTCATCTTTTCAAACTGAAGGCTTGACTTTTATTGTTTCATCTTATGCCAACCGAAACACTAAAGTGCATGAAGACGAGACACATTAAACATTTGTTTTTAGAAAATCACTCCGTCCTGTCTCTAACCCTATCGCTCTCTCTTTCTGTCTGTCTCTATAGCTGAGGAAGACGGTGTGTGGGAGAGTGGTCTGTCCTATGAGTGCAGGACGCTCCTGTTCAAAGCAATCCATAACCTGCTGGAGCGGTGTCTCATGAACCGTAGCTTCGCACGCATCGGCAAATGGTTCGTCAAGCCCTACGAGAAAGATGAGAAGCCCATTAATAAGAGGTAAGATGCTCCTACTCACTCCTCTTAACTCCCCAGTTCCCCCTTCTTCCCTTCCCTTCCCACTCCCCAGTTCCCCCCTTCTTCCCTTACAACTCCCCAGTTCCCCCCTTCTTCCCTTACAACTCCCCAGTTCCCCCTTCTTCCCTTACAACTCCCCAGTTCCCCCCTTCTTCTCTTCCCCTCTCCCCAGTTCCCCCCTTCTTCCCTTCCCTTCCCACTCCCCAGTTCCCCCCTTCTTCCCTTACAACTCCACAGTTCCCCCTTCTTCTCTTCCCCTCTCCCCAGTTCCCCCCTTCTTCCCTTCCTCTCTCCCCAGTTCCCCCTTCTTCCCTTCCCTTCCCTTCCCACTCCCCAGTTCCCCCCTTCTTCCCTTACAACTCCCCAGTTCCCCTCTTCTTCCCTTCCTCTCTCCCCAGTTCCCCCCTTCTTCTCTTCCCCTCTCCCCAGTTCCACCCTTCTTCCCTTCCCCTCTCCCCAGTTCTGCCTTCTAACCATCCCCAGTTCCCCCCTTCTTCCCTTCCTCTCTCCCCAGTTCCCCCCTTCTTCTCTTCCCCTCTC
The DNA here is from genome assembly GCF_045791955.1 of Oncorhynchus clarkii lewisi. Classification (NCBI taxonomy): domain Eukaryota; kingdom Metazoa; phylum Chordata; class Actinopteri; order Salmoniformes; family Salmonidae; genus Oncorhynchus; species Oncorhynchus clarkii. The sequence goes on from NC_092156.1 coordinate 30,664,370, forward strand.
ACCAGTTCTGCCTTCTACCCATCGCCAGTTCCCCCTTCTTCCTTCCCTCTCTCCAGTGTCAACGCTCCCACTGGTGTTGTAGTAACTCACTCAAGGATATAATAAAGATGGATTGAAAACTTAATTTATCAATAGTTCAAAAACATCTGCTATGTGCCTCATTTACACTTGCGTGCTCTATTAGTGGTCTATTAATCAATCAGATATAAGTGCCCCTCTAGCTCCCTTACCGGGTAGATTTTGTCCTGAGCCCAATACCCACTGTCATCTCCCACAGAGAAGTGTGCTGCCTGCGTTGGTTAAATCAAGTTGTGAAGATTTTTAACTGGAGAGCAGGCTACAGACAGTGTCAAGCCTGTTTTCTATACTCCGTCGGCTGTACTCCCTGGAAATGTGTTGTCGAGCCGCAGCAATGGCTGAGCCACCCCCTCTACCCTCTATTTGGTGGGCAGGATTTGTCTCTGTCAGTGTCTGGCCTCTTACATAAGAGGAGGTACACGGCTGCTGAGGAGAAAACAACCGAGGTGGTGACACTCAGTCACTGCCTTCATCTAGCTCCCTGTTTCGCCCAGATGTTTGTGTGTATTGATATTTCAATGGAGGCTTAGAGCTCTGTTTATGTAGACCTCCTGTCCCCTTTCATTTCAATGTGAATATAGCCTATGTATTTCTGAGGTGAAGCTTCTGCAGATTAAATACTTAAACGGCAGTCAGTGTGGTGTGGTTAGCAGCCCGGAGCAGGGATTGAAAGGCAAATGAGGAATGACTGATAAAAGCCCCTAACTAACAAGCTAGGGGAGACGGGAGCTCTGTTCTGTTTCATACTGGATGGACTCACGGTGTTGTCACAGTGCAGTCATCCCAGGCAAGGTATTGTGTGTTTTTGTTTTTGTAGTAGATAAATGTCTCATATGTTGTTGCCAGAAACCCCAGGAAATCAGGTGACCACGGGAAATGCAGTCGGGTGAAGCAGGCAGGCATCATTGTGATGTGATGTGAAATCTGGGAGCTACTGGCTGGCTGGGGCCACAGGAACTGGTGGTGGTTGATTCTATGGTTAGTTGTTTCACACTCAGTCGGTGCTACTGTGGTAACAGCCATAGTTGATTATCTGATGGCTGTTATATTTTTATCTGATGATCACATCATTACTCCTTGTTAAAAATTACAATGTTTTCATTGCGCTTGAATGGGAATAAAATGGCTCAATTTTCGCATAACTAATCATACTACTAACACCCAACCTCAGCAGCACTGCTCTCTCTCTCTTTACCTCTGCTGGCTGGCCCAGTCGAGGAAAATGAACAATGGGGTTTCCTCAGTCAGCCCTGGAATTCGCAGCCAGCCAAGCCAGGCCCTTTCTCTCCAGTCTTCACCCACTGTGCTGCAAGGGGATGGGGACAGGGTATAAATATTGTAGATCTTCAGCCACCCAGAAAGGGACCAGTCATGATCTCCTTAGGATGTTGTTGTTGTTCTTCACTCAGCAGTTTGTTTCTGTTCCAGCCGCTCGGCCACAGAGGCCAGACTAAGAGCAAAGCCATGACGATCGGACATTCATAACACATGGCTTGTGTTTTAATGTTGTGCCCGGTCGGAACAACTGGTCTATCTGAGGAGGAGGCCTTGTACCTTTTAACCACCATATTTCAAGAGGAAAAGTTGCTTATTATCCTTTCTATTTAACTGGGACATTATAAGGATGTTTATTTCCAGAGAGTATTGTTTGAGTTGTTAGACTGTTAGGTACACAGTGCTGAGGTGCTGCTCAGAGAGAGAGAAGGAGCTCTTTGCTTTACCTCCCCAGTGGCCAGCTCCAAGTCTCCCAGCTATGTGTGTTTTTCACCATGGCAAGGTTAAATTTGTCCTAGAGGAGCCACCGTAGATGGCTGTTCTTCCCCCAGGGAGCCTCCATCCACCAGGTTGGCGATACCGTACACCTTATCACACATACCTTCGTGCAGTGGTTCCAAAACCTTTTATAGTCTCGTACCCCTTCAAACATTCAACCTCCAGCTGCATTCCCCCTCTAGCACCAGTGTCAGCGCACTCTCAAATGTTATTTTTTGCCATCATTGTAAGCTTGCCACACACACACACACGCACGCACGCACGCACGCACGCACGCACGCACGCACGCACGCACGCACACACACACACACACACACACACACACACACACACACACACACACACACACACACACACACACACACACACACACACACACACACACACACACACACACAGACACAGACACAGACACAGACACACACACTATAAAATACTTTTATTAAACATAAGAATGAGTGTGAGCTCTTATAGGACCAGGGCACAAATAATAATATAATAATAATCAATAATCTTGCTCTTTATTTAGCCATCTTACATATAAAACTTTTATTTGTTCATTGGAAATTGTGAATAACTCACCACAGGTTAATGAGAAGGGTGTGCTTGAACGGATGCACATAACTCTGCAATGTTGGGTTGTATTGGAGATAGTCTCAGTCTTAAATCATTTACCACACACAGTCTGTGCCTGTATTTAGTTGTCATGCTATTGAGGGCCAAGAATCCACTCTCACATACAGTTGAAGTCGGAAGTTTACATACACTTTTGTTGGAGTCATTAGAACTCGTTTTTCAACCAATCCCCAAATTCTTGTTAACAACTATAGTTTTGGCAAGTCGGTTAGAACATCTACTTTGTGCATGACACAATTAATTTTCCCCATAATTGTTTACAGACAGATTGTTTCACTTTTAATTCACTATATCACAATTCCAGTGGGTCAGAAGTTTACATACACAAAGTTGACTGTGCATTTTAAACAGCTTGGAAAATTCCAGAAAATGATGTCATGACTTTAGAAGCTTCTGATAGGCTAATTGACATAATTTGAGTCAATTGGAAGTGTACCTGTGGATGTATTTCAAGGCCTACCTTCAAACTCAGTGCCTCTTTGCTTGCCATCATGGGAAAATCAAAAGAAATCAGCCAAGACCTCATAAAAAAATTGTAGACCTCCACAAGTCTGGTTCATCCTTGGGAGCAATTTCCAAACGCCTGAAGGTACCAAGTTCATCTGTACAAACATAAGTACGCAAGTATAAACATCATGGGACCACGTAGCCGCCATACGGCTCAGGAAGGAGACGCGTTCTGTCTCCTAGAGATGAACGTACTTTGGTGCGAAAAGTGAAAATCAGTCCCAGAACAGCAGCAAACACAGTAAAACGAGTCCTATATCGACATAACCCGACAGGCAGCTCAGCAAGGAAGAAGCCACTGCTCCCAAACTGCCATGAAAAGCCAGACTACGGCTTGCAACTGCACAAGGATCGTACTTTTTCGGGAAATATCCTCTGGTCTGATGAAACAAAAATATAACTATTTTGCCATAATGACAATCGGTATGATTGGAGGAAAAAGGGGAGGCTTGCAAGCTGAAGACCACCATCCCAACCGTGAAACACGGGGGTGGCAGCATCATGTTGTGGGGGTGCTTTGCTGCAGGAAGGACTGGTGCACTTCACAAAATAGATGGCATCATGAGGAAGGAATATTATGTGGATGTATTGAAGTAACATCTCAAGACATCAGTCAGGAAGTTAAAGCTTGGTCGCAAATGGGTCTTCCAAAGCTAACTTCCAAAGTTGTGGCAAAATGGCTTAAGGACAACAAAGTCAATGCATTGGAGTGACCATCACAAAACCCTGACCTCAATCCTATAGCAAATTTGTGGGCAGAACTGAAAAAGCGTATGCGAGCAAGGAGGCCTACAAACCTGCCTCAGTTACACCAGCTGTGTCAGGAGGAATGGGCCAAAATTCACCCAACTTATTGTGGGAAGCTTCTGGAAGGCTACCCAAAACGTTTGACCCAAGTTAAACAGTTTAAAGGCAATGCTACCAAATACTAATTGAGTGTATGTAAACTTCTGACCCACTGGGAATGTGATGAAAGAATTAAAAGCTGAAATAAATCCCTCCCTACTATTACTCTGACATTTCACATTCCTAAAATAAAGTGGTGATCCTACATGACCTAAGACAGGGAATTTTTACTCTGATTAAATTTGAGGAATTATCAAAAAATTTAATTTTAATGTATTTGGCTTAGGTGTATGTAAACTTCTGACTTCAACTGTAGGTACGTGGTTGCAAAGGGCATCAGTGTCTTAACACTGCGATTTGCCAAGGCAGGATACTCTGAGCGCAGCCCAATCCAGACATCTGGCAGTGGCTTCTGATTAAATTTTCACAGAACAGCTTTTTGCAATTTTGATGAGGCTCTCTTTTTCAGATATCGGTAAGTGGACTGGAGGCAGGGCATGAAAGGGATAACGAATGCAGTTGTTTGTTTCATCAGTTTCGGGAAAGTACCTGCGTAAATGCGTACCCAATGCACTCAGGTGCTTCGCTCTTTCACATTTGACGTTGTCCATAAGCTTGAATTCAGTTGCACACAAAAAATCATACAATGATAGAAAGACCTGTGTGTTGTCCTTGTTAACCCTAACCCTAATGCAGACAGAGATGAGCTCCAACTTTTTAATCATGACCTCAATTTTGTCCCGCGCATTGAATATACAGTAGTTCAATTGAATATAGTTCCCTGTAATCCTAGATTCAGATCACTCAGGTGAGAAAAAACATAATGAGAAACTCATTATCATGCAAGTGATCAAACAAGTGAAAATTATGGTCAGTAAATAAAACTTTTAAGCTCTTCTCTCAATTTAAAAAAAACTTGTCAATACTTTGCCCCTTGATAACCAGCAATGTTGTAAATGTTGTAAAAGCGTTACATGGTTACTGCCCATGTATCATTGCATAGTGCAGAAAATACATGAGAGTTCAGGGGCCTTGTTTCAACAAAGTTAACCATTTTCACTGTAGTGTCCAAAATGTTTTTCAAGCTGTCAGACATTCCCTTGGAAGCAAGAGCCTCTCGGTGGATGCTGCAGTGTACCTAAGTGGCGTCCGGAGCAACTGCTTGCACGCACGTTACCACTCCACTAGTCTTTGACAACTTTTTGGGCCTTCCTCAGACACCGCCTGGTATAGACGTCCTGGATGGCAGGAAGCTTGGCCCCAGTGATTTACTGGGCCGTACGCACTACCCTCTTTAGCGCCTTGCTGTAAGATGCCGAGCAGTTGCCATACCAGGCGGTGATGCAACCATGCTCTCGATGGTGCAGCTGTAGGGGACCCATGACAAATATGAGGAGGACTGCCTTCTTCACAACTGTCTTGGTGCGTTTGGACCATGATAGTTTGTTAGTGATGTGGACACCAAGGAACTTGAAACTCTCAACCTTCTCCACTACAGCCTCGTCAATGTTAATGGGGGACTGTTCGGCCCTCCTTTTCTTATAGTCCATGATCAGCTCCATTGTCTTGCTCACATTGAGGGAGAAGTTGTTGTCCTGGCACTACACTGCCAGGTCTCTGACCTCTTTCCTATAGGCTGTCTCATTGTTGTCAGTGATCAGGCCTACCACTGTTGTGTCGTCAGCAAACTTAATGATGGTGTTAGAGTAGTGCACGGCCACGTAGCCGTGTGTGAACATGGATTTCAGGAGGAGAATAAGCACACCCCCGATGGGCACAAGTGTTGAAGATCAGCGTGGCAGATGTGTTGTTGCCTAACCTTACTACCTGGGTGCGGATCCAGTTGCGGAGGGAGGTGTTTAGTCCCACACTATGGTGTTAAATGCTGAGCTGTAGTCAAGGAACAGGATTCTCACATAGGTCTTCCTTCTGTCCAGGTGAGAAAGGACAGTGTGGAGTGCAATTGAGATTGCTTCATCTGTGGTTCTGTTTGGGCGGTATGCAAATTGGAGTGGGTCTAGGGTTTCTGGTATGGTGGTGTTGTTGTGAGCCATGACCAGCCTTTCAAAGCACTTCATGGCTTTCGAGTGCAACGAGTCATTAAGACAGGTTACCTTCACTTAAAAAAACAAATAATGATAGAAAAGCAGTGCAAGTTTGAATTTTGTAAAGTTAGTGTGGGATAATTATCGATCAATAATGACAAACCTCCTGGCATTGACAACTTAGATGGAAAGCTACTGAGGGTGGTAGCTGACTCTATCGCCACTCCTATCTGTCATATTTTTAATCTGAGCCTAGAGGAAAGTCTTTGTCCTCAGGCCTGGAGGGAAGCCAAAGTAATTCCGCTACCCAAGAGTAGTAAAGCGGCCTTTATTGGTTCTAACAGCAGACCTATAAGCGTGCTGCCAGCTCTTAGCAAACTGTTGGAAAAAATACAATGCTATTTCTCTGTAAACAAATTTACAGACTTTCAGCATGCTTATTGAGAAGGACACTCAACATGTACTGCACTGACACAAATGACTGATGATTGGTTGAAAGGAATTGATAATAAGAAGATTGTGGGAGCTGTACTGTTAGATTTCAGTGCAGCCATTGATATTATTGACCATAACCTGTTGTCGAAAAAACTTATGTGCTATGGCTTTTCAACCTCTACCATATTTAGAGGGTTTAATGGAAGCTTCTCTAATGTCAAACATGTAAAGTGTGGTGTACCGCAGGGCAGCTCTCTAGGCCCTCTACTCTTTTCTATTTTTACCAATGACCTGCACTGGCATTAAACAAGTAGCAACTACAGCTAAAGAAGTCACTGAAACCCTTAACAAAGAGTTGCAGTCTGTTTTGGAATGGCTGGCCAGTGACAGATGATGATGCAGTTGATGGTGATGCAGTTGATGCCAGGTGATGGAGTTGGCTTGCTGGCACATTCTATGCTCACTTCGAGGCAGATAATACTGAGCCGTCCAGGAAGACTCGCTTCTCCGGACTACCAGGTGCTTACGATCTCCAAGGCTGACGTGAGGAAAACTCTCAAAAGAGTGATTACTCGCAAAGCTACCTGCCTAGATGGCATCCCTGGCAGCGTCCTCAGAGTGTGTGCTGACCGGCTGGCGGGCATCTTCCCGGACATCTTCAACATTGCTTTAAGGAGGTGACATGCCCAAATGACTATTGCCACATCGTGCTTACCTTGGTCATCATGAAGTGCCTCTGGACCCACTCCAATGGACCCACTCCAATGGACCCACTCCAATGAACCCACTCCAAGAGATCCACGGAAGATGCCATTTCCATCACTATTCACATGGCTGTAACACATCAAAAAACACCTTCTCCACACTAACTGTTAACACATGGGCCCCCAGGGGTGTGTCCTCAGTCCTCTGATGTACTCCCTGTTCACCCATGACTGCGTGGATTTGCACAACACCAACTCCATCAACAAGTTTGCTGACGACACCACAGTTGTAGGCCTGAGGGTCCTCTCCAAATACTACTGCTGCACCATCGAGAGCATCCTAACTGGTTGCATCACGGCCTAGTACGGGAATTGCTCCATCTACGACCGCAAGGCCCTCCACAGCAGGTAAAGACGGCCCAGTACATCACTGGGACCGTGCTCCGACCCATCCAGGATATCTAGTCGAAACGGTGCCTGAGGAAGGTGAGCAGTATCACCAAGGACCTGACACACCCCAGCCACAAGCTGTTCTCTCCCTTGCCATTGGGCAGACGGTATCGGAGCATGATGTCTGATACCAAAATGCTCAGAGACAGTTTCTATCTACAAGTAAATCAGACTGCTGAACACTTGAACTGGACTGACCACCTGCTCTGATTCTCCACACCTTAGCACACATGCACTCACTCATGCATACACACACAGAGATATACACACACACTCTTATACATTCATGCCACACACATCACAACTGCTGCTACCAAACTCTTATTATACGGCATCTGAGGTAAAGTAGTGACTGGCTACAACTGGACTGAGGCGCGGGAGAATGAGCCAACTGAAGGGGGAGGGGGGAAATGACAGTATATTGTTTTTATTGATTCTTATTAAGTAAACGATATTAGGCCTACACTACCATTCCTGCGGGTCCCGCGGGAGTCCTGTTCCCGTGTCAACCTCTAGTGTTGAGTACAGATAAATACTTTTCTCAGGTGACCTGGGTAAACGTGTTAACGTTAGAGTTGTAGGCCATGTCATGCTGTCGTCGCAGCAACCGTGCTGCAGCTTAAAAGTCACACTTTCCCAGTCACTATAATAATCGAATGTCTTATGCAAAGCAGGCTAGCTCAGACTGCAAACTCACTGTGTGGTTGTGCTGCAAAACTCATCCTCTTCAAAGAGTATCTTAAATAGTCCCACAGCACACCACCTCACACCCCCTCATCAGTCCCCCATCACCCCCCCCCTCCCCAAAACAAAATATGATAAGTGGTTGTCCCACCTAGGAGGGAGAGAGGGAGAGAGATCAGGTCTGTAAACCTGCTCTAGATAACCCCAAGGCACCTTTCTGAAGTCTTCTGCTGCTGTAATGTGTTTGAGAGAGAATGCACTGTCTGAAGAGGAAGAGAGAGAACCTCCTCGTTGTCATGGCAGCAGGGAGATGCACCCCGGGATGGGGATTGTGTGTTTCCATGGGGAAGGAGGATGCCTGTCCGCTATTGGTCAGCTTCAAACAGACTATGTCTATGTGTTGTTTAGCCTAGACCTAATTGGTCCCATTTTCAAAGAGCTCAGAAATTCTTTAAGATCAGTCATCTCCTAGCCAATGTTCATAATATTAATAGAATTTTATTGATATGTTGATAGATTTTGCTTGATAATTCTGCTTGATCTCAACATTTCCTTTTAAATATGGCTAAGTGTTAAATTCACTAAACAACACATGAAGTCCATGTATACTTTAGTGTTAGCTTCTGTTAGATTTATAGCAGATTGAACAGGTTCTTTGTTATTAAATGGAATGAGTGATATCAGTTTGCCTTACTGACAATTAATTAATGCAATGCAGTGCGTTATGCAATGGAGCATATGCCTGTGTGTTTATGACAGTGTTTGCATCCGTGGGTTGTACAGTTCTCCTTGCTCGCTCTTCCCCTCCTCTCTTCCTTTCCTCCCTCCTTCTTTCCCTCCCCCATCTCCTTCTCTCTCTCGCTCTCTCGCGCTCTCTCTTGCTCTCTCGCGCTCTCTGTCCTTCCCTCCCTTCCTCTCAGATGGAGAGATGGAGGGGGAAGGGAGGGAGGTGAGTGACACTCCTCTCCTGTGCAGGGTGGAATCAGAGCGCAGAGCTGCGTTAAGTAGGACAGTGCAGGATAAAGACACACATACACACACTGCCTCCAGTCTGGGGCTAAAGCACTCAATGTATCCCCTCCCAACACACACATGCAGATACAAACACACAAATATACACAAACATTCACAGGTAGATAGACACATGTTTACATACATAAAACAATAACAAACACACAAATGCACATGAAGACAGACAAATACAGTGCTTTCAGAAAGTATTCACACCCCTTGACTTATTCCACATTTTGTTGTGTTACAGCTTGAATTCAAAATTGATTAAATATATTTTTTCTCTCACCCATCTACACACAATACCACACAGTCTCTCTCTATGTGACACAGTCTCTCTCTATGGCACACGGTCTCTCTCTATGGCACACGGTCTCTCTCTATGGCACACAGTCTCTCTCTATGGAACACAGTCTCTCTCTATGGAACACGGTCTCTCTCTATGGCACACTGTCTCTCTCTATGGCACACGGTCTCTCTCTATGGCACACAGTCTCTCTCTATGGCCGCCAGTCTTTCTCTATTGCACACAGTCTCTCTCTATGGCACACGGTCTCTCTCTATGGCACACGGTCTCTCTCTATGGCACACAGTCTCTCTCTATGGCACACAATCTCTCTCTATGGCACACGGTCTCTCTCTATGGCACACAATCTCTCTCTATGGCACACGGTCTCTCTCTATGGCACACCTGGCTTCCTACTGTCCCACCGTGACCTCCCAGTTTATCTGCCCTGGGGGCAGGGAGAGGTCGTCCCACGTTGACCTCCCAGTCAGTCTGCACCAAGGCCCCAGGACAGGATGCTCTGTTGGAACCTAACAGCAGCCAGAATGTCTGAGTGGAGACAGACAGGAGAAAGAGGGAGGCTGTTCCAGAGACAGACAGACCGTAGTAAGGAAATTATGGAGCGATTTCATTGCCAACAGAAACTGTATTGGAATTCAATATTTTTTTAATTTGCATTTAGATATTGAATTTGTAATGCACACATTCAATAATTGTATTTCATGATTTGACATGGAATTGAATGACTTACATTCAGTTTTAAAGTTATATTTCAATTTAATTGAATATTCAAATTCAATATTTGTATTTTCAGTTACAGTGTGTTTATTTTGCATTCATTTTCTGTGTATCAAGTTCACTAACTATAATTTCAAGTTTACCAAAGTTTCATATACAGTGCCTTCAGAAAGTATTCATATCCAATGACTTATTTCAAATGTTGTTGTGTTACAGCATGAATTAAAAATGTATTTAAAAAATCAAATAATAACTCGACCACTCACGAACCCTCACTGTCTTCTTAGTATGAAACTCTAGTGTACATTTTGCTTTGTGTTTTAGATTGTTGTCCTGCTGAAAGGTGAATTCATTTCCCAGTGTCTGGTGGAAAGCAGACTGAACCAGGTTTTCCTCTAGGATTTGTCCTTTGCTTAGCTCCATTATATTTATTTTTTATCCTGAAAAACTCCCCAGTGCTTAACGATTACAACCATACCCATAACATGATGCAGCCAGCACTATGCTTTAAAATATAGAGAGTGGTACTCAGTAATATGTTATATTGGATTTGCCCCAAATATAACACTTTGTTTTCATTACAAAAAGTTAATTGCTTTGCCACATTTTTTGCAGTATTACTTTAGTGCCTTGTTGCAAACAGAATGCATGTTTTGGAATATTTTTTATTATTCCTTCTTTTCACTGTCAATTAGGTTAGTTTTGTGGAGTAACTACAATGCTGTTGATCCGTCCTCAGTTTTCACCTTGTCACAGCCATTCAACTCTAACTGTTTTAAAGTCACCATTGGCCTCATGGTGAAATCGCTGAGCTGTTTCTTTCCTCTCTGGCAACTGACTAAGGAAGGATGCCTGTATCTTTGTAGTGACTGGGTGTATTGATGCACCATCGAAAGTGTAATTAATAACTTCACCATACTCAAAGGGATATTCAATATCTGTTTGTTTTTTATCCATCTACCAATAGGTGCCCTTCTTTGCGAGGCATTGGAAAATCTCCCTGGTCTTTGTGGGTAAATCTGTGTTTGAAATTCACTGCTCGACTGAGGGACCTTACAGATAATTGTATGTGTGGGGCACAGAGATGAGGTAGTCATAGAAAATCATGTTGAACACTATTTTTGCACACAGTGAGTCCATGCAACTTATTATGTGACTTTCTTCTGAACTCAAGCTTTTCATTATTAATTAATTTGTAAAAATGTCTATAAACATAATTCCATTTTGACATTATGGGGTGTTGTGTGTAGGCCAGAAAAAAAATCTAAATTCAATTCAGTTTAAATTCAGGCCGTATCACAACAAAATGTTGAAAAAGTCAAGTTGTTCGTGTACTTTCTGAAGGCAATGTATATGCTATTTAGCAGACACGAAAAGGTCTGCTTGAAACAGCAGGACAATAACCTAAAACACAAGGCCAAATATACACTGGAGTTGTTTACCAAGACTGTTCCTGAGTGGTCTAGTTACAGTTTTGACTTGAATCAGCTTGAAAATCTGTGGCAAGACTTGAAAAATAGCTGTCTAGCAATGATCAACTTGACAGAGCTTGAAGACTTTTTAAAATAATAATGTGCAAATATTGTACAATCCAGGTGTGCAAAGCTCCTATAGACTTACTCAGAAAGACTCACAGCTGTAATCACTGCCAAAGGTGATTCTAACGTATTGACTCGGGGGAACACTTATCTAATCAATATATATTAGTCTTTTAAATTTTTCAGATAATTTCTTTAAATGTTTGAATTGTTCTTCATCTTTGACATTAGAGTATTTTGTGTAGATCGTTGACATAAAATGGCAATTAAATCCATTTTAATCCCACTTTGTAACACAACAGAAAGTGGAAAAGGTGAAGGTGTGTAAATAAAGTCACTGTACGCACGCACGCACACACGCACACACACACGCACACACACACACACACACACACACACACACACACACACACACACACACACCCACGCATGCACACGCACACACACACGCACGCACGCACACACACACACACACACACACACGCGCACGCACACACACACACACACACACACACACACACACACACACACACACACACACACTCACACACTCACTCACACACTCACTCACTCACTCACTCACACACTCACTCACACACTCATCAACCCATCCCTGCGCCCACCCAAGTTGTATCTCTAGCAACAGGAATTCCTTAGAGACCAGCAGTGTTTGGCCATGTGATTAGGCAGGGATGCAGGCAGCTCTGTAGATGTTGCCTCTTGTCAGAACAGAGAGGGAGAGAGAAAAGGAAGGAGAGAGAGAACAAGAAAGAGAGTGAGCGAGATCCTGCAGAGCAGATAAATATGTCTCTTAAGCGCTACACAGGAGTGAGATTACCAACGCCAGTGAGTCCCCACTTCCTCTCTAATACCAGCCCTTTTACTGTGTCTAATACTAATACCATCTGGCCTCACAGAGAACACAGAAACACACAGCAACAGTCATAACCATCTGATAATCTCTCTCTCTCTATAGCAGATGTCATAATGCTACTCAAAGCCTTTTAGTAGCACGTTAAAATTCATATGAAAATGGCATAAAACAGAGATGTTAAAAATATGACAACAGAAGGGCTCCTATTACGGTAGTGAGTGAACTTGTGTACAGGGCTAAAGAGGGGGCTAAGCCATTCATGTTTCCCCTCGCTCTCCTCCCTTTCCTCTCCACTCCTCTGCCCACTCCCAGACCCTAACCAGGCATTCCTCCCATTCCATCCCCTCGCCTCTTCTCTTCCCATGTGACCTGGGGCTCTGGCAGAGCCTTGCTCATTCTGAGGAAGTCATCATCTGTGTGTGTGTGTGTTTCCTATGAACTCTCTTTTAGTTCAGTATACAGTTGAAGTTTGAAGTTTAAATATACTTAGGTTAAAACTCGTTTTTCAACCACTCCACAAATTTCTTTGGCAAGTCGGTTAGGACATCTACTTTCTGCATGACATAAGTAATTTTTCCAACAATTGTTTACAGACAGATTATTACACTTAATTCACTGTATCACAATTCCAGTGGGTCAGAAGTTTACATACACTAAGTTGACTGTGCCTTTAAACAGCTTGGAAAATTACAGAAAATTATGTCATGGCTTTAGAAGCTTCTGATAGGCTAATTGACATAATTTGAGTCAATTGTAGGTGTACCTGTGGGATGTATTTCAAGGGCTAACTTCAACTCAGTGCCTCTTTGCTTGACATCATGGAAAAATCTAAATAAATCAGCCAAGACCTCATACATTTTTTTGTAGACCTCCAGAAGTCTGGTTCATCCTTGGGAGCCTGAAGGTACCACGTTCATCTGTACAAACAATAGTACACAAGTATAAACACCATGGGACCACACAGCCGTCATACTGCTCAGGAAGGAGTGCAAATCAATCCCAGAACAGCAGCAAAGGACCTTGTGAAGATGCAGGAGGAAACAGGTACAAAAGTATCTATATCCGCAGTAAAACGACATAACCTGACAGGCCGCTCAGCAAGGAAGAAGCCACTGTTCCAAAACCGCCATAAGAAATCCAGACTACGTTTTGCAACTGCGCATGGGGGCAAAGATCGTACTTTTTTGAGAAATGTCCTTTGGTCTGATGAAACAAATATAAAACGTTTTGGCCATAATGACCATCGTTATGTTTGGAGGACAAAGGGGGAGGCTTGCAAGCCTATGAACACCATCCCAACCGTGAAGCACGGAGGTGGCAAAAACATGTTGTGACGGTGCTTTGCTGAAGGAGGGACTGGTACACTTTACAAAATAAATTGCATCATGAGGAAGGACAGTTATGTGGATATATTGAAGCAACATCTCAAGACATCAGTCAGGAAGTTAAAGCTTGGTCGCAAATGGGTCGTCCAAATGGACATTGACCCGAGCATACTTCCAAAGTTGTGTCAAAATGGCTTAAACTCTCTGGGATATGTGGTACGGTAGCATCCCCCCTCGCCAAGAGTCAATGAAAGTGCAGGGCACCAAATTCAAAACAGCAACAATATCATAATAAAAATTCCTCAAGCATACAAGTATTTCCCATCATTTTAAAGATAAGATTCTCGTTAATCCAGCCACCATGTCTGATTTCAAAAAGGCTTTACAGCGAAAGCACCACAGACGATTATGTTAGGTCACCACCAAGTCACAGAAAAACACAGCCATTTTTCCAGCCAAAGAGTGGAGTCACAAAAAGCACAAATAGAGAGAAAATTAATCACTAACCTTTGATGATCTTCATCAGATGACACTCATAGGACTTCATGTTACACAATACATGTATGTTTTGTTCGCTAAAGTGCCTATTTATATAAAAAGAAATCTCATTTTACATTGGTGCGTTACGTTCAGTAGTTCTAAAAACATGCAGTGATTTTGCAGAGAGCCACATCAATTTACAAAAATACTCATCATAAATGTTGATGAAAATACAAGTGTTATACATGGAATTAGAGATATACTTCTCCTTAATGCAACCGCTCTGTCAGATTTCAAAAAAACGTTATGGAAAAAGCTAACTATGCAATAATCTGAGTACAGCGTTCAGACAACAAAGCAGCCAAAAAGATATCCGCCATATTGTGTAGTCAACATTAGTCAGATATAGCATTATAAATATTCACTTACCTTTGATGGTCTTCATCAGAATGCACTCCCAGGAATCCCAGTTCCACAATAAATGTTTGATTTGTTCGATAAAGTTAATAATTTATGTCCAAATAGCTTCTTTTGTTAGGGCGTTTGGTAAACAAATCCAAACGCACGTTCAGGTCTAGCCGAACGTCTTACGAAAAGTTCAAAAAGTTATATTACAGGTCGTAGAAACCTGTCAAACTAAGTATAGAGTCAATCTTTAGGATGTTTTTATGATAAATCTTCAATAATTTTCCAACCGGAGAATTCCATTGTCTGTAGAAAAGCAATGGAACGAGAGCTAACTCTCTCGTGATCGCGCCTCACGATCCTGTGGCACTCTGCCAGACACCTGGCTCAATCCCCTCTCATTCTCTCCCCCTTCATAGTAGAAGCCTGAAACAAAGTTCTAAAGACTGTTGACATCTAGTGGAAGCCTTAGGAAGTGCAATATGACCCCATTTACACTGTATATTGGAATGGCAAAGAGTTGAACAATTACAAACCTCAGATTTCCCACTTCCTGGTTGGATTTTTTAAAGTTTTTTTTCGCCTGCCATATGAGTTCTGTTATACTCACAGACATCATTCAAACAGTTTTAGAATCTTCAGAGTGTTAGCTAACTTCTTTGCAAATGCCACATTACTGACAAAAGTTTGTACGCATAAACAAGATCTTTAACCGAGTAAAGGGAGACGTAAAGTAAGAATTGAACATGTAAATGTTAATTCATAGTCGTAACAAGGGTTTGAACGTTTACAGATCTAATTTAACATTTACTTTTGATGTTTTATGCTTGGCTTTTCTAATGATCCGAACAATTTACGGATGGATTTTCTTACAATCCTAACGACACGTATGTTCAACCTTTTGGCAGTTATCGCCCTCCATATTCTCAAGCCACCTATGAGTAGCTCCCCAAATAATTCTGAAAGTACATGCAATTTTCATATGTTCTGCCGCAAACTGTCATAAACAAATCTCACAAGTATCAGACACTGTAAACTCCCAGCTACTATATAAACAGTGCAACATTGAGATTATCCCACCCCTGGTTAGCCACTTAAGTTCAAGGCAAACTTAAAACTATCTGACAATTCATTTTCAGCAATATTGCCCCTGTCTGTCTGTGTGGTGCGCACGTTTCTCTGTCCGTATAGCCAGTTGATGTGATAATCTCGTGGGTTCCCCAAAACCCTCTTAATTATATGTTAACTGCAAGGTAGGCTTACCTGGCAGAAGTACAGTACCAGTCAAAAGTTTAGACACACCTACACATTCCAGGTTTTTTAATATTTTTTTTTACTATTTTCTACATTGTAGAATAATAGTGAAGACATCAAAACTATGAAATAGTAGTAACCATAAAAGTGTTAAACAAATCAAAATATATTTTATATTTGAGTTTCTTCAATGTTGTCACCCTCTACCTTGATGACAGCTTTGCACACTCTTGGCATTCTCTCAACCAGTTTCATGAGGTAGTCACATGGAATGCATTTTAATTCACAGGTGTGCCTTGTTAAAAGTTAATTTGTGGAATTCCTTTCCTTCTTAATGCGTTTGAACCAATCAGTTGTGTTGTGCCAAGGTAGGGGGGTATACAGAAGATAGCCTTATCTGGTAAAAGACCAAGTTCATATTTTGGCAATAACAGCTCAAATAAGCAAAGAGAAACGACAGACCATCATTACTTTAAGACATAAAGATCAGTCAATCCGGAAATGTATTTCTTTATTTCTTTAAGACATGAAGGTCAGTCAATGCAGAACATTTCAAAAACTTAAAAAAAAAATTCAAGTCCAGTCACAAAAACCATCAAGAGCAATGATGAAACTGTCTCTCATGAGGACCGCCACAGGAAAGGCAGACCCAGAGTTACCTCTGCTGCAGAGGATAAGTTCATTAGCGTCTCAGAAAATTAATTAGAGCCTCCGAAATTGCATCCCAAATAAATGCTTCACAGAGTTCAAGTAACAGACACATCTCAACATCAACTGTTCATAGGAGACTGCGTGAGTCAGGCCTTCATGGTCAAATTGCTGCAAAGAAACCACTACTAAAGTACACGAATAAGAAGAAGAGACTTACTTGGGCCAAGAAACACAAGCAATGGACATTAAACCGATGGAGATCTCTCCTTCAGTCCAAATGTGATATTTTTCCGTTCCAAACTCTGTGTCTTTGTGAGACACAAAGTATGTGAATGGATGATCTCCGCATGTATGGTTCCCACTATGAAGCATGGAGGAGATGGTGTGAGGGTCCATTGCTGGTGACACTGTCAGTGATTTATTTAGAATTCAAGGCACACTTAACCAGCATGGCTACCACATTATTCTGCAGCGATACGCCATTCCATCTTATTTGGGCTTAGTGGGACTATCATTTGTTTTTCAATAGGACAATGACCCCTCCAGGCTGTGTAAGGGCTATTTGACCAAGAAGGAGAGTGATGGAGTGCTGCATCAGATGACCTGGCCTCCATAATCACCCGACCTCAACCCAATTGAGATGGTTTGGGATGAGTTGGACCGCAGAGTTAAGGAAAAGCAGCCAACAAGTGCTCAGTATATGTGGGAACTCCTTCAAGAGTGTTGGAAAAACATTCCAGGTGAAGCTGGTTGATAGAATGCCAAGAGTGTGCAAAGCTGTCATCAAGGCAAAGGGTGGCTGCTTTGAAGAATCTCAAATATATCATATATTTAGATTTTTCAAAACACTTTTTTGGTTACTACATGTTTTCATGTGTTATTTCATAGTTTTGATGTCTTCACTATTATTCTACAATGTAGAAAATAGTAAAATAAAGAAAAACCCTTAGTAGGTGTGTCCAAACATTTGTCCTGTGTATCATAAGGAAGTATGTCATTTGTATCTATTATCTGCAAACTTTGCCATGAAATGAGCTGCAGCAGTACAGAACTGTCACTAGACAGGCACATTGGACTGCATATTCCTCTCTCGCTAGATGTGCAATTAATTTAAAGGGGAATTACGTTAAAAAATCTCAAAATTTCATAGTTTTCTTCCAGACCTAAAAATAATGGTCTTCTGATGTGATTTAAGCATTGGCATAGACTCAGAACATCCCATTTTGTTGTTTCTCTTTGAACAACTTTTTGAGAGTGAAAAAATTAAGACATCTAAAACCAGGAATGTTTTTTTATAGGGCCATTGGAGTTGCTTATTAACTTTTTTTTTTTTTACCAGGTATATTGACAAAAAACAGTGCACTGCCTCCTCTACACTAAGGACCGACGGAAGAGTTGCAGGGGAGAGGAGAAGAATGTGTCTATTTGAAAACTAGAAAGAATCTGCAGCTTACTACATGTTTCCTTTTTTAAAAGTAGCCCTCATGCTGGAAAAGGATAGACCCCTGGATTAGAGAGATGTCAGTACACTGTCTGGGTAGAGGAAGTGCTCTGGGTGCAGCACTGTTTCTCGCTCCCTGAAAAATATGAAATTAATTGGATTTCTCTGGTTTCTATTTCTCCTGGAGTCTTGTTCTTTCAAGCGCTCCCTCTCTCTCTCTCTCTGTTCTCTCTCTGTTCTCTCTCTCTGTTCTCTCTCTCTCTCTGTTCTCTCTCTCTCTCTCTCTCTCTCTCTCTCTCTCTCTCTCTCTCTCTTTCTCTCTCTCGTTGACTGCTCCAATCAGACATGTGTAAAGTGTATCTTCTCTATTTGTGGCAGAGAAGAATCTATTCTAAGTAATATGGCTTGGCTGTGTGTGAGCACGTGGGTGTGTAGAGTTGGTTTAGTGTGCTGCTACACCATAGCTCTAGTATGCTGCCTCAAGAAATGGTGTTTTAATGTTTATAAGTTGTGTATTTGTGTGTATATGCCACGGGTTGTGTGTGTGTGTTTGCGTGTGCACATGTTTTCCAGCACGTTCCCCGGCCTGCAGGCTGTGTTGTTGTGTGCTGTGGTCAGGTGGTCTGACAGTAGGGGGAGATGACATCACTCTGGAAGCGTCTCTCTCTCTCTCTTTCTCTCTCTCTCTCTCTTTCTCTCTGTTCTCTCTTCTCTCTCTCTCTCTCTCTCTCTCTTCTCTGTTCTCTCTCTCTCTCTTCTCTGTTCTCTCTCTCTGTCGCTCTCTCTCTCTCTCGCTCTCTCACTCTCTCTCTGTTCGCTCTCTCTCTGTTCTCTCTCACTCACTTTGCTGTCTTTCTCTTGTGTTCGCTCTCTCTCTCTTGCGCTCCTCTTTTCTCTGTCTCTCTCTCTTTCCGCCTTTCTCTAGTAATGTTAGCAACTCTCGTCATTATAGGGGAGTTCGTAAATTGTTTTTGTTTGAAAAATTGGAGTCTCAGCGTAAATCCGTTACTGTGGAATTGCCCTTATACTGTGTGTGGCATCAGAAGCATTCTACAGAAGCATTACTTGTCAAATCGACCATCTTCCCCTGGGGGATAATACAGTTAATCTTATATTTGATTGTGTGTGTGTGTGTGTGTGTGTGTGTGTGTGTGTGTGTGTGTGTGTGTGTGTGTGTGTGTGTGTGTGTGTGTGTGTGTGTGTGTGTGTGTGTGGAGCCCCACCCCATGCTAGAGCCACTTGTTGTCAGGAGTGTACAGCAGCCCTGTTTTTATAGCACTGCTAGCCAATCCAAACAAACATCTAAGGAATGTGACATCCCTCCCTCTCTCCCTCCCTCTATCGCTCTCTCTCTCCAAATCATTTCTGTCCTCAATCAAACTTTCTGTTTACCCTCACGTTTGATTATGTGTGTGAGGAATCTATATGTATGCGCGTTCATGTGTGTTAGTGTTTAAGTATGTGTGTTGAAAGGCCTGTGGTGATCCTCTGGGCTGGTGTGTTTATGTGGTGATGATGATATGATGTATATTCTACTATAAAGTGGAAGTAGTGATAACAGTCAGCCTGATAATGATAATACTACCAGTTATTTCCCTTCCTCTCCTGTCCTGGCGCTGCCTCCAGGGTGTCTTGATTCCAGACGGCCTTTTGCCTCTTTATTTCCATAGCCTGCCTTTGCCAACCAACACAAGGCAAATTACCCACCTGGTTTTTAAGGTGTACTATGGCACGGGACCAAGTAAATTCGTTTTTCTAGATACTTTACTTAGGACAGTTGATCAGCCGTACCTAATCAAATCAAATCACATTTTATTTGTCACATACACATGGTTAGCAGATGTTAATGCGAGGGTTAGCGAAATGCTTGTGCTTCTAGTTCCGACAATGCAGTAATAACCAACGAGTAATCTTACCTAACAATTCCACAACTACTACCTTATACACACAAGTGTAAAGGGATAAAGAATATGTACATAAAGATATATGAATGAGTGATGGTACAGAACGGCATAGGCAAGACGCAGTAGATGGTATAGAGTACAGTATATACATTTGAGATGAGTAATGTGGGGTATATAAACATAAAGTGGCATAGTTTAAAGTGGCGAATGACACATTTTTACATCAATTCCCATAAATTTTCATTATTAAAGTGGCTGGAGTTGAGTCAGTATGTTGGCAGCAGCCACTCAATGTTAGTGATGGCTGTTTAACAGTCTAATGGCCTTGAGATAGAAGCTGTTTTTCAGTCTCTTGGTCCCCGCTTTGATGCACCTGTACTGACTTTGCCTTCTGGATGATAGCAGGGTGAACAGGCAGTGGCTCGGGTGGTTGTTGCCCTTGATGATCTTTATGGCCTTCCTGTGACATTGGGTGGTGTAGGTGTCCTGGAGGCAGGTAGTTTGCCCCCAGTGATGCGTTGTGCAGACCTCACTACCCTCTGGAGAGCCTTACGGTTGTGGGCGGAGCAGTTGCCGTACCAGGCGGGAATACAGCCCGACAAGATGCTCTCGATTGTGCATCTGTAAAAGTTTGAGTGCTTTTGGTGACAAGACGAATTTCTTCAGCCTCCTGAGGTTGAAGAGGCGCTGCTGAACCAATTCAGTTTGTCCGTGATGTGTACGCCGAGGTACTTAAAACTTACTACCCTCACCACTACTGTCCCGTCGACGTGGATAGAGGGGTGCTCTTTCTGCTGTTTCCTGAAGTCTTGACGTTGACACCACACTCCGAGGGCCCTCACTTCCTCCCTGTAGGCCGTCTCGTCGTTGTTGGTAATCAAGCCTACCACTGTAGTGTCGTCCGCAAACTTGATGATTGAGTTGGAGGCGTGCATGGCCACGCAGTCATGAACAGGAAGTACAGGAGAGGGCTGAGAATGCACCATTGTGGGGCCCCAGTGTTGAGGATCAGCGGGGTGGAGATGTTGTTACCTACCCTCACCACCTGGGGGGGCGGACCGCCAGGAAGTCCAGTACCCAGTTGCACAGGGCGGGGTCGAGACCCAGGGTCTCGAGCTTGATGACGAGTTTGGAGGGTACTATGGTGTTAAATGCTGAGCTGTAGTCGATGAACAGCATTCTCACATAGGTATTCCTCTTGTCCAGATGGGTTAGTGCAGTGTCCAGTGTGGTTGCGATTGCGTCGTCTGTGGACCTATTTGGGCGGTAAGGAAATTGGAGTGGTTCTAGGGTGTCAGGTAGGGTGGAGGTGATATGGTCCTTGACTAGTCTCTCAAAGCACTTCATGATGATGGAAGTGAGTGCTACGGGTCGGTAGTCATTTAGCTCAGTTACCTTAGCTTTCTTGGGAACAGGAACAATGGTAGCCCTCTTGAAGCATGTGGGAACAGCAGACTAGGATAAGGATTGATTGAATATGTCCGTAAACACACCAGCCAGCTGGACTGCGCATGTTCTGAGGACGCAGCTGGGGATGCCGCCTGGGCCTGCAGCCTTGCGAGGGTTAACACGTTTAAATGTTTTACTCACGTCGGCTGCAGTGAAGGAGAGTCCGCAGGTTTTGGTAGCGGGCCGTGTCAGAGGCACTGTATTGTCCTCAACCGGGCAAAAAAGTTACTTAGTCTGTCTGGGAGCAAGACATCCTGGTCTGTGACGGGGCTGGTTTTCTTTTTGTAATCCGTGATTGACTGTAGACCCTGCCACATACCTCTTGTGTCTGAGCCGTTGAATTGCGACTCTACTTTGTCTCTATACTGACGCTTAGCTTGTTGCGGAGGGAATAGCTACACTGTTTGTATTCGGTCATGTTTCCGGTCACCTTGCCCTGATTAAAAGCAATGGTTCGCGCTTTCAGTTTTGCGCTTTCAGTTTCGCGCGAATGCTGCCATCAATCCACGGTTTCTGGTTTGGGAATGTTTTAATCGTTGCTGTGGGTATAACATCGTCAATGCACTTTCTAATGAACTCGCTCACCGAATCAGCGTATTTGTCAATGTTGTTGTTGGACGCAATGCGGAACATATCCCAATCCACGTGATCGAAGCAGTCTTGAAGCGTGGAATCAGATTGGTCGGACCAGCATTGAACAGACCTGAGCGCGGGAGCTTCTTGTTTTAGTCTCTTGTCTGTAGGCTGGAAGCAACAAAATGGAGTCGTGGTCAGCTTTTCTGAAAGGAGGGCGGGGGAGGGCCTTATATGCGTTGCGGAAGTTAGAATAACAATGATCCAGGGTTTTACCAGCCCTGGTTGCGCAATCGATATGCTGATAGATTTTAAGGAGTCTTGTTTTCAGATTAGCCTTGTTAAAATCCCCAGCTACAATGAATGCAGCCTCAGGACATGTGGTTTCCAGTTTACATAGAGTCTAATAAAGTTTGCTCAGGGCCATCGATGTGTCTGCTTGGGGGGGAATTTATACGGGTGTGATTATAATCGAAGAGAATTCGCTTGGTAGATAATGCGGTCGACATTTGATTGTGAGGAATTCTAAGTCAGGTGAACAGAAGGACTTGAGTTCCTGTATGTTGTTATGATCACACCACGTCTCGTTAATCATAAGGCATACCCCCTCGCCCCTCTTCTTACCAGTGATTGTCCGGGAGGTGACTTCATCGTCTCTACCTCGTGTTGAACCATTTTGCATCTCAAAACATTTAAATGAACAGCCGAAAAAACCCTTGCTGGAGACCAAAACAAACTTAATGTTGCCATAATATATGCACAAACTGTTCCGAACTGCGTATGCTTTTTAGCCTATTCATTGATGTAAATAATAGTCGATGTAAATACGTTTGACCTGTCATGCTTGTCGATCTATTGGTTAATTTTCATAAATTAGTGGAATTAAATTGGTGGAATTATGTATCTTATTTATCCCACATGCACAGCATACAGATACAGTCTTTTCAAATATGTCAGACTGCGCAAAAGCTGCTGCTGCAGCATCTTGTAGGAACTGGGAACTGGGAACTGGGAATTTTGAGTTGGATGACTGTTCAAAACGATGTTTCCCAGTCGGAACTAGTTTTTTGTTCCGGTTGTTTTGAACTCGGCATAAAACGACAATGGAAGGCAGGCTTCACACGCCACTTTGCAATGAGCTGGAGGCAGTATTCATTTTGAAAACATTGTTTGAAACCTGAATGTTTTAATACATATTATGAGGCATGTTTTACCTTGCTTCAATGTAGCCTATTAGATCTCCTGTATGTGTTGTGCCCTTTTGTTTTCCAGCCAATTGCATTAAATCAGATAAAATTGTATTTGTCACATCCCCGAATGCAACAGGTGTGGTAGACCTTACAGTGAAATGCTTACTTACAAGCCCTTAACTAACAATGCAGTTTTAAGAAAATACCCCAAAAATACAAAGTTTAAAAAAAGTAGGAGATAAGAAAAACAAATAATTAAAGAGCAACAGGAAATATCAATAGTGGGGCTATATACAGGGGGTACCGGAACAGAGTCAATGTGTCAATGTGCGGGGGCACCGGTGTCGAAGTATTTGAGATAATTATGTACATGCAGGTAGTGTTGTCGAAGTGGCTATGCATAGATAATAACAGATAGTAGCAGCAGCGTAGTGGGGGGTGCATATAGTCAGCCATTTGATTAGCTGTTCAGGCGTCTTATGGCTTAGGGGTAGAAGCTGTTTAGAAGCCTCTTGGACCTAGACTTGGCGCTCAGGTACCACTTGCCGTGCGGTAGCAGAGAGAACAGTCTATGACTGGGGTTGCTGGAGTCTTTGATGATTTTTAGGGCCTTCCTCTAACACTGCCTGGTATAGAAGATCTGGGTGGCAGGAAGCTTGGCCCCGGTGATGTACTGGGCCGTACGCACTACCCTCTGTAGTGCCTTGCAGTTGGAGGCTGAACAGTTGCCATACCAGGCAGTGATTCAACCTGTCCGGATGCTCTCGATCCGGATGCTCCGGATGCTCCCTCGTCTCCTGAGGGGGAATAGGTTTTGTTGTGCCCTCTTCACGACTGTCTTGGTGTGCTTGGGCCATATTAGTTTGTTGGTGATGTGGACACCAAGGAACTTGAAGCTCTCAACCTGCTCCACTACAGCCCCATCGATGAGAATGGGGGCGTGCTTGGTCCTCTTTTTCCTGTAGTCCACAATCATCTCCTTTGTCTTGATCACATTGAGGGAGTGGTTGTTGTCCTGGCACCAGACGGCCCTCCTTATAGGCCGTCTCATCATTGTCAGTGAACAGGCCTACCACTGTTGTGTCATCAGCAAACTTAATGATGGTGTTGGAGTTGTGCCTGGCATGGCAGTCATGAGTGAACAGGGAGTACAGGAGGGGACTGAGGGGGGGACCGAGCACACACCCTGAGGGGCCCCGTGTTGAGGATCAGCGTGTTGTTACCTACCCTTACCACCTGGGGGAGGCCCGTCAGGAAGTTTGATCCAGTTGCAGAGGGAGCTGTTTAGTCCCAGGGTCCTTAACTTAGTGATGAGCTTTGTGGGCACTATGGTGTTGAACGCTGAGCTGTAGTCAATGAATAGCATTCTCACATAGATGTTCCTTTTGTCCAGGTGGGAAAGGGCAGTGTGGAGTGCAAGAGCTTGCAAATTGTGTGGGCCTAGGGTTTATGCGATAATGGTGTTTATGTGAGCCATGACCAGCCTTTCAAAGCACTTATTGGCTACAGATGTGAGTGCTATGGGTTGATACTCATTTAGGCAGGTTACCTTAGTGTTCTTGGGTACAGGGACGATGGTGGTCTGCTTGAAACATGTTGGTATTACAGACTCCAACAGGGAGAGGTTGAAAATGTCAGTGAAGATATTTGTCAGTTGGTCAGCGCATGCTCGCAGTAAACGTCCCGGTAATCCGTTTGGCCCAGTGGCCTTGTGAATGTTGGCCTGTTTAAAGGTCTTATTCACATCGGCTGCGGAGAGCGTGATCACACAGTTGTCCGGAACAGTTGGTGCTCTCATATATGTTTCAGTGTTACTTGCCACGAAGCGAGCATAGAAGTTATTTCGCTCGTCTGGTAGGCTTGTGTCACTGGGCAGCTCTCAGCTGTGCTTCCCTTTGTAGTCTGTAATAGTTTGCAAGTCCTGCCACATCCGACGAACATCGGAGTTGGTGTAGTACAATACCATCTTAGTCCTGTATTGATGCTTTGCCTGTTTGATGGTTCATTGGAGGGCAAAGCGGGATTTCTTATAAGCTTCCGGGTTAGAGTCCCGCTCCTTGAAAGCGGCATCTCTACCCTTTAGCTCAGTGCGGATGTTTCCTGTAATCCATGACTTCTGGTTGGGGTATGTACGTACTGTCACTGTGGGGACGACGTCTTCAATGCACTTATAGGTAAAGCCAGTGAATGATGCGGCTATGGAACCCTGACCTGTTCACCGGATGTGCTACTTGTCCCAGACCTGCTGTTTTCAACTCTCTAGAGACAGCAGGAGTGGTAGAGATACTCTCAATGATCGGCTATGAAAAGCCAACTGACATTTACTCCTGAGGTGCTGACCTGTTGCACCCTCGACAACTCCTGTGATTATTAGTATTTGACCATGCTGGTTATTTATGAACATTTGAACATCTTGGCCATGTTCTGTTATAATCTCCACCCGGCACAGCCAGAAGAGGACTGGCCACCCCTCATAGCCTGGTTCCTCTCTAGGTTTCTTCCTAGGTTTTGGCCTTTCTAGGGAGTTTTTCCTAGCCACAGTGCTTCTACACCTGCATTGCTTGCTTTTTGGGGTTTTAGGCTGGGTTTCTGTACAGCACTTTGAGATATCAGCTGATGTAAGAAGGGCTATATAAATACATTTGATTTGATTTTGATTTGTGTACTCTTCAATGCAATCGGAAGAATCCCGGAACATATTCCAGTCTGCTAGCAAAACAGTCCTGTAGTTTAACATCTGCTTCATCTGACCACTTTTTTATAGACCGAGTCACTGGTGCATCCTGCTTTAATTTTTGCTTGTAAGCAGGAATCAGGAGGATAGAGTTATGGTCGGATTTGCCAAATGGAGGGTGAGGGAGAGCGTTGTACGCGTCTCGGTGTGTGGAGTAGATCTCCTCTGGTTGCACATTTAACATGTTGATAGAAATTGATTTAAGTTTCCCTGCTTAAAGAGTCCGGCGACTAGGAATGCCGCCTCTGGATGAGTGTTTTCCTGTTTTCCTATGGCAGAATACAGCTAATTTAGTGTGGTTTTAGTGCCAACCTTGCTCTGTGGTGGTATGTAGAGAGCTACGAAAAATACAGATGATAACTCTCTGGGAAAATAGTGTGGTCTACAGCTTATCATAAGATACTCAACCTCAGGCGAGCAAAACTTTGAGACTTCCTTAGATATTGTGCACCACCATGCATAGGCCCCCACCCTGTGTCTTACCAGAGGCTGCTGTTCTGTCTTGCCGAAAGACTGTATAACCCACCTGCTCTCTGTTCTTAATGTCATCGTTCATCCACAACTCGGTGAAGCATAAAATATTACTGTTTTTAATGTCCCGTTGGTAAGATATACGTGCTTTCAGTTCGTCCCATTTATTTTCTAGCGATTGAATGTTAGCTAGCAGAACGGAGGGCAAGGGCAGATTAGCCACTCGTCACCTGGTCCTCACAAGGCACCCTGATCTTTTGCCTCGAAATCTCCGTTTCCTTCTCCAGCGAATCACGGGGATTGGGGCCTGATCGGGTGTCAACACTATATCCCTCGCATCCGACTCATTGAAGAAAAACTCTTCGTCCAGTTTGAGGTGAGCAATCCTAGCAGCAACATTATGTACTAAACAAGTTTGCTGGTTTCTTACTGCCTTGTGCATATTTCTGGATTCATAATGTTCTGATATTTTGCATCAGGCTCATTGCTTTTAATGTTTTTTTTTCTCCTAGGGCTACTGGTTGTATGAATTTGGTATCTTATCGTCCCACAACTGTCCCAGAGTCTGTTTGCAATAGGCTATTTCTTTCTCGACAAGCTGACCAATAGATTGGTAGCCTGAACTTCTCTACTATAGTAGATTTACATAGGCTAGTGATTTTGTTTTTCGTTAATAGTCTTGTTGGTTGAGGAAAAGTACAAAGTGTACATCAGAATTCATTAAGAAGGACCACACATTATTGCATCCTCGACATGCATGTTCTGTTAATATGAATTACCATATTCTAAGTGTGATTTCTGTCATTCTGAGCACCATGGGTGGACACCTTAATCTGGTTACCACCCAATGTATTTGGGTCCGGTAAATTTCTCAATGTCCGGTTAATTAAAATGTTGCCGCTGAAATTTCTGGTGCTACATTTTCCTAACGGAAACCCTGCACCCTACATACCTTGACACATGCCCAACCCCACTCTTCCTGCCCCAGAAGAATTGAGAGATTACAGAGTTTGTTTGGAGCTGACAGTGTATGCGCTGGCCGTGACAGGGACAATGGGCCTGTGGTGGCACGCCACACACAGCAGCCGAGCCTGGCCCAATGTGATTGTGCTGCGTTTTTCAGCCAACTCCCCTCACTGGGGCTGGCGACAAATCCCCTGCCCCTTTGTGTGTGTGTGTGTGTGTGTGTGTGTGTGTGTGTGTGTGTGTGTGTGTGTGTGTGTGTGTGTGTGTGTGTGTGTGTGCGCGTGCGTGTGTGCGCGTGCGTGCGACACAGCCGTTAGGTCATGTGTCTCTGCTCTATTTGTTGTTGTTTTTATCATTGCGGGCATGGGGGCTACTAAGGGTTAAAAACAAACACCTGTCTATCTATTGACATTTATTCCTTGCACAATGGACAAAAAAATCAGCCGCTGAGAAATGCCTCATTGAGTCCTTGAGAATTTGATCAATACTCACTGTTTGATACACTCTCAATGTGACGATATTTAAGATATAGGATACATGGTTTGCATCTCCATTTTAGACAGCTCTTAGGAACCTTCTCATCCTGACCTTCTCATTGTTGTTTTATCTTAAATATCCATATTAGCCTCTTTCAATGGTAGTTTACTCAACTGATGAGTGAGTATCTCTAAAGTGAGTTTCTCTGATCGAGAGGATGAAAAGAAGCATGTCCAGACACTGTTGATGTGGTGTGTGTTGCTGCCGTTCTGCCTAATGGGCTACAGGTGGCAGCCCTCCATTCTTTTAGCTCCCTCAGCCGGGCAACACAGTGTGAGACCAGAGTGAGTGTGAGACCAGAGTGAGTGTGAGACCAGAGTGAGTGTGAGACCAGAGTTAGTAAAAGATGTTGTGGTTTCTGTGGTTACTCCTGCCCCTCCCTCCCTCCCTCCCTCCCTCCCTCCCTCCCTCCCTCCCTCCCTCCCTCCCTCCCTCCCTCCCTCCCTCCCTCCTGGGGCAAGGATATGCATATTCTTCTTACCATTTGAAAGGAAACACTTTAAAGTTTGTGGAAATGTGAAATTAATGTAGGAGAATATAACACATTAGATCTAGTAAAAGATAATACAAACAAATAAACATGTGTTTTTCAATTTTTATTTTGTTCATCATTTTTGAAACGCAAGAGAAAGGCTATAATATAATATTGCAGTTTAGACACAATTTCGATTTTGGTCACTAGATGGCAGCAGTGTGTGTGCAAAGTTTCAGATTGATCCAGTGAAGCACTGCAATACTGGACAATATTTTGTATCAAGTCTGCCCAAATGAGCCGAATTGGTCAATTGATACATTTTCAGTTCAAAACTATAGGGAACATACAAAAATTATATGGTAATACAACATTTAAGTTTACACACTCCCAGGGATGTCATACATGATGGATCATTAGCTTAAACACAAACTTTTACACATCTAGATGGCCAGGTGGGGTGGGTATGGAGTCAGAGACAGCAGGGGTTCAAACTGTAGAACCCAGTTTCTACATTTGATTATGAAAATTGATGTTATCAAACAGAACTATGCTACATTTTATCTATGGGACCCTTAGGATGACACATCAGAGCAAGATTACTGAATGTAAGTACATTATTTAGCTTCAGAGGTGAATGTATCAAACCAGTGGCTGTGATAAAAGTGTTTATTGTTGTGCACTCTCCTCAAACATTAGCATGGTATTTTTTTCACTGTAATAGCTACTGTAAATTGGACAGTGCAGTTAGATTAACAAGAATTTAAGCTTTCTACCCAGCTTCCTGGAAAGTTTGCTGTTACTTACAACGTCATGCTAATCACATTAGCGAACACAAGCTCAACCGTCCCGGTATAGGGACATTAATCAGTAGTTGGTATTCAGACTTGCCGTATGCAGGTGCATAAAGGGCTTTGCAGATGTGACTCCAGATTTGGAGTTCTCATTCAATAGGCTTTTCAGTCCATTTATCTAAAGCCATCCCTTTAAGTACAGTGTACCTTTAATTCAATTTTTATTGACAAACTCACTAGAATATATACTGAACAAAAATAAACAAAACAGGCAACAATTTTAAAGATTTTACTGTGTTGCATAATAGAAATCAGTCAATTTAAATATATTAATTAGGCCCTAATCTATAGATTTCACATGACTGGGCAGGGGTGCAAACATGGGGTGAGCCTTTGAGGGCATAGGCTCACCCACTGGGCAGCCAGGCTCACCCACTAGGGAGCCAGGCCCAGCCAATCAGAATGAGTTTTTCCCCACAAAAGGACTTTATTACAAACATAAATATTCCTCAGCACCCACCCCACCCCCTGTCAGACGATCCTTCAGGTGAAGAATCCGGATGTGGAGGTCCTGGGCTGGGTGGTTACACGTTGACTGTGGTTGTGAGGCTGGTTGGACGTACTGCCAAATTTCCGGATTGACTGATCTTTATATCTTAAAGTAATGATGGACTGTCGTTTCGCTTTGCTTATTTGAGCTGTTCTTGCCATGATATGGACTTGGTCTTTTACAAATAGGGCTATCTTCTGTATATCCACCCCTACCTTGTCACAACACAACTGATTGGCTCAAACACATTAAGAAGGGAAGAAATTACACCAATTACCTTTTTACAGGGCACACCTGTTAATTAAAATGCATTCCAGGTGACTACCTCATGAAGCTGGTTGAGAGAATGCCAAGAGTGTGCAAAGCTTTCATCAAGGCAAAGGGTGACTGCTTTGAAGAATCTCAAATATAAAATATATTTAAATTTTTTTAAACACTTTTTTGCTTACTACATGTTTTCATGTGTTATTTAATAATTTTTATGTCTTCACTATTATTCTACAATGTAGAAAATGTTCTCAATCAGGGACAGCTGTCTATCGTTGTCTCTGATTGGGAACCATACTTAGGTACCCTTTCCCCACCTGTGTTGGTGGGAAGGTGACTTTGTTTAGAGCACTTCGCTTTTGAGCGTCACAGTTGGTGTTTGTAGTGTTTATAGTTTTGTTTTGTGTGGTGTGGTGTCATTTTGATTAAAATAAAGAAAATGTACGCTCACCACGCTGCACCTTGGTCCTCTCCTTCCAACAGCCGTGACAGAACAAAAATATAAACTTAACATGTAAAGTGTTTGTCCCTTGTTTCAAGAGCTGAAATAAAAATATCCCAGAAATTTTCCATATGCACAAAAAGCTTTATTTTCGCTTAAATTCATAAATTCATTAAAATTCCTACAATGTGATTTTCTGGATTTTTTTTTTTTTTCATTTTGTCTGTCATTGTTGGAAGTGTACCTATGATGAAAATTACAGGCCTCTCTCATATTTTTAAGTGGGAGAACTTGCACAATTGGTGGCTGACTAAATACTTTTTTGCCCCACTGTAGTTTTCTAAATACACCAATGTATGTAGTTAAGATAAAAAGAATGCAAGATAAAACTTGCTGACACCATTCAAACTAATTAAAGCCAAATATCTCAGAATCATCTTTCTGCAGATATAACCAAGCTCACGATTTGTCAGCAATCATAAGGTAAAATAGATCTAAAACAATTGTAATTTATATTTACAATCCCCTTATCCAAACAGATTACTCAAATGGTCTTATCCGATAGATCTTATCAATTTATGCATTAGAGTGCATAGAGATTGGTGGGGTTTTTTTCACCCCAATTTTGTGGTATCCAGTTGGTAGTAGTTAAAGTCTTGTCTCGTCGCTGCAACTCCCGGACGGACTCTGGAGATGCAAAGGTTAAGAGCCATGCGTCCTCCGAAACACAACCAAGCCGCACTGCTTCTTGACACAATGCCCATCCAACCCAGAAGCCAGCCTCACCAATGTGTCAGAGGAAACACCGTACACCTGGCGACCGTGTCAGCGTGCACTGTGCCCGGCCCGCCACAGGAGTCGCTAGTGCACGATGAGACAAGGATATCCCTGCCTGCCAAACCCTCCCTAACCTGGATGACGCTGGGCCAATTGTGCGCCGCCCCATGGGCCTCCCCGGGTGCGAACCCAGAATCTCTAGTGGCACAGCTTAGACCACTGCGCCATTCGGGAGGACGCTGTGTTAGTTCTATCGGAAAAAAGTAAGTCAATGTTTTATTACTTAGAACTAGAGGTCGACCGATTAATCGGAATGGCCGATTAATTAGGGCCGATTTCAAGTTTTCATAACAATCGGAAATCGGTATTTTTGGGCGCAGATTTACGATTATTATTATTATTATTATTTTTTTTAAATACCTTTATTTAACTAGGCAAGTCAGTTAAGAACAAATTCTTATTTTCAATGACGGCCTAGGAACAGTGGGTTAACTGCCTTGTTCAGGGGCAGAACGACAGATTTGTACCTCGTCAGCTCGGGGGTTCCAATCTTGCAACCTCACAGTTAACTAGTCCAACGCTCTAACCATTGCACTCCACGAATAGCCTGCCTGTTACGCGAATGCAGTAGAAGCCAAGGTAAATTGCTAGCTAGCATTAAACTTATCTTATAAAAAACAATCATAATCACTAGTTATAACTACTAATCCAGTTTAGCAGGCAATATTAACCAGGTGAAATTGTGTAATTTCTCTTGCGTTCATTGCACGCAGAGTCAGGGTATATGCAACAGTTTGGGCTGCCTGGCTCATTGCGAACTAATTTGCCAGAATTTTACGTAGGTAAAATTGAAGGTTGTGCAATGTAGCAAGAATATTTAGACTTAGGGATGCCACCCGTTAGATAAAATACCTAACGGTTCTGTATTTCACTGAAATAATAAACGCTTTGTTTTCGAAATGATAGTTTCCGGATTCGATCATATTAATGACCAAAGGCTCGAATTTCTGTGTGTTATTATGTTATAATTAAGTCTGATTTGATAGAGCAGTCTGACTGAGCAGCAGCAGGCCCTTAATCATTCATTCAAACAGCACTTTAGTGCATTTTGCCAGCAGCTCTTCGCAAGCACAGCGCTGTTTATGACTTCAAGCCTATCAGCCTAATGGCTGGTGTAACCAATGTGAAATGGCTAGCTAGTTAGCTGTGTTTGCGCTAATACTGTTTCAAACGCCACTCGCTTTTAGATTTGGAGTAGTTATTCCCCTTGCGCTGCAAGGGCCGCGGCTTTTGTGGAGCGATGGGTAACGATGCTTCGAGTGTGGCTGTTGTCGATGTGTTCCTGGTTCGAGCCCAGGTAGGGGCGAGGAGAGGGAAGGAAGCTATACTGTTACACTGGCAATACTATAGTGCCTATAAGAACATCCAATAGTCAAAGGTATATGAAATACAAATGGTATAGAGAGAAATAGTCCTATAAATACTATATTAACTACAACCTAAAACCTCTTACCCTGGAATATTGAAGTCTCATGTTAAAAGGCACCACCAACTTTCATATGTTCTCATGTTCTGAGCAAGGAACTTAAACGTTAGCTTTTTTACATGGCACATATTTTACATGGCACACATTTTTACATGGCACATATTACTTTCTTCTCCAACACTTTGTTTTTGCATTATTTAAACCAAATTGAACATGTTTCATTATTTATTTGAGGCTAAATTGATTTTATTGATGTTTTATATTAAGTTAAAATAAGTGTTCATTCAGTATTGTTGTAATTGTCATTATTACAAATAAATAAATACAAATTGTTTGATTATTCGTTATCGGCGTTGAAAAATCATACTCGGTCGACCTCTACTTAGAACCGACAGGTTGCTCGACCTTATTCATGGTTTCCTCGTACATAAAGGTGGTGGAATTATGAGGGAATTAAGTCAAGATCAGAATACTGCGCATCTGTAGACACAACTCTGCCACACCTCCATTTCTGCAATCTCCACCCCAAGCAAATATACGCCTGACACATGCTTTTGCCATGCTTAAGTTCAAGGTCAGAATATGCATAGAGAGAAAGGTGCATAAAAAGGGAATTGAGCTCCATTTACGCATGTGTAATTCCTAGAGAATAAAGGAGAGGTGTGAGGTTTCCTTCACTCCGCTAATTTGTTGGCTCCCTACCCCACCTTGCCTTAACAGCCCAGACACACACACCACAGGAGGCCTGAGAGGCTCAGCGCTCAGGCCTCAGCGCTTACTTAGAACTAGAGGTCGACCGATTAATCGGAATGGCCGATTAATTAGGGCCGATTTCAAGTTTTCATAACAATCGGAAATCGGTATTTTTGGGCGCAGATTTACGATTATTATTATTATTATTATTTTTTTTAAATACCTTTATTTAACTAGGCAAGTCAGTTAAGAACAAATTCTTATTTTCAATGACGGCCTAGGAACAGTGGGTTAACTGCCTTGTTCAGGGGCAGAACGACAGATTTGTACCTCGTCAGCTCGGGGGTTCCAATCTTGCAACCTCACAGTTAACTAGTCCAACGCTCTAACCATTGCACTCCACGAATAGCCTGCCTGTTACGCGAATGCAGTAGAAGCCAAGGTAAATTGCTAGCTAGCATTAAACTTATCTTATAAAAAACAATCATAATCACTAGTTATAACTACTAATCCAGTTTAGCAGGCAATATTAACCAGGTGAAATTGTGTAATTTCTCTTGCGTTCATTGCACGCAGAGTCAGGGTATATGCAACAGTTTGGGCTGCCTGGCTCATTGCGAACTAATTTGCCAGAATTTTACGTAGGTAAAATTGAAGGTTGTGCAATGTAGCAAGAATATTTAGACTTAGGGATGCCACCCGTTAGATAAAATACCTAACGGTTCTGTATTTCACTGAAATAATAAACGCTTTGTTTTCGAAATGATAGTTTCCGGATTCGATCATATTAATGACCAAAGGCTCGAATTTCTGTGTGTTATTATGTTATAATTAAGTCTGATTTGATAGAGCAGTCTGACTGAGCAGCAGCAGGCCCTTAATCATTCATTCAAACAGCACTTTAGTGCATTTTGCCAGCAGCTCTTCGCAAGCACAGCGCTGTTTATGACTTCAAGCCTATCAGCCTAATGGCTGGTGTAACCAATGTGAAATGGCTAGCTAGTTAGCTGTGTTTGCGCTAATACTGTTTCAAACGCCACTCGCTTTTAGATTTGGAGTAGTTATTCCCCTTGCGCTGCAAGGGCCGCGGCTTTTGTGGAGCGATGGGTAACGATGCTTCGAGTGTGGCTGTTGTCGAT
Organism: Oncorhynchus clarkii lewisi; assembly: GCF_045791955.1. Classification (NCBI taxonomy): domain Eukaryota; kingdom Metazoa; phylum Chordata; class Actinopteri; order Salmoniformes; family Salmonidae; genus Oncorhynchus; species Oncorhynchus clarkii. The sequence goes on from NC_092156.1 coordinate 30,698,975, forward strand.
GTGTTCCTGGTTCGAGCCCAGGTAGGGGCGAGGAGAGGGAAGGAAGCTATACTGTTACACTGGCAATACTATAGTGCCTATAAGAACATCCAATAGTCAAAGGTATATGAAATACAAATGGTATAGAGAGAAATAGTCCTATAAATACTATATTAACTACAACCTAAAACCTCTTACCCTGGAATATTGAAGTCTCATGTTAAAAGGCACCACCAACTTTCATATGTTCTCATGTTCTGAGCAAGGAACTTAAACGTTAGCTTTTTTACATGGCACATATTTTACATGGCACACATTTTTACATGGCACATATTACTTTCTTCTCCAACACTTTGTTTTTGCATTATTTAAACCAAATTGAACATGTTTCATTATTTATTTGAGGCTAAATTGATTTTATTGATGTTTTATATTAAGTTAAAATAAGTGTTCATTCAGTATTGTTGTAATTGTCATTATTACAAATAAATAAATACAAATTGTTTGATTATTCGTTATCGGCGTTGAAAAATCATACTCGGTCGACCTCTACTTAGAACCGACAGGTTGCTCGACCTTATTCATGGTTTCCTCGTACATAAAGGTGGTGGAATTATGAGGGAATTAAGTCAAGATCAGAATACTGCGCATCTGTAGACACAACTCTGCCACACCTCCATTTCTGCAATCTCCACCCCAAGCAAATATACGCCTGACACATGCTTTTGCCATGCTTAAGTTCAAGGTCAGAATATGCATAGAGAGAAAGGTGCATAAAAAGGGAATTGAGCTCCATTTACGCATGTGTAATTCCTAGAGAATAAAGGAGAGGTGTGAGGTTTCCTTCACTCCGCTAATTTGTTGGCTCCCTACCCCACCTTGCCTTAACAGCCCAGACACACACACCACAGGAGGCCTGAGAGGCTCAGCGCTCTACTTTTGGGCGGTCCTGCCCTGACACACCTTACTAACAGAGCCCGTTTCTCTCTCACAGCCACTGGGAAGCCATGTTTCTTAACTCCTCTATTATTACCGGACAGCTCTTTAATATTAGCTGACTTTGATCTGGCAGTCACTTACCTAGCTGCCCTTGGATCTTTGATACTAGCTATCTCCGATCTAGGTGTGTTGCTCATGTTTCTCTTTCTTTCTTTGACACTCATTCTCTCTATATGGTAAATAGTCTCTCTCTCTATGGCACATGGTCCGTCCCACCGTGACCTCCCAGTCAGGCTGCCCTTGGGGCAGGGAGAGACCGTCCCACTGTGACCTCCCAGTCAGTCTGCCCCAAGGCCCCAGGACAGGATGCTCTGTTGGAACCAAACAGCAGCCAGAATGTCTGAGTGGAGACAGACAGGAGAAAGAGGGAGGCTGTTCCAGAGACAGACAGACCGTAGTGAGGAAATTATGGAGCGATTTCATTGCCAACAGAAAATCTATTTGAATTCAAGATTTTTGCATTTAGATATTGAATTTGTAAATGAAGACTTGTATTAAATGATTTCAAACGGAATTGAATGACTGTTGCATTCAGTTTAAAAATGATATTTCAATTTAATTGAATATTCAAATTCTGTATTTATATATATTCAGTTTCAGTATGGTTAATATTGCATTCTTTGTCTAGTTACAAACTATAATTTAAAGTTTACCAAAGTTTACCATACCCCTTGACTTATTCCAACTTTTTTACAGCCTGAGTTCAAAATGGATAATATTTTTGCAAATGTATTGAAAATAAAATACATAAATATCTCATTTACATAAGTATTCACACCCGAGTCAATACATGTTAGAATCACCTTTAGCAGTGATTACAGCTGTGAGTCTTTTTGGGTAAATCTTTTCACATCTGGATTTTACAATATTTGCACATTATTCTGTTTAAAAAATATATGTATATATTCAAGCTCTGTTAAATTGGTTGATGTTCAATGCTAAACAGCCATTTTCAGCGTGGGACTGCAACCCTACAATTATCTGTATGTGTGAGGTACAGAGATGAGGTAGTAATTGAACAATCATGTTAAACACGATTTTTGCACAAAGTGTGAGTGCATGCAACTTATGTGACTTGTTAAGCTAATTGTTACTCCTGAACATATGTAGGATTGCCATGAAAGGGGCTGATTACTTATTGACTCAAGACATTTAAGCTTTTCATTTTTAATTAATTTGTAAACATTTTTGTCACTGTTGGCCAGTGACAAAAAAAATCAATTTAATCCAGTTTAAATTCAGGCTGTAATACAACAACATTTGGAAAAAGTCAAGGGGTGTGAATACTCTCTGAAGGCACTGCATTCAACTTATCAAATACATTCCGATTTCAAATTTAGTTCTACAAATTCAAATTCAAAACCAGAGGCAACATCCTGGTACTTGGCCAAAAAGGAATGGTAGAAGAGATCCGGTATAATCAAACACTTAAACAGGTTTCTGACTGTTTCTGAAACCAATGTGGCATTTTGTATTTGCTTATTCATACAGTATGAGTTTGGCTCTAGCGTTTGAACCGTTTGTGTTATTAGCTATTATGACCCCATTTCTGAAAGATAAGATTCTCTGGAACATGGTCATGCCCTCTGTTCCCCTCTATTGTGTTAGAAGGGAGTGTGACGAAAAACTTAATTTGGCCCCCATAACAATATATTTGAATTGCCCTGTCATAGCACTTCCTCAGATAGCTATTTCACTCCCTATTTAATCTTGATCTTGTGACTGACTGGGTTCAAACCGGGTCTCCTGCATGTGTTAAGACTGTGTTAGCCCACTTAGCTAAAGCCCATGCATATTTATTTGTATTTTTATCAAGGAAATAAGAAAGTTCCAGTCTTATTGCATTGTATAGGCTATCCTTGTTAGTGCATGTATAGTATGCATTAGTCTGTAGTGGAAATGTTTCTCTCCTCCAGCCTTGTGCCACTCAATTCTTCCTCAGACCTGTCTCATGATAATGATATATTATTAGTCTGATTCCTTCACTCCTTTTTCATTCCCATTCTTTTCTTTAATCCTCTGCAGCAGCAGCTCTGCCAGGGAGAGATGGAGGGAGAGAGAGACAGATTGGTAGAGAAGAGGGATAGATATTTACTTAACCAAATCCTCTAAGGAGGCAACCCCTCTTTGATCCTCTACTAAATTAACCGCGTCCGCTTTCATTTGGTCTTCTGTCAGGTGGCTGTGCTGCATAGGATGAGAGGAGGCAGAGAGGGAGGGAGGCTGGAGACAAGTCTCTCTCTCTCTCTCTCTCTCTTTCCCTGTCACTCTATCTCTCTCTCTCGCTTCCTCTCACCCCAATCAAACAACATACACACTACACACACTACAGTACAGACTCAGCATTCTGCTGTAGTATAAGAATACAGATGTTTGAAACAACTTTATTTTGATTGTGACGATGTCATATTAGGTCTCTGTTAAATCAGTGACATATCATTTCCCTAACCCCTCTCCACCTTTGGTATTCTACCCAGGAGACCCTGTCAAGTTAGAGATTTTGCTCCATGGCTGAACAATGTCATTGTTATCTTCCACAATCTCTCCGCTCCTCCGTCCAGCCATTAGCAGGCAAATTCAGTGTTTTGCCCTCTCTCATCTTCTATGGCTCCCCCTCTTATCCACGCTCTTCCTCTGTTGTATCATTCAACAGTTCACACACTTCCGCTTCCAGAATCATCCCAGCTAAAATGACTCACTCTGTGCTCTCTCTCTTTCTTTCTCTCTCTCCACAGTGAACATCTGTCATGCTCGTTCACCTTCTTCCTCCATGGGGAGAGTAACGTGTGCACCAGCGTGGAGATCAACCAGCACCAACCAGTCTACCACCTGAGTGACGAGCACCTCACCCTGGCCCAGCAGGCCTCCAGCCCCTTCCAAGGTAGGTGGAGTGTACACACACCTTTTCACAAGCACACACATATACATACACATGCACTGCAAATACACACACACACACACACACACACACACACACACACACACACACACACACACACACACACACACACACACACACACACACACACACACACACACACACACACACACACACACACACACACACACACACACACACACACACACACACACAGTCCTTTCACCCCGCACTACCCCTCAGGGAAAGAGTTCATTGCTTAAGTGAACATGTATCATTGGCTTTGAGCACATGTAAAACCCAAAGGGGGAAAAAGAGGTAGAGTATATCAGTGCTGTGTGAGAACAGACTGCTCTGTTCTCTCAGCTTCGTGTCATGTCTCTATAGAAGACAGGGGTAATCCTCAGGTATTAAGAACAGGCTCCTCTCCTCCGCTCTGCTCCTTCATCAGACAGCCTGACAGTAATGATGTGCCACCAGCAGCTCCCACACACCCCCTCTGTCCCTCCCCCATCTATCCACATGTTCTGCTTTTCCCTGTCCTCCTACTCTTCCTCACTTACCCCTCCCTCTTTTCTCCACCTGTCCCCTGCTCCCATCCTTCTCTTCATCTCATTCTCTCTCTCCCTCCACCTTCTTTCTTCCTCCCTCTGTCCCTCCCCCTCCCTCTAGCCCTCAGAGGGCTGTCCCCACTAGCTGAGGTCTGCTGCTGGAGACATCTGTACAATTAGCTGTAAAAGACACGCAGAGGACAGAGAGGAGGGAGCCTACAAAAAAAACTGCAATAAAATAAATCCTAACAAAAGAAAGAGGAGGAGAAGGAGGAAAGCTTGAGAGAGCGATCATTACACCAGGCACAAGGGCTTTGCCTTAGGTTAACTAACAAAATGCCTACCCCACTCCTTCCCACCTCCTCCCTTCCCACCTGGAACCTAATAATGGTGATCACTCTGTCCATTCTCTGATCTGACTGGAGTGCAGCACTGCACAGGGAAAATTAGCTGCAGTCATTCTTTCCCCCACTAGCCTCACAGTAATAATGTCAATTTAAGTTAGAGCCTGGTGCTGTTTAAATGTAAAAGTCATGTAAATGTAAACAAACACCGTATAGCCTCAAAACATGGTGAAAAATAAATAAATGATATGATGGATGGTCAGTTCATAGCTCTCTATGAATTTGAGAGTGGTTACATTTCTCCAGCCCCATCCTTCAGCGTTTTACAGAAATAGTGGCGGGGAAGACACTTTGTAATTGTTTCAACTGCGGATTGGCCCCTTAAAACCTCCTGCTCTGTAGATTCAACAGCAGGTTAATGGATATATAAACTCAGCAAAAAAAGAAACGTCCTCTCACTGTCAACTGTGTTTATTTTCAGCAAAATTAACTTGTGTAAATATTTGTATGTACATAAAAAGATTCAACAACTGAGACATAAACTGAACAAGTTCCACAGACATGTGACTAACAGAAATGGAATCATGTGTCCCTGAACAAAGGGGGGGTCAAAATCCAAAGTAACAGTCATTATCTGGTGTGGCCACCAGCTGCATTAAGTACTGCGGTGCATCTCCTCCTCATGTGCTGCACCAGATTTGCCAGTTCTTGCTGTGAGGTGTTACCCCACTCTTCCCCCAAGGCACCTGCAAGTTCCCGGACATTTCTTGGGGGAATGGCACTAGACCTCACCCTCCGATCCAACAGGTCCCAGATGTGCTCAATGGGATTGAGATCCGGGCTCTTGCTGGCCATAGCAGAACACTGACATTCCTGTCTTGCAGGAAATCACGCACAGAACGAGCAGTATGGCTGGTGGCATTGTCATGCTGGAGGGTCATGTCAGGATGAGCCTGCAGGAAGGGTACCTCATGAGGGAGGAGGATGTCTTCCCTGTAACGCACAGTGTTGAGATTGCCTGCAATGACAACAAGCTCAGTCTGATGATGCTGTGACACACCGCCCCAGACCACGACGGCCCCTCCACCTCCAAAACAATCCCGCTCCAGAGTACAGGCCTCGGTTTAACGCTCATTCCTTCAACGATAAACGCAAATCCAACCATCACCCCTGGTGAGACAAAACCGTGACTCGTCAGTGAAGAGCACCTTTTGCCAGTCCTGTCTGGTCCAGTGACGGTGGGTTTGTGCCCATAGGTGACGTTATTGCCGGTGATGTCTGGTGAGGACCTGCCTTACAACAGGCCTACAAGCTCTCAGTCCAGCCTCTCTCAGCCTATTGCGGACAGTCTGAGCACTGATGGAGGGATTGTGCGTTCCTGGTGTAACTCGGGCAGTTGTTGTTGCCATCCTGTACCTGTCCCGCAGGTGTCATGTTCGGATGTACTTATCCTGTGCAGGTGTTATTACACGTGGTCTGCCACTGTGAGGACGATCAGCTGTCCGTTCTGTCTCCCTGTAGCGCTGTCTTAGGCGTTTCACAGTACGGACATTGCAGTATATTGCCCTGGCCACATTTGCAGTCCTCATGCCTCCTTGTAGCATGCCTAAGGCATGTTCACGCAGATGAGCAGGGACCTTGGGCATCTTTATTTTGGTGTTTTTCCAGAGTCCGTGGAAAGGCCTCTTAATTGCCTACCGTCTGTAAGCTGTTAATGTCTTAACGGCCGTACCACAGGTGCATGTTCATTAATTGTTTATGGTTCATTGAACCGGCATGGGAAACAGTGTTTAAGATCTGTGAAGTTATTTGGATTTTTATGAATTATCTTTGAAAGACAGGGTCCTGAAAAAGGGACGTTTCTTTTTTTGCTGAGTTTAGATAGATAGATACTGTAATTAGATAGCACAGCTTTCCACTCTCTGTCTCTCTTCAGTCACTAGTATGTGTCAGTAGATGTATGCTATATCAGGGTTTGGAAAGCATATCAGATAGTGGACCAGACCTTCTGCTTTTTTTCCAACATACCAACCTGCCAATACTTTGTATGGGACTTGAGGTGGCAGACAGGAAGATATGCTGCTCTATGTGTTTGGTGCCATTATCCACAGGCAAATGGATCAATGGGTTTAATGTGGAGTCAATTGTCCTCTGGTCATCAAATGATCTTCAATTAAAGCCAGCGTTTAATGCTCTGTGGTGGGACCACTGATGTGTCCAGTACTTTATGTCAGAGCACTGCCCTTCTATGAATAGGTGGTTGTTGTGTATTTGACATCAGTACTAACAAACCCGCAGAATTCCCAGGGTGTGTGTGCCGGTATGTGTTGTCGCCATGAGCTATGTAGCAGACCGAGCATAGCGGCAAAGAGGGGCTGACGTCTGCTAGTCCCCCGCCCTCCTACACCTCCCTTCTTCTCTCCCTCACTCCCTCCCTCCTCTCATCTCTGACAGGCTTGGTTTAGTGTGCGGCAGAGCACTCCAGCCTTTTCAAGATATGACCTCATAAAACAGCGCAGCGTGAATGTAATGAACTCTCAGCACCTTTGACTGATCTGAGCATATTTACCATGTCTTCAGGGAGATGGAGACAGAAAGAGAGAAGGGGACGGAGGGAGGGTTGTGTATTATGGAGTGGACAGCATAGAACATCAGAGGTGTGTATGATTCAGTCAGTCTTGTCACACTGTCTGTTTGTTTCCCATTGTAGTTTCTGAGGAAACTGGATGTTCACTCAATTGTCTGGTGAGGTCACCATCCACTTACTAGCTACTATGGCCCCTCCATTTAATCTCAGCATGGTGGGAATATGAATATAGATTGACTACCCTTCTCCTTAAAATGTCCTGACCTTGAGTGGCTTGCATTTAGCTGGCCAGCACTGTGTGGGTTCCAGATGTTCTCTCTCTGTGAGACTGCCTTCTCTCCCCCTTCTCCCTCCCTCCCTCAAGCCAGCCAGCCCCTGTTAGTTTCAAGTTTTGATATCACGTGCACAAATTCAGTGAAATGCCTTTCTTGCAAACTCAAAACCCAATAATCAATAACAATGTAATACAAAAAAAAAACAAGAAGAAATATATGAAGAACACAACTAAGTAAGCATTCTAAATACAGAGTGATGGAGAAAGATTCAGTATGTATAGGTGTAAGGTGAGTAGGCAATAGGATATAAGATAAACAGAGTAGCAGCAGCTTGTATGTGAGTGGGTGTAGAGTCAGTATAAATGTATGTGCATTATGTGTGAGTGAGCAGATAATGGAGTGAGTGTGTAGGGCCCCATGAGTGTGCATAGAGACAGTGCAAAAATAAAAGGTCAATAAGGGGATAGAACATTAACTCGGATAGTTTGTTAGCTATTTATCAGTCTTATTGCTTGGGGATAGAAGCTGTTCAAGAGCCTGTTGGTGCCAGACTTGATCCACCGGTACTGCTTGCCGTGCGGAAGCAGAGAGAATAGTTTTTAACGATTTTACAGGCCTTCTTACCACTACGCCTGATAAAGATGTCCTGGATAGCAGGGAGCTCGGCCCCAGTGGTGTACAGCGTTGTCCACACCACCCTCTGTAGCGCCATGCGATCGAGGGCGGTGCTATTACCATACCAGTTAGTGATGCAGACAGTCAATATGCTGTCAATGGTACAGCTTTTTTTTTCTCAACATCCTGAGGGGGAAGAGGAGCTGTCGCACCTTCTTCACTACTGTGCGCGTTTGTTTGGACCATTTTAAGTATTTTGTGATTTGGAAACTGAGAAACTTGAAGCTCTCGTCCTCCCATTTGGCCACGTCAATGTGGATGGAAGCGTGCTTGTCCCCCGTTTCTTGTATTCAACGATCAGCTCCTTGATCTTACTGACATTTAGGGAGAGGTTGTTGTTCTGGCACCACACTGCCAGGTCACTGACCTCCCTGTAGGCTGACTTAACGTCGCCGGGGATCAGTCCACGCAGTCGTGGGTGAACAGGGAGTACAGGAGGGGACTAAGTACACACCCCTGTGGAGCCCCTGTGTCTAGGGTCAGTGTGGCGGAGGGGATGTTGCTTACCCATCAGGAAGCGTCGCTGCACAGCTATTTTCAGTTCTTTCCAGAGATATTCGATCATGTTCAAGTCCGGGCTCTGACTGGGCCTCTCAAGGACATTCAGAGACTTGTCTCGAAGCCACTCCTGCGTTGTTTTTGCTGTGTGCTTAGAGCTGTTGTCCTGCTAGAAGGTGAACCTTAGCCCCAGTCTGAGGTCCTGAGCGCTCTTGAACAGGTTTCCATCAAGGATCTCTCTGTACTTTGCTCCGTTCATCTTTCCTTCGATCCTGAATGGTCTCCCAGTCCCTGCAGCTGTAAAACATCCCCACAACATCTCCCTGACGAAGGCCCTTCTCCCCTGATTGCTCAGTTTGGACGGGCGTTCAGCTCTAGGAAAAGTCTTGGTGGTTCCAAACTTCTTCCATTTAAGAATGATGGAAGCCACTGTGTTCTTGGGGACCTTCAATGCTGCAGAAATCTTTTGGTACCCTTCCCCAGATCTGTGCCTCGACACAATCCTGTCTCGGATCTCTACGGACAATTCCTTCGACCTCATGGCTTGGATTTTGCTCTGACATGCACTTTCAACTGTGGAACCTTATATAGACAGGTGTGTGCCTTTCCAAAGCATGTCCAATCAATTTAATTTACCACAGGTAGATTTCAATCAAGTTGTAGAAACATCTCAAGGATGATCAATGGAAACAGGATGTACCTGAGCTCAATTTCGAGTCTCATAGCAAAGGATTTGGATATATTTCATTTTTTCATTATTAATACCTTTGCAAAAAAATAATTCAAATATTTTTTCTCTCTCTCATTATGGGGTATTGTGTGTAGATTGATGATGAAAATGTATAATTTAATCAATTTTAGAATAAGGCTTTAATGTAACAAAACATGGAAAAAGTCAAGGGCTCTTAATACTTCCGAATGCATTGCATATACAGTATATACAGTTGAAGTCTGAAGTTTACATACACTTAGGTTGGAGTCATTAAAACTCATTTTTCAACCACTCCACAAGTTTCTTGGTAACAAACTATAGTTTTGGCAAGTCGGTTAGGACATCTACTTTGTGCATGACACAAGTCATTTTTCCCATATTGTTTACAGACAGATTATTTAACTTATAATTCACTGTATCACAATTCCATTTGGTCAGAAGTTTACATACACTAAGTTGACTGCCTTTAAACAGCTTGGAATGTTCCAGAAAATGATGTCATGGCTCTAGAAGCTTCTGATAGGCTACATAATTTGAGTCAATTGGAGGTGTACCTGTGGATGTATTTCATGGCCTACCTTCAACCTCAGTGCCTCTTTGCTTGACATCATGGGTTAATCAAAAGAAATCAGCCAAATCCTCAGAATTGTTTTTGTAGACCTCCACAAGTCTGGTTCATCCTTGGGAGGCATTTCCAACTGCCTGAAGGAACCAATATCATCTGTACAAACAATAGTACACAAGTATAAACACCATGGGACAATGCAGCCATCATACGGCTCAGGCAGGAGATGCGTTCTGTCTCTTAAAGATGAACCTACTTTGATGTGAAAAGTGTAAATCAATCCCAGAACAACAGCAAAGGACCTTGTGAAGATGCTGGGTCAGGTACAAAAGTATCTATATCCACATTAAAACGAGTCCTATATCAACATAACCTGAAAGGCCACTCAGCAAGGAAGAAGCCACTGCTCCAAAACCGCCATAATAAAGCCACACTAGCAAGGAAGAAGCCACTGCTCCAAAACCGCCATAATAAAGCCAGGCTATGGTTTGCCACTGCACATGGGGACAACAATCATCCTTTTTGGAGAAATGTCCTCTGGTCTGATGAAAGAAAAATATAATTGTTTGGCCATAATGACCATCGTTGTGTTTGGAGGGAAAAGGGGCAGGCTTGCAAGCCGAAGAACTCCATCCCAACCTTGAAGCACGGGGGTGGCAGCATCATGTTGTGATGGTGCTTTGCTGCAGGAGGGACTGGTGCACTTCACAAAATAAATGGCATCACGAGGAAGTAAAATTATGTGGATATTTTGAAGCAACATCTCAAGACATCAGTCAGAAAGTTAAAGTTTGGTCGCAAATGGGTCTTCCAAATGGACATTGACCCCATGGATACTTCCAAAGTTGTAGCAAAATGGCTTAAGGACAACAAAGTCAAGGTATTGGAGTAGCCATCACAAAGCCCTGTCCTCAATCCTATAGTTTATGTGAGGACAGAACTGAAAAAGCGTGTGCGAGCAAAGAGGCCTACAAACCTGACTCATTTACACCAGCTCTGTCAGGAGGAATTGGCCAAAATTCACCCAACATATTTTGGGAAGCTTGTGGAAGGTTACCCAAAAGGTTTGACCCAAGTTAAACCATTTAAAAGCAATGCTACCAAATACTAATTGACTGCATGTAAACTTCTGACCTACTGGAAATGTGATGAAAGACATAAAAGCTTAAATAAATCATTCTCTCTACTATTATTCTGACATTTCACATTCTTAAAATAAAGTGGTGATCCTAACTGACCTAAAACAGGGAATCTTTACTAGGATTAAATGTCAGGAATTGTGAAAACTTGAGTTTAAATGTATTTCGCTAAGGTGTATGTAAACTTCCAACTTCAACTGTATCTTTTATCTTTCTGCCAAAAGTCAAAGAGATTAGTTCCCCCCCCCCCCCCCCTCTGCTTCCTATAAGCATTTTGTCCCTCCTCCTTTCTTCTCCCCTCTGCTCCCCATACACATGCATGTTTTTCTGAAGGAAGAGCAGCATCACAACTTTATTCATTTGCCCAATTTCTCTCATTCACTTTTGCTTGTAAATGTCCCCACTACTAGCTCTGCTTGTATAACCTTTTAAGCTGTCTTTGCTATTAGTTTAGGTTAGTTTTCGATTGTTAGCATTTAGGTGTGTGATTTCGCTATTAGTTTGTGCAAATTTTGTTAGCATTCTGGTCATAGAGGCCTAATGGGATTTTCTTGTGTTTTTAGCGCCCCCTTGTGCGCAATGCCGTTAATTCCGTAAATCCCTTGATGAGAGAAGGACGGTATGATGATATGAAAATATTGATACCACCCAAGCCTAGTATACACCCTTATATTATACTAGGGAAATTGTGTTTCCATAGCTAGGGCTGACTATAGCTAGGTTTCCATACAATTGTCGACAGATTTTTATGCAGATATTATAAAATCGGCATAATTTTTTTTCCCCCCACAAGAGATATTTCCATCAAATTGACTTGTTGCTGATTAAAAGCTGTGCGTGATGAGGCAGTGCATATAAAAATACCTTTTGTGGTTAAATTATACAAGTTAAATGGGTTATACAAGTTAAATGAGTTTCCATCGCATTTTCAACTCGACTGAGGGTTTTCTCACAAAAATGTTGCGTTATATAGCGAGTGTGCCCACTGGTATTGGCACGTGTACTCAATTATTATTATTATTTTTATTTTTGACCTTTATTTAACTAGACATCAGCTCCAGATACAGTGCAGGTATAACCTACAATACATGATGAGATTATTATGGACAAAAGCACCTGATCATTTTTTGTCAAACGGCAGCCTAGCATCACCAGAATAAGACCCTCAAAATGTATTAGAACGTAGCATCAAGCTCGTTACTGTGCACTTTCACCACCTTGTGAAGTTCATCATAACTTATTTAATATGTAACTAAGTAAACTGCATGCTTTGCCAAGTCGTAGAGGGAGGACCACGCAACATGTCATCCCGTGACTCAACGTTTACTTTGATATAATGGTTAATCTATAAATATTTGTGCATAAAAGTGTTTCCACCGACATTTATCGCATAATTAATTTTATCTTTGGAAAGTTTACAGACAAATGTTCTGTTTATATCAGGCCTGTCATATACTTTACTCACATTTTGTAAAAAGTAGAAACAACAACCTCTGCAACAAAGACTGTTGCTTTGTGAGAATGTGTTAAAGTTCACAGTTAGACATTGTTATGTCAATGTCAGCTGAAAAGTACCAGTGACCTGGCATTGTCCTCAAGTCAGAGCAGGTCAGAGCACGTACGCCGGAGACATGGCCCAGTGAGACACGGGTGCCGGTCCATGTAGATGGAAACAGAAAAGTCTGAGCCTTTTGGGTAAAACAGTGGGGTAAATTCTGTATGGAAATATGCACACTGGATGGCTGGTGGCAGGGATGAAGGAATGGGGGTGATGGGTGGAAGGAGAATGAATGAAAGGATGGGGTTACAGAAAAGAACACATGCGTAATTTTATTTTTACCTTTATTTAACTAGGCAAGTCAGTTAAGAACAAATTCTTATTTACAATGACGGTCTAGGAACAGTGGGTTAACAGCCTGTTCAGGGGCAGAACAACAGATGTGTACCTTGTCAGCTCGGGGGTTTGCAACCATGCCGGTTACTAGTCCAACGCTCTAACCACTAGGCTACCCTGCCGCCCCAGGATGGATGGATGCAGTATGATGGGGATGGGGATTTATTCTGAAGTAACACAGCTTCTGTACTGAGACTGGCTGTGTGTATCTCTTTTTCTCTCTACCTTTCTCTCCCTCTCTCCCTCCAGTCATCCTAAGTCCGTTTGGTCTGAACGGGACTCTGACGGGTCAGTCATTCAAGCTGTCAGACCCTCCCACCCAGAAACTGATAGAGGAGTGGAACCAGTTCTATCCCATAAGCCCCAGCTCTAAAGACAAGGACAAAAATGACTCTCCATCGGAGGACAAGATGGAGTACATGGACTGGGAGGATGACTCGCTGGCCGCTGTGGAGGTCCTCGTTGGTAAGACCTCTCTCTCGCCAACACAGACCTCTTGACTTTTTCCACATTTTGTTATGTTACAGGGGTAAAAAAAAAAAAAGTCTGTAATTGCTGCCAAAGATGCTTCAAAGAAGAACTGAGTGAAGGGTCTGACTACTTAAACATGTGATGTTTATATTATATATTTTTTTTTACACATTTGCAAAAAAAATCAAAAAAACAGTTTTTGCTTTATCATTATGGGGTATTGTGTGTAGATTAATGAGGGGGGGGGGGTGATTTAATTCATTTTGGAATAAGGCTGTAATGTAATGTAATGTAACAAAATGTGGAAAAAGTCAAGGGGTCAGAATACTTTCAGAATGCACTGTATATGAAATGGAGAAAAGGGACGGGGGTTCCATTCCTGCACGGATCACATACACATACTTAACTGCTAATAATGAGTGGGTGTTTGTCTCTACCTCCAGGTGGTGTGAGGATGGTGTACCCAGCCTGCCTGGTGCTGGTGCCCCAGTCTGACATCCCGGCCGTGGTCCCCCAGGGGTCCTCGCACTGCACCGCCATCTATTCTGGTGGCCACCAAGTGCCTGCATCCCAACGAGACTCTGCCATCTCCTCAGTCACCCTCACGCCCCCAACCTCACCCGAGGATGCCCATACAGGTACAATGAGTACGTGGATAGAAACATGTCAACCTATATTTAAGTCTGTCTGTATATTATAGATTAGGCCAGTGGTCACCAATCGGTCGACAGCGATTGACTGGTTGATCTCCAAAGCATTTCTAGTCGATCGGCAAACATTCTTGTAAAAAAACAACAATAAAGCTGCGTTCCTCTTTTTTATTAGTCTCTTGCTGTTGGTTGTAGGTGCACCCGATTCAGCTGCACTGCGCGCCGGGTAAGCGAATGGTTCCGATTTTGAACCACTTCATGTGTCTGAAGGTACAAACTCTACCTTCCTGGCGGGCCCGGGGAGCAAATCAAGTGCACTATAGGCTTACCGCTGGGCAATCGGATGGCACAGAATACCATATCAGCAGTATCGTAGCAGGCGTAAAAGAAAGCTACAGCAAAGTTGATACTGAAAGTTTTGAAACCTTTTACAGTGCCTTTGCAAAAGTATTCATCCACCTTGGTGTTTTTCCTATTTTGTTACATTACAACCTGTAATTTAAATAGATTTTTATTATGATTTCATCTAATGGACATACACAAAATAGTCCAAATTGGTGAAGTGAAATAAAAATAATAACTTATTTAAATATATTTAAAAAAATTCAAAGTGGTACTGTATGTGCAGGGCATATGCACCATATGAAAAGTGGTGCGTGCTATGAATCACCTAAATAAGATCTGGTGCAACCAATTACAGCTTTTTGGCCATCAAGGAAAATGCTATTTCTGTAGCAAACCCAACACTCACCACCCCGAGATCACCATCTCCACAGTGAAGCATGGTGGTGGCAGCATCATGCTGTGGGGATGTTTTTCATCGGCAGGGACTGGGAAACTGGTCAGAATTGAAGGAATGATGGATGGTGCTAAATACAGGGAAATTCTTGAGGGAAACCTGTTCCAGTCTTCCAGAGATTGAGACTGGTACGGAGGTTCACCTTCCAAAAGCACAATGACCCTAAGCATACTGCTAAAGCAACACTTGA
Organism: Oncorhynchus clarkii lewisi; assembly: GCF_045791955.1. Classification (NCBI taxonomy): domain Eukaryota; kingdom Metazoa; phylum Chordata; class Actinopteri; order Salmoniformes; family Salmonidae; genus Oncorhynchus; species Oncorhynchus clarkii. The sequence goes on from NC_092156.1 coordinate 30,714,181, forward strand.
GGGGTTTAAGGGGTATATTTAAATATTTAAATGTCTTGGAATGGCCTAGTCAAAGCCCAGACCTCAATCCAATTGAGAATCTGTGGTATGATTTAAAGATTGCTGTACACCAGCGGAACCCATCCAACTTGAAGGAGCTGGAGCAGTTTAACCTTGAAGAATGGGCAAAAATCCCAGTGGCTAGATGTGCCAAGCTTATAGAGACATACTCCAAGAGACTTGCAGCTGTAATTGCTGCAAAAGGTGGCCCTACAAAGTATTGACTTTTGGGGGGGTGAATAGTTATGCACACTCAAGTTTTCCGTTTTTTTGTCTTATTTCTTGTTTGTTTCCCAATAAAAAAGATTTTGCATCTTCAAAGTGGTAGTCATGTTGTGTAAATCAAATGATACAAACCCCCCCCCAAATCTATTTTAATTCCAGGTTGTAAGGCAACAAAATAGGAAAAATGCCAATGGGGGGAATACTTTCGTAAGCCACTGTAAAACCATGACTAGAGAGAGACTGACAACAAATACAGCAAAGAGCTGCTGTTTTTATGACTGAGTTCATGTTTCAGTTCTTACCCAGCACTGTCAACACTTTTTATTCAACACTTTTAAAAGCCATAAATTTACGCATCCTTCCTACTTCCACTCGCACTACAACCAGCACTGCAGCTGTAATGAAAGAGTAGGAAAATGTATCAATAGGCTTGCGTTGTTATTGCTAGCGGCTTTTTAACATTTTTTATATAGAGGAATATTTCACTTTCTCTGTTCATAGGAGTAACAACATGAATTTGTGCATGAGGCAAAAATAATGCTGTGTGACTTGAGTTTCGCCATCCGCTGGAAGACGGTATCCCTTTTTTGGTCAGTGTCAACGAAGGAAAGGGACAGCGGACGGCGTAGCGAGGCGGACCCTCTGACTGCTGCTCTCTCTCTCCGCTGAGACTGAACATCAGATGCAGGCACCATCAGCCCAGTAAAATAAAAATAAAAAGCAAGCTGTGCCTCAGAAGTGATACAACAGCTGATCTATTTCCAGTGTGATCATATAGCCTACCTCAAATTTTGAAATATATATATTTTTGAAATATATATATTTTTTAAATATCCGACTGCGAAGCATTGGCAGGGCAATTCAAGCATAGCCAATATGTGGTGATAATAGGGGCCTATAGCCTACTGCACACACCTAATTGCTCCTGTACTTTTTTAAATAGGTTAATGTAGCATAGGCCTACTTTTTTTTAAATCACGTATAAAAAAATCTGAGTGGTAGATCCCGGCTTGTATGTTGACTCAGAAAGTGATCTTGACCCAGAAAAAGTTGTTGACTACTGGATTAGGTAAATATGATATATCATATTTCATAAATCATATAGTAATAGAATATATATGATAAAAATGTGTCTGGAGAGTTGCTGTGACACATGTCCCTCATACATGGGCGCCTGACTTTGTCTGAAAGTGGGGGCAAATATACAGTGGGGCAAAAACGTTTTCATCATAGGTACACTTCAACTATGACAGACAAAATGAGAAAAAAAAGTCCAGAAAATCACATTGTAGGATTTTTTAATGAATTTATTTGTAAATTATGGTGGAAAATAAGTATTTGGTCAGTAACAAAAGTTTATCTCAATACTTTGTTATATACCCTTTGTTGGCAATGACAGAGGTCAAACGTTTTCTGTAAGTCTTCACAAGGTTTTCACACACTGTTGCTGGTATTTTGGCCCATTCCTCCATGCAGATCTCCTCTAGAGCAGTGATGTTTTGGGGCTGTTGCTGGGCAACACGGACTTTCAACTCCCTCCAAAGATTTTCTATGGGGTTGAGATCTGGAGACTGGCTAGGCCACTCCAGGACCTTGAAATGCTTCTTACGAAGCCACTCCTTCGTTGCCCGGGCGGTGTGTTTGGGATCATTGTCATGCTGAAAGACCCAGCCACGTTTCATCTTCAATGCCCTTGCTGATGGTTTTCACTTAAAATCACACGATACATGGCCCCATTCATTCTTTCCTTTACACGGATCAGTCGTCCTGGTCCCTTTTTAATTTTTTTATTTTACCTTTATTTAACTTGGCAAGTCAGTTAAGAACAAATTCTTATTTTCAATGACGGCCTAGGAACAGTGGGTTAACTGCCTGTTCAGGGGCAGAACGACAGATTTGTACCTTGTCAGCTCGGGGGTTTGAACTTGCAACCTTCCGGTTACTAGTCCAACGCTCTAACCACTAGGCTACCCTGCCGCCCCTTTGCAGAAAAACAGCCCCAAAGCATGATGTTTCCACCCCCATGCTTCACAGTAGCTTTGGTGTTCTTTGCATGCAACTCAGCATTCTTTGTCCTCCAAACACGACGAGTTGAGTTTTTACCAAAAAGTTATATTTTGGTTTCATCTGACCATATGACATTCTCCCAATCTTCTTCTGGATCATCCAAATGCTCTTTAGCAAACTTCAGACGGGCCTGGACATGTACTGGCTTAAGCAGGGGGACACGTCTGGCACTGCAGGATTTGAGTCCCTGGCGGCGTAGTGTGTTACTGATGGTAGGCTTTGTTACTTTGGTCCCAGCTCTCTGCAGGTCATTCACTAGGTCCCCCCGTGTGGTTTTGGGATTTTTGCTCACCGTTCTTGTGATCATTTTGACTCCACGGGGTGAGATCTTGCGTGGAGCCCCAGTCTTCCATTTCCTAATAATTGCTCCCACAGTTGATTTCTTCAAACCAAGCTGCTTACCTTTTGCAGATTCAGTCTTCCCAGCCTGGTGCAGGTCTACAATTTTGTTTCTGGCGTCCTTTGACAGCTCTTTGGTCTTGGCCATAGTGGAGTTTGGAGTGTGACTGTTTGAGGTTGTGGACAGGTGTCTGTCACAACCATTAATGCAGGTAATGAGTGGAGGACAGAGGAGCCTCTTAAAGAAGAAGTTACAGGTCTGTGAGAGCCAGAAATCTTGCTTGTTTGTAGGTGACCAAATACTTATTTTCCACTATAATTTGCAAATAAATCCTACAATGTGATTTTCTGGATTTTTTTCTCTCATTTTGTCTGTCATAGTTGAAGTGTACCTATGATGAAAATTACAGGCCTCTCTCATCTTTTTAAGTGGGAGAACTTGCACAATTGGTGGCTGACTAAATACTTTTTTCCCCCACTGTACATTAAGTTTATTTTAAATACAATAAAACATTTTACAATATTTTTGAGGGACATTTTTTCAAATAGTTTCCTGCAATTGTACACTTTCTTCACAAGGGGTAACCATATTTATGAACAGAAAACAAACATTTTCTTAGGTTTTCACACAATAAATGATATTGAAAATGTTTTTTTAATGACTAGATTACTAATCTACTCCCTTCCCTGAAAATCCAACCCCCAATATTGAATTGACAGGTCTGAAACTCTACCAACCCTATGACTCACAAACATCTCGCCCCCTCCCCTGACAATCCCACTCACAGTGATCGATTGACAGGCCAAACTGTTAAGAATGTGGCCAGGGTAACGCATGACAATGAAATTAAATTGAAAATGGGAGAATAATATTGTTTTACCTAAAACATTATAATGTTTTACTTGGTAGGTTAAGAAAAAGCATTGTTAAATTGCACGTTATGTTTTCATTTTCTTTTTTGTCACAAATAACCGAATCAGAATAATGTAATGCAATGATAAATGTGAATTTTGATGTATCTTTTAACAATTTTCTTTGTCAATGTGTCAGTGTTATCTGGTATTTGATTGAGCAACGACTGTTAACTTGAAAATGCATTATTACATATGTCATTATTTGGCAGCTATATCAATCCATAAATTGCGGCCCCCGAATCTGCAATATAAACAATCAAATGTAGCTCCGGTAATATGGGTCATATTTGAACTGGCTAAAGCAGGGTTCTCCAACCTTTTCTTTAATAAAAGCTACCTCATACTAAGACATTTTTTGAGTTACTCATATACAGCCTGCATATTTTGTTATTGTGTAGGCCTAATTTGATTAATAGAAACAAAGAACAGCACTGCATACATAATGTAATTGTGTTTTGGTTCTTAGAACCACACATTTTGAACAAAAATCATTCTACTATAGCCTACCTTGAGAATCTTGCCTTTTAATGATAAAACAGTTCTACATTTGATCAAATCTGTAGCCTGCAGCTATAGGACTAGGCTACTATTAATTGTCATTCTGTTTAATAGTTTCAAGTTTTAATGTCACATGCACAAGTACAGTGCCTTTCTTGCAAACTCAAAACCCAACAATGCAGTAATCAAAATCAGTGTATTACTAGAAAAAAACATAGGTGCTTACAGACAGCTTGGCTACATTGCAACGGTTGGAACCAGTCATTTTTTTGAGGAGCAGAATCAGAAAGTAAGTGACCTATACTATTCTGGAACAGAACAGTTATTTTAAAAGCATGGGAACCGGTTAATAATGTTATTTTACATTCCAGGCACTTTTTTCCAGTCCCACAAAAACGCAACGAAGTGTCTATGCAAAGCCCTCACTGTCATTCAGAAATGTATTCCAGTGTCTGCCTGCCAGCTGAAAATATTTGCCTGTGTGTGTGTGTGTGTGTGTGTGTGTGTGTGTGTGTGTGTAGGATACCTGCCCCTCCGAAGTACAGGCAACTGCCTACTGATGTTACAAGCGTGATTCAGCAATTAGGAAGAGAGATTTTTAATTATTGAATAATGGATTCACTTTTTAAATGCTAGTTAATGATATTGTAGTTATCACATTTCACATTGGATGTATTAACTACAAAAAGGTTAGAAGTATTTTTATTTCAATTCTGGTGCCGCTCTGCACACACAAGCTTGTTAGCTAGCTAGCTGGTCCAACATTAAGCCAACTCTCTGTTCAATGACATTCAAAGTTCCTTTATAGCAGGGGTGTCAAAGTCAAATGGACGGAGGGCCAAATAAAAAAATCAGCTACAAGACGAGGGCCGGACTGTTCGAATGTTCATTGAAAAATTTTTAAATGACGCATATAGTCTAGTGAACCTAATTGAACCTACTGAAAACCTAACAAATATATTACAATATGATCAGATAAATAAAGCAATATTTTCTTATGGCTCTGTCAGTAATCTTTAATTTTCAACAGACACAAAAGACAAATTTCCTTTATATAAATATCCCCATAACATGAACATTAAATGAAAGAAACCGGTATTCAAGGCACCATCAGTAGACTATATTTTCTATTTTAGCAAAAGTGGGCTAAATTTACTTCAAAGAAAAAACAATAATAGCAATTTTCTATCATCCACTCAACTGAAATATTTTTAAAATATAATTGGATTGAAATACAAAAAAATAAAGTGCAAAAATCTATTAATCAAAAACAACACTTTGTTTAAGGAGAAGTAACATGCAGTGAAAACAAATATTAAATTTTAACTTTTAAACTTGAACTGAGTAAAAACTCTAAATATGTGATTGCACAGTAATGTTCACTTGTTTGAGGTTGAGGGTGATACTTGGTGGTGTCCCATCTTTTCCACAAGTTCATCAATGTTCGGGGTAAGGCTCTGAGCTGAAGAAATCCTCAGAATTGAGTGGAGGTGTTCAGCAGTAAGTCGACTTCTGTGTGATGTTTTGTTCAGGTTCATCAAAGAAAACAGTTGTTCACACAGGTATGTGCTGCCAAACATAGACAACGTTTGAGCAGCCTGGATGCGCAGCTGGGGAATTGTGCCGGGGAGGAAACGGGCGAACTCCGCAGCACCCACTGCCGCATATTTTGCCCTCAGTGCATCATTGCATTGGAGGTCAATCAACTCCATTTGGAGGTTTGGTGGTGAGCTTTCCACGTCAACAGCAAATGGGTTACCGAGCAGTTCCAACCTGCTTTTTTGTGCTTCAAAGTCAGCAAATCGGCGTCGAAAGTCAGCGGCAAGCATACCTATTTTATCAGCCAACTGTGTGCTCGGGAACGCACTGGTAGAGAGCTTCTCTTTCATGGTCTGGCAGCTGGGAAAGTGGCTCAAATTTTCTTTCCGCATCTGCGTCTCCCACAGAGTCAGTTTGGTTTTAAATGCCTTCACTGTACTGTACATATCAGAGATGACACGATCCCGACCCTGCAGCTGCAAGTTTATTGCATTCAGATGACTCGTAATGTCACACAGAAAAGCCATTTCACACAGAAACATTTCGTCTCGGAGTTGTGTTGTGTCTTTCCCTTTGCTGTCCAAGAACAGACAAATCTCCTCACGAAGCTCGAAACATCTTTGAAGCACCTTTCCCTGGCTTAGCCATCGCACCTCTGTGTGATAAGGCAAATCACCATGCTCCGTTTCTAACTCCGTCAGAAATGCCTTGAACTGGCGGTGATTCAAACCTTTGGCTCTGATAAAGTTAACTGTGCGCGTGATGATGCTCATTACATGCTCCATTTTCAAGGCTTTACCGCACAACGCTTCCTGGTGTATGATACAATGATAAGCTGTCAGCTCACCTGTCGCGTTTTCCTCTTGCATCTTTTCCCGTATCTTCGCCACCAGTCCGCTCCTGTGTCCACACATCGCAGGTGCTCCGTCGGTTGTCAAACCCACAAGTTTTTCCCAAGGCAGCTCCATCTCATTTACACATCTTGACACCTCTTCATACAAATCATGCCCCGTAGTTGTGCCATGCATAGGACGTAAAGCCAAAAACTCCTCTGTCACGCTTAGGTTGGAGTCCACTCCGCGGATGAAAATTGACAACTGGGCAATGTCAGAAATGTCGGTGCTCTCATCCACAGCCAAGGAATATGCAATAAAATCTTTTCCCTTTTTCACAAGCTGCTCTTTTAGATTGATGGACAACTGGTCTACTCTCTCGGCAATGGTGTTTCTGCTCAGACTCACATTTAAAAAGAGTTGCCTTTTTTCTGGGCAAACTTCGTCACAAACTTTAATCATGCAGTTTTTGATGAAATCCCCCTCCGTAAATGGCCGGGCTGATTTAGCGATCTCTTCTGCCAAAATAAAACTGGCCTTGACAGCAGCCTGGCCTTGTGATTTGGCTTTTTTGAACAGAGCCTGTCGAGATTTGAGGCCTCGTTTTAATTCCTCTGCCTTTTGTAGCCTTTGTTCCATGTCCATATTCTTGTTTTTGTCCGCGTGTTTCGTTTCATAATGTCGTCTCAGATTATACTCTTTCAGTACCGCCACACTTTCTCCACACAGAAGACACACAGGTTTTCCAGCTACCTTCGTGAACATATACTCCGACTCCCACCTTGTTTGAAACCCCCGGTTCTCAGTATCCACCTTCCGTTTTGCCATTTTTGATGGGTATCTGAAAGTTAATTTTACTGTGATGCTGACGACTGCTGTGCCAATAAATATTGAAATGAAGCAGCCTACTGCTCGGTGCGTCACCTTTGCATTGTGGGAAATGTAGTATTGGTGCGTGTAAAAGATCTGCGGGCTGCCGGCTTGCTGCGGGCCGGTTCTAATAATAAATCAAGATCATCCCAGGGGCCGTAAAAAACCTTCTTGCGGGCCGGATGTGGCCCGCGGGCCTTGACTCTGACATATGTGCTTTATAGAATCTGTACCTCGTAGGTATAATTTGGTCAGCCTAATTCAGATAATGCATGTCATAACAACAAGATGCCCAGCATTTCAAACCAAGCCTCCTCCACACTTTCTTGCTCGCTCCCCACCCCAAAAAGTTCTGTCGCATCTCGCGCCATACACTTGTCTGTCTAATGCACGTAAATAGCTTGCCTATTCCATAGCAAGCTGCTCTATCCGCACTGATTGGTTAATAATTTAATGTTGCGCTAAAGGTACACATTTCAGAGGTTTAAAAAGGAACAGAAAGGAATGATATAAACCGTTACTTTTTGGGGTTCGAACCAGTCCAGAACTTTATTTTGCTGGTCGGAACAGTGGCACGAAACGAAGAAAAAAAAGAATGCTCATTTTCAGAACAACTGGCCTTGTGGTTAGTGTCTGACCTGAGATTGGAAGGCCGAGTCAGACAAAAGACTGTAAGAATGGGACCTGATACGTCTCTGCTTGGCACTCAGCATTAAGGAGAATAGACTGGGGTTAAGGCCCTGCGATAGACTAGCATCCTGTCCATGGGGTGTACTTGTACATCACGCTGCCTCACTACAGAAACAGGAGATAGGCTCCTGCCTTATGAGCGGTTCTGGCTCACACAAGCAAAGGCTCTGGCAAGGCTACTTACAGTACATACTTACTCAGAACGAAAAGATTGGAATGTAATTTTAGTACCAACCCCTGCTACATTGTAACCGCGAAGCAGCCACGATGCACTCGCATATCAGGCTTAGCCAGGACTGTTACTTTTGAAACTGAATGAAAACATTTTAACGATGTGAATTAACTGACTGACGTTGGGGAAATAGATGGCAAAAATGCAGAATGGTGTTGAATGCCTGTAAAAAGCTTGTGGATCATTTTTCTCACAAAAATGTAATCATGTAATAATATTAGGCGCACGGATTATTTCTCAGTATCTACTTTGCTAGCTTCTCATTGACAGCCCGCGAACTACCGGACATGCAGTTTCTCATGAGAATCCCAATTGCATACTACTCGTGTCCTCTCTCCTCGCTTCCTTTTCAAAACCCATTGGATGAAAAAGCCAGAGGTCCCAATGAGTTTTGAGAAGGAGGCGAGGAGAGAGGGCAACTGAGATTCTCCCAGAGACTGAGGTACCTCAAAGCCTAATCAGACATGCCCGTGCTCATCATGGTTCTTACAGGCAAAGTCAAATGACAAAATTTGCTCGTGGTGCATGCTGCTCAAATGGTATGTAACAACACCCTGAGTGCATCGGACATTAAACAACGATACAAATTTAACAACAGGTCAACAAAATAGACAAAAGACCTGTGGTGCAACTAGTGCTTTCTGACTGCTCTGTTCCAAAACACTGGAGAGACGCAGCGAGAGAGCAAAACCATTCATCTTCCGAACCACAAGGGGAGGGGGTGCAAACTGCAGTCTTTTAATTCATTATATAGTGTATAAAGTCTATTTTAATACAGACTAGCTCAAAACATTACTTATCATCGAAAATTGCTCAATGGATCAGGATACTTTTGTGGTAACAAAAAGAAATTGGGGTGCAAAAACATGTTTGCAGCACCTCTATTTTGAAAGTGGGGATGCAGCTTCTCCATTTGCTCTATTGCTCAGGTGCCTTTACCCCCATATTGTGACCAATGGTCAAGAGGTGTGTTGTCAAAGCTGGTAATTGTAGGACAATAAACATTGCCACTTGCGGTTTCATGAGCCGATTCATAACCTCTCCCTCCCATCCCTCCCTCCCCCAGTGGACTCCCAGTCGGCTCTGAAGTGGGTGAAGATGTCGTCGGCTGTGGACGGCTTCAGTGTGGACAGCACCAGTCACCACGAGTTGAAGATCCCTCGCAGGCTAGCCAGCCAGGTGGTGGAGAGGGTCTGGCAGGAGTGCAATATCAACAGAGCTCAGAACAAGTACGTCTGTCTCTGCTACTGTCTCAGCACACACACACTCTCAACCAAAGCCCTAGAAGAAGTAGAATTACTATAGGCGTGTGAGCTGCACGATATGGGCAAAATATGTATTTACAATTTTTTTTACAGAATATCGCGATTTCGATTTGACTTGCGATATAGATCAAAACACTTGGGTGAAATGTTGGAATTATAGAAATTCAATTATTTATATTAAGAAGCAAAGTGGAAAGCAGCATCGTTCTTGTTTGGAACAATCTGTTGACTGCATTTGACAGAACAGCATGCAAACGTATAGTGAATCTAACAGCGAGGAGAAGGAACTGTGCTGCTTGACTGGCAGAAGGCGGTGCTTGGTGTGTGTGCGAAGCAGCTGCAAGAGGAGTGAGGGAGAGAGATGGCAAATGGAGTAAACTAACACGACTGAATGGCATTTAAAAGAGTTGCATGAGATATGGAGCTCTTGCATTATGGATATTGTGCATGTCAATATTGCGATTTCGATCTGAATTCAATTAATTGTGCAGCCCTAACACATGGTCACACACACTGTCAACAAACACATGCTCACGCACAGCTCAAAAGAAACCTCACACACATACATGTTTACCACACCATAGACACATTCAACGAAGCCTAGAGAGAATATGCAGGATCTACCACAACACGCGCACACACACGCGCGCACAATCAACGTTGCCTAACACGTTTGTCAAATAACAGGCACACGCCTTCACAATGACGCTTCATTTACCAATTGATCTTTTAGAGAAGTGTAGTAAGAAACACAATGGACAAATGGTTAATGTTTTGAGTCAATGGTTGTGTGTTGTGTTGTCCAGGCGTAAGCTCTCAGTGACAGTCAACGGTACCTGTGAGGAGGAGCTGATGGAGAAAGTAGGGGCCTGGGACTTTGTAGAATCAACACACAGGTCAAACTGCAACTGCTCCAGGTAAATGATGCATACTGTGTTTATTTGTTTGTTTATTTGTGTTCCACTTGTCTAGGACCTGTACCCTAAGGGGTAAGGGGATATACTTCTAGTTTATTGTGTAGACACAAGCTTGCCTTTTAAGGAAGTCTTACTCATTGGAAGTCTTACTCAGCAAAACAACATTCGATACGTCAGTCTAAAATCTGAGATGTATTTTAATCTCAATGCATATGACATTCATCTCTATTTGTCTGTTATGTAACAACCCTGTCAGGGTTCAATAGTAGTGCACAATGTAGGGAATTGGATGTGATTTAGGACCCAGTGGGAGAGACCCAGGGGCCACTCCGACCTCTAGAAGGCTTGTGTAGGGAGATAGCTGGTCTAAAAATTTAGAGTGTCTGTAGACCCTAATGTTGACAAATGATCTGCTGCGTCTAGAGTGGGTTAATGTGTGGATGTGAGGTTGACTGTTGCCAGGCTGTTTCTGTTTGGGGGTTGGGACACAGACAGACAGACAGACAGACAGACAGACAGACAGACAGACAGGCAGACAGACAGGCAGACAGACAGACAGACAGACAGACAATATCACTTGTGTGTGTGTGTGTGTGTGTGTGTGTGTGTGTGTGTGTGTGTGTGTGTGTGTGTGTGTGTGTGTGTGTGTGTGTGTGTGTGTGTGTGTGTGTGCGCTTGTGTGTGTGTGTGTGTGCGCTTGTGTGTGTGTGTGTGTGCGCTTGTGTGTGTGTGTGTGCTTATGTGTTCTCTCTGAAGGGGAAAGTCTGCAGTCAGCATGTCCCGCTGCTGTCTCCTGGCAGACACATACACAGCGGCAGAAACACATGTTACACAGAAATAGGTGCTTGACAAATCAAATCAAAGTTTATTTGTCACGTGCGCCGAATACAACCTTACAGTGAAATGTTTACTTACAGGCTCTAACCAACAGTGAAACAAATATATTAGGTGAACAATAGGGAAGTAAAGAAATAAAACAACAGTAAAAAGACAGTGAAGAATAACAGTAGCGAGGCTGTATACAGTAGCAAGGCTATAACTGTAGCGAGGCTATAACAGTAGCGAGGCTATATACAATAATGAGGCTATAACAGTAGTGAGGCTATATACAGTAGCGAGGCTATATACAGTAGTGAGGCTGTATACAGTAGCGAGGCTATAACTGTAGCGAGGCTATAACAGTAGTGAGGCTATAACAGTAGTGAGGCTATAACAGTAGCAAGGCTATATACAGTAGCGAGGCTATATACAGTAGCGAGGCTATATACAGTAGCGAGGCTATATACAGTAGCGAGGCTATATACAGTAGCGGGGCTATATACAGTAGTGGGGCTATATACAGTAGTGAGGCTATATACAGTAGCGAGGCTATATACAGTAGCGAGGCTATATACAGTAGCGAGGCTATTTACAGTAGCGAGGCTATATACAGTAGTGAGACTATATACAGTAGTGAGGCTATATACAGTAGTGAGGCTATATACAGTAGTGAGGCTATAACAGTAGTGAGGCTATGTACAGTAGTGAGGCTATATACAGTAGTGAGGCTATATACAGTAGTGAGGCTATATACAGTAGCGAGGCTATATACAGTAGTGAGGCTATAACAGTAGTGAGGCTATATACACTAGTGAGGCTATATACAGTAGTGAGGCTATATACAGTAGTGAGACTATAACAGTAGCGAGGCTATATACAGTAGTGAGGCTATATACAGTAGTGAGGCTATAACAGGAGTGAGGCTATATACAGTAGTGAGGCTATAACAGTAGTGAGGCTATATACAGTAGTGATCATTGGATCATTTTTTTTCTCCAATTTTCAAGCACATTTCCTGCAATTCTACACACTTTGTCACGGGGCAGAGAATTTTTTGGGTTGTTGCAGCTTTAAAGCTAATTCAAAATAATTTAAAAATAATATGGATACCAATATACCAATATCCCTGTTAGCTTCCCAGGTCTGTTGTCCTGTGTTTTGTATATATTTCCAAACTATGAGGTTGGAATAATACTGTGAAATTGTGAAAATTATGATAATGCCCTTTTCGGTAAGAGCTGTTTGAAAAGACAGCCTGAAATGTCTGCCTGTTTTGGAGGGAGTGAGTTTTGGCCTTCTATGGTGACATCATTTTTTTTAATAGACCAATAAGAAAAAGACTCTGCCAATAAAAGCACATTTTCAGTTTTCCCCTCCCCACAAACAACTCTGAGACGGTTCTTACTTGAGAAATTGGTATTTTCTAAGAAGCTATTTTTATTTATCTTTGACCATTTGCATTGAAAACAATCACAGTAAGGTACTTAATTGTTACCCAGATTTGATATTGAGATTTAAAAAAATGGCTGCATTGGACCTTATGAACATAAATTGTAGATCATAATATTACATTGTGTTGTATTGCACCCTCTAAACTTATTCCACGGATCCCTTGGCCAAAATGGGTTTAATATGTTGTTGTTAGTAATATTCATGAAAACAAATGAAATGTAAAGAAAGAAAGAAAAGCAACTTTGAGAATCCCTGACCTAGAGTACTGGAGGTGACATTGGAAAGGGAATTCCTGTGTGTGCAGCACAAATTCTAATGGCTATCGGCTTGGCTGCAGGAAGATGTTTGTGTGTGTGTGTGTTATTGTTTCCCCACTCTGCATATTGTTTTTGCTGCGTCTTGCCGCTCTCTGCCTGCTGACAGTTAAGCAGCCCGGTTATATTATAATCCTGTGTAGTAGTGGGAAGGACAACAGCTACCTCCCTCCCTCAACATGCTGCCTGCTCCACAACCACAAGAGTAGCCTGTGGTTACCGTGCTGACAGACCACCAGCCAAATAACATCCCGGTGCCCCCTCTAGCCGAGCTGACCCTGAGTTGACCCCCCCTCATCCCGCTCTTCCCCCCACAGCCACTAGCCAGTGTCATAGCCTGACTTTAGATTTATTGCTCCTCTGCAGTGGTGTAAAGTACTTAAATAAAAATACTTTAAAGTACTACTAAAGTCATATTTTAGTGTATCTGTACTTTACTATTTATATTTTTGAGAACTTTTACTTTTACTTCAATACATCCCTAAAGAAAATAATGTACTTTTTACTCCATACATTTTCCCTGACACCCAAAAGTACTAGTTACATTTTGAATGCTTAGCAGGACAGGAAAATTGTCCAATTCACGCTCTTATAGACAAAATCCCTGATCAACCCTACTGCCTCTGATCTGACAGACTAACTAAACACAAATACTTCCTTTGTAAATGATGTCTGAGTGTTTGAGTATGCCCCTGACTATTTGTAAATAATGGTTTGCTTAATATAAGCTATTTGAAATTATTTATACTATATTTTAGCAATTACATTTACACTTGTTACTTAAGTATATTTAAAACTAAAGACTTGTAGTATTTTACTGAGTGACTTTCACTTTTACTTGAGTCATTTTCTAATAAGGTATCTTTACTTTTACTCAAGTATGACAACTGGGTACTTTTCCCACCACTGCTCCTCGGTCCCCTTACAGTGAAACATGAGAGGAAACTTAGTAGCTGCCTCTCCCTGGGCCTAAACTGGGGACAGTGTGTGTGTTGGAGTGCACCACAGCAGAGGTGGTGGTGGTATGCACTGGGCCAGGGTCAGCAGTAACAGGCAGGCTGGTTAGCAGGGGAGCTTGTCTGGTCACGACGCGACACACACGATGGTCACAGAGGTGCCAGGCCAGGTGTCTGACAGGGCAGCCTAGAGAGCTTTGGGGGCCTACGGGCTGGGGACCACCACAACACATTCCAGACATTTTAAACCCAACCAGAAACAGGTCTCCTTCCAACCTGGGTCATGTTCATTAGGGCACACACGCTTCACTCAGTTTTCTCCCCAATAAACACAGCCTTTGGGGAATGCTCTATTCTAGTGGGTGTGAGCTAGACAAGATGCATGGTTTTGGTTGTGGTTAGGAGGCCAATAGAGTGCAGAATAATAACATCAGTTTAAGATGTTTGTTAGAGTAGCATCAGCATAACATGAGGAGTTTATTAGATTTGAGAGGAATTAATTTGTTTATTTTACAGTGGCAAGAAAAAGTATGTGAACCCTTTGGAATTACCTGAATTTCTGCATAAATTAGTCATAAAATGTCACAACAATAGACACACACAGTGTGCTTAAAATAATAACACACAAATTATTGTATTTTTCTTGTATATTTTGATACTTTTATTTTTCTTGTATATTTTGATACATATATATTTTGATACATAATTTAAACATTCACAGTGTAGGTTGGAAAAAGTATGTGAACCCCTAGGCTAATGACTTCTTCAAAAGCTAATTGGAGTCAGGACTCAACTAACCTGGAGTCCAATCAATGAGACGAGATTAGAGATGTTAACATCTCACCTGGTTGTTCCACAGAGCTACTTGCAAAATATTATGCGGACAGATGAAACTAAAGTTGAGTTGTTTGGAAGGAACACACAACATGGTACATGCACAGCACAACAACATCAAAACCTCATCCCAACTGTAAAGTCTGGTGGAGGGAGCATCATGGTTTGGGGCTGCTTTGCTGCTTCAGGGCCTGGACAGCTCGTTATCATCAACAGAAAAATGACTTCCCAAGTTTATCAAGACAGTTTGCAGGATAATGTTAGGCTGTCTGTCCACCAATTGAAGCTCAACAAAAGTTGGCTGATGAAACAGGACAAGCACACACAACACAGAAGTAAATCAACATCAGAATGGCTTCAACAGAAGAAAATACCCTTCTGGAGTGGCCCAGTCAGAGTCCTGACCTCAACCCGATTCAGATGAGCGGTTCACATCAGACATCCCAAGAATATTGCTGAACTGAAACAGTTTTGTAAAGAGGAGTGGTCCAAAATTCCTCCTGACTGTTGTGCAGGTCTGATCCGCAACTACAGGAAATGTTTGGTTGAGGTTATTGCTGTCAAAGGAGGGTCAACCAGTTATTCAATCCAATAGTTCACATACTTTTCCCACCCTGCACTGTGAATGTTTACATGGTGTGTTCAGTAAAGGCATGAAAACGTATAATTGCCAGATTGGTCATTTGACTGGCTACATTGACTTTTAAAACAAAACAAATGGGAAAGTAGGAAGTGAAAGATCTACAGGTTACTTACTATATGTAATTGTGAATAAATGTAATGAATGTGTTTCATACAATTTGCTCAATATAAATCTGCATTAAATATGTATGCAATATAAATCTGCGTTAAATATATTTTCAGTATAAATCAGCATTAAATATGAATTCAGTATAAATGTATAAATCTCATACACCCGACTTTGAGTCCTAATTTAAATGTTCTGTAGATCAGTTTGTTCTTGGTAATTGCTTGAAGTAGATCAGTGTTGCCCCTCAACACTGTTTATTGAGCTAATGAATGCACAACCTTAACACAGGTGAACGAATGGCATTATCGTTTGTCTTGCAGTGAGACATGTAAATTACATGCTTTCTCTTCCTCTGTTTCCTTCCAGGCATAAAGCCCTGAAACAGCGAGGTGGTTGTACCCCGGGCCAGCCCCAGTCAGCAGGCCAGCCCACCCACACCCAGCCACCCACCAAGCACAAGACTGGAGGTGACAAGCCAGAGAAGAGCGACAAGCAGACCAAGAGGCCACAGACACCCTTCCACCACCGCAGCGCCGCCTGCGATGACATTACCATGGAGACGAAGGTGGCAGGCCAGAGGCTTGCCATGAGGGCCCAGCAGGAGGGGGGTCGCTTCCCTGGCCTCCACCCTACCGACGGTGTCACCAAGACCCCCCAGCGGCACGACGGAGGGGTGGGTAGTGCCGGTGGTTCCTCAGAGATGACAGGTTCCCCTCAGCCCCCTCCCCTCAGCCCCCACCCCTGTGAGCGCGACAGAGGAGAGGAGACGGGTGACGGCTCTTTAAAGAACCCCTCCACCCCCCACAGCCAACACTTCTACCAGCCACCCCCGGAGCCCTGCCTGGCGGAACAGAAGGGTGGCGTCGGGGACCACCGTGGACTGGATGGCCTGGCACAGCACTTCCACCACCACCACACGGCCTACCCACCCGAGCCCCTGGAGCCCACTGTGTACGTAAGCTCTGCAGTCAACCTGGAGGAGGATGGCTCCCCAGCGCCATGGAGGTTCTTCAACCTGCCCAGGAGGAAAGAGGCCGCAATACCAACGCCAACGCTGCCTTGGGACAAGCTGAGGGACAGGGAGAGAGACGAGGCCTCGGGAGGACAGGAGGTGGTGTCTGTCACTGAGTGAGTGCCTATCCCTGTTCATTCATTCATTCTTATCTCCCCATTGATTTAACCATTCAACACCCACTTTTGCCCATAGAGGGTGCTAGAGGCCCCCAGACATTTACTGACTCACTGGTCAGCCATCCAACCCTCCCTCCCTTCCTTCCCATCACCCCCTCTGGCACACAGACAGAAGGGCCCCTTTTTGAGTACCTCCAACATTCTAGAAAATAAAAGTGATTGAAAGAGCAGTGATGCACAACCGGGCCTCCCCTCCCTCCATCCCCGCCCCTGCCTTAGAATGTTCTGTGGTGGCGCTGAGCACACACAGCATGTTAATCTCTCGCTATGTGCCCTTTTGACATCATACATCACTAATGTGCATGGCCAGCACTGCAGCAGAGACTGGAGAGAGCTTATTGATCCCCCCAACACACACACACACACACACACACACACACACACACACACACACACACACACACACACACACACACACACACACACACACACACACACACACACACACACACACAGGGCACCAGAGATAGAGGGATAGAGGTAGGGTTATATAAATAAAAGGATCCATCTGTCTACTCCCTCTCTATCATAACTCCCCCTGCTTCCTTCCTCTCCATCCTGAACACGTGAAGGAGGGTGGTATCTTCAAGGCCTTGATGTCAGAGCCGAGGTGTCGCTTCACTGAGAGAGGGAGACGATAGAAGTGGACTCGAGGGAGCAGAGAGAAAGGGATGTGGAGGGAGAGAGGGATGCAAAGAGTGACAGAGGCTGAGACGGACTAGGATCAGTGCGCCGGAGAGCAGGCAGGCAGGCTAGCTGTCCGGCAGGCTAGCTGTCCGGCAGGCCGAGCAGTGGCGGTCTTGGGAATTATCGGAGGGGTTATACAATTTCAGGGATGGATGCTGGACAGTGCCATAGGCAGGGCTATGGACAGCAGGGCTATTCTGGTGCGGAGAGCGGGTGGGAGTAATCCTGGTGGCTGGGAAGCAGCTCTAAATGGCTGCTAATCTCTGGCCGGGGCCACTGCGCACTGTCACCTCGCATCACAGCCTAGCCGGAGAGAGGGAGGGAGAGACAGAGAGAGAGAAGGGACCTACATGAGCTGGGTCCCTCCCCCTCAGAGGGGCCCAGCAGGGCTCATTTAGTCTAGTAACATCGGAACAACAACATCAACAACTAGAACACAGGCCCATAGTCATAGGAAAGATTATTCACAGATTACGTTGAAAAAGAGACATGCATAGCAACAGATTCAAATGTCCTCATGCTCTACCTCCCCAAAATGTTGATAGATGATCTGCACAGCCATATAGGCCTAAACAAACAGTATAACTGCATCCCACTCTGTTATCAGTAAATTACTGTACTATGTGGCCCTGTTTATCATAATGAATATTCTGTCCCCTCACTGTGTCTCCTGTTCCCAGGCTGATGGCCACATCTAAGCGGCCTCTGAAGGTGTCGGAGGAGCGCGTGCAGATGTACATTCAGCGGAGGAACCAGTACCTGGCCGCCGCCATCACCGACGACGACCACGAGCCTGAGGTGGACCCGTACGCCTTCGAGGACGGGGACGTCAAGTTCTCCTTCTCCGACAAGAAGGACAAGGAACGCCAGCCCGGGAAGAAACACAAGGTAGGGCTAAATGTACAACTTGATCAACTGGGGGCGGCGGCAGGCAGGCTAGAGGTAAAGAGTAACTGAAAGGTTGCTGGTTTGAATCCCCGAGCCGACTAGGCACAAAAAAACTATCCTGTAAGTCGCTCTGGATAAGAGCGCCTGCTAAGAGACTAAAATTGTACTTGTAACTGGGGCGGCTGAGGCAAATCCTTTCCTCCCCTCGCTGCTGACTCCCAACTTGCCACTGTTGTGATGCCCTTTAGGGTCAGGAAGTAGGATGAGTTCGGTTTAGGGTCACAAGATAAGGTCGTCAGCAACCCTGCACTGTAAATGTGTCACTAGCTGTATTCTGCCCTCGTTTCCACAAAATATAATGCTCAGGAAGCCAGCTCCAGCTCCCTTTGCTATCCCACCAGAGAGATGCCAAAATAGTTTGACTCTGTAATTTCTCATTTTGTTTAGTTTTGTATATTCTATCTGCCCCATCTCTCGCTCTACTAGCCTGTGGGCTCAGTCTCGCTCTACTAGCCTGTGGGCTCAGTCTCGCTCTAGTAGCCTGTGGGCTCAGTCTCCCTCTACTAGCCTGTGGGCTCAGTCTCGTTCTACTAGCCTGTGGGCTCAGTCTCGCTCTAGTAGCCTGTGGGCTCAGTCTCCCTCTACTAGCCTGTGGGCTCAGTCTCGCTCTACTAGCCTGTGGGCTCAGTCTCCCTCTACTAGCCTGTGGGCTCAGTCTCGCTCTACTAGCCTGTGGGCTCAGTCTCGCTCTACTAGCCTGTGGGCTCAAGTCTCGCTCTACTAGCCTGTGGGCTCAGTCTCGCTCTACTAGCCTGTGGGCTCAGTCTCGCTCTACTAGCCTGTGGGCTCAGTCTCGCTCTACTAGCCTGTGGGCTCAGTCTCGCTCTACTAGCCTGTGGGCTCAGTCTCCCTCTACTAGCCTGTGGGCTCAGTCTCGCTCTACTAGCCTGTGGGCTCAGTCTCGCTCTACTAGCCTGTGGGCTCAGTCTCCATCTACTAGCCTGTGGGCTCAGTCTCCATCTACTATCCTGTGGGCTCAGTCTCGCTCTACTAGCCTGTGGGCTCAGTCTCGCTCTACTAGCCTGTGGGCTCAGTCCCGCTTTACTAGCCTGTGTCTTGTCTTAATATTGTTTCTCTCTGTTTCTAAACCTGGACCACCTGTTAGCTGTGGAAACACCATCAGCACTAGGGGGAGGACAGGGGGGAGAGCGTGGGAATGGGAGTGAGCTGCCTGGTAGTCAGCCTCCCTGGCCCTGCCTGTCTGCCTGTGAGGATGCATGTCTGCAGCAGGCTGGCGTGGAGGAGGAGGGATGTGCGAGGCTGGCTGGGGCTTTAACAGGCCAATAAACCTGGCTCACTGAACCGTGCATTTTTAAAATAGCTTTTTTGTTTTATTTCACAAGGGCTGCTGAGATTCTTTTCTTCTCCGTTGTGTGTGTGTAGTGGTGTGCTGTGTGTGTGTGTGTGGTATTGTACTGTGTGTGTGTGGTATTGTACTGTGTGTGTGTGTGTGTGTGGTATTGTACTGTGTGTGTGTGGTATTGTACTGTGTGTGTGGGTGGTATTGTACTGTGTGTGTGGGTGGTATTGTACTGTGTGTGTGTGTGTGTGTGTGTGTGTGTGTGTGGTATTGTACTGTGTGTGTGTGTGGTATTGTACTGTGTGTGTGTGTGTGTGGTATTGTACTGTGTGTGTGTGTGGCATTGTACTGTGTGTGTGGTATTGTACTGTGTGTGTGTGGTATTGCACTGTGTGTGTGTGGTATTGTACTGTGTGTGTGTGTGGTATTGTACTGTGTGTGTGTGTGGTATTGTACTGTGTGTGTGTGGTATTGTACTGTGTGCGGTTGCTGCTGCGCTGCTTCTATACAGGAGGTCCCCCAGTGGCCACTATGTGCAGTGGAGCCACAGTCTGCTGTGCGCTCTGTGTGTGTGTGTGTGTGTGTGTGTGTGTGTGTTACTTCAGCTACCTCCTCCCCCCTGGGTCATGCTTCACACTCCATTGATGATACTGCAAAGTGACAGCCTATCTTTTGTGTACTTTTATGTGTGTGTGTGTTCATGAGTGGGTGCGGGCCACAGACTTTCTAGATAGTACTATTTGCCAAATGAGTTTATGTTCCCCACCCCCTGAGTTGTCTGTGTGTGTTCAGGAGGTTGGCATGCTGGCAAAGCTCCAAACATTCTGTAGTTGAACTCCTAGAAACTCCTGCCAATGAAATAATATAGCACACTCACTTAGCAGAGGAGCCGGGCAAACAGCAGCAGCAGAGAAAACAGGAAAGGCAAGTCACTGGTGCTACTGTGGGGCACAATATGAACACCACACTGACTGCCATGTCACTAGTGCTTCCACGTTCGCATTATTTGGCGTCACAGAGTGGAGAGAGAGAGAGAGAGAGAGCATTCCCTCAGCCCCAACCCCTTGTGTTTGTTCATATGTGCACGCACAGCAAGTGTCTGCCTGCCATGTGCACAGAGGCCCCATCATAAGAGCATACAGCCCTATCACAGAGAGATATTGACAAAGTGTAGTGGAATTAGGGCTCCCTCCCAGGCGGTCATGGCATTTCTCCCATACACTGGGAGCCTTGTCTGGAAATCTCATTAGTACAGAGTCGTTCGTTCCCCTCGTCTCTTTATTCTCTCTGCATTTTTTGAAGTGTGCCAAAAATAAACGTGCTCTCCACTGAGACTGAGAGCAGCCCAGCTCTCAGGGGCTGGAGGCACCTGTGTACTTTCTACAGTACTTTCTCTTATGTTATTTACTTTGTGTTTATTGTATTATTTTCTTTGCAGTTTCATATAGACTATCTGCTATTACCTTTTGTCCATTATCGATATCATTTTATTGTTTGATCAGCTGTATCCTATTGGTTTTGTTTCTTTGCATTTGTTTTGTGCACAATATTGATCTCTCTCTTTGTCTGTGTTTCTCTATCTGTCTCTCTCCCTCTATCTATATTTATCTTTGTTTCTCTCTCTCTGTCTGTCTCTCTCTCTATCTCTCTGTGTTTCTCTCTCTGTCGCTCTCCCTCTATCTGTATCTCTCTGTGTTTCTCTCTCTGTCTCTCTCCCTCTATCTGTATCTCTCTGTCTTTTCTCTCTCTGTCTCTCTCCCTCTATCTGTATGTCTCTGTGTTTCTCTCTCTCTGTCTCTCTCCCTCTATCTGTATCTCTCTGTCTTTTCTCTCTCTGTCTCTCTCCCTCTATCTGTATCTCTCTGTGTTTCTCTCTCTGTCTCTCTCCCTCTATCTGTATCTCTCTGTCTTTTCTCTCTCTGTCTCTCTCCCTCTATCTGTATGTCTCTGTGTTTCTCTCTCTCTGTCTCTCTCCCTCTATCTGTATCTCTGTGTTTCTCTCTCTCTGTCTCTCTCCCTCTATCTGTATCTCTCTGTGTTTCTCTCTCTCTGTCTCTCTCCCTCTATCTGTATCTCTATGTGTTTCTCTCTGTCTCTCTCCCTCTATCTGTATCTCTCTGTGTTTCTCTCTCTCTCTGTCTCTGTCTCTTTCTCTCTCTCTCTCTCTGTCTCTCTCTCTCTCTCTCTCTCTCTCTCTCTCTCTCTCTCTATCTCTCTTTGTTTCTCTATCTGTGTCTGTCTCTCTCCCTCTATCTGTATCTCTCTTTGTTTCTGTCTGTCTGTCTGTCTGTCTGTCTGTCTGTCTGTCTGTCTGTCTCTTTCTATCTCTCTTTGTTTCTCTCTCTGTCTCTCTCTCTGTCTGTCTGTCTGTCTCTTTCTCTCTTTGTTTCTCTCTCTCTGTCTGTATGTCTCTCTCTCTCTCTTTGTTTCTCTCTGTCTGTCTGTCTCTCTATCTCTGTTTGTTTCTCTCTCTCTCTGTCTGTCTGTCTCTTTCTATCTCTCTTTGTTTCTGTCTGTCTGTCTGTCTGTCTGTCTGTCTGTCTGTCTGTCTGTCTGTCTGTCTCTCTCTCTCTCTCTCTCTGTCTGTCTGTCTCTCTATCTCTCTTTGTTTCTGTCTCTCTCTGTGTTCTCTCTGTCTCTGTCTCACTCTTTGTTTTTCTTTCTCTCTCTGTCTCTCTCTCTCTCTCGCTCTCTCTATCTCTCTTTGTTTCTCTCTCTGTCTCTCTCTCTCTCTCTCGCTCTCTCTATCTCTCTTTGTTTCTCTGTCTGTCTCTCTCTCTATCTCTCTTTGTTTATCTGTCTGTCTGTCTCTCTCTCTATCTCTCTTTGTTTGTCTGTCTGTCTCTCTCTCTATCTCTCTATCTCTCTTTGTTTCTCTCTCTCTGTCTGTCTGTCTCTCTCTCTCTTTGTTTCTGTCTCTCTTTGTGTTTCTCTCTGTCTCTCTCTCTGTCTTTGTTTTTCTCTCTGTCTCTCTCTCTTTGTGTTTCTCTCTGTCTCTCTCTCTCTTTGTGTTTCTCTCTGTCTCTCTCTCTCTCTCTCTCTTTGTTTTCTCTCTGTCTCTCTCTCTGTTTGTTTTTCTCTCTGTCTCTCTCTCTCTCTCTTTGTTTTTCTCTCTCTCGCAGGGTGAGGATGGAGCAGCAGGTCCATCAGATGGTAAGGATCCTGTCTGTCTCTGCTGTACTGTGCAACTCTAGGCTCTGTTAGATGACAGGGACATGGCTGTCATTACCTGGGTCAATTACCTGAGTGACAGCAGTAGCAGCCTTTAGTTTGACTTACTGGGGGAGGACAGGTAATGTAATTACATGCACGAGCACAAAACACCACATCTGTCATTTTAGTCCCGTCCGAATCTGCCACGTCGGTAATTATTACTTGGCGGGGAGGCTATTATTCCAGCCCCAAGAACATATTGTTTTTCTGCAAACTCCCAGGTCCTCTGATAAAGCCTGTGCAAATCCTCATCCCTGTGTTTTGAGGGAGTTGACAGAGTTGAACAGGTGCTGCACCCAGTTTGGGTAAGATCATGGAAACAAATAGATGCTTTAAACAAAGTGCTGCACGTAGCCTACAGATGAACGGTCTGGTTTGTCACATAACTTTCATAGTGCCTTTTTCTCTTGTGAAAGATTCAGCGGATCATATTGTGCAAATTCATTTATAAATTGCAGTGCATGGTTCTAATTGATATAATTATTTTTTCAACTGAAAGCCAAACTATCTGTAGAGAAGTTGAATACTAGTCCTGAGCTTATGGTAGCCTTGGATGATGGGGTGAAGCCATACTGTAGCTTACCACCTGTCTGTCATAGGCTTCTCTCAGCAACAGTAAATGCAATAAGTCAGTCTCAGCCAGAATAGTGTGGGGTATCCATAGCTCATACTGCATATCAATCTTAATGACCGTCTTATCTAGATCCCTCAGGCATGTAGGTGCATTACTACGTTTCATTGACTTGATTCAGAATTGATTTAGCAGGGTGTTAGAGCGTTCTCACATGTTTACTGTTGAATGCAGCCTCAGGAATAGGGCCACTTGTAAGACTGACAGCCTCTGATGTTGAGGGATACAGTATATGGGAGTTTTAGAGAGCCTGAGCTAGAGGTGGGTTATTTACCTAGCCCTGGTGTTTGTTGTTCCTCTACCCCCGTCCAGACGCAGCACGGGAAGCAGCAAACGCACGCACTGCGTCCACTAGCCTAATCCACGAGACCGACCTGGCCGTGTCCATCAACGACCTTGACAACCTCTTCAACTCCGATGAGGACGAGCTCACGGTCAGTATGGGGCCTGTGTGTGTGTGTGTGTGTGTGTGTGTGTGTGTGTGTGTGTGTGTGTGTGTGTGTGTGTGTGTGTGACGAGCATGAACCCGCGGTCAGTGGGACCTGCCAGCACTACAGCCTGGCCGCTGCACTAAACCACAGTGAATATCCCATTAGCTACAGTACCGCCTGGCAAGAGACGCCAAGTGTTTGTGTG
Organism: Oncorhynchus clarkii lewisi; assembly: GCF_045791955.1. Taxonomy (NCBI): domain Eukaryota; kingdom Metazoa; phylum Chordata; class Actinopteri; order Salmoniformes; family Salmonidae; genus Oncorhynchus; species Oncorhynchus clarkii. The sequence goes on from NC_092156.1 coordinate 30,738,342, forward strand.
TGCGTGCGCATCTTGTGTGTGTTGGTGAGACAGAATGTTGCATACGTGCAGTACCTCAACAGCTGTGGTTAACACGTCATCCTACAACACATTGGAGTGTAAAAGTCTGTTTACACAGGCAGACCAATTCTGATCTGTTGTCCAATTATTGGCAAAAGATTTTATCTGATTGGTCAAAAGACCAATTAGTGGCAAAAATATCAAAATTGGGTTGCCTGTGTAAACGCAGCCAAAGTGGCTTAGATTCAGAAAATATTTTCCCAGCCCCAAAGATGGATATGGTGGCTTCCAAAGTGCTCTGTTCTGACTCTGGCCCCCACAGAACAGAGTAGTCACAGTCCAACCCCTTCTGTGCTCTGCTCTCTCTGGTAGGTGGCTGTGTACCAATCGTGCAACAATACACTGAGAAGTGCAATGTCATCGCTGGGTTACAGGCTGCCAACAGGGTTCCCCAACCCATCATTGCAGGGGCTTTTTGTGTTTTTGTGAATCAACTTGTATGTGTTGAATCTTATTATTGCCATGTGTTATATTCAACAGCCTGGTTCCAGACGTGCGGTGAATGGAACAGATAATACATTTGGCACCAAGGAACCAAAGCCAGCCCCTCTGGACCCAGTCTCCTGCATCAGTAAGGCTGCTTCTCACTGCTTTAGACAGAGCTATGGGTGTAAGGACTCACCATCCATGATATCAAAATCATAGTTTTAACCATGTTTTGAGGCTATACAGTGTTTGTAAAACATTGGCATAAAACAAGCTTATATTTTGGGTTCTGATGGGGGTACGACAGTTGAATCCAGCTCATGAGGCATTTCTAAGTTATATTCAGTGTGTATATATCATTCATTTATACGTCCAAAAATGGATGTAGCCATCACAGATTGCGAGCTTAAAAGGCCTAAGGATGATAGAGTGAAAATGTGCTCGAGGCAACTCAAACCCATGCAGAAACTCATCATATAACACTTGGAAAGCACACGCTGTTCATACTCATTAATTCACGAATGAAGCATGAAGCTTCTTCAGTCACTAGTCTCAGCACACGTTTGCATTCCAGGATCTTTATGTATCAGACATCTCAGTAGGAGTGCCGATCTAATATCAGGCCCTCATGTTCATAATAATCTTATCAGTGGGGGCTGCTGAGGTGAGGATGGCTCATAATAATGGACATATGGAAACCATGTGTTTGATGTTGTTGATACTATTCCATTTATTCCGCTCCTGAATTTACAATGTGCCCGTCCTCCCCAATTAAGGTGCCACCAACCTCCTGTGAATCTTATTAATAATGATCCAAAAGGCAAAACTGATCCTAGATCAGCACTCCTACTCTGAGAAAGGTGATACATACGGCCTCAAAAATATGTTGTTTACCTATGCTGCTCCCCCTTGTGGCGATAACAGTTGTACAACAGTCACTGGCTGGCTGAGTGGCCCTGCTCTACTCCAAACAGACAGCTCTGTGCCCTGGGGCAGGAACAAGTGCCTCATTATCTACCTCTCTATGTGACTAGTCTATAGCTTTGTATGTGAAACAAGGTGCTTGTTGCCTCAGCACTTAGACTGTTGAGCCTCGACTGCCTTTTGAGACTTCAGATCTTCAGTTGTTATTGTCACTGAATGGGAACCTTGATTTATCTCTAGTTTCTCACGGCCTCTCTCTTCTGCCCCTCTCTCTATCTCTCTCCCCATCTCTCTCTTTCTCCATCTCGCTCTCGCTCCACTTACCGCCCGTCTCTCTCCTACAGGCTCGGCAGACCTGCACCAGATGTTCCCCACTCCCCCCAGCCTGGAGCAGCACATCTCGGGCTACTCCCCCATGAACATGGGCGGTAAGGAATACGGCGGCCTGGAGGTCGGACAGGGCATGACCAACCTGGACGGTGCCTCGTCCCTTGGGGGACACTTCAAGATTGAAGTGGAGGAGGGCTACTGCAGCCCCAAGCCACAGGAAATCAAGGTGGGTTTTTGGGCCCTAAATTGAAACTTGATCCCCTATTTGACCATGCTTAGGAGTCATAAATAATTCCTCTGCATGGCCTAACTGTCGTTGTCCTAACTGTGCAGTTTACATAAAGATGAATGTCGAATGAAAAAATACATCTAAGTCATATCAGTGTAGCAGCCATTGGGCTAGTCGGTGTACATATCGGGCATGGTCTCATCCTCGCTGGCTCTTCCCCTCAGGACTTCTCGTTTGTATACAAGCCGGAGCTGTGCCAGGCATTTGTGGGCTGCTCCATGTTTGCCCCCATGAAGACCCTGCCCAGCCAGTGTCTGCCCCCCATCAAGCTGCCAGAGGAGTGCATCTACAGGCCCAGCTGGACAACAGTGGGCAAACTGGAAATGCTCAACCACCCCCATGTGCCTTCCATGGCCTACCTCAACAAAGACAGGTAAACACCTGCCATTGCATTGGTGTGTGGCTGTGCATTTTAATTGTCTGATATAGTAAATCAAATCAATCAATCTCTATATGAACCACTCATGACCAGGGATATGAGTTTTTCCTGACTGCTAGGGCAAGCTGACTCTGTCAGGACACTCTCCTCCTGAAGCCTGCGGAACCAATGGATATTTTTCCAGCTGCTCCGAGGGTTCTTTACAATTCGTAATGCTTATCTGTGCTGAGGTGTAATTTAGACTTATAGGATATAGGCATACAAACACACACACACGCATGTGTATGAATGCGTGTGGACACACACACATACACACACACACATTCAGGGCTTATCCCTCTACCCTCTGAGGAGCCTGTTCCATTCCTCATGCATAGCTGATTAATGCAGAGGAGAGGAGTGTAGAGAGGATGGTGATTGATACAGAGGAGAGGAGAGGAGAGGAGAGGAGAGGAGAGGAGAGGAGAGGGCATGGTGATTGATACAGAGCAGAGGAGAGGAGAGGAGAGGAGAGGAGAGAGCATGGTGATTGATACAGAGGAGAGGAGAGGAGAGGAGAGGAGAGGAGAGGAGAGGAGAGGAGAGGGCATGGTGATTGATACAGAGGAGAGGAGAGGAGAGGAGAGGAGAGGAGAGGAGAGGAGAGGAGAGGAGAGGAGAGGAGAGGAGAGAGCATGGTGATTGATACAGAGCAGAGGAGAGGAGAGGAGAGGAGAGGAGAGGAGAGGAGAGGAGAGGAGAGGAGAGGAGAGAACATGGTGATTGATATAGAGGAGAGGAGAGGAGAGGAGAGGAGAGGAGAGGAGAGGAGAGGAGAGGAGAGGAGAGACCATGGTGATTGATACAGAGGAGAGGTGAGGAGAGAGCATGGTTGATTTATACAGAGGAGAGGAGATGAGAGAGCATGGTTGATTGATACAGAGGAAAGGAGAGGAGAGGAGTGTAGAGAGCATGGTGATTGATACAGAGCAGAGGAGAGGAGAGGAGAGAGCATGGTTGATTGATACAGAGCAGAGGAGAGGAGAGGAGAGAGCATGGTTGATTGATACAGAGCAGAGGAGAGGAGAGAGCATGGTTGATTGATATAGAGCAGAGGAGAGGAGAGAGCATGGTTGATTGATACAGAGGAGAGGACAGGACAGGAGAGGAGAGGGTAGAGGGCGGTGTAGAGTGGTATAGAGGGTGGTGTAGAGTGGTATAGAGGGTGGTGTAGAGTGGTATTGAGGGCGGTGTAGAGTGGTATTGAGGGCGGTGTAGAGTGGTATAGAGTGTGGTGTAGAGTGGTATAGAGAGGGGTGTAGAGTGGTATAGAGGGCAGTGTATAGAGGGCGGTGTAGAGTGGTATAGAGGGCGGTGTAGAGTGGTATAGAGGGCGGTGTAGAGTGGTATAGAGGGCGGTGTAGAGTGGTATAGAGGGTGGTGTAGAGTGGTGTAGAGTGGTATAGAGAGCGGTGTAGAGTGGTATAGAGGGCGGTGTAGAGTGGTATAGAGGGCTGTGTAGAGTGGTTTAAAGGGTGGTGTAGAGTGGTATAGAGAGTGGTAGAGAGTGGTATAGAGAGTGGTGTAGAGTGGTATAGAGGGCGGTGTAGAGTGGTATAGAGTGCGGTGCAGAGTGGTATAGAGTGCGGTGTAGAGTGGTATAGAGGGCGGTGTAGAGTGGTATAGAGGGCGGTGTAGAGTGGTATAGAGGGCGGTGTAGAGTGGTATAGAGGGCGGTGTAGAGTGGTATAGAGTGCGGTGCAGAGTGGTATAGAGGGCGGTGTGGAGTGGTATAGAGGGCGGTGTAGAGTGGTATAAAGGGCGGTGTAGAGTGGTATAGAGATTATAACAGAACATGGCCAAGATGTTCAAATGTTCATAGATGACCAGCAGGGTCAAGGCTGTATGTATGAGAGCACCAGTTGTTTCGAACAGCTGTGTGATAACTCTCTCGGTAGCTGATGTGAGCAAGGCCTTTAAATAGGTCAACATTCAAAAAGCCGCAGGGCCAGACAGATTACCAGGACGTGTACTCAAAGCATGCGCGGACCAACTGGCAAGTGTCTTCACTGACATTTTCAACCTGTCCCTGACAGAGTCTGTAATACCTACATGTTTTAGACCACCATAATATCTGTGCCCAAGGAAGTGAAGGTAACCTGCCTAATTGATTACCAACGCGTAGCACTCACGTCAGTAGCCGTGAAGTGCTTTGAAAGGCTGGTCATGAGGCTCACATCAACAGCATCATCCCGGATACCCTAGATCCACTCCAATTCGCATACTGCCCTAACAGATCCACAAATGATGCAATCGCACTCCACACTGCCCTTTCCCACATGGACAAAAGGAAAACCTATGTGAGAGTGCTGTTTATTGACTACAGCTCAGCATTCAACACCATAGTGCCCACAAAGCTCATCAGGACCCTGGGACTGAACACCTCGCTCTGCAACTGGATCCTGGACTTCCTGAATGGCCCCCCGAGGTGGTAAGGGAAGGCAACAACACGTCTACCACGCTGATCCTCAACACTGGGGCCCCTCAGGGGTGCGTGCTTAGTCCCCTCCTGTACTCCCTGTTCACCCACGACTGCATGGCCAAACACGACTCCAACACCATCATTAAGTTTGCTGACGACACAACAACTGATCACCGACAACGATGAGACATCCTATAGGGAGGAGGTCAGAGACCTGGCAATGTGGTGCCAGGACAACAACCTCTCCATCAATGTGAGCAAGACAAACGAGCTGATCGTGGACTACAGGAAAAAGCGGGCCGAACAGTTCCCCATTAACATCGACGGGGCTGTAGTGGAGCGGGAGTTTCAAATGGCCACCCAGACTTTTTACATCGAACCCCCCCATATTTGTTTTTACACTGCTGCTACTCGCTGTTTATTATCTATGCATGGTCACTTTACCCCTACCTACGTGTACAAATTACCTCGACTGTACCCCCGCACATTGACTCGGTACCGGTACCACCTGTATGTAGCGTCGTTATTGTTGTTTTGTTTTGTGTGTATTGTGTTTTGTGTACTTTTTATTATTTATTAAAAAATATTTTCTTTGCTTTTTCTTGAACTGCATTGTTGGTTAAGGGCTTGTAAGTCAGCATTTCACCTGTTGTAATTAAATAATGTTGTATTTGCCAGTAAGAACCACATTTTATTTGAATTTTTTTTGTATAAATTTTACCCCCCTTTTCTCCCCAAATTCGTTGTATCCAATTATTAGTATTAGTACTCTCATCGCTACAACTCCCGTACGGGCTCGGGAGAGACGAAGGTTGAAAGTCATGTGTTTCATAGGGCCCTGCTTCTTAACATGACTTACATCCATCCCGGAAGCCAGCCGCACCAATGTTTCAGAGGAAACACCGTGCACCTGGCGACCTTGGTTAGCGTGCACTGCACCCGGCCCGCCACAGGAGTCGCTGGTGCGCGATGAGACAAGGATATATCACTACCGGCCAAACCCTCCGTAACCCGGACAACGCTAGGCCAATTGTGCATCCCCACGGACCTCCCGGTCGCAGCCGGCTGCGACAGAGCCTGGGTGCGAACCCAGAGTCTCTGGTGGCACAGCTAGCACTGCGATGCAGTGCCCTAGACCACTGCGCCACCTGGGATGCCTAAGAACAAAAATGTTTACGAAATTTTACCATGAAGCCAATTTCTTTCTTTACAGCTGGCCCATTTAGCGGAAATCACTCCGTTCTGTCTTCAGGGCAAGATTAATGACAGTAAACATCAACCTGACAAAAATATACTATTTTCTCAGAGGGGCTGCTTGAAATTGCAGCGCATTTGCATACCCCGACAGGCAGCCAGTTGTCTTTGCTTGTTTGTTTACCATTCCTCCTTCTGATGGTTTTGTTATAATATACTGAGCTCTGCTTTGTTGTTGTGTTTTGAATCAAACTCTAGCATATTGTCCCAACAGGCTGTGTTGTGTGACTCCTCTTCTCTCTGTCACAGTAACGTCCCCAGTGTGGGCAGTGCCATGGACCAGGACTACAGCCAGAGTTACACACCCCAGACCCACACTCCCTTCATGTCCAACAGTGCCCCCCCCAGCAACAGTGGCACGGGCATCCTGCCCTCACCGGCCACGCCGCGCTTCTCCGCCCCCACACCACGCACTCCCCGTACCCCACGCACCCCCAGAGGGCCCGCCAGTGTCCAGGGTTCGCTTAAGTATGAGAACTCGGACCTCTACTCGCCTGCCTCCACCCCCTCCACCTGTCGACCTCTCAACTCAGTGGAACCTGCCACCGTGCCCTCCATCCCCGAGGCCCACAGCCTCTACGTCACCCTCATCCTCTCTGAGTCCGTCATGAACCTCTTCAAGGACTGCAACTTCGACAGCTGCTGCATCTGCGTGTGCAACATGAACATCAAGGGGGCCGACGTGGGGGTGTACCTGAGCGACCCCACGGGAGAGGCCCAGTACCCCTGCACCTGCGGCTTCAGCGCAGTCGTCAACCGCCGCTACGGCAACGGCTCGGGCCTCTTCCTGGAGGACGAGCTGGACATCATCGGACGCGACTCGGACGTCAGCCGCGAGGCAGAGAAGCGCTTCGAGGCGCTGCGGCAACACTCGCTGGAGAGAACAGGGGGAGGAGGGAGGGGGGAGAGGGTACCAGACGAACTGATCTTACTGCTACAGGACCAGTGCACCAACCCCTTCTCTCCCATGGCTGGGATGGAGCCTGACAGCCTGGCAGCGCGGGGGCCCGGGGGTTGTCCAGTGCCGGCCTGTGTGAGGGTGGAGGAGAGGGACTACCACAGTGACTGCTACATGGCTCTGGAGCACGGCCGCCAGTTCATGGACAACATGTCAGGAGGAAAGGTGGACGAGGCCCTGGTCAAGAGTACTTGTCTACACCACTGGTCCAAACAAAACGGTAAGAAAAGCACCTTTTTGTTGTTCTAACCAACATTCAAGTCTGTGTCTAATAATAAATTGTTCTTCGCATTTGGCCCTGTAGAGCTTAAGTTGGCTAGCATAACTAACCAATATAAAACAGTCTGTTCATTTTCCCTGACAGTTATCAGAATGTTGCTATCTTTTGTGTTGTCAGTGCTCTGTGTGTTCTCTTTCTAACTGTCCTCCCCCTCTCCCCAGTGGAGGATGTCAGTGCTCTGTGTGTTCTCTTTCTAACTGTCCTCCCCCTCTCCCCAGTGGTGAATGTCAGTGCTCTGTGTGTTCTCTTTCTAACTGTCCTCCCCCTCTCCCCAGTGGAGGATGTCAGTGCTCTGTGTGTTCTCTTTCTAACTGTCCTCCCCCTCTCCCCAGTGGTGGACATCAGTGCTCTGTGTGTTCTCTTTCTAACTGTCCTCCCCCTCTCCCCAGTGGAGGATGTCAGTGCTCTGTGTGTTCTCTTTCTAACTGTCCTCCCCCTCTCCCCAGTGGTGGACATCAGTGCTCTGTGTGTTCTCTTTCTAACTGTCCTCCCCCTCTCCCCAGTGGTGGACATCAGTGCTCTGTGTGTTCTCTTTCTAACTGTCCTCCCCCTCTCCCCAGTGGAGGATGTCAGTGCTCTGTGTGTTCTCTTTCTAACTGTCCTCCCCCTCTCCCCAGTGGTGAATGTCAGTGCTCTGTGTGTTCTCTTTCTAACTGTCCTCCCCCTCTCCCCAGTGGACGATGTCAGTGCTCTGTGTGTTCTCTTTCTAACTGTCCTCCCCCTCTCCCCAGTGGTGAATGTCAGTGCTCTGTGTGTTCTCTTTCTAACTGTCCTCCCCCTCTCCCCAGTGGACGATGTCAGTGCTCTGTGTGTTCTCTTTCTAACTGTCCTCCCCCCAGTGGTGGACATCAGTGCTCTGTGTGTTCTCTTTCTAACTGTCCTCCCCCTCTCCCCAGTGGACGATGTCAGTGCTCTGTGTGTTCTCTTTCTAACTGTCCTCCCCCTCTCCCCAGTGGGGGACATCAGTAATCTGTGTGTTCTCTTTCTAACTGTCCTCCCCCTCTCCCCAGTGGAGGATGTCAGTGCTCTGTGTGTTCTCTTTCTAACTGTCCTCCCCCTCTCCCCAGTGGTGGACATCAGTGCTCTGTGTGTTCTCTTTCTAACTGTCCTCCCCCTCTCCCCAGTGGAGGATGTCAGTGCTCTGTGTGTTCTCTTTCTAACTGTCCTCCCCCTCTCCCCAGTGGAGGATGTCAGTGCTCTGTGTGTTCTCTTTCTAACTGTCCTCCCCCTCTCCCCAGTGGTGGACATCAGTGCTCTGTGTGTTCTCTTTCTAACTGTCCTCCCCCTCTCCCCAGTGGGGGACATCAGTGCTCTGTGTGTTCTCTTTCTAACTGTCCTCCCCCTCTCCCCAGTGGGGGACATCAGTGCTCTGTGTGTTCTCTTTCTAACTGTCCTCCCCCTCTCCCCAGTGGTGGACATCAGTGCTCTGTGTGTTCTCTTTCTAACTGTCCTCCCCCTCTCCCCAGTGGGGGACATCAGTGCTCTGTGTGTTCTCTTTCTAACTGTCCTCCCCCTCTCCCCAGTGGGGGACATCAATGCTCTGTGTGTTCTCTTTCTAACTGTCCTCCCCCTCTCCCCAGTGGTGAATGTCAGTGCTCTGTGTGTTCTCTTTCTAACTGTCCTCCCCCTCTCCCCAGTGGGGGACATCAGTGCTCTGTGTGTTCTCTTTCTAACTGTCCTCCCCCTCTCCCCAGTGGGGGACATCAGTGCTCTGTGTGTTCTCTTTCTAACTGTCCTCCCCCTCTCCCCAGTGGTGGATGTCAGTGCTCTGTGTGTTCTCTTTCTAACTGTCCTCCCCCTCTCCCCAGTGGTGGACATCAGTGCTCTGTGTGTTCTCTTTCTAACTGTCCTCCCCCTCTCCCCAGTGGTGGACATCAGTGCTCTGTGTGTTCTCTTTCTAACTGTCCTCCCCCTCTCCCCAGTGGTGGACATCAGTGCTCTGTGTGTTCTCTTTCTAACTGTCCTCCCCCTCTCCCCAGTGGTGGACATCAGTGCTCTGTGTGTTCTCTTTCTAACTGTCCTCCCCCTCTCCCCAGTGGTGGACATCAGTGCTCTGTGTGTTCTCTTTCTAACTGTCCTCCCCCTCTCCCCAGTGGTGAATGTCAGTGCTCTGTGTGTTCTCTTTCTAACTGTCCTCCCCCTCTCCCCAGTGGTGAATGTCAGTGCTCTGTGTGTTCTCTTTCTAACTGTCCTCCCCCTCTCCCCAGTGGAGGATGTCAGTGCTCTGTGTGTTCTCTTTCTAACTGTCCTCCCCCTCTCCCCAGTGGTGAATGTCAGTGCTCTGTGTGTTCTCTTTCTAACTGTCCTCCCCCTCTCCCCAGTGGACGATGTCAGTGCTCTGTGTGTTCTCTTTCTAACTGTCCTCCCCCTCTCCCCAGTGGTGAATGTCAGTGCTCTGTGTGTTCTCTTTCTAACTGTCCTCCCCCTCTCCCCAGTGGACGATGTCAGTGCTCTGTGTGTTCTCTTTCTAACTGTCCTCCCCCCAGTGGTGGACATCAGTGCTCTGTGTGTTCTCTTTCTAACTGTCCTCCCCCTCTCCCCAGTGGACGATGTCAGTGCTCTGTGTGTTCTCTTTCTAACTGTCCTCCCCCTCTCCCCAGTGGGGGACATCAGTGCTCTGTGTGTTCTCTTTCTAACTGTCCTCCCCCTCTCCCCAGTGGAGGATGTCAGTGCTCTGTGTGTTCTCTTTCTAACTGTCCTCCCCCTCTCCCCAGTGGTGGACATCAGTGCTCTGTGTGTTCTCTTTCTAACTGTCCTCCCCCTCTCCCCAGTGGAGGATGTCAGTGCTCTGTGTGTTCTCTTTCTAACTGTCCTCCCCCTCTCCCCAGTGGAGGATGTCAGTGCTCTGTGTGTTCTCTTTCTAACTGTCCTCCCCCTCTCCCCAGTGGTGGACATCAGTGCTCTGTGTGTTCTCTTTCTAACTGTCCTCCCCCTCTCCCCAGTGGGGGACATCAGTGCTCTGTGTGTTCTCTTTCTAACTGTCCTCCCCCTCTCCCCAGTGGGGGACATCAGTGCTCTGTGTGTTCTCTTTCTAACTGTCCTCCCCCTCTCCCCAGTGGTGGACATCAGTGCTCTGTGTGTTCTCTTTCTAACTGTCCTCCCCCTCTCCCCAGTGGGGGACATCAGTGCTCTGTGTGTTCTCTTTCTAACTGTCCTCCCCCTCTCCCCAGTGGGGGACATCAGTGCTCTGTGTGTTCTCTTTCTAACTGTCCTCCCCCTCTCCCCAGTGGTGAATGTCAGTGCTCTGTGTGTTCTCTTTCTAACTGTCCTCCCCCTCTCCCCAGTGGGGGACATCAGTGCTCTGTGTGTTCTCTTTCTAACTGTCCTCCCCCTCTCCCCAGTGGGGGACATCAGTGCTCTGTGTGTTCTCTTTCTAACTGTCCTCCCCCTCTCCCCAGTGGTGGATGTCAGTGCTCTGTGTGTTCTCTTTCTAACTGTCCTCCCCCTCTCCCCAGTGGTGGACATCAGTGCTCTGTGTGTTCTCTTTCTAACTGTCCTCCCCCTCTCCCCAGTGGTGGACATCAGTGCTCTGTGTGTTCTCTTTCTAACTGTCCTCCCCCTCTCCCCAGTGGTGGACATCAGTGCTCTGTGTGTTCTCTTTCTAACTGTCCTCCCCCTCTCCCCAGTGGTGGACATCAGTGCTCTGTGTGTTCTCTTTCTAACTGTCCTCCCCCTCTCCCCAGTGGTGGACATCAGTGCTCTGTGTGTTCTCTTTCTAACTGTCCTCCCCCTCTCCCCAGTGGTGAATGTCAGTGCTCTGTGTGTTCTCTTTCTAACTGTCCTCCCCCTCTCCCCAGTGGTGGACATCAGTGCTCTGTGTGTTCTCTTTCTAACTGTCCTCCTCCTCTCCCCAGTGGTGGATGTCAGTGCTCTGTGTGTTCTCTTTCTAACTGTCCTCCCCCTCTCCCCAGTGGTGGACATCAGTGCTCTGTGTGTTCTCTTTCTAACTGTCCTCCCCCTCTCCCCAGTGGTGAATGTCAGTGCTCTGTGTGTTCTCTTTCTAACTGTCCTCCCCCTCTCCCCAGTGGTGGACATCAGTGCTCTGTGTGTTCTCTTTCTAACTGTCCTCCCCCTCTCCCCAGTGGTGGACATCAGTGCTCTGTGTGTTCTCTTTCTAACTGTCCTCCCCCTCTCCCCAGTGGTGGATGTCAGTGCTCTGTGTGTTCTCTTTCTAACTGTCCTCCCCCTCTCCCCAGTGGTGGACATCAGTGCTCTGTGTGTTCTCTTTCTAACTGTCCTCCCCCTCTCCCCAGTGGAGGATGTCAGTGCTCTGTGTGTTCTCTTTCTAACTGTCCTCCCCCTCTCCCCAGTGGGGGACATCAGTGCTCTGTGTGTTCTCTTTCTAACTGTCCTCCCCCTCTCCCCAGTGGTGGACATCAGTGCTCTGTGTGTTCTCTTTCTAACTGTCCTCCCCCTCTCCCCAGTGGGGGACATCAGTGCTCTGTGCGTTCTCTTTCTAACTGTCCTCCCCCTCTCCCCAGTGGTGAATGTCAGTGCTCTGTGTGTTCTCTTTCTAACTGTCCTCCCCCTCTCCCCAGTGGGGGACATCAGTGCTCTGTGTGTTCTCTTTCTAACTGTCCTCCCCCTCTCCCCAGTGGGGGACATCAGTGCTCTGTGTGTTCTCTTTCTAACTGTCCTCCCCCTCTCCCCAGTGGTGGATGTCAGTGCTCTGTGTGTTCTCTTTCTAACTGTCCTCCCCCTCTCCCCAGTGGTGGACATCAGTGCTCTGTGTGTTCTCTTTCTAACTGTCCTCCCCCTCTCCCCAGTGGTGGACATCAGTGCTCTGTGTGTTCTCTTTCTAACTGTCCTCCCCCTCTCCCCAGTGGTGGACATCAGTGCTCTGTGTGTTCTCTTTCTAACTGTCCTCCCCCTCTCCCCAGTGGTGGACATCAGTGCTCTGTGTGTTCTCTTTCTAACTGTCCTCCCCCTCTCCCCAGTGGTGGACATCAGTGCTCTGTGTGTTCTCTTTCTAACTGTCCTCCCCCTCTCCCCAGTGGTGAATGTCAGTGCTCTGTGTGTTCTCTTTCTAACTGTCCTCCCCCTCTCCCCAGTGGTGGACATCAGTGCTCTGTGTGTTCTCTTTCTAACTGTCCTCCTCCTCTCCCCAGTGGTGGATGTCAGTGCTCTGTGTGTTCTCTTTCTAACTGTCCTCCCCCTCTCCCCAGTGGTGGACATCAGTGCTCTGTGTGTTCTCTTTCTAACTGTCCTCCCCCTCTCCCCAGTGGTGAATGTCAGTGCTCTGTGTGTTCTCTTTCTAACTGTCCTCCCCCTCTCCCCAGTGGTGGACATCAGTGCTCTGTGTGTTCTCTTTCTAACTGTCCTCCCCCTCTCCCCAGTGGTGGACATCAGTGCTCTGTGTGTTCTCTTTCTAACTGTCCTCCCCCTCTCCCCAGTGGTGGATGTCAGTGCTCTGTGTGTTCTCTTTCTAACTGTCCTCCCCCTCTCCCCAGTGGTGGACATCAGTGCTCTGTGTGTTCTCTTTCTAACTGTCCTCCCCCTCTCCCCAGTGGAGGATGTCAGTGCTCTGTGTGTTCTCTTTCTAACTGTCCCCCCCCTCTCCCCAGTGGGGGACATCAGTGCTCTGTGTGTTCTCTTTCTAACTGTCCTCCCCCTCTCCCCAGTGGTGGACATCAGTGCTCTGTGTGTTCTCTTTCTAACTGTCCTCCCCCTCTCCCCAGTGGGGGACATCAGTGCTCTGTGTGTTCTCTTTCTAACTGTCCTCCCCCTCTCCCCAGTGGAGGATGTCAGTGCTCTGTGTGTTCTCTTTCTAACTGTCCTCCCCCTCTCCCCAGTGGGGGACATCAGTGCTCTGTGTGTTCTCTTTCTAACTGTCCTCCCCCTCTCCCCAGTGGTGGACATCAGTGCTCTGTGTGTTCTCTTTCTAACTGTCCTCCCCCTCTCCCCAGTGGGGGACATCAGTGCTCTGTGTGTTCTCTTTCTAACTGTCCTCCCCCTCTCCCCAGTGGAGGATGTCAGTGCTCTGTGTGTTCTCTTTCTAACTGTCCTCCCCCTCTCCCCAGTGGGGGACATCAGTGCTCTGTGTGTTCTCTTTCTAACTGTCCTCCCCCTCTCCCCAGTGGTGGACATCAGTGCTCTGTGTGTTCTCTTTCTAACTGTCCTCCTCCTCTCCCCAGTGGTGAATGTCAGTGCTCTGTGTGTTCTCTTTCTAACTGTCCTCCCCCTCTCCCCAGTGGTGGACGTCAGTGCTCTGTGTGTTCTCTTTCTAACTGTCCTCCCCCTCTCCCCAGTGGTGAATGTCAGTGCTCTGTGTATTCTTTTTCTAACTGTCCTCCCCCTCTCCCCAGTGGTGGACATCAGTGCTCTGTGTGTTCTCTTTCTAACTGTCCTCCTCCTCTCCCCAGTGGTGAATGTCAGTGCTCTGTGTGTTCTCTTTCTAACTGTCCTCCCCCTCTCCCCAGTGGTGAATGTCAGTGCTCTGTGTGTTCTCTTTCTAACTGTCCTCCCCCCAGTGGTGGACATCAGTGCTCTGTGTGTTCTCTTTCTAACTGTCCTCCCCCTCTCCCCAGTGGTGGACATCAGTGCTCTGTGTGTTCTCTTTCTAACTGTCCTCCCCCTCTCCCCAGTGGAGGATGTCAGTGCTCTGTGTGTTCTCTTTCTAACTGTCCTCCCCCTCTCCCCAGTGGTGGACATCAGTGCTCGGTGTGTTCTCTTTCTAACTGTCCTCCTCCTCTCCCCAGTGGGGGACATCAGTGCTCTGTGTGTTCTCATTCTAACTGTCCTCCCCCTCTCCCCAGTGGTGGACATCAGTGCTCTGTGTGTTCTCTTTCTAACTGTCCTCCCCCTCTCCCCAGTGGTGAATGTCAGTGCTCTGTGTGTTCTCTTTCTAACTGTCCTCCCCCTCTCCCCAGTGGTGGACGTCAGTGCTCTGTGTGTTCTCTTTCTAACTGTCCTCCCCCTCTCCCCAGTGGTGAATGTCAGTGCTCTGTGTATTCTTTTTCTAACTGTCCTCCCCCTCTCCCCAGTGGTGGACATCAGTGCTCTGTGTGTTCTCTTTCTAACTGTCCTCCTCCTCTCCCCAGTGGTGAATGTCAGTGCTCTGTGTGTTCTCTTTCTAACTGTCCTCCCCCTCTCCCCAGTGGTGAATGTCAGTGCTCTGTGTGTTCTCTTTCTAACTGTCCTCCCCCCAGTGGTGGACATCATTGCTCTGTGTGTTCTCTTTCTAACTGTCCTCCCCCTCTCCCCAGTGGTGGACGTCAGTGCTCTGTGTGTTCTCTTTCTAACTGTCCTCCCCCTCTCCCCAGTGGTGAATGTCAGTGCTCTGTGTGTTCTCTTTCTAACTGTCCTCCCCCTCTCCCCAGTGGTGGACATCAGTGCTCTGTGTGTTCTCTTTCTAACTGTCCTCCCCCTCTCCCCAGTGGTGGACATCAGTGCTCTGTGTGTTCTCTTTCTAACTGTCCTCCTCCTCTCCCCAGTGGGGGACATCAGTGCTCTGTGTGTTCTCTTTCTAACTGTCCTCCCCCTCTCCCCAGTGGTGGACATCAGTGCTCTGTGTGTTCTCTTTCTAACTGTCCTCCCCCTCTCCCCAGTGGTGAATGTCAGTGCTCTGTGTGTTCTCTTTCTAACTGTCCTCCCCCCAGTGGTGGACATCAGTGCTCTGTGTGTTCTCTTTCTAACTGTCCTCCCCCTCTCCCCAGTGGAGGATGTCAGTGCTCTGTGTGTTCTCTTTCTAACTGTCCTCCCCCTCTCCCCAGTGGTGAATGTCAGTGCTCTGTGTGTTCTCTTTCTAACTGTCCTCCCCCTCTCCCCAGTGGTGGACATCAGTGCTCTGTGTGTTCTCTTTCTAACTGTCCTCCCCCTCTCCCCAGTGGTGGACATCAGTGCTCTGTGTGTTCTCTTTCTAACTGTCCTCCCCCTCTCCCCAGTGGTGAATGTCAGTGCTCTGTGTGTTCTCTTTCTAACTGTCCTCCCCCTCTCCCCAGTGGTGGATGTCAGTGCTCTGTGTGTTCTCTTTCTAACTGTCCTCCCCCTCTCCCCAGTGGAGGATGTCAGTGCTCTGTGTGTTCTCTTTCTAACTGTCCTTCCCCTCTCCCCAGTGGTGAATGTCAGTGCTCTGTGTGTTCTCTTTCTAACTGTCCTCCCCCTCTCCCCAGTGGTGGACATCAGTGCTCTGTGTGTTCTCTTTCTAACTGTCCTCCCCCTCTCCCCAGTGGAGGATGTCAGTGCTCTGTGTGTTCTCTTTCTAACTGTCCTCCCCCTCTCCCCAGTGGTGGACATCAGTGCTCTGTGTGTTCTCATTCTAATTGTCCTCCCCCTCTCCCCAGTGGTGAATGTCAGTGCTCTGTGTGTTCTCTTTCTAACTGTCCTCCCCCTCTCCCCAGTGGTGGACATCAGTGCTCTGTGTGTTCTCTTTCTAACTGTCCTCCCCCTCTCCCCAGTGGTGGACATCAGTGCTCTGTGTGTTCTCTTTCTAACTGTCCTCCCCCTCTCCCCAGTGGTGAATGTCAGTGCTCTGTGTGTTCTCTTTCTAACTGTCCTCCCCCTCTCCCCAGTGGGGGACATCAGTGCTCTGTGTGTTCTCTTTCTAACTGTCCTCCTCCTCTCCCCAGTGGTGGATGTCAGTGCTCTGTGTGTTCTCTTTCTAACTGTCCTCCCCCTCTCCCCAGTGGTGGACATCAGTGCTCGGTGTGTTCTCTTTCTAACTGTCCTCCCCCTCTCCCCAGTGGTGGACATCAGTGCTCTGTGTGTTCTCTTTCTAACTGTCCTCCCCCTCTCCCCAGTGGTGAATGTCAGTGCTCTGTGTGTTCTCTTTCTAACTGTCCTCCTCCTCTCCCCAGTGGGGGACATCAGTGCTCTGTGTGTTCTCTTTCTAACTGTCCTCCCCCTCTCCCCAGTGGTGGACATCAGTGCTCTGTGTGTTCTCTTTCTAACTGTCCTCCCCCTCTCCCCAGTGGTGAATGTCAGTGCTCTGTGTGTTCTCTTTCTAACTGTCCTCCCCCTCTCCCCAGTGGTGAATGTCAGTGCTCTGTGTGTTCTCTTTCTAACTGTCCTCCCCCTCTCCCCAGTGGGGGACATCAGTGCTCTGTGTGTTCTCTTTCTAACTGTCCTCCTCCTCTCCCCAGTGGTGGATGTCAGTGCTCTGTGTGTTCTCTTTCTAACTGTCCTCCCCCTCTCCCCAGTGGTGGACATCAGTGCTCGGTGTGTTCTCTTTCTAACTGTCCTCCCCCTCTCCCCAGTGGTGGACATCAGTGCTCTGTGTGTTCTCTTTCTAACTGTCCTCCCCCTCTCCCCAGTGGTGAATGTCAGTGCTCTGTGTGTTCTCTTTCTAACTGTCCTCCTCCTCTCCCCAGTGGGGGACATCAGTGCTCTGTGTGTTCTCTTTCTAACTGTCCTCCCCCTCTCCCCAGTGGTGGACATCAGTGCTCTGTGTGTTCTCTTTCTAACTGTCCTCCCCCTCTCCCCAGTGGTGAATGTCAGTGCTCTGTGTGTTCTCTTTCTAACTGTCCTCCCCCTCTCCCCAGTGGTGGACATCAGTGCTCTGTGTGTTCTCTTTCTAACTGTCCTCCCCCTCTCCCCAGTGGTGGACATCAGTGCTCTGTGTGTTCTCTTTCTAACTGTCCTCCTCCTCTCCCCAGTGGGGGACATCAGTGCTCTGTGTGTTCTCTTTCTAACTGTCCTCCCCCTCTCCCCAGTGGTGGACATCAGTGCTCTGTGTGTTCTCTTTCTAACTGTCCTCCCCCTCTCCCCAGTGGTGAATGTCAGTGCTCTGTGTGTTCTCTTTCTAACTGTCCTCCCCCCAGTGGTGGACATCAGTGCTCTGTGTGTTCTCTTTCTAACTGTCCTCCCCCTCTCCCCAGTGGAGGATGTCAGTGCTCTGTGTGTTCTCTTTCTAACTGTCCTCCCCCTCTCCCCAGTGGTGAATGTCAGTGCTCTGTGTGTTCTCTTTCTAACTGTCCTCCCCCTCTCCCCAGTGGTGGACATCAGTGCTCTGTGTGTTCTCTTTCTAACTGTCCTCCCCCTCTCCCCAGTGGTGGACATCAGTGCTCTGTGTGTTCTCTTTCTAACTGTCCTCCCCCTCTCCCCAGTGGTGAATGTCAGTGCTCTGTGTGTTCTCTTTCTAACTGTCCTCCCCCTCTCCCCAGTGGTGGATGTCAGTGCTCTGTGTGTTCTCTTTCTAACTGTCCTCCCCCTCTCCCCAGTGGAGGATGTCAGTGCTCTGTGTGTTCTCTTTCTAACTGTCCTTCCCCTCTCCCCAGTGGTGAATGTCAGTGCTCTGTGTGTTCTCTTTCTAACTGTCCTCCCCCTCTCCCCAGTGGTGGACATCAGTGCTCTGTGTGTTCTCTTTCTAACTGTCCTCCCCCTCTCGCCAGTGGAGGATGTCAGTGCTCTGTGTGTTCTCTTTCTAACTGTCCTCCCCCTCTCCCCAGTGGTGGACATCAGTGCTCTGTGTGTTCTCATTCTAATTGTCCTCCCCCTCTCCCCAGTGGTGGACATCAGTGCTCGGTGTGTTCTCTTTCTAACTGTCCTCCCCCTCTCCCCAGTGGTGGACATCAGTGCTCTGTGTGTTCTCTTTCTAACTGTCCTCCCCCTCTCCCCAGTGGTGAATGTCAGTGCTCTGTGTGTTCTCTTTCTAACTGTCCTCCCCCTCTCCCCAGTGGTGACTGTCAGTGCTCTGTGTGTTCTCTTTCTAACTGTCCTCCCCCTCTCCCCAGTGGTGGACATCAGTGCTCTGTGTGTTCTCTTTCTAACTGTCCTCCCCCTCTCCCCAGTGGTGGACATCAGTGCTCTGTGTGTTCTCTTTCTAACTGTCCTCCCCCTCTCCCCAATGGTGAATGTCAGTGCTCTGTGTGTTCTCTTTCTAACTGTCCTCCCCCTCTCCCCAGTGGTGGACATCAGTGCTCTGTGTGTTCTCTTTCTAACTGTCCTCCCCCTCTCCCCAGTGGTGGACATCAGTGCTCTGTGTGTTCTCTTTCTAACTGTCCTCCCCCTCTCCCCAGTGGTGAATGTCAGTGCTCTGTGTGTTCTCTTTCTAACTGTCCTCCCCCTCTCCCCAGTGGGGGACATCAGTGCTCTGTGTGTTCTCTTTCTAACTGTCCTCCTCCTCTCCCCAGTGGTGGATGTCAGTGCTCTGTGTGTTCTCTTTCTAACTGTCCTCCCCCTCTCCCCAGTGGTGGACATCAGTGCTCGGTGTGTTCTCTTTCTAACTGTCCTCCCCCTCTCCCCAGTGGTGGACATCAGTGCTCTGTGTGTGCTCGTTCTAACTGTCCTCGCCCTCTCCCCAGTGGTGAATGTCAGTGCTCTGTGTGTTCTCTTTCTAACTGTCCTCCTCCTCTCCCCAGTGGTGGACATCAGTGCTCTGTGTGTTCTCTTTCTAACTGTCCTCCCCCTCTCCCCAGTGGTGGACATCAGTGCTCTGTGTGTTCTCTTTCTAACTGTCCTCCCCCTCTCCCCAGTGGTGAATGTCAGTGCTCTGTGTGTTCTCTTTCTAACTGTCCTCCCCCTCTCCCCAGTGGTGGACATCAGTGCTCTGTGTGTTCTCTTTCTAACTGTCCTCCCCCTCTCCCCAGTGGTGGACATCAGTGCTCTGTGTGTTCTCTTTCTAACTGTCCTCCTCCTCTCCCCAGTGGGGGACATCAGTGCTCTGTGTGTTCTCTTTCTAACTGTCCTCCCCCTCTCCCCAGTGGTGGACATCAGTGCTCTGTGTGTTCTCTTTCTAACTGTCCTCCCCCTCTCCCCAGTGGTGAATGTCAGTGCTCTGTGTGTTCTCTTTCTAACTGTCCTCCCCCCAGTGGTGGACATCAGTGCTCTGTGTGTTCTCTTTCTAACTGTCCTCCCCCTCTCCCCAGTGGAGGATGTCAGTGCTCTGTGTGTTCTCTTTCTAACTGTCCTCCCCCTCTCCCCAGTGGTGAATGTCAGTGCTCTGTGTGTTCTCTTTCTAACTGTCCTCCCCCTCTCCCCAGTGGTGGACATCAGTGCTCTGTGTGTTCTCTTTCTAACTGTCCTCCCCCTCTCCCCAGTGGTGGACATCAGTGCTCTGTGTGTTCTCTTTCTAACTGTCCTCCCCCTCTCCCCAGTGGTGAATGTCAGTGCTCTGTGTGTTCTCTTTCTAACTGTCCTCCCCCTCTCCCCAGTGGTGGATGTCAGTGCTCTGTGTGTTCTCTTTCTAACTGTCCTCCCCCTCTCCCCAGTGGAGGATGTCAGTGCTCTGTGTGTTCTCTTTCTAACTGTCCTCCCCCTCTCCCCAGTGGTGGACATCAGTGCTCTGTGTGTTCTCTTTCTAACTGTCCTCCCCCTCTCCCCAGTGGAGGATGTCAGTGCTCTGTGTGTTCTCTTTCTAACTGTCCTCCCCCTCTCCCCAGTGGTGGACATCAGTGCTCTGTGTGTTCTCATTCTAATTGTCCTCCCCCTCTCCCCAGTGGTGGACATCAGTGCTCGGTGTGTTCTCTTTCTAACTGTCCTCCCCCTCTCCCCAGTGGTGGACATCAGTGCTCTGTGTGTTCTCTTTCTAACTGTCCTCCCCCTCTCCCCAGTGGTGAATGTCAGTGCTCTGTGTGTTCTCTTTCTAACTGTCATCCCCCTCTCCCCAGTGGTGACTGTCAGTGCTCTGTGTGTTCTCTTTCTAACTGTCCTCCCCCTCTCCCCAGTGGTGGACATCAGTGCTCTGTGTGTTCTCTTTCTAACTGTCCTCCCCCTCTCCCCAGTGGTGGACATCAGTGCTCTGTGTGTTCTCTTTCTAACTGTCCTCCCCCTCTCCCCAGTGGTGGACATCAGTGCTCTGTGTGTTCTCATTCTAATTGTCCTCCCCCTCTCCCCAGTGGGGGACATCAGTGCTCTGTGTGTTCTCTTTCTAACTGTCCTCCCCCTCTCCCCAGTGGTGAATGTCAGTGCTCTGTGTGTTCTCTTTCTAACTGTCCTCCCCCTCTCCCCAGTGGTGGACATCAGTGCTCTGTGTGTTCTCTTTCTAACTGTCCTCCCCCTCTCCCCAGTGGTGGACATCAGTGCTCTGTGTGTTCTCATTCTAATTGTCCTCCCCCTCTCCCCAGTGGTGGACATCAGTGCTCTGTGTGTTCTCTTTCTAACTGTCCTCCCCCTCTCCCCAGTGGTGGACATCAGTGCTCTGTGTGTTCTCATTCTAATTGTCCTCCCCCTCTCCCCAGTGGTGGACATCAGTGCTCTGTGTGTTCTCATTCTAACTGTCCTCCCCCTCTCCCCAGTGGGGGACATCAGTGCTCTGTGTGTTCTCTTTCTAACTGTCCTCCTCCTCTCCCCAGTGGGGGACATCAGTGCTCTGTGTGTTCTCTTTCTAACTGTCCTCCCCCTCTCCCCAGTGGAGGATGTCAGTGCTCTGTGTGTTCTCTTTCTAACTGTCCTCCCCCTCTCCCCAGTGGTGAATGTCAGTGCTCTGTGTGTTCTCTTTCTAACTGTCCTCCCCCTCTCCCCAGTGGTGGACATCAGTGCTCTGTGTGTTCTCTTTCTAACTGTCCTCCCCCTCTCCCCAGTGGTGGACATCAGTGCTCTGTGTGTTCTCTTTCTAACTGTCCTCCCCCTCTCCCTAGTAGTGAATGTCAGTGCTCTGTGTGTTCTCTTTCTAACTGTCCTCCCCCTCTCCCCAGTGGTGGATGTCAGTGCTCTGTGTGTTCTCTTTCTAACTGTCCTCCTCCTCTCCCCAGTGGTGGATGTCAGTGCTCTGTGTGTTCTCTTTCTAACTGTCCTCCCCCCAGTGGTGAATGTCAGTGCTCTGTGTGTTCTCTTTCTAACTGTCCTCCCCCCAGTGGTGAATGTCAGTGCTCTGTGTGTTCTCTTTCTAACTGTCCTCCTCCTCTCCCCAGTGGTGGATGTCAGTGCTCTGTGTGTTCTCTTTCTAACTGTCCTCCCCCTCTCCCCAGTGGTGAATGTCAGTGCTCTGTGTGTTCTCTTTCTAACTGTCCTCCCCCTCTCCCCAGTGGTGGACATCAGTGCTCTGTGTGTTCTCTTTCTAACTGTCCTCCTCCTCTCCCCAGTGGTGGATGTCAGTGCTCTGTGTGTTCTCTTTCTAACTGTCCTCCCCCTCTCCCCAGTGGTGGACATCAGTGCTCTGTGTGTTCTCTTTCTAACTGTCCTCCTCCTCTCCCCAGTGGTGGATGTCAGTGCTCTGTGTGTTCTCTTTCTAACTGTCCTCCCCCTCTCCCCAGTGGTGGACATCAGTGCTCTGTGTGTTCTCTTTCTAACTGTCCTCCCCCTCTCCCCAGTGGGGGACATCAGTGCTCTGTGTGTTCTCTTTCTAACTGTCCTCCCCCTCTCCCCAGTGGTGGACATCAGTGCTCTGTGTGTTCTCTTTCTAACTGTCCTCCCCCTCTCCCCAGTGGTGGACATCAGTGCTCTGTGTGTTCTCTTTCTAACTGTCCTCCCCCTCTCCCCAGTGGGGGACATCAGTGCTCTGTGTGTTCTCTTTCTAACTGTCCTCCCCCTCTCCCCAGTGGAGGATGTCAGTGCTCTGTGCTCTCAGGACGTATTGAGGGTGCTGCTCTCCCTCCAGCCTGTACTCCAGGATGCCATCCAGAAGAAGAGGACGGTGCGCTCCTGGGGCGTTCAGGGACCCCTCACCTGGCAGCAGTTCCACAAGATGGCTGGGCGGGGCTCCTACGGTAAGCCACCAGGGAAAAATACTCCAAGAGCCACTGGCCTACACAGGCAGATGCGACGTAGTCTGTGTTTGCAGGCAGATCAGTAGTCATCTCAGTCACACTGCTGTAGTCCAGATGTCAGCTCAGTGGGAAGCTGCCACTGCTGTTGTGATGGGTTCACTTTGGGCTCTCAATCCTTCTCTGTGAATGTGACAGGTGGCAGTGCTGCCTTGTTTAAAGCCCTAATCTAGTGTCCTTTTCACCTCATTTAACACCTGATTTACTTAAGAAAATGCACATCTCAATAGGTGGTCCAGGTAGGTCATGACATGGCACAAGTGGGGGGTCGGGTGGGTGGACGTTTCCTCTTTTGTTCTCTATTGCTCCTCTACCACCAGACCAACTCCTTGAAGTTTGCAGTTGTTTTTTTTGCATTTTTTTTACCCTTTAGTGTGTCTGCTTTACTGTTTTTTATTGATTTATTTCACCTTAATTTAACCAGGTAGGCCAGTTGAGAACAATTTAAAATTGCGACCTGGCCAAGATAAAGCAAATCAGGGTGACTAAAACAAACAACACAGAGTTACACATAAACAAACGTACAGTCAATAACAAAAAACAAAACATAAAATGTCTATGTATTTATACTTGGTATATCACTTTTCAATAGAATTGTTTTTATTTTTATCGCTGGAGGATGACTAAGTACTTAAACCCACCCTTCTCTTCTCCCTCTCCTCTCCTCTCTTCGCCCTCTCCTCTCCTCTCTTCTCCCTCTCCTCTCCTCTCTTCTCCCTCTCCTATCCGCTCTTCTCCCTCTCCTCTCTTCTCCCTCTCCTCTCCTCTCTTCTCCTCTCCTCTCTTCTCCCTCTCCTCTCCTCTCTTCTCCCTCTCCTCTCCTCTCTTCTCCCTCTCCTCTCTTCTCCCTCTCCTCTCCTCTCTTCTCCCTCTCCTATCCGCTCTTCTCCCTCTCCTCTCTTCTCCCTCTCCTCTCCTCTCTTCTCCCTCTCCTATCCACTCTTCTCCCTCTCCTATCCGCTCTTCTCCCTCTCCTCTCTTCTCCCTCTCCTCTCCTCTCTTCTCCCTCTCCTCTCTTCTCCTCTCTTCTCCCTCCCTCTCCTCTCTTCTCCCTCTCCTCTCTTCTCCCTCTCCTCTCCTCTCTCCCTCTCCTCTCTTCTCCCTCTCCTCTCTCCCTCTCCTCTCCCCTCTCCTCTCCTCTCTTCTCCTCTCTCTCTCTCCTCTCTTCTCCCTCTACTCTCTTCTCCCTCTCCTCTCTTCTTCCTCTCCTCTCTTCTTCCTCTCCTCTCCTCTCTTCTCCCTCTCCTTTCCTTTCCTCTCCTCTCCTCTCTTCTCCCCCTCTCCTCTCTCCTCTTCCTTCTCCTCTCCTCTCCTCTCTTCTCTCCTCTCCTCTCCTCTCCTCTCCTCTCTTCTCTCTCTCTCCCTCCCTCTCCTTCTCTTCTCCCTCCTCCTCTCTTCTCCTCTCCTCTCTTCTCCCTCCCTCTCCCTTCTCCCTCCATTCCTCTCCTCCCTTCTCCCTCTCCTTTCCTCTCCTCTCTTCTCCCTCTCCTATCCGCTCTTCTCCCTCTCCTATCGCTCTTCTCTCCTCTCCTCTCTCTTCTCTCCTCTCCTCTCCTCTCCTTCCTTCTCCCTCTCCTATCCGCTCTTCTCCCTCTCCTCTCTCTCCCTCTCCTCTCTTCTTCCTCTCCTCTCCTCTCCTCTCTTCTCCCTCTCCTTTCCTCTCCTCTCTTCTCCCTCTCCTCTCCTCTCCTCTCTTCTCCCTCTCCTTTCCTTTCCTCTCCTCTCTTCTCCCTCTCCTTTCCTCTCCTCTCTTCTCCCTCTCCTTTCCTTTCCTCTCCTTTCTCCCTCTCCTCTCCTCTCTTCTCTTCTCCCTCTCCTCTCCTCTCTTCTTTTCTCTTCTCCCTCTCCTCTCCCTCTCTCCTCTCCTTTCCTTCCTCCTCTCTCCCTCTCCTCTCCTCTCTTCTTCTCTCCCTCTCCTCTCCTCTCCTTTCCCTCTCCCTCTCTCTCTCTCTTCTCCCTCTCCTCTCTCCTCCTCTCTCTCCTCTTCTCCCTCTCCTCTCCTCTCCTCTCCTTTCCTCTCCTTTCTCTTCTCCCTCTCTCTTTCCTCTCCTCTCTTCTCCCTCTCCTTTCCTCTCCTTTCTCCCTCTCCTCTCCTCTCCTCTCCTCTCTTCTCCCTCTCCTCTCCTCTCTTCTTTTCTCTTCTCCCTCTCCTCTCCTCTCCTTTCCTCTCCTCTCTTCTCCTCTCCTCTCCCTCTCCTCCTCTCTTCTCCCTCTCCTCTGTTCTCCCACTCCTTTCCTCTCCTTTCCTCTTCTCCCTCTCCTTTCCTCTCCTCTCTCTCCCTCTCCTCTCCTCTCCTCTCCTCTCCTCTCCTCTCCTTTCCTCTTCTCCCTCTCTCCTTTCTCTTTCCTCTCCTTTCTCTCCTCCCTTCCCTCTCCTCCTCTCCTCTCTTCCCTCTCTCTCCTCTCCTCTCCTCTCCTTCTCCTCTCTTCTCCCTCTCCTCCTCTCCTCTCTCTCTCCCCTCTCCTATCCTCTCCTCTGTTCTCCCTCTCCTTTCCTCTCCTCTCTTCTCTCTCTCCTCCTCTCTTCTCCCTCTCCTCTGTTCTCCCTCTCCTTTCCTCTCCTCTCTTCTCCCTCTCCTATCCGCTCTTCTCCCTCTCCTCTCTTCTCCCTCTCCTTTCCTTTCCTTTCCTTTCCTCTCTTCTCCCTCTCCTCTCCTCTCCTCTCCTCTCCTCTCCTCTGTTCTCCCTCTCCTTTCCTCTCCTCTGTTCTCCCTCTCCTTTCCTCTCCTCTCTCCTCCCTTCTCCCTCTCCTCTCCTCTCTTCTCCCTCTCCTCTGTTCTCCCTTTCCTCTCCTCTCTTTTCCCTCTCCTCTCCTCTCTTCTCCTTCTCCTCTCTTCGCCCTCTCCTCTCTTCTCTTCTCCCTCTCCTCTCCTCTCTTCTCCCTCTCCTCTCTTCTCTTCTCCCTCTCCTCTCCTCTCTTCCTCTCCTCTCTTCTACCTCTCCTCTCTTCTCCCTCTCCTCTCTTCTACCTCTCCTCTCTTCTCCTCTCTCTCTCCCCTCTCCTCTCTTCTCCCTCTCCTCTCTCTCTCCCTCTCCTCTCTTCTCCCTCTCCTTTCTTCTCTGTTCTCCCTTTCCTCTCCTCTCTTTTCCCTCTCCTCTCCTCTCTTCTCCTTCTCCTCTCTTCGCCCTCTCTTCTCTTCTCCCTCTCCTCTCCTCTCTTCTCCCTCTCCTCTCTTCTCTTCTCCCTCTCCTCTCTTCTCCCTCTCCTCTCCTCTCTTCTACCTCTCCTCTCTTCTCCCTCTCCTCTCTTCTCCCTCTCCTCTCTTCTCCCTCTCCTCTCTTCTCCCTCTCCTCTCCTCTCTTCTACCTCTCCTCTCTTCTCCCTCTCCTCTCTTCTCCCTCTCCTCTCTTCTCCCTCTCCTTTCTTCTCCTCCCTTCCGTTCCCCCGCCCATCCTCCCCGGCCTCTCCTCCCTTCTCCCCCCTCCTTCCCTCCATCAGGCACAGATGAGTCTCCAGAGCCCCTGCCGATCCCTACCTTCCTGGTGGGTTATGAGTATGACTTTGTGGTGCTGTCGCCCTTCGGCCTGCCCTACTGGGAGAAGCTGCTGCTGGACCCCTTTGGCTCCCACAGGGACGTGGGCTACCTGGTGGTCTGTCCCGACAACGAGGCCCTGCTCCAGGGGGCTAAGAGCTTCTTCAGGGACCTCACTGCCGTCTACGAGGTAAGGCTGGAGAACGTCGACAACTGTCCATTTATCATGCAAGAGAGTGGGCATATTGGACAGCTGAAGCAACCACCGTTTTGGAGTTGCCTGGTCCCAGATCTTGTGTTTTTCATGACAATGACCCATTGGAGTTGACCATAGCAGTTAGGGGTTAAGAGCATATGACCATAAGTGCAAGAATGCACAAATAGATTGGGGACCAGGCTAAGGTTGGGGTCAGATGCATTTTAATTTTGGATATGAATAATTTACAAATTCCTATTTGAAAACAAAGGTCACTTTTCAATTCTTTAATGAAATAGAATTGACCCAGACCTTACTAGACGCTTACTGACTTGCCTAGTTAAATAAAAAAACATACTAGACGCTTACAACACAGCCTACTGTAAAAAAAAGATCTGTCTACTCCATTTCCTTACCATTCCTTATTGCCTCGACGTCAAGTCACTCAGTCACTCCTGTGCTGTTGTCTAACTATTCATCCAGCCCTCCTCTCCCTCCATGTTCCCTGCAGTCATGTCGTCTGGGCCAGCACCAGCCAATCTCAAAAGGTCACCCGGACGGCATCGTGAGAGTGGGCGGATCGGCTGCTAAGAAGCTAGCGGAGCAGCCCGTCAGCGATTGGTTCATCAAGGCTGCCAGCAGCAACAGCGATGCCTTCGCCAAACTCAAGCTCTATGCACAAGTCTGCCGCCACGACCTCGGTAGGTTCCAATGACGACACAGGTGGGGAATTGGTCGGGCTCAGGTCTTTCTGTACCCCCCATGCCCATATACCCAAGGATTTAGAAGATCAAAAAGCCTATTTTTGGTTTCTAAAAGGATCTTGTTTTTCTAAAAGGTTTGTTGTAGCGGATGATGACTAAAGTGTAATCCTTGTTCATTTAGATGGCTTATAAATGAAGATTTTCTCTGTGCTCCTGTCTCTCCCATCAGCTCCATACCTCGCCGCACAGCCTTTAGACAGCTCCCTCCTCACACAGCCCACACCCCCTCCTGCCACCAACCAATCCTCATCCACACAATCCTCTGGCTCCTCCTCCACCACCTCTGCTTGCCCCCAAAACTCAGTGACCCCCTCCCTCCCCAACAACAACAGCAGCAGCGTGCCTAGTAACAACACTGGTGTAGCCAACAGTGCCAACAGCACGGCGTCGTCAGGGATCCAGCCCAGCAGCGGGCTGCAGTCTGCCAAGCCCAGCTCCTTCCCTCCCTTTGGGACCATGAGCATGCAGAACCAGGGCCAGGGTGGTGGCACCCATGGAGGGCAGCTGGGCCAACAGGCTGGAGCCCAGAACGCAGGCCTCACCGGGGTGGACTCAGCCAGCCAGGCCCAGTCACCCACTGAACCCCTTGAGAGGTAGGTACAACACCGGGCCTGAATTCACTCATGTACACACACACACACAGTGCCCGGAGCGAAACCCCATTCCTTGTCCTAACTCCCTCTCTCTCTTGTCCTCCTCTCCAGCACCATGGAGCGAGAGAAGGTGGGTGTGCCGACGGACGGAGAATCTCATGCCATAACGTACCCCCCGGCCATCGTGGTATACATCGTGGACCCCTTCACCTATGAGGAGCCTGAGGCGGGGTCCAGTGTGTGGACCCTGGGCCTGCTGCGCTGCTACCTGGAGATGCTCCAGTTCCTCCCACCACACATCCGCAACTCTGTCTCTGTACAGGTAACCTCAACACAAGTCTGTCTCTGTACAGGTCACCTCAACACAAGTCTGTCTCTGTACAGGTCATCTCAACACAACTCTGTCTCTGTACAGGTCACCTCAACCCAACTCTGTCTCTGTACAGGTCATCTCAACACAAGTCTGTCTCTGTACAGGTCATCTCAACACAACTCTGTCTCTGTACAGGTCATCTCAACACAACTCTGTCTCTGTACAGGTCATCTCAACACAACTCTGTCTCTGTACAGGTCATCTCAACACAACTCTGTCTCTCTACAGGTCATCTCAACACAAGTCTGTCTCTGTACAGGTCATCTCAACACAAGTCTGTCTCTGTACAGGTCATCTCAACACAACTCTGTGTCTGTACAGGTCATCTCAACACAACTCTGTCTCTGTACAGGTCATCTCAACACAACTCTGTCTCTGTACAGGTCATCTCAACACAACTCTTTCTCTGTACAGGTCATCTCAACACAAGTCTGTCTCTGTACAGGTCATCTCAACACAAGTCTGTCTCTGTACAGGTCATCTCAACACAACTCTGTGTCTGTACAGGTCATCTCAACACAACTCTGTGTCTGTACAGGTCATCTCAACACAACTCTGTCTCTGTACAGGTCATCTCAACACAACTCTGTCTCTGTACAGGTCATCTCAACACAACTATGTCTGTACAGGTCATCTCAACACAAGTCTGTCTCTGTACAGGTCATCTCAACACAACTCTGTCTCTGTACAGGTCATCTCAACACAACTCTGTCTCTGTACAGGTCATCTCAACACAACTCTGTCTGTACAGGTCATCTCAACACAAGTCTGCACATGTGTGTGTTGATGAAAGAATGTTTGGTGGCAATGTTAGAATGTGTATGTTTATTTAGAATAAAATGCTTCACAAATAGTTGATAAGACTTTGTTTTAGGGCGAAATATGTCAGACAGGACAATCGGTACAAGAGAAGACGTAGATGTAGTTTTGTTAAAGTTGTATGCTGACCGATTGGTTTCTACCTCTCCCCTCTCAGATCATCCCGTGCCAGTACCTGCTCCAGCCGGTGAGGAGCGAGGAGCGTCATATCTACGCTCAGCACCTCAAGTCCCTGGCCTTCTCAGTGTTCTCCCAGTGCAGGCGACCCCTCCCCAGATCCACCAACGTCAAGTCGCTGACTGGCTTCGGCCCCGGCCTGGCCATCAACACCGCACTGAAGAGCCCAGAGGTAAACAAACATGACATGAGCCTAACTAACACTATCCCAACTTTAACTTAACTAATATTATGCAGCTCCTACACCAGGGGGGGGGGGCATGTCAGGTCCTAAGTGTCTGCTGGTTTGAATCATTGATTGGTTTAGAGCTGGGAAACCAGATGTGTGTGCTATGGGAAAACAATGATGAATAAAATGCCAGAGAAACTGTAAACCGGCAGACACTACCTCCCCTGAGGATCAGGATTGCCGATCCCTGTCATAGCCTGACCCTCCCCTCTGCTCCTCAGCCCTACTCTGGCCGTGTGTGGTGTGCCAGCAAGAGAACGATAGCAAGGGAGAGAGGAAAGGAGCACTGAGATGGAGAAAGTGTTACACTAACCCCCTTAGTCCTGGAACAAGACCAGGGGATCTTATAACCCTCTTCCTTCTCTCCAGTTTTCTTTCCATTATCTGCTTGGCTAGCTTCAGTAGACCTCCCTAAGGGGTTCCAGACTACAGGTTTAGACAGGGAGAGGCCCCAGACTGCCACCCAATCCTATTTAACTTTCCCAGGCCAGCCAGCCACTACATTACATTTACCCTGTACACAGTGGAGTGGAGTGGAGTGGGGACTAGAGCAGGAGCTGAGCTACTTAGCTAGCTGGATAAATGGTATCTCTGTAGTGACACTGGTAGAATGTTGGCTGTCGACTAACCAACCCAGTGACTCTTGTACGTACAATGTCTTTCTAGTCCTAGAGTAGACAGACAGATATATTCCTGGGTTGTGTTCTGTAGGGCACAATGTACCTAACAAAAACATATTCATTGTAATTGGACATAAGTAGGTAGCCGTCTCCCGGTAAAAAAAAAATATCCTTACTGAACATGACCCTCGTCTAACCCCTAACCTTTGACCCCTCTCTCTCTACCCAACAGAGACCAGAGTGTTTGCGGCTCTACACGCCTCCCTTCATCCTGGCACCCACCAAGGACAAGCAGACTGAGCTGGGGGAGACGTTCGGGGAGGCCTCTCAGAAGTACAACGTGCTGTTTGTGGGCTACTGCCTGTCCCACGACCAGCGCTGGCTCCTGGCCACCTGCACCGACCTGTACGGAGAGCTGCTGGAGACCTGCATCATCAGCATGGACGTGCCCAACAGGTGGGACCACATGATACTCACCACTTCTACCACCATCTACAGTCAGAAAACCTCCAGCAGAGCATTGTAAATGTATTGTGCAGCTAGTATTTTTCTTTTGGAAAACAATGTTTGTTGTGGGTTGTTTCCAGGTAATAATGAAAACTGTGTAGCTTTGAAGTATAGTGATTATTGCAAGATCAACAATCTACACGTTTCCTTCAACCTGGCAACTCCTTGGTGATTTGTAGTAATGAGTGTAGTGTTAAATGTTTTCAGTGGGACAGTATGTGGGTGTTTTTGTTCTGACAGAGCGCGGAGGAAAAAAGGCTCTGCCCGGAGGTCGGGCCTGCAGAAGCTGTGGGATTGGTGCTTGGGGCTGGTGCAGATGACATCTGTGCCATGGAGGGTGGTGATAGGTCGCTTGGGCCGAATGGGACACGGCGAGTTGAGAGGTGAGGAGGACAACAGTCAACCAGCAGTTTAGGATCTAGCCCTCTATAATCTCAATGGGGTATTTAGGATCTAGCCCTCTATAATCTCAATGGGGTACTTAGGATCTAGCCCTCTATTATCTCAATGGGGTATTTAGGATCTAGCCCTCCTTAATCTCAATGGGGTATTTAGGATCTAGCCCTCTATAATCTCAATGGGGTATTTAGGATCTAGCCCTCTATAATCTCAATGGAGTATTTAGGATCTAGCCCTCTATAATCTCAATGTGGTACTTAGGATCTAGCCCTCTATAATCTCAATGGGGTATTTAGGATCTAGCCCTCTTTAATCTCAATGGGGTATTTAGGATCTAGCCCTCTATAATCTCAATGGGGTATTTAAGATCTAGCCCTCTATAATCTCAATGGGGTATTTAGGATCTAGCCCTCTATAATCTCAATGGGGTACTTAGGATCGAGCCCTCTATAATCTCAATGGGGTACTTAGGATCTAGCCCTCTTTAATCTCAATGGGGTACTTAGGATCTAGCCCTCTTTAATCTCAATGGGGTACTTAGGATCTAGCCCTCTTTAATCTCAATGGGGTACTTAGGATCGAGCCCTCTATAATCTCAATGGGGTATTTAGGATCTAGCCCACTTTAATCTCAATGGGGTACTTAGGATCTAGCCCTCTATAATCTCAATGGGGTACTTAGGATCAAGCCCTCTATAATCTCAATGGGGTATTTAGGATCTAGCCCTCTATAATCTCAATGGGGTACTTAGGATCTAGTCCTCTATAATCTCAATGGGGTACTTAGGATCGAGCCCTCTTTAATCTCAATGGGGTATTTAGGATCGAGCCCTCTATAATCTCAATGGGGTATTTAGGATCTAGCCCTCCTTAATCTCAATGGGGTATTTAGGATCTAGCCCTCTATAATCTCAATGGGGTATTTAGGATCTAGCCCTCTATAATCTCAATGGAGTATTTAGGATCTAGCCCTCTATAATCTCAATGTGGTACTTAGGATCTAGCCCTCTATAATCTCAATGGGGTATTTAGGATCTAGCCCTCTTTAATCTCAATGGGGTATTTAGGATCTAGCCCTCTATAATCTCAATGGGGTATTTAAGATCTAGCCCTCTATAATCTCAATGGGGTATTTAGGATCTAGCCCTCTATAATCTCAATGGGGTACTTAGGATCGAGCCCTCTATAATCTCAATGGGGTACTTAGGATCTAGCCCTCTTTAATCTCAATGGGGTACTTAGGATCTAGCCCTCTTTAATCTCAATGGGGTACTTAGGATCGAGCCCTCTATAATCTCAATGGGGTATTTAGGATCTAGCCCACTTTAATCTCAATGGGGTACTTAGGATCTAGCCCTCTATAATCTCAATGGGGTACTTAGGATCAAGCCCTCTATAATCTCAATGGGGTATTTAGGATCTAGCCCTCTATAATCTCAATGGGGTACTTAGGATCTAGTCCTCTATAATCTCAATGGGGTACTTAGGATCGAGCCCTCTTTAATCTCAATGGGGTACTTAGGATCGAGCCCTCTATAATCTCAATGGGGTATTTAGGATCTAGCCCTCTTTAATCTCAATGGGGTATTTAGGATCTAGCCCTCTATAATCTCAATGGGGTATTTAGGATCTAGCCCTCTATAATCTCAATGGGGTATTTAGGATCTAGCCCTCTATAATCTCAATGGGGTACTTAGGATCGAGCCCTCTATAATCTCAATGGGGTATTTAGGATCTAGCCCTCTATAATCTCAATGATGTATTTAGGATCTAGCCCTCTATAATCTCAATGGGGTATTTAGGATCGAGCCCTCTATAATCTCAATGGGGTACTTAGGATCTAGCCCTCTATAATCTCAATGGGGTATTTAGGATCTAGCCCTCTTTAATCTCAATGGGGTACTTAGGATCGAGCCCTCTATAATCTCAATGGGGTATTTAGGATCTAGCCCTCTATAATCTCAATGATGTATTTAGGATCTAGCCCTCTATAATCTCAATGGGGTATTTAGGATCGAGCCCTCTATAATCTCAATGGGGTACTTAGGATCTAGCCCTCTATAATCTCAATGGGGTATTTAGGATCTAGCCCTCTTTAATCTCAATGGGGTATTTAGGATCTAGCCCTCTATAATCTCAATGTGGTACTTAGGATCTAGCCCTCTATAATCTCAATGGGGTATTTAGGATCTAGCCCTCTTTAATCTCAATGGGGTATTTAGGATCTAGCCCTCTATAATCTCAATGGGGTATTTAGGATCTAGCCCTCTATAATCTCAATGGGGTATTTAGGATCTAGCCCTCTATAATCTCAATGGGGTACTTAGGATCGAGCCCTCTATAATCTCAATGGGGTACTTAGGATCTAGCCCTCTTTAATCTCAATGGGGTACTTAGGATCTAGCCCTCTTTAATCTCAATGGGGTACTTAGGATCGAGCCCTCTATAATCTCAATGGGGTATTTAGGATCTAGCCCGCTTTAATCTCAATGGGGTACTTAGGATCTAGCCCTCTATAATCTCAATGGGGTACTTAGGATCGAGCCCTCTATAATCTCAATGGGGTATTTAGGATCTAGCCCTCTATAATCTCAATGGGGTACTTAGGATCTAGTCCTCTATAATCTCAATGGGGTACTTAGGATCGAGCCCTCTTTAATCTCAATGGGGTATTTAGGATCGAGCCCTCTATAATCTCAATGGGGCGTTTAGGATCTAGCCCTCTATAATCTCAATGGGGTACTTAGGATCGAGCTCTCTATAATCTCAATGGGGTACTTAGGATCTAGCCCTCTATAATCTCAATGGGGTACTTAGGATCGAGCCCTCTATAATCTCAATGGGGTGTTTAGGATCTAGCCCTCTATAATCTCAATGGGGTACTTAGGATCGAGCTCTCTATAATCTCAATGGGGTACTTAGGATCTAGCCCTCTATAATCTCAATGGGGTATTTAGGATCTAGCCCTCTATAATCTCAATGGGGTATTTAGGATCTAGCCCTCTATAATCTCAATGGGGTTATTTAGGATCTAGCCCTCTTTAATCTCAATGGGGTACTTAGGATCTAGCCCTCTATAATCTAAATGGGGTACTTAGGATCTAGCCCTCTTTAATCTCAATGGGGTACTTAGGATCTAGCCCTCTTTAGTCTCAATGGGGTACTTAGGATCTAGCCCTCTATAATCTCATTGGGGTACTTAGGATCTAGCCCTCTATAATCTCAATGGGGTACTTAGGATCTAGCCCTCTATAATCTCAATGGGGTACTTAGAATCTAGCCCTCTTTAATCTCAATGGGGTACTTAGGATCTAGCCCTCTTTAATCTCAATGGGGTATTTAGGATCTAGCCCTCTTTAATCTCAATGGGGTATTTAGGATCTAGCCCTCTTTAATCTCAATGGGGTATTTAGGATCTAGCCCTCTTTAATCTCAATGGGGTACTTAGGATCTAGCCCTCTATAATCTCAATGGGGTGTTTAGGATCTAGCCCTCTATAATCTCAATGGGGTATTTAGGATCTAGCCCTCTATAATCTCAATGGGGTATTTAGGATCTAGCCCTCTATAATCTCAATGGGGTATTTAGGATCTAGCCCTCTATAATCTCATTGGGGTACTTAGGATCTAGCCCTCTATAATCTCAATGGGGTACTTAGGATCTAGCCCTCTATAATCTCAATGGGGTACTTAGAATCTAGCCCTCTTTAATCTCAATGGGGTACTTAGGATCTAGCCCTCTTTAATCTCAATGGGGTATTTAGGATCTAGCCCTCTTTAATCTCAATGGGGTATTTAGGATCTAGCCCTCTTTAATCTCAATGGGGTATTTAGGATCTAGCCCTCTTTAATCTCAATGGGGTACTTAGGATCTAGCCCTCTATAATCTCAATGGGGTGTTTAGGATCTAGCCCTCTTTAATCTCAATTGGGTATTTAGGATCTAGCCCTCTTTAATCTCAATGGGGTACTTTGCTGTTTTACACTCATCTTGTTTTACTCATTCTTTTCAATCTCCTCAATAAAACATTATTGTTATTCAAAGAATAGTGGTGTCCTCAGAGGTACTTTGCTATTTTACATTTATCTTGTCTTACTCATTGAATAATTCTTCTCTTTCTTCCCTCTCTCCCTCCTTTCCAGACTGGAGTATTCTGCTGAGCAGGAGGAACCTGCAGTCTCTAAGTCGCCGTCTCAAGGAGATGTGTCGTATGTGTGGCATCTCTGCCTCCGACACTCCCAGCATCCTTAGCGCCTGTCTGGTCGCCATGGAGCCACAGTGCTCTTTTGTCATCATGCCAGGTACTATGTCCTGCCTGCATGTGCGTGTGTGTGTGTGTGTGTGTGTGTGTGTGTGTGTACTTGCATCTGATGGATGGTGGCAGCCTGTTATCATGCATGTCGCTCCTTGTCATTATCAGATTGATAGTTTTGAGGACACTGCTTCTCTCAGTCATAAACCACTAGTTCTCAGGCTCCATTGATTTCTGTGTGATGTGATGGAGCTCTAGATCAATGGGTTTATTTTGGGGAGTGATTGGCATGGACCATTGACACTGTCAGTGTATATGCTGTATATGAGGAGGGGCTGGACGGGTCCCTCCAGACCGGTGGTTTTGGTGAAAGGAGACGGCTGTCTTCTTTCCCAGGACTTAGCTTTGACCCAGACATTGTGGGTTGTACTCAACAGATAATCATTATAATCTGTGACTAGAGCGCTGGACTAATTAACAATGGCCAGTTGAAAGATGGTTGCTTTTATTGGCACCACTTACATTTTTGCTGCATCAATTAAATGGTGTTACTAATTCATTCACAGATTAATGGATGATAGCTATAGCAGATGTCAACAGTTTTAATTTATGTGTATACTGTCTGCATTCAATGTAGATTCAATGAAGATGAACGTACTGTATTATTACCCTGTCTCCTCTCTCTCTCCAGACTCTGTGTCTACAGGCTCAGTGTTTGGCCGTAGCACCACTCTGAACATGCAGACTTCCCAGCTGAGTACTCCCCAGGACACGTCCTGCACACACATCCTGGTGTTCCCCACTTCAGCCTTCGTCCAGGTGGCCAGCTCCAACTACACTACTGACACCAACATAGACATCGCCTTCAACCCTATCCCCGGTGAGTCACAATGCTTTTCCCTCTGGCCTCACCTCTCAACTCTCACCAAGGCTTCTACTGCAACTTGTGTTGTCTTATCTCTGTTGAAAATAATTGATTCCATTGGAAATAGTTTTTTGCGCTATTCAAGTTCTCAACTCTGTCTTGTTTTTTTGCTTCATATGGATCTCTATCTCTCCATTTTGCCTCAAGAGTATATTAAACATTCAAAGTTTATTCTAAGTCTCTGTCTTCTTCTCTTCCCTTCTGTCTAGATGGGTCGGACGCCATTGGGATCTTTGACCTGCTGGATCAGGAGAACGAGCTGGTGGACCCTGACATCATCAACATCCTGCCCTCCTCGCCCACCACCTCACCCGTACACTCCCCCGGCGGCCACTACCACCAGGGGGGAGACGGCAGCAAGGTAGGCCCACCACAACACATCTCATCTGTGTAGAGACTCTAGTAGTTGTACAGACTTTATAGAAGCAAAGAAATAACCTAAATTTAAGATTAACACAAAGTAATTTATACTGAACAAAAATATAAATGCAACATGTAAGTGTTGGTCCCATGTTTCATGAGCTGAAATAATAGATCCCAGAAATGTTCCATACGCACAAAAAAACTTATTTCTCTAAAATCTTGCGCACAAATTTGTTTACATCCCTGTTAGTTAGCGTTTCTCCTTTGCCAAGATAATCCACACACCTGACAGGTGTGGCATTTCAAGATTCTGATTAAACAGCACGATCATTACACAGATGCACCCTGTGCTGGGGACAACAAAAGGCCACTCTAAAATTGGCAGTTTTGTCACACAATACAATGTCACAGATGTCTCAAGTTTTGAGGAAGCGTGCAATTGGCATGCTGACTGCAGGAATGTCTACCAGAGCTGTTGACAGATAAATTAATGTTCATTTCTCTACCATAAGCTGCCTCCAACGTTGTTTTAGAAAATTTAGCAAAAAGTCCAACTGGCCTCACAACTGGAGACCACCGTGTAACCACTCCAGCCCAGGACCTCCACATCCGGCTTCTTCACCTGAAGGATCGTTTGAGACCAGCAACCTGGACGGCTGATGAAACTGTGGATTTGCACAAACGGTCAGAAATCGTCTCAGAGAAGCTCATCTGCGTGCTCGTCATCCTCACCAGTGTCTTGACCTGACTACAGTTTGGCATCGTAGTCAACTAAAGTGGGAAAATCTTCGATGGCCACTGGCATGCTGGAGACGTGTGCTCTTCACAGATGAATCCCAGTTTCAACTGTACCGGCCCTCGTGTGGGAGAGCAGTTTTCTGACGTCAACATGGTGGCGGTGGGGTTATGGTATGGGCAGGCATAAGCTACAGACAACAAACACAATTTAATTTTAGCAATGGTAATTTAAATGCACAGAGATACCGTGACAAGATCCTAAGGCCCATTGTCATGTCATTGTCATTGTCATGCCATTCATCTGCCGCCATCACCTCATGTTTCAGCATGATAATGCACCGCTTATCATGTTTCAGGTAAGACCCAAATGCAGACTGTGTTTGAAGTAACAATGTTTATTACAGCAACAGGGGCGGGCAAACAACAGGTCAAGGCAGGCAGGGGTCGATAATCCAGAGTAGTGGGGCAAATGTACAGGACTGCAGGCAGTGTCAGGTCAGGCAGAGGTCGGTAATCCAGAGTAGGGGCAAAGGTACAGGATGGCAAGCAGGCTCAGGTTCAGGGGCAGGCAGAGTGGTCAGGCAGGCAGGCTCAGAGTCAGGACAGGCAAGGGTCAAAACAAACAAGACGAACTGGCACAGACAAACAGAGAACACAGGTCTAAGTACCCAGGGGATAATGGGGAAGATGGGCGACGCCTGGAGGGGGTGACACTGCCTCCTGTCGCAAGGATCTGTACACAATTCCTGGAAGCAGAACATGTCCCAGTTTTTCCATGGCCTGCATACTCAGACATATCACACATTGAGCATGTGTTGGATGCTCTGGATCGATGTGTACGACTGCATGTTCCAGTTCCTGCCAATATCTAGCGACTTCGCACAGCCATTGAAAAGGAGTGGGACAACATTCCACAGGCCACAATCAACAGCCTGATTAACTCAATGCGAAGGAGATGTGTTGCCCTGCATGAGGCAAATGGTGTTCACACCAAATACTGACTGTTTTTCTGATCCACGCCCCTACTTTTTTTTAAAGTTATCTGTGACCAACATATTTGTATTCCCAGTCATGTAAAATCCATAGATTAAGGCCTATTAAATGTATTATTTTGTTTTGGGCTCGAGATTAATTATTTATTGATTTCCTTATATGAACTGGAACTCATGAATTGTTGCATGTTACGTTTATATTTTTGTTCAGTGTAGTAAAGTCGATTTGGCTTGGGATAAATGGCTGGATTGATAATGCTAGTGTTACTTAGTATTGAGGAGTTGATCTGTTTTGTATGAAAAAGCAATAGCCTTGTACAGAGTACATCAGGGCTATTCAACTATATTATTTTGGGGGCCAGATGTAAAAAAGGTTAATTGCAGGGAGGTCAGACATTTTCCACATGCGATTATTCTGTATAAAACTGCAACGCAAAACCACCAATAAATAACTTTTCCTCAAATTAAATGTTGCCAAAAGTAATTAGTAAAGTGGAGGCCAGGCCGCTCAACCAACGTGAATCGAGATGCAACCAAAAGATGTGATCGTCATTGTAAAGGAAAAGGTGCAACGCTCGCTGATAATTGTTTTTGTTTTCTTTAAGCAACTATTAAACACTTCTTAAGAATAATTAGGTCATTTTAAAATCATCTCAATAAATAACACAAGTATGTGGACACCTGCTCGGCATTAATATGAAGTTTGTCCCATTTTTGCTGCTATAACAGCCTCCACTCTTCTGGGAAGGCTTTCCACTAGATGTTGGAACATTGCTGAGGGGCTTACATCCATTCAGCCACAGGAGCATTAGTGAAGTCGGGCACTGATGTTGGGCGATTAGGCCTGGCTCGCATTAGGCTTTCTAATGGATCCCTAATGTTTTCTATGGGATTGAGGTCAGGGCTATGTACAGGCCAGTCAAGTTCTTCCACACTGATCTCAATCTCGACAAACCATTTCTGTATGGACTTCGCTTTGTCAATTGTCATGCTGAAACAGTAAAGGGCCTTTCCCAAACTGTTGCCACAAAGTTGGAAGCACAGAATTGTCTAGAATGTAATTGTATGCTGTCACGTTAAGATTTCCCTTTACTGGAACTAAGGGGACTAGCCCGAACCATGAAAAACAGCCCCAGACCATTATGCCTCCTCCACCATACTTTACAGTTGACACTATGTATTTGGCCAGGTAGCCCAGATTTGTCCATCGGAGTGCCAGATGGTGAAGCGTGATTCATCACTCCAGAGAACGCGTTTCCACTGCTCCAGTGTTCAGTGGTGGCGAGCTTTACAAATCAAATCAAAATGTATTTGTCACATGCACCGTGAAATGCTTACTTACAAGCCCTTAACCAACATTGTAGTTCAAGAAATAGTTAAAATATTTAGTTAAAATATTTACTAAATAAACTAAAGTTTAAAAAAATCAATCAATGGGTAACACAAGAAATCTATATAACAATAACAAGGCTATATACAGGGGGTACCGGTACCGAGTCAATGTGCGGGGATACAGGTTCATCGAGGTAATTTGTAAAGGGACTATGCATAGATAATAAACAGTGAGTAGCAGCAGTGTAAAAACAAAGGGGGGGTCAATGTAAATAGTCCAGGTGGCCATTTGATTAGTTGTTCAGCCGTCTTATGGCTTGGGGGTAGAAGATGTTAATGAGCCTTTTGGTCCTAGACTTGGCACTCCGGTACCGCTTTCCGTGAGGTAGCAGAGAGAACAACAGTCTATGGCTTGAGTGACTGGAGTCTTTGACCATTTTCTGGGCCTTCCTCTGACACCGCCTAGTATATAGGTCCTGGGTGTCAGGAAGCTTGGCCCCAGTGATGCAGCGCCTTACGGTCAGATGCCGAAAAGTTTAAATACCAGGTGGTAACTGTTGAACTTTTTGAGGATCTGGGGACCCATATGTTGAGGATCAGCATGGCAGATGTGTTTGTTGCCTAACCTTACCACCTGGGGGCAGCCCGTCAGGAAGTCCAGGATCCAGTTGCAGAGAGAGGTGTTTAGTCCCAGGGCCTTAGGTTAGTGATGACCTTTGTGGGCACTATGGTGTTGAACGCTGAGCTGTCGTCAATGAACAGCATTCTCACATAGGTGTTCCTTTTGTCCAGCTGGGAAAGGGCAGTGTGGAGTGTGATTGAGATTGCGTCAACTGTGGATCTGTTGGGGCGGTATGTGAATTGGAGTGGGTCTAGGGTTTCTGGCATGATGGTGTTGATGTGAGCCATGACCATCCTTTCAAATCCTTTCATGGCTACCGATGTGAGTGCTTCGGGGCGGCAATCATTTTGGCAGGTTACCTTCGCTATCTTGGTGCACAGGGCCTATGGTGGTCTGTTTGAAACATGTAGGTATTACAGACTTGGCCAGGGAGAGGTTGAAATGTCAGTGAAGACACTTGCCAGTTGGTCAGCACATACTTTGAGTACACATCCTGGTAATCCGCCTGGCCCAGTGGCTTTGTGAATGTTGACCTGTTTAAAGGTCTTGCTCACATCGGCTATGGAGAGCTTGATCACACAGTTGTCCGGAACAGCTGGTGCTCTCATGCATTCTTCAGTGTTGCTTGCCTCAAAGCGAGCATTAAAGGCATTTAGTTTGTCTAGTAGGCTCACGTCACTGGGCAGCTCGCAGCTGGTTTTCCCTTTGCAGTCCATAATAGTTTTCAAGCCCTGCCACATCCAACGAGCATCAGAGCCGTTGTAGTAGGATTCAATCTTAGTCTTGTATTGACACTTTGCCTGTTCGA
Organism: Oncorhynchus clarkii lewisi; assembly: GCF_045791955.1. Classification (NCBI taxonomy): domain Eukaryota; kingdom Metazoa; phylum Chordata; class Actinopteri; order Salmoniformes; family Salmonidae; genus Oncorhynchus; species Oncorhynchus clarkii. The sequence continues at coordinate 30,778,522 of NC_092156.1, forward strand.
TGGTTTTTCTGAGGGCATAGCAGGATTTCTTGTAAGCGTCCGGATTAGTGTCCCACTCCTTGAATGCGTAAGCTCTAGCCTTTAGCTTGGTGCTGATGTTGCCTGTAATTCATGGCTTCTGGTTGGGATATGTACGTATGGCCACTGTGGGGACGACGTAGTCGATGCACTTATTGATGAAGCCGATGACTGAGGTGGTATACTCCTCAATGCCATTGGATGAATCCCGGGAAAATATTCCAGTCTGTGCTAGCAAAACAATCCTGTAGCTTAGCATTTGCGTCATCTGACCACTTCTGTATTGAGGAAGTCACTGGTACTTCCTGCTTTAGAATTTGTTTGTAAGCAGAAATCAGGAGGAAAGAATTAAGTTCATATTTGCCAAATGGAGGACGATGGAGAGCTTTGTATGTGTCTCTGTGTGGAGTAAAGGTGGTAGGTTTGCCTGCATTAAAGGCCCCGGCCACTAGGCGCTCCGCTTCTGGATGAGCATTTTCTTGTTTGCTTATGGCCTTATAGAGTTGGTTGAGTGCAGTTTTAGTGCCAGCAGTTTGTGGTGGTAAATAGACGGCTACGAATAATATAGATGTAAACTCTCTTGGTAGATAGTGTGGTCGACAGCTTATCATAAGGTACTCTAACCTCAAAAACTTGAGACTTCTTTAATATTAGACTTCACGCACCAGCAGTTATTGACAAATAGAGTTACAGAAGTTACAAAGAGTTTTAAAAATGCGAAAAAAACAAAATAGCAAAGGTGGTTAGAAACATGTAAAACGACAGCCATCCCCTCCGCGTCAGCCATCTCACTCCAGCTGACAATTGGCATTCCGCATGGTGAACTTAGGCTTATATGCGGCTGCTCGGCCATGGAAACTCATTTCGTGAAGCTAACAGACATGTTGGAGAGGTGGCATCCTATCACGTTGAAAGTCACTGAGCTCTTCAATACAGGCCATTCTACTGCCAATGTTTGTCTATGGAGATTGCATGACTGTGTGCTCAGTTTTATACACCTGTCAGCAACGGGTGTGGCTGAAATAGCCAAATCCACTCATTTGAATGTGTGTCCACAAGATTGTAGTATATGTCATATCAGGTAATGCCAAATTCCAGTCTAAAGGAAGTATATTTGGAATTCATTCCCCTCAGTCTACCAAGGCACAAGGTGAGACCCAAATGCAGACACAGGAGGCAGAAGGTTAGAGTCTTTCAATGTTTATTAATGCAAAGGGGTAGTGTTACGAATCCCTTTTGGCCCGACAGTCTAGGGGGGATGGTAATGAGACCCGTAACATAACTCAGGCAAATTATAATTGTGACAAAGTAAAAGTGTGAACGTAATAACCAGGACAACTGAAATCTACCGTCAAACTCAAGGTTTATTTGATAAACACACGGTAATGGGGGAGCAGGAAAAGGGGCTGAGCTGGACCCAAGGAAAGAAACAATAAGTATTCAAAACACCCCTAAGCTAGACTAGCCTACTTTAACAACAGCTAACTAACTAACCAAAAATACAGTGGGTGGTCCGCCCAGTTCTAACTAGTGTGTTTTAACAAAGTTTACCTACGGGTAGTGTATGCCCATGGGCGACTTGTCTTGTTTTCCCCTTTTCCCACCAGCAACAAACAAACACCATAACCAAAACAATACTCACAGGTGATGACAAAGTGCTATGGAGATGCTCAAACAAAAGAGAGGTTAATTAATACACAGAGAGCGAGCGAAGAACAGAGATCTACAAACATGGCATTTACAAAGAGATTGCGCTACTGAAATCTATGAAGAACAGCAATCTACCAACATGGCATTACAAAGAGATTGAGCTCTAGAGCAAACAAATGATGGGGTTTTTAAACCATGGGGAAGGAACTGTGATAGGGTAGGAAACAGGAGGAGGTGTGTCTTCTGATTGATGGGTTGATTGTTGACTGATTGGGGAGTGATGATGTTCACCTGTGAGGGGAGACAGAGAGAAAAGAACCACACACAGGATACACACACACACACAGGATACTTGTATCCGTAACAGGTAGGCAAGAGAATGGTCGTAGACAGGCAAAAAGGTCAAACCCAGGCAGAATGGTCAGACAGGCGGGTACAAAGTCCAGAAACAGGCAAGGATCAAAACTGGGAGGACTAGAAAAATAAGAATGCAAAAAGCAGGAGAATGAGAAAACCGCTGGTTGACTTGGAAACATACAAGACGAACTGGCACAAAGAGACACAGCGATTAATACACTGGGGAAAACAAGTGACACCTGGAGGGGGTGGAGACAATAATGAGGACAGGTGAAACAGATCAGTGCGTGACAGTCATTCGGTGTGTTTTTGTCACACTCTCTTCTAAGGAGTCCTTGTTGGTATCAGAGAGGGAAACAGAAGTCACTTATGAGTTCCTTAGAGTCGTAGCCTTCAGGAAAGTAGTCATAATATTTTAGTTTAAACTGTTCAAATGCTCGAGCCAAATTCATATGAAGAAAATATTATCAACATGCCATATAGGCGCTAAAAACCACACTAGACAACCACCATAGTTATTGTCATTTTGGCACTGAACATCAGATTTTGGCAGGGATTGTTTTCCAGATTTGATTAATTAAAGGGCCAGTGTAAATTAATAAACGGTACGGATCTAGCCTGTGGGCCACCAGTTGTATAGCCCTGTTGTACATTATAACAAGCCAGATACTAACTCCTCCTCCCTTCCAGGGCCAGAGTACGGATCGGATGGAATCCCATGATGAAGCTCCTAACATCCTGCAGCAGCCCCTGGCCCTGGGCTACTTTGTGTCCACAGCCAAAGCCGGCCCACTGCCTGACTGGTTCTGGTCAGCCTGCCCTCAAGCTCAGAACCAGTGTCCTCTTTTCCTCAAGGTATACCTGTCAGACAACCTCTGCCAGCCCTCACTCCTGCATTATTATATGTATTCTGATTTTATGCATGCTAGCTTGAAGTACTTATTAATGGCCCTTTTTTTAAAGGATTGTTTTTTTACTGATAGGAGTTGACAGACTAAAGCTTGCAGTTGGCATATCAAACACTCAGAGTTAATTGAAACATCCTTTTCTTTAGACCTGTATTAATATTCACTTGCTCAGAATGTCAGCGATTGACTGACATTTGCTCTGGTATTACTGTGTGAATGTCTTAACTAGGCCTGTCACTGACTCCCTGTGTGTGTTGTATTGTCGATGCTCAGGCCTCTCTGCACCTCCACGTGTCTTCAGTGCAATCAGATGAACTGCTGCACAGCAAACACTCCCATCCCCTTGACTCCAATCAGACCTCGGACGTACTCAGGTAAACACACACCCACACACACTCTGCAGTCACACACACAATCTGCAGCCACACATACTACACTCTGTGGTCACACATGCACTCTGTAGTCTCATGGTGAATCTCATCCACAGCTCAGCCATTGAAGATATAAAAAAATGTCCTAGCCTGTCTCTGTATCTAATGTGCTTATGAAAGAGAGAGTGAAGTATTCCACTTTATCTCAAGGTTTTTGCTCTCTTTGAGAGGTGTTCATTGTGAATAACACGTGTTTTATCTCTCCTCCTCCCTCTCTCCTCCTCTGCATCCCCTCTCCTCCTCCTCCCGCTCTTCTCTCTCCTCCCCCCTTCAGATTTGTGCTGGAGCAGTACAATGCCCTCTCTTGGCTGACGTGTGACCCCGCAACGCAGGACCGGCGCTCCTGTCTGCCCATCCACTTTGTGGTGCTCAACCAGATGTACAACTTCATCATGAACATGTTGTAACAAATAGCCTGAGGGGGAGTAGGAGAAGAGGAGGGGACACGCCTAAGGAAATTCCAACCTGATAGGCTGATGCTGGACTGCAGTGTTGGACTTCACTATGCGTTGTGTGGATCTAGATCTGAATAGGAGATCAGAGGGCTTCCGGATTGAAGAAAGCCCTCAGCCATAACAACGGGTCATAGAAACGGCTCAGTCTGCTCCTGCCACTGTGACACACACAAGAAGATGAAGGAAGAGGAGGAGGAAGAAAAAGAGGGAGATTTCTGGAACGGGTTATGCTAATAACAGGAACAAGAGAAAAAGAAAGATCCATAGTCAGATAGTCCTTTTGGAAAACGTCTGTAAAATATTGGAAGAAAAGGGACATTTCAGTGAACAAAAACTCGAGAATGGATCCTTGCTTTTAAGACCCGAAATATTCACTTTTTTCCTTTGGATGAAATGTTATCCAAATGAAATGCCTGCATCTATCTTATTTATTATACGTTTTTAATTGTATAATTTGTCTTATTTCTAAAACTCTTTTATTTATTTATATATATATATATAAAATATTGAAGGTTTATATCGCCTTCCTGCTTTTTAAGCAACTTGTCTAAGATATATGTAATCATCTTAATTAAAAAAACAAACAAACACCCAGAAAAATGAAATAAAGTTGCAGTAGGTTGCTTTTAGAGTATTATTTTTTGTATTGGGGACAGAATATTTGTATTGTCACGATGTACAGAAGAAGTAGATTGGAGAATTATGTCCATGCCTTTGTGCGTGGAGGATTTACAATTAAGCTGTAGCAGCAGAGGACTTGTACAGCAATGAAGTTCACTGTGTTCAAATAAAGAGGTACATTGTCGTATATAGTATTTTATACCACACATTTAGACACACACCAAACGGCAATATATATATATATATATAGATAATTATATATGAATGCCATGCCAGCGATGGGTGGTGCGGCTTCTGTTCTAGGAATAAAGTGTGTCAACTCAATTTTACATGTGCTTGTGTGTTGTGGTTCTTGCTTATTGGGTGAGTGATTGTGATGTGCAACTATTTGACAAGGACGCCAATAGTGGAGTGGAAGAAAACTATTGGCTTCTCTTGTATGTAGCTGACCTCACGTTTGACCCCTGTCTGGTGACAGATCTTGATGGAGAAAGAAAAAAGAATAGAGCAAGAATGGTTCCTTTCAGATTCAGCACATCCCTCTATACCTCTTCTTATCCATACAAATCCCAATTTGCTCTTGAGGTTTTGCTTTTTGGCACCATTTCTGAGTGGTAACATATGCATTTGGACTAGAGGTCGACCGATTATGATTTTTCAACGCCGATACCGATTAATCGGCCGATTTAAAAAATGTATTTGTAATAATGACAATTACAACCAATACTGAATGAACACTTATTTTAACTTGATTTAATACATCAATAAAATCAATTTAGCCTCAAGTAGATAATGAAACATGTTCAATTTGGTTTAAAAAATGCAAAAACAAAGTGTTGGAGAAGAACGTAAAAGTGCAATATGTGCTATGTAAGAAAGCTAACGTTTCAGTTCCTTGCTCAGAACATGAGAACATATGAAAGTTGGTGGTGCCTTTTAACATGAGACTTCAATATTCCCAGGTAAGAAGTTTTAGGTTGTAGTTATTATAGGACTATTTCCCTCTATACCATTTGTATTTCATTAACCTTTGACTATTGGATGTTCTTATAGGCACTTTAGTATTGCCAGTGTAACAGCATAGCTTCCGTCCCTCTCCTCGATTCTCGCTGGGCTCGAACCAGCAACACAACGACAACAGCCACCACATCGAAGCAGCGTTACCCATGCAGAGCAAGGGAAACAACCACCCCAAGGCTCAGAGTGAGTGAAGTTTGAAACGCTATTAGCGCGCTAACTAGCCAGCCATTTCACCTCGGTCACACCAGCCTCATCTCGGGAGTTGATAGGTTTGAAGTCATAAACAGCAATGCTTGATGCACAACGAAGAGCTTCTGGCAAAACGCACAAAAGTGTTGTTTGAATGAATGTTTACGAGCCTGCTTCTGCCTACCACCGCTCAGTCAGATTGCTAGATGCTTGTATGCTCAGTTGGATTTTATGCAACGCAGGACACGCTAGATAATATCTAGTAATATCATCAACCATGTGTAGTTAACTAGTGATTATGATTGATTGTTTTTTATAAGATAAGTTTAATGCTAGCTAGCAACTTACCTTGGCTTACTGCATTTGCGTAACAGTCTCCTTGTGGAGTGCAACGAGAGAAAGGCAGGTCGTTATTGCGTTGGGACTAGTTAACTGTAATGTTGCAAGATTGGATCCCCCGAGCTGACAAGGTGAAAATCTGTCTTTCTGCCCCTGAACAAGGCAGTTAACCCAGTGTTCCTAGGACGTCATTGAACATAAGAATGTGTTCTTAACTGACTTGCCTAGTTAAATAAAGATTAAATAAAGAAATAATAATAACCAGCGCCCAAAAATACAGATTTCTGACTGTTATGAAAACTTGAAATCGTCCCTAATTAATCGGCCATTCCGATTAATCGGTCGACCTCTAATTTGGACCAACTCCATTTGACTTCTGTGTAGTGTAAATGAATAACTTTGGCCAAATGGATGGGTGCCATTGGATATGCAGTGTTTATCTGTGCAGAGGAACATAATATCTAGTATCTTCACCTGTTCAGAATAAAACTGTACTTTCAGTAAAATCCAAATTTGACACCGCATGGTGTATTCATGCATATACTTGCAAGACATTTTTTATCATCAAGATGTACTACTATGGTCTGCTTTTGTGTGTAAATAGACCTCTATTCATATACATACGTAGCTGCAATAGATCACAGTGTCCATATAGCAGAGGCTAGTTGAATTTAAACTTTTAGATTTTTATAACTTTACTTCAGATTTTTATGATTAACCACATGACAATGATTTTGAGAAACAAAAACATTATTATTGTAATGAAACTGTTCCACGAAAATGTGCTTATATAAATATTCATAAGGCAGATCAGGCTCTGGATGGGTTCTTCATAGTAATAATGACAGACTGGTTACAGTCATTAACTAAACTGTAATATTGTGTTGGATTGCAGGCTTTGGATGGGTTCTTCGTAGTAATAATGACAGATTGGTCACAGACCCGTTCTTGCGCCAGGTCTGGAATTTATTGCGGCCAGCAAGTCAAGGGAACAAATCACTCAGAAAAACGAATCATGACTCTCGAGTCAGTTAAAAGAGTCATTCAAAAAGAACGAATCGTTATTTGGTAGGGGCCAAAAGGAGTGGTTTGGGATTCTCATGCTACGTTCAAAACAACTGGGAACTTAGAAAAATACGAGGTCAAATCACGATGTCAGTGATCTTCAGGTCGGAAAGTTGGAGCTCTAGAAAGAGGCCAGTGAACTCACTGAAGTCTGAGATTTTCGAGTTCCCTGTTGTTTTGAACGCAGCAACAGTAATGTTGACTGCTTGAACTTTACAAAAATCATGTCATCAAAGGTCCTGTTGTTGCTTCGCACCAACGGCATGCCAGCCATCACCTGTATTGCGGAAGGAACTATTTGTCAACCAAACAGGACCTTGAACAAAACAGAAAGGTAATGTAGCACTAAAAAAATATATATATATATACAGTATATATATATATACAGTGCCTTGCGAAAGTATTCGGCCCCCTTGAACTTTGCGACCTTTTGCCACATTTCAGGCTTCAAACATAAAGATATAAAACTGTATTTTTTTGTGAAGAATCAACAACAAGTGGGACACAATCATGAAGTGGAACGACATTTATTGGATATTTCAAACTTTTTTAACAAATCAAAAACTGAACAATTGGGCGTGCAAAATTATTCAGCCCCCTTAAGTTAATACTTTGTAGCGCCACCTTTTGCTGCGATTACAGCTGTAAGTCGCTTGGGGTATGTCTCTATCAGTTTTGCACATCGAGAGACTGACATTTTTTCCATTCCTCCTTGCAAAACAGCTCAAGCTCAGTGAGGTTGGATGGAGAGCATTTGTGAACAGCAGTTTTCAGTTCTTTCCACAGATTCTTGATTGGATTCAGGTCTGGACTTTGACTTGGCCATTCTAACACCTGGATATGTTTATTTTTGAACCATTCCATTGTAGATTTTGCTTTATGTTTTGGATCATTGTCTTGTTGGAAGACAAATCTCTGTCCCAGTCTCAGGTCTTTTGCAGATTCCATCAGGTTTTCTTCCAGAATGGTCCTGTATTTGGCTCCATCCATCTTCCCATCAATTTTAACCATCTTCCCTGTCCCTGCTGAAGAAAAGCAGGCCCAAACCATGATGCTGCCACCACCATGTTTGACAGTGGGGATGGTGTGTTCAGGGTGATGAGCTGTGTTGCTTTTACGCCAAACATAACGTTTTGCATTGTTGCCAAAAAGTTCAATTTTGGTTTCATCTGACCAGAGCACCTTCTTCCACATGTTTGGTGTGTCTCCCAGGTGGCTTGTGGCAAACTTTAAACAACACTTTTTATGGATATCTTTAAGAAATGGCTTTCTTCTTGCCACTCTTCCATAAAGGCCAGATTTGTGCAATATACGACTGATTGTTGTCCTATGGACAGAGTCTCCCACCTCAGCTGTAGATCTCTGCAGTTCATCCAGAGTGATCATGGGCCTCTTGGCTGCATCTCTGATCAGTCTTCTCCTTGTATGAGCTGAAAGTTTAGAGGGAAGGCCAGGTCTTGGTAGATTTGCAGTGGTCTGATACTCCTTCCATTTCAATATTATCGCTTGCACAGTGCTCCTTGGGATGTTTAAAGCTTGGGAAATCTTTTTGTATCCAAATCCGGCTTTAAACTTCTTCACAACAGTATCTCGGACCTGCCTGGTGTGTTCCTTGTTCTTCATGATGCTCTCTGCGCTTTTAACGGACCTCTGAGACTATCACAGTGCAGGTGCATTTATACGGAGACTTGATTACACACAGGTGGATTGTATTTATCATCATTAGTCATTTAGGTCAACATTGGATCATTCAGAGATCCTCACTGAACTTCTGGAGAGAGTTTGCTGCACTGAAAGTAAAGGGGCTGAATAATTTTGCACGCCCAATTTTTCAGTTTTTGATTTGTTAAAAAAGTTTGAAATATCCAATAAATGTCGTTCCACTTCATGATTGTGTCCCACTTGTTGTTGATTCTTCACAAAAAAATACAGTTTTATATCTTTATGTTTGAAGCCTGAAATGTGGCAAAAGGTCGCAAAGTTCAAGGGGGCCGAATACTTTCGCAAGGCACTGTAAATAAATGAGAGCATAGAACTCAGAGATAGCCTATAGGCCAATGCAGCAGTAGGCCTATAACTTCCATCATCAACTAAGTAAAAAACAGGCCTAAAGTCGACAAATAAAAACAGTAGAAAATATCCTATTCCTACATATTCATGCATTCTGGAGATGCACCATATATTCACCACACCCCCCTCGCCTTCTTGATGCAACGTTTTAAATTATACTCGAGACACATTATCTTAACACATATTTTAGATGCTTTTCACAGACAGCCGCTCAATCAGCTAGACATATTGCCAGGCGCACAACCCAAATTGAAACAATCAAACAAATTTTGGCAAAACATACATGTCCTTTAGAGACAGCAGATTTTCTGACTAAATACACTGCATTCTTTGAGAGAGGTAGTTAGCAAACCAGGCCATAAACCATCAGAAACACCAATACTCCTTAGCCGGCCCACAAAAATTGAATTGTCTACCATATTAAAAGCTTTGGCCAAGTCAATAAAAATAGCAGCACAACATTTCTTAGAATCAAGGGCAATGGTGACATCATTGAGGACCTTTAAGGTTGCAGTGACACATCCATAACCTGAGTGGAAACCAGATTGCATACCAGAGAGAATACTATAGACATCAAGAAAGTCAGTCAGCCTCCCGAGTGGCGCAGTGGTCTAAGGCACTGCATTGCAGTGCTAGCTGTGCCACTAGAGATTCTGGGTTCGAGTCCAGGCTCTGTCACAGCCAGGTGAGACCGGGAGACCCGTGGGGCAGTGTACAATTGGGTTAGGGGTTGGCCGGCAGGGATGTCCTTGTCCAATCATGCTCTAGTAGCTCCTGTGTGGGGCCGTGCCCAGTGCATGCTGACAGGTGTACAGTGTTTTTCCCCTGACACATTGGTGCTTCTGGGTTAAGTGGGCATTGTGTCAAGAAGCAGTGCAGCTTGGTTGGGTTGTGTTTTGGAGGACACACGACTCTCAACCTTCGGGACTTTCAGCGATGAGACAAGACTTTAACTACCAGTTGGATACCACGAAAAAGGTGGTGACCACTTCTCAGTTCCTATGCTTCCTGGCTGATGTTTTGGTCACTTTTGAATGCTGGCGGTGCTTTCACTCGCATGAGACGGAGTCTACAACCCACACAAGTGGCTCAGGTAGTGCAGCTCATCCAGGATGACACATCAATGCGAGCTGTGGCAAGAAGGTTTGCTGTGTCTGTCAGCGTAGTGTCCAGAGCATGGAGGCGCTACCAGGAGACAGGCCAGTACATCAGGAGACGTGGAGGAGGCCGTAGGAGGGCAACAACCCAGCAGCAGGACCGCTACCTCCGCCTTTGTGCAAGGAGGAGCAGGAGGAGCACTGCCAAAGCCCTGCAAAATGACCTCCAGCAGGCCACAAATGTGCATGTGTCTGCTCAAACGGTCAGAAACAGACTCCACGAGGGTGGTATGAGGGCCCGACGTCCACAGGTGGGGGTTGTGCTTACAGCCCAACACCGTGCAGGACGTTTGGCATTTGCCAGAGAACACCTAGATTGGCAAATTTGCCACTGGCGCCCTGTGCTCTTCACAGATGAAAGCAGGTTCACACTGAGCACATGTGACAGACGTGACCGAGTCTGGAGACGCCGTGGAGAACGTTTTGCTGCCTGCAACATCCTCCAGCATGTCATGGTGTGGGGTGGCATTTCTTTGGGGGGCCGCACAGCCCTCCATGTGCTCGCCAGAGGTAGCCTGACTGCCATTATGTACCAAGATGAGATCCTCAGACCCCTTGTGAGACCATATGCTGGTGCGGTTGGCCCTGGGTTCCTCCTAATGCAAGACAATGCTAGACCTCATGTGGCTGGAGTGTGTCAGCAGTTCCTGCAAGAGGAAGGCATTGATGCTATGGACTGGCCCGCCCGTTCCCCAGACCTGAATCCAATTGAGCACATCTGGGACATCATGTCTCGCTCCATCCACCAACGCCACGTTGCACCACAGACTGTCCAGGAGTTGGCGGATGCTTTAGTCCAGGTCTGGGAGGAGATCCCTCAGGAGACCATCCGCCACCTCATCAGGAGCATGCCCAGGCGTTGTAGGGAGGTCATACAGGCATGTGGAGGCCACACTTTTGAATGACCTGCTAACATCTGAGAGACACTAGTAAACTCGTATATTATAACACTCAAGGACACTCAACTCACATAAAACAAACCTAGGTTACATAACCTTTTAGACTGGAGTAAAAATATTTTTCTGTGTGAATATACTTGGAGAATCAAAACTAAATAAATCGTTTTTGTCTCTTTGTTTAGCAGAGTAAAAGTTTGTTTAGCAAGTGAGAATGGTAGAGAGGCTGACAGTTCTGATGTAGGGGTGTTCTCTGATAGGCACAAGGCTGGTGGCTATAATGGAGAGAGCATCCTGGTGTCCCAGCTGCAGAATGGCCTCACCCTGGAGTTTATTTTATTTTTATTTAACCTTTATTTAACTAGGCAAGTCAGTTAAGAACAAATTCTTATTTTTAATGACAGCCTAGGAACAGTGGGTTAACTGCCTTGTTCAGGGGCAGAATGACATAATTATAATTATTATTTTTTGAACACAGTGACCCTCTCAGGAGACTCAGACTGGTGCTCAGTGAACTACTGACCATCATGAACAAGGTAATGTCAAATCAAAGTTTCTTGGTTTTATATGCACAGATTTGCAGATGTTATTGCAGGTGCAGTGAAATGCTTGTGCAGTAAATACCTAGCAATACAAAACAACACAATAAACACACAATCCAGAAAACATTTAAATTAAGAAATTAAGAAATACCAGAATGAGCAATGTCAGAGACCGGAATAATGGTGTGTAAGTCAGCATGGACAGTATATTAATAGAAAAAGTGTGTACAGCAGTAGTTATATAGGATGAGCCATGACTACAATACAGGGTATATTATTCAATTGACCAGTGTTCAATGACTCTATGTACATAGGGCAGCAGTCTCTCTAAGGTGCAAGGTAGAGTGGGTGGTAGCCTGCTAGAACAGTGACTTAAGGTTCAGGTCGCTCCCCTCACTGCTTCCCCTGGGTTCTACAGCTGCACCATCGAGAGCATCCTAACTGGTTGCATCACTGCCTGGTATGGCAACTGCTCGGCCTCCGACTGCAAGGCACTACAGAGTGTACTACATCACTGGGGCCAAGCTTCCTGCCATCTATGACCTCTATACCAGGCGGTGTCAAGAGGAAGGCACTAAAAATTGTCCAAGACTCAAGCCACACTAGTCATAGACTGTTCCCTCTGCTACCGCACGGCATGTGGTACCGGAACGCCAAGTCTAGGTCCAAGAGGCTTCTAAACAGCTTCTACCCCCAAGCCATAAGACTCCTGAACATCTAGTCAAATGGCTACCCAGACTATTCACATTGCCCCCCCCCCCCCCCCTCCAAACCACTGCCACTCTCTGTTGTCATCTATGCATAGTCACTTTAATAACTCTACCTACACGTACATACTACCTCAACTAACCAGTACCCCTGTACATTGACTCTGTACCAGCACCCCCCTGTTTATATTGTTATTTTATTTTTTACTGCTATTCTTTAACTACTTTTATCTCTTATTCCGATCCATATTTTTTTTAACTGCTCTGTTGGTTAGGGGCTTGTAAGTAAGCATTTCATTGTAACCTGTTGTATTCGGCACATGTGACTAATCAAATTTGATTGGACCTACATGTAACATTCAAGTGGTTGATTTGGCCTGTCGTTAGTGTACACCCAGTTTTTCTTGCTCAGTTTATATTTCATGTTTTGTCTTCCAGGTGGCTGATTCCAATGAGGTATGGTTCCTAAAGTCGCCTGAGCTCTTTGAGTGCTCTGTATACCTGGAATAGGTTGCAGATGTCCTCTGTATACTACAAGCAGGTACATGCATCTCTCTATATCTCCAACAAGTTGATCACAAGCTACCAGTAGCTCACAGCCACCTATGAGTAGCTCGCCAAACAATTCTGGAAGTGCATATGTTCTTCAATTGTTACATCACAAACTGTCATGAAGTATCAGACACCTCAAAATCCCGGCTACTATCCAATCAAATCCAAATTGACATTATCCCACCCCTGGTTAGCCACAATTGGCTTAAAAAGCCAAACATAACACAATATATGCAAATTAATTTCCAGCAATAATGCCCCGTTTGTCTGGTGTGCGCATTTGTCAATCATTCACTTTGTGTAGCCAGTTAGCAATAATGATAACTGTCTTCTGGGTAGATTTTCCCAAAAACCTTCTCAATTAAATGTTAACTGCAAAGTAGGCTTACCTGGCAGAATTATATCAAGGCTGTATTCGTATCAATCAGATGGGCTTTTGTTTTGTAGACTCTGTCATGATACATGCAGCAGCAAAAACGTCTCTTGATGAGAACATTCCTCTCGAAAATGCGCAATTAAATGGGAATTACACAAAAAATCTAAAATGTTTCATTTTTTTCCCCAGCCCTCAAAATGGTAATCTGATGTGATTCTCAATATTGACATTGAATTTACAATTTCGGAAAATACAAAGAGTGCCTATTTGAAAGCTAGGGGAAAATGGAGTAGTTTGTGACATGTTTAATCATTTAAAAGTAGCTCTCAAGCTAAAAAAGTTTGGGCACCCCTGCTCTATATAATGTAGGTATGTAACATCTGACCAAGTTTTCAGTTGTCTTATCTGAAAATGCTGTTTTGTATTTGTTTGGAGAGAAATGCAAAATTTCTTGGATAATGATTTGTAAGATGTAGACAAGTTTACTACACGGTCTGCCTCTACACAGGCTGCTTCATGGATGCATCCATGGTGTGGTGTCTCATGTTTTACTGTACCATAAGACTTTGGACTGTTTTCAATTAAGCAAAGGATGATTCTGAGACACCAAACCCTTTCTCAGAGTTTCCCTCCCTGCTTTCCATCATAGATGTGGCAGAGGCTTTTTGAGAAACGGTGACTGGTTCCTGTGCCTGCTGGTTGCTAATGTCCCCGACAGCTTCAATGATGGTTGACTGAAAGATACAAAATAATGTCTATGCTAATAGTAAATGGACAATAAAGATCCTATGCTGTTCTAATCTGTATGTTTGGAGAAGGGTTAGCTGCATCCCAATATGTTGACCGGAGTGTGGGTGTGTCGAAAGGATAGTAGTGGGTTTGTGGAAAGGAGTGGGTGTTGTCGACAGTGCTCTGCAATAGGTTAGAGTTTTGAATGAGCTGTATTTTTTTTCTTCCGTTTCTTACCATGCAACTACCATATATTGCGCTACTGTACCATAAGAGGCGCAGCAGCGCCTCTTCAACCTCAGGAGGCTGAAGAAATTCGGCTTGTCACCAAAAGCACTCACAAACTTCTACAGATGCACAATCGAGAGCATCCTGGCGGGCTGTATCACCGCCTGGTACGGCAACTGCTCCGCCCTCAACCGTAAGGCTCTCCAGAGGGTAGTGAGGTCTGCACAACGCATCACCGGGGGCAAACTACCTGCACTCCAGGACACCTACACCACCTGATGTCACAGGAAGGCCATAAAGATCATCAAGGACATCAACCACCTGAGCCACTGCCTGCTCACCCCGCTATCATCCAGAAGGCGAGGTCAGTACAGGTGCATCAAAGCTGGGACCGAGAGACTGAAAAACAGCTTCTATCTCAAGGCCATCAGACTGTTAAACAGCCACCACTAACATTGAGTGGCTGCTGCCAACACACTGACTCAACTCCAGCCACTTTAATAATGGGAATTGATGGGAAATTATGTAAAATATATCACTAGCCACTTTAAACAATGCTACCTAATATAATGTTTACATACCCTACATTATTCATCTCATATGTATACGTATATACTGTACTCTATATCATCTACTGCATCTTTATGTAATACATGTATCACTAGCCACTTTAACTATGCCACTTTGTTTACATACTCATCTCACATGTATATACTGTACTCGATACCATCTACTGTATCTTGCCTATGCTGCTCTGTACCATCACTCATTCATATATCCTTATGTACATATTCTTTATCCCCTTACACTGTGTATAAGACAGTAGTTTTGGAATTGTTAGTTAGATTACTTGTTGGTTATTACTGCATTGTCGGAACTTGAAGCACAAGCATTTCGCTACACTCGCATTAACATCTGCTAACCATGTGTATGTGACAAATAAAAGTTGATTTGATTTGATTTGATTTTGACTTTGGACTGTTTTCAATTAAGCAAAGGATGATTCTGAGTTGTATTTCACTGTTATTTTATTTTGACACATAGTCAGTTGTGAAACTATTAGTTTATTTTTTATTAAAAGTTTTGATTCTTTGTGCTTTTGTATGGGTGTGCTTACTGTGACTGTCACCCTGATTGGCTACTAGGTAGCTACTTCCCACACTTTTGCGGGACAGTAGTGTTTGTCAAGTGGGAGCTAATGACACTGTGCCCCGTATTGTTGCCGTTCATGCGCTCCCCATTGAGTAGTAGACTATGTATGTATCAAGGTGACGTCTAGATGCTCATCAATGTTAGTTATTTCTTGTGTAGGTTGCTATGCTAATTGAAATTAAATCATGGGAGCGAAAAAATTGTAGCTATGGCAGCACAACCATGAGACCCAGTAGGAAGCACTTCAAGTTGGCAGGCACACACCGGAGTACTGGTTGCCGGATTACTATCTACTCGTAGTGCAGCCCAATCAAAAATGCAAAACAGTCTTGAGTGTTAACAAATCTGCCCAATTAGCTGATTCGCTTTCCACCCACTCCTTTTGACACACCCACATTCGCCCATACTCCGGTCGCCATATTGGGCTGTAGCTACTTGTATGTTTGGGCTCTTACAGTATGGTGCACAAACTGTTTAGCTTTCATTAGTCAACTAATCCATTAGTATTAATGGCTATTTGGTTTTATTGAGCCCGGAGCCTGACATATGCTTGGCAAAATCATCCTAGAGGGAGTATACCTAATCTAATAGATCTCATTGTAATTCTAGGCAGAGAATTATTGACGTTGGCTGGCTATTTCCTGTTTTTTTTTCTCTCACCCAATTAGGTATTTCCACTCGTAGTTGGACAATGTTTCAACCCCAGGAGGTAGGACTAGTCTAATGTTAATGTATTCTCCTTATAATATTGATGATGCATATGATTGTCTCGCTACAGGGCCTGTGTGTGTGTGTGTTCTCTGCTTTAAAATACATACATTATGAAGGAGGAAATGGAGATCTAGCGCCTCTAGTTCTCTCTCTAGTGCCTCCTTATCCCCCAGGGCTCAGGTCTGAGTCAATAGCTTATTTGCGTTAGCGAGGCGAGAAGGGATGAAGAAGTCAGTCGGTAGGCAGCGTTACATTACATAGTGCTGAACATTAGTGAATCCTCATGGCTTGTTATTGGAATTGGCCTCTTTTATTGTATCGCATTTAAATGAATCACTTTAAGTTGGTGAAACGGTCGGGAAATGGACCCTGTCTCGAGGCATTGCATAGCCTAGTCTATAACATGAAGCGGTAACTAACTCAGTTGCTCTGAGTATTTTATGGCATATGCAATTCTCTGTAAGTAGCGGAGATGGAAGCTAATATCCTTTCAGTCACCATCTCAGTTGACCATAAACATTTAGCCTTTTAAACTGACAGCTGCAGTGAATAACAGGCCAAAAAGAGAAGCCCTGTTAAAGTGCAGTAGCTTTTGAGAGCTATTAGATCTTATTACAGGCAAATAAATAAGTAATGATACCATGGTTCATTGTATTTCTGTAAGCAGTCCGTCAGCTATGACATAATGCACTGCTACAGACATGGAAGGCATCACAAATAGACAATAAAATGCTCTGGTGGGAGTAATAGTGCAGATCCTTGAGATAAGGTTAATAAGTGGAGCACTGTGGTCTATAAAAACATGGAACAATGTCTTCATGCATCTTTGAAAATACTGATATCCTTTGTTATTATTCCAACGTTCAAGTACCAATAAGTGCCAATTCTGCTAAATAAAACAATGGATTCATTGAATAATCCGATCAAATCCCATTATTTCAAAACTCTTTTTTTTTTTAAATGTGGTTTGGAATTCCATAAAGCTTTCCATATCCTCAGAAAAGAACCCTTCTCTACTTAATGTTGGAACCAATATCTCTACTGTGTGTGCAGGGGCCTAATGAAGAATGAGGAATGTCAGGATGAGGAGAGCATGGGTGGTGCAGGACAGAAGCACTGAGGAAGCTGTGTCAGATAAACCTCTCCCAGGCTCTCAACATCAGAGCCATGGTGGTGAGTCTGTCTTACATAATTTTCACACTATCGTGCTGACCTGAACCATTTGTTCTTTCAGCACGGTTCCAGCTAGGTTGGATATGTAACCAGGCCAGCACAGTACAGCTCGTCTTTTATTAAACCTTTTTTAAAGCGGCAATCAGCAGTAAAAACAATGACAATGCATTTTCCCCTTGTCTGTTTCGGTAAAAAGCGGAGGGATGGGGCTGGATAAATTGAGTAAAACAAGTTTATATTTTGGGTTCCTTATGGGGTACGAAAGTTCAACTAGGCACATGAGGCATTTAGAAGTTATATTCTTCAAGAATCAATGGGTACATATAAAAAAATGGATGTAGCAATTGCTGATTAAGTTGTGCCAATTCCAATGCCAGTTTGCTGCCCTGAAGAGAACCGCTGTGAATCTATAGAAAACCTCACTGTCGTTCTATGTGTGTCCCCTGTCCCCAGGTAGAGGAGTGTCACCTGCCAGGTCTGGGTGTGTCCCTGACCCTGGACTATAAGCCTGACGTGGCCGACGATGCGGTCAGCCCTCTGGTGTCCTACATCCGTGGCTTGCTGCTGGGCACCAATGGGAAAGTACGCACTTGGTTCAGCATGTTCATATGCAACGGACAACCGGTGAGAAACACAGACCACTGCCTACAGTAACATATAGGGCCATACATATTTGAATTCTACATACTTACTCAATTTGTTTTGACTTATCAGTGACCCAAGCACTGCTCAGATAATCCCTACCATTGTATCGCTGAGTTGTCATAGTGTGGTGTTGCCTGTCATAATGCAGTGCATTCTGAAACTATTCAAACCCTTTTACTTTTTACACATTTTGTTACATCACAGCCTTATTTTAAAATGGGTTAAATAAAAAAAATCCTCATCAATCTACAAACAATACCCCTTAATGGCAAAAACCAAGCCACGAGGTTGAAGGAATTGTCCGTATTGTGTCAAGGCACAGATCTGGAGAAGGACACCAACACATTTCTGCAGCATTGAAGGTCCCCAAGAACACAGTGACCTCCATCATTCTTAAATGGAAGAAGTTTGGAACCACCAAGGCTCATCCTAGAGCTGGCTGCCGTTTAAACTGAGCAATCATGGGAGAAGGTTGTTTGTCAGGGAGTTGATCATGAACCCGATGGTCACTCTGAAGAAGCGCCATAATTCCTTTTGTGGAGATGGGAGAACCTTCCAGAAGGACAACCATCTCTGCAGCACTCCACCAATAATGCCTTTATGGTAGAGTGGCCAGACAGAAGCCACTCCTTAGTAAAAGGCACATGACAGCCTGCTTGGAGTTTGCCAAAAGGCACTTAAATACTCTCAGACCATGAGAAACAAGATTCTCTGGTCTGATGAAACCAAGATTTAACTCTTTGGCCTGAATGCCAAGCATCACATCTGGAGGAAACCTGGTACCATCCCTACGGTGATGCATGGTGTTGGCAGCTGCATTATGCTGTGGGGATATTTTTCAGCGGCAGGGACTAGGAGACTAAGGATCGAGGGAGAGTTCCTTGACGAAAACCTGCTTCAGAGCACTCAGGACCTCAGGTGAAAGACTCTAAGCACACAGATAACGCAGGAGAGGCTTCGGGACAAGTCTCAATGTCCTTGAGTGGCCCAGCTAGAGCCTGGACTTGAACCCGATCGAACATCTCTGGAGAGACCTAAAAATAGCTGTGCAGCGACGCTTCCCATCCAACCTGACAAAGCTTGAGAGGATCTGCACAGATGAATGTGAGAAACTCCCCAAATATAGGTGTGCCAAGCTTGCCGCATCAAACCCAAGAAGACTTGAGGCTATAATTGCTGCCAACAGTGCTTCAACAAATTACTGATTAAAGGGTCTGAATACTTATGTAAATGTGATATTTCAGCTTAATTTTTTAATAACTTTGATAAAATGTCTAAAAACCTGTTTTTGCTTCGTCATTGTGGGTATTGTGTGTAGATTGACAATTTAATACATTTTATAATAAGGCTGTAACGTAACAAAATGTGGAATAAGTCAAGGGGTCTGAATACTTTCCGAATGCACTGTATGTCCCTCTAACTCCCCTGAAATGCCTCTGTCAGTCCTACGGCTATTTTGTGCAGTAATCATCCGTCTATGAACCTGAGTTATACTGTTAACACTGAGGCAGTTTGCCCTAGTAGGAAGGCCTCTCAGTGCAGCTCACTCTGTACAGCTCAAACAGAAATATCACAGTCATGTCTACTGCTGATAAACCTCCCAGTAAAGCAATAAATACAATCAAGAATCCCATAAATGTGCAAAAAAATAGCCTACATTAACATATTTAGCTTAAGAAGCAAGGTTCATGAAATCGATAACGTGCTAGTGCAGATTTCATTCATATATTGACCATCTCTGAAACTGACTTAGATAATACCTTTGATACAGTGTTAGCAATGCATGGTTTCAACTTCTTGAGAAGAGGTAGGAATCCCAACGGTGGTTGTGGTGCCGTTTATATTCAGTCACATATCTGCTTAGAGAGGATCTCATTTCAAATGCTGTTGAAGTAATATGGCTACAGGTTCACCTGCCTCAACTAAAGGCCATTCTTGTGAGACGTTGCTATAGACCGCCAAGTGCTAACAGTCAATATCTGGATATTATGTGTGAAATGCTTGATAATGTATGTGATATCAATAGAGGGGTGGGTATCTTTTCTGCATGACCTAAGTATTGACTTGCTTTCATCAAGCTGCCCACTCAAGAAAAAGCTCCAAACTGTAACCAGTGCCTGCAACCTGGTTCAGGATATCAGTCAACCTACCAGGGTATTTACAAATAGCACAGGAATTAAATCATCCACATGTATTAATCACATCTTTACTGATTCTGAAGAAATCTGCTCTAAAGCAGTATCCAAATCGATCGGATGTAGTTATCATAATATAGTAGCCATATCTTGGAAAATAAAAGGTCATACAATATGTTTTGTAGTGATTTCTATGTTGACGATGTAAATAATAGTTGCTCTTCTGTGGTGTACAGTCGAGGTCAAAAGTTTTGAGAATGACACAAATATACATTTTCACAAAATCTGCTGCCTCGATTTGTATAATGGCAATTTGCATGTACTCCAGAATGTTATGAAGAGTGATCAGATGAATTGCAAATAATTGCAAAGACCCTCTTTCACATGCAAATAGACTGAATCCCCCAAAAACATTTCCACTGCATTTCAGCCCTGCCACAAAAGGATCAGTTGACATCATGTCAGTGATTCTCTCGTTAACACAGGTGTGAGTGTTGAAGAGGACAAGGCTGGAGATCACTCTGTCATGCTGATTGTTTTCAAATAACAGACTGGAAGCTTTAAAAGGAGGGTGGTGCTTGGAATCATTGATCTTCCTCTGTCAACCATGGTTACCTGCAAGGAAATACGTGCTGTCATCATTGCTTTGCACAAAAAGGGCTTCACAGGCAAGGATATTGCTGCCAGTAAGATTGAACCTAAATCCCCCATTTATCGGATCATCAAGAACTTCAAGGAGAGCGGTTCAATTGTTGTGAAGAAGGCTTCAGGACGCCCAAGAAAGTCCAGCAAGTGCCAGGACCGTCTCCTAAAGTTGATTCAGCTGTGGGATTGGGGCACCACCAGTACAGAGCTTGCTGGGGTGAAGTCATATTTTCTCTGATGAATCCCCTCATTAATCCCATTGAGAACTTGTTGTCAATCCTCAGGAGGCGGGTGGACAAACAAAACCCCACAAATTCTGACAAACTCCAAGCATTGATTATGCAAGAATGGGCTGCAATCAGTCAGGATGTGGCCCAGAAGTTAATTGACAGCATACCAGGGCGGATTGCAGAGGTCTTGAAAAAGAAGGGTCAACCTGCAAATGTTGACTCTTTGCATCAATTTCATTTAATTGTCAAGCCTTTGACACTTATGAAATGCTTGTAATTATACTTCAGTATTCCATAATAACATCTGACAAAAATATCTAAAGACACTGAAGCAGCAGACTTTGAAAATTAATATTTGTAATTCTCAAAACTTTTGGTCACGACTGCATAATGAGGAGAAACCAGTCGCATTTATGAAATTGCTTATTCCAGTTACTAATAAGCATTCACGCATTTTAAGAAAATGACTGTAAAAACTGTTAAACCCATGTGGATTGATGTTGAATTCACAGCTGATTAGCAAACGTACTATAAATTGAGAAATTATGTGATTTAAACTGAATAAAAAATAAACTATCCTATGAAACAAAGACATTCTATAAATAATGATAATAAAAAGATTTTGAGCACCGTAGATTACATTTTATTCACAAAGGCGAAATCGGCTCCATCATTCATTGCATCAGATGGCTCATTTGTCACAAAACCCACTTGTATTGCCATCTACTTTAATACATTTTTCATTGGCAAGATTGGCAAATTTAGGCATGACATGCCAACAACAAGTCTTGAGGCGACACATCTATTCATAACTGACCGAATTATGAAAGACAAGCGTTTATATTTTTGAATTCTGTAAAGTGAGTGTGAAAGAGGAGACTAATATTTCTTAAATCAAAAATGACAAGCCACCTGGGTCTGATAACTTAAATGGAAAATTACTGAGGATAATAGCGAACGAAATTGCCACTCCTATTTGCCATCTCTTCAATCTAAGCCTACAGGAATGTGTGTGCCCTCAGACCTGAAGGGAAGCAAAAGTAATTCTGCTACCCAAGAATAGCAAAGCACCCTTTACTGGCACAAACAGCTGACCACCTGTTACCAACCCTTAGTAAACTTTTAGATTTTTTGGGGGTTGACCAGATACAATGCTATTTCACAGTAAACAAATTAACAGATTTTCATCACACTTATATGGAAGGGCATTCAACATGTATGGCACTTACACAAACAACTGATTGGCTGAGAGGAATTGATTATAAAAAGATTGTGGGAGCTGTTTTGTTAGACTTCATTGCAGCTTTTGACATTATCGATCATAGTCTTCTGCTGGAAAAGGTATGTGCTATGGTTTAACATCCCCAGCAATATTGTGGATAAAGACTTACCTGTCTAACAGAACCGTGAGGGTGTTCTTTAAAGGAAGCATCCAACACAATCCAAGTAGAGTCAGGCATTCCCCAGGGCAGCTGTTTAGGACCCTTACTTTTTGAATCTTTACTAATGACTTGCCACTGGCTCTGAGTAAAGCCTGTGTGTCTGCTGATGACTCAACACTATACACGTCAGCTACCACAGCAAGTGAAGTCACTGCAACACTTAACAAGAGCTGCAGTTAGTTTCAGAGTGGGTGGCAAGGAATAAGTTAGTCCTACATTTTTCTAAAACTAAAAGCATTGTATTTGGGACAAATCATTCACTAAACTCGAAACATCAACCAAATCTTGTAATGAATCATTTGGAAATTGAGCACTTTGAGGTCATGGTCAAAACACATTGAAGCAACAGTAGCTATGATGGGGAGAGGTCTGTCCATAGTAAAACGCTACTCTGCTTTCTTAAGGCAGCTCCTACAGGCCCTAGTTTTGTCGCAACGGGACTAAGGAACTTAGGAAAGTTGCAAATGGCCTAGAATAGGGCTGGCCCATAAATGTACACAGAGAACTAACATTAATAATATGCATGTCAATCTCTCCTGGCTCAAAGTAGAGAGACTTCATCCCTACTTGAATGCACCTTGGGATCTGTTTTAAACTACTAGCATACAGATCAGACACCCATGCATACCACAAGACATGCCACCAGAGCTCTCTTCACAGTCCACTAGGCCAGAACAGACTATGGGAGGCTCATAGTACTACGTAGCTCCATGACTACTACATTTCACTTCAAGTAACTCATTGATTTATTTTTATTTTAACTAGGCAAGTCCGTTAAGAACACATTCTTATTTACAATGACTGCCTACTCATGCAAGCAGTAAAATCAAGTTTTTAAAAATTATAAAACTACACCTTATGCAACAGCGGGGACTTTTTTTGTGGTGTGATTTTCAAATACACCCATGGGCTTCCAACCACATCAGCACATTGTTTTTTTAAATTAAAATTGTATCTGTATTGTTGTATATCCCTTGTTTTCTTTCGCACAAATAAAACTAAAGAGACACACACAGCCACACAAGTTTGTGGTTGTAAAGTGCTCGCCTGAGGGCACACTGTGTTGTGTAATTTTTTTAATTGTATACAACTGCCTTAATTTTGCTGGACCCCAGTAAGAGTAGCTGCTGCTTTGGCAAGAGTCGTCTGTTCTTTTGACCAATCGTTGGTCGACATTTTTAAACACGTATTTTTCCATATGTTGACACATCCTATGTGTTTTTAGGAAAAACATTCCCTATTCCCTCAACCCTTGCTCTCTTTACGTGACACATGTATGCATCGCATGCACATGACCAAAGACCTTTTCGCATGCTGCCTATGTAATTATTACTCAAGAATGTCTGTTATCCCAGAGGACGATTTGGACGGGATTAGTTTTTTTTCCTAACTGCCCCCTGTAATTCTAAATGTTTTTAAAAAAAATCTAAATTGACAGGATGCAAGCCTGGAGGTTTTTATTCTAGGTGTGAAGGTACAGTATTTCATAGGTGAGAGGGCTACACTGAACTTGAGCTCAGTTCCTAAGTTTCTAAACCAAACCATCTTTCCTATCGTGTTGTCATAGTATTGGAATTGAGGAAGTCTAATCAAATTTTATTAGTCACCTGCTCCAAATACAACGGGTGTAGACCTTACAGTGAAATGCTTACCCCAAACCAACAATGCAGTTTAAAAAATAATACATAAAAGTAACAAGTAGTTAAAGAGCAGTAGTAAAATAACAATAACGAGACTATATACAGGGGCTACCGGTACAGAGTCAATGTGCGGGTGCACCGGTTAAGGTAATTGTGGTAATATGTACATGTAGGTAGAGTTATTAAAGTGACTATGCATAGATAATAACAGAGAGTAGCAGTGGTGTAAAATGGGAGGGAGGGCAATGCAAATAGTCTGGGTAGCCATTTGATTAGATGTTCAGGAGTCTTATGGCTTGGGGGTAAAAGCTTTTTAGAAGCCTCTTGGACCTAGACTTGGTGCTCTGGTACCGCTTGCCGTGCGGTAGAAGAGAGAACAGTCTATGACTAGGGTAACTGGAGTCTGACAATTTTTAGGGACCTGTATTATCAGAGGACCTTGGAGTTAGCCAAAAAAACAGGGTATTCTGGTTGGAAATGTTACTCTCCTGCCATCTAATTATTTTATAAATATATATATATATATTTTGCCTTTATTTAACTAGGCAGTCAGTTAAGAACAAACTCTTATTTACAATGACAGCCTACCCCAGCCAAACCCTAACCCGGACAACACTGGGCCAACTGTGCGCTGCCCTATAGGACTCCCAATCACAGCCGGTTGTGATACAGCCTGAAATCAAACCAGGTCTGTAGGGATGCCTCTAGCACTGAGATGCAGTGTCTTAGATCGCTGCGCCACCTGGGAGATTACTGACATAGCAGATTCGGTTTGGACAAAAATGATAGATGTGGTGTTTTGTGCTCGTGCACATAATTACATTATCCGACCTCCCCCAGTAAAACTAATCCTGTTCGAATAGGGCACAATTGGGCCTGACCTATAGCCAGGGCCGCTCTTTGCCGTTCTGCTGCCATAGGCGAGACCAAAACTAGAATAGTCCCAGTAAGCAAAATGTATTTAACTAGGCAAGTCAGTTAAGAACAAATTCTTTCAATGACGACCTAGGAACAGCGGGTTAATTGCCTTGTTCAGGGGCAGAACGGCAGATTTGTACCTCTTCAGCTCGGGGATTCGATCTTGCAACCTTTCGGCTACTAGTCCAACGCTCTAACCACTAGGCTGCCTGTTCCCCAAAAATGACGTTGAAAAGATGTAACATACGTCTTTTCCAGACACTGACGTTAGGTTCAATTTAGGTTCTGAATAAAAGGTGAAAATGTACTTTCCATATGTTTTAAAATATGCATTTTCCAGAACGCCGAAAAGGCATCTTTTCCGGACATTGAAAAATACATATTTTCCAGATGTTAAAACCAGGTACATTTTTCATTCTGAATGAAAATGGAAAATACTTATTTTCCTGATGTTGAAAATACGTATTTTACAGATGTATAAAATGTTTATTTTTCTGATGTTGAAATCAGGCTCATTTTTGTTTCTGAATGAAAGTAGAAAATAAGTCATTTATAGACTATGTTTGGATTATTATAATTATTGGTTCATATTTGGACCTGACCAAAAACCAATGTCTGTGGATGTGGAAAATCCAGGCCGGTCCGGAACCGCACCAAAAAAAGACATCCAAAAGGCGTTGGCGTCGGTCCGTGCTTCCTGAGGTGTAGCCTACAGTGTTGCCTGAAATGGCATTTTATTAACTCCCATCTATGTGGTATGCCTACTGTTTCTAAAACACCAAAAACCGACATCTGTACAGGACCGAAAAAATACTTCCAAAAGACGTCGGCTTGTGCTTACTCTGGTGTAGCCTGCCATGCCAGCCCGCAATGGATTTTATGAATGCCCATCTGTGTGGTAGGCCCAACGTTTGTAAAACAGGCCATTGCATTGGCTTTATTAGTCCTGATTCCTGTGACTAATCATTTTGGCTATTTATGCACTGAATATATCCTTCCTGTTTGGCCCTGTCCGGGGGATGTCATCGGATGGGGCCACAGTGTCTCCTGACCCCTCCTGTCTCAGCCTCCAGTATTTATGCTGCAGTAGTTTGTGTCGGGGGGCTAGGGTCAGTTTGTTATATCTGGAGTACTGCTCTTGTCCTATCCGGTGTCCTGTGTGAATTTAAGTATGCTCTCTCTAATTCTCTCTCTTTCTTTCTCTCTCTCGGAGGACCTGAGTCCTAGGACCATGCCTCAGGACTACCTGACATGATGACTCCTTGCTGTCCCCAGTCCACCTGGCCGTGCTGCTGCTCCAGTTTCAACTGTTCTGCCTGTGATTATTATTATTTGACCATGCTGGTCATTTATGAACATTTGAACATCTTGGCCATGTTCTGTTATAATCTCCACCCGGCACAGCCAGAAGAGGACTGGCCACCCCACATAGCCTGGTTCCTCTCTAGGTTTCTTCCTAGGTTCTGGCCTTTCTAGGGCGTTTTTCCTAGCCACCGTGCTTCTACACCTGCATTACTTGCTGTTTGGGGTTTTAGGCTGGCTTTCTGTACAGCACTTTGAGATATCAGCTGATGTACGAAGGGCTGTATAAATACATTTGATTTGATTTGAATATCAGCTAACCAACTTTATCAGGAGCTATTGTTTTGGAAGATATTGAATCAAATACTTCTCAGATACCGGAGCTTGTGAATTCAAATAGACTTTATTACAGAGAGTAACAAAGCTGAGCAATTCCATAGAAGAACTGAATCTTCATTCTTAGTACTTGGCTTTTATACAGACAGTCTTAGCCTTACCTAACGTTGTCACTCCACTCTAGTTTAGGCCGATGTTGTCTATGTATGATTAATCCATGTGCGTGTCCAGTAGCCTTCACAAGATCAGATATGGCCCAGACCAGCCACGTCTTGCTGCTCTAACTTGCCTCATCCACACAGATTCTGCTTACGTTCTGTTTTTTAAATTTCTAATAGTTGACTAGATATTGATCCAGCTTTGTACACTCACATGGGCTTCAGCCTTCATTCTGCTTACACATGTTTAATATTTAAACTTTGATCGATTATTATTTCTACTTCAAAGAGAACATTATAGGTACTGAGAATCATCAGATGACTGGAAAATCTCCTACACTATCTCCAGTCTATTTGCAATGTGTTTACACATTGGGAAATGCAGGAGTATTTTCTTTTAAGGCTATGGTCAGCTTGTCAAAACAGTTACAGATATGAACTTGAAACCACTGATCATGACAATGGGGTGAAACTCCTGAAAAACAGTTGTGATTGTCCATTCCATAATGTCCATTTTACTTTGGCCTGTCATGTTTTTAGGATATGCTGTTTGTGAACATGACAGCTACTTTTTTATTTGATTGAGCGTCATTTAGGTTAGGCTATTTGATTGGAGAATCCGGCATGATGTAAAAAGTGTCCCTCATTACATTGTAATTAATTTTAGCCTGTAGGCTACAGAAAAGGCCACATACTATTTCTAACGTATCCTATATCTGCTACATGATTTATGTTGGATTATTTTTTTTGACTGAACGTTGATGCGTCTCCAACAGCACCAGGTGCGCTGGGAATAGACAAGGAAAATATTTTGCACCCCTGCCTTTGACAAAGTGGGCACTGCTTATCAAAGGGTGGCATCAGCGCTCACCTACAAAGCCCATATACCACCGGTTGAGAGAAATTGTAATTGTTTTTGGGCAGAATTGTGTTAGGTTTTATGTGTTGTTGTTGGAGGTGCTTCTTGGTCAGTTTAGCTCAGAAAATGCCACCCTCGTCTATCTGCTGCCATAGGCGGTCTCCTAATACTGCTTAATGACGTGACAAATAGGTGCAGTAGAGATGACAAAATAATTTTTCTGACCGTTTTGTATTACAGCAAAGACAAACAGTCGCAATCATTGGTGAACGCAATATCTGAAATGTAACGATTTATTGTTTAAGCTAATTATTAAAGACTCGCTTTATTATTTTTAAACTAAAATGTGTGATTGCATTTAAAATCACGAATTACTAGTTTCTTGTGTGATGACGAATTAATGATTGATTAAAACAGTAGCCTATAGAAGTATTGAAAGTAAGTTACGGTATTAAGACTAAACAGGATGTGCTCATTGGCCTACAGCTCAAAGGTGGTTATACAGGACTACTATACCAAGCCTACTAATGATGAAATTACTTATTATAAAAAATAACAATAAGGAGATCAAGAAAAAGGAGCATTTATTAATATTTTCCAGACAATTTGGAACAGTGTAAACACTAAATAAATGAGAACTGCCTCTGGTATTATTTATAATGAAGAAAAAGTGTAAAGCTTTTCAGCAAAGCAAAGCAAAGCAAAGCAAAGATGATAAATACTGCCAAATTTGTGAAATTGTTTCTTGGTGCTCACTGAATCAGTAGGCTATTAAACAAACACTCCAACAGGCAACAGATATAGTATCTGTCTTATTTCTGTAGATATACTGATGATTTATAAAGGCAGGCATATTTATTTATTTATTTTGTTGAATTTGACCCCTTTTTCTCCCCAATTTCGTGGTGTCCAATTGTTTTAGTAGCTACTATCTTGTCTCATCGCTACAACTCGGGAGAGACGGAGGTTGAAAGTCATGTGTCCTCCGATACACAACCCAACCAAGCCGCACTGCTTTTTAACACAGCGCCATCCAACACGGAAGCCAGCCGCACCAAAGTGTTGGAGGAATCACCTGGCAACCTTGGTTAGCGCGCACTGCACCCGGCCCGCCACAGGAGTCGCTGGTGCTCGATGAGTCAAGGATTTCCCTACCGGCCAAACCCTCCCTAACCCGGACGATTCTAGGCCAATTGTGCGTCGCCCCACGGACCTCCCGGTCGCGGACGTTTACGACAGAGCCTTGGCGCAAATCCAGAGTCTCTGGTGGCACAGCTGGCGCTGCAGTACAGCGCCCTTAACCACTGCGCCACCCGGAAGGCCAGGCACATTTAACAGGGTATTGATTATAGACCTAATTAAGTTTGGGTTTCCTCTTTCCTCACTTTTCTTATGCAATAAGGCAAGGGCTGTTTTCTCATTTCCTCATTTTGTTTCTGACTCAGGTATTGTTCTCAACACCTATGTGCTGGCTATTATGCACATAGCAACATGGTCTAAGAAAAGGCGCTTATTCAACAGCTCAATTATGTGTTTCAGAACCGTGGACAGCAACCGCAATCCAACGAGGGAGAAAGCGCATTTGTTATAAAATAATATTAAACCGTTGTTTAGGTAATATAACTATGTACAATTCCAGTAGCACATGTCTTAGACTGACTGTGCCATCCCCACGGCCTCCACAATGGATCAGTCCACTCAGCTTGAATCAGACAGGTATCTTGTACATTGTTACACACACACACACACACACACACACACACACACACACACACACACACACACACACACACACACACACACACACACACACACACACACACACACACACACACACACACACACACACACACACACACACACACACACAGCTCTCACTGATACCTTGAAAGTGTCTTATATTCTCTCCTACAGCTCTCAACCCCCCTCCCTCTTTCTCTCTTGCCATCTCTCCGTTGCTCCCTCACTCCCTCCACCAGAGAAAGCATGAGAACACCTCAGTGTGGAGGATGCAGACAGCAGCTCAGGGTTCTCAGGTCTCAGGGAGTAGCACGTGGTGAAGGCCTCCACCCTGCTCCGACTCTACTGTGCACTGATGGGCATGGACTCAGGACTCAGGCGCAGGACTCAGGTAGGCAACACTGCAGAGAGGAGAGGACATCAGTAGGGATGGCGCTGATGGTCTCTTCTGATAGGTACTCTGTTTTATGAGTTATTTTCAAGCGGAGGGTGAGGAGTTATCTTAGTTTTGTTTGTGTGAGAATGTAATTGACTTTTGAAAGATGGTGTATGTAATGTTTGTGGGTGATTAACTTTAGGTGGCAATTTTGGGTGTTTTGTGAGATTTGAAGTAATGGTGGTGTGTGTGTGTCTTCCCCCATGGACAGGCCTACTGATGAGGAGGCAGAGCAGCTTCTCCAGCTGATGATCAGCTGGCATCCGGCCACTCCAGCTGGGGTTCGCTTTGTCTCTCTGTCCTTCTGTAAACTACTAGCCTAACCCCACACTAGTCAGGTAGGACCATGTTACCACTACAACCAGCATCCTACTCGTCCGTATCTCCTTATTCACCCCTTCCTACAGATGTTATTGGCTCTTTCTCAATTGTCCATACGCACTCTTCACTTCATTGCACTGATCTGAAAGAACTGACCAGGTAAAAGCCACCATTGTTTTTGCCTGTCAAATATTTTCCAATCAGTGCAGATGAAGAGGAGAAATGAGGAGAGGGTAGATGTTTAAGCGGTTGAGTTAGTCATTGTATCCTATGCCAAGCAGTTGGCAGACAGATTCTCGCTGGGCTAACAGAGCCAGGTTCAACAGGTAGCTTGTTTGGAAAGGTTCCTGATGTTACAGTAAGTGTTTTTTTGACGGTGTTGTGTTCTCATGCAGCACCCCTGGAGCAAGAGCAGCTGATGGTGATGTGGCTCAGCTGGATGATCAAAGAGGAGGAGGATTTTGAGAGGTAATTACGACTTGTCCTTATGTTTTTGTTTATCAAGCTCTCTTTCATGTTTCATCTGCTCCCCCAGTAACTGCGGAATGAGCAGTCTATCGCTGGTGGGGTAGGTTTCTCAAAAACATGTACATTCTATAACATGCAATATACATCGCAAATACAGATTTGGTTCAAATAAAGTTAATTTCTCCTTTAATGCTGCCTCGCAAAACACAGGTGTACTGTGCATGTTAATGCCCCATCTCCACGTCTTGTTCTTCCCTCCCTTTCTCCTCTCTGCTCTGGTCTATGCTACTGGAGGGGAAAGGCAGAGGGCAGACAGCTCATCTAAAAATAAGAAAAAACGTGGCAGGGACGCGGGGTGGAATAGGGCAGGGCTAGGGAGGGATAGGGGAGTGGGGGGGACCAACCCGAGAGGCCCTGACAGGCTTTTAAAAATGTAATAATCCCTTCATCGTCTGTGAGTTATTACTGCATCAGCCCAACTCCCTGTCTGTGTAAACGTGTGTCTCCTCTGTGTGCTGTGGACCCATCAGTGGGAAGGTAAATGAGTGTAGAGGGGGCACTGGGCCGGAGGAGGAGGGAGCAGGGTGTCTGTCATAGTTGGGTATAATCAGTTTATTAAAGTGCCATCCTCCTAAGATGCATTTTCAGCTGCCGGTTTAAATCTCTCTCCGCTGTATCTCTCTCTCTCTCTCTCTCTCTCTCTCTCTCTCTCTCTCTCTCTCTCTCTCTCTCTCTCTCTCTCTCTCTCTCTCTCTTCTGTGTACAGGGCTGCGGGTGTCGCCGCTTCTTTCACAGATATGCTATTACTGGTTGCCATGTATTTCCATAGCAACTAGCTCAGCGCCATCATCGAGCTGGTCTGCTCCACTTTGGGGATGAAGGTAAGGTGGAGTGATGGCGGAAGGTGGGGGATCTGAATTGCATACACCTCGTCTCCTCCTCAAAACCCATTGGATGAGAAAGCCAGAGGCCCCTCCCCTCTAGAGAGAGAGAGACTATATAGTACATCCTCCACTGCAGGAAGCGTACAAACTGAGACGGCTGCCTGCCAATACACTGACTGTTGATTTCAGTTATTTCAGCTGTCACTTCAGCTGTAATTTGATTGTTTTGAACTTTATTTCCCACCCAAGGCTGCCTAAGAATTTGATCCAATATGAATAGAGTAGAATTATTAAATGCAAGGTTTTCATTGCTCTCAGGGGTTTTTAAATTGGGTACTAGCTGCAGTAAAAGCAGAGATGGTGGTAGTGGCACCTCTGCCAGCAGATCTCTCCCCAAGTAAAACCAGTCTAATTGATGTCTGTGTAAATGATACCAGTCTAACTGATCTATGGGTAAATGCTCCCCTGCAGATTGCCATTAAACCAAGCTTTCTGAGCAAAATGAAGACCATCTTTACCCAGGAGATCTTCATGGAGCAGGTACTTCATATACAGTGCCTTGCGAAAGTATTCGGCCCCCTTGAACTTTGCAACCTTTTGCCACATTTCAGGCTTCAAACACAAAGATATAAAACTGTATTTTTTTGTGAAGAATCAACAACAAGTGGGACACAATCATGAAGTGGAACGACATTTATTGGATATTTCAAACTTTTTTAACAAATCAAAAACTGAAAAATTGGGCGTGCAAAATTATTCAGCCCCCTTAAGTTAATACTTTGTAGCGCCACCTTTTGCTGCGATTACAGCTGTAAGTCGCTTGGGGTATGTCTCTATCCGTTTTGCACATCTAGAGACTGAATTTTTTTCCCATTCCTCCTTGCAAAACAGCTCGAGCTCAGTGAGGTTGGATGGAGAGCATTTGTGAACAGCAGTTTTCAGTTCTTTCCACAGATTCTCGATTGGATTCAGGTCTGGACTTTGACTTGGCCATTCTAACACCTGGATATGTTTATTTTTGAACCATTCCATTGTAGATTTTGCTTTATGTTTTGGATCATTGTCTTGTTGGAAGACAAATCTCCGTCCCAGTCTCAGGTCTTTTGCAGACTCCATCAGGTTTTCTTCCAGAATGGTCCTGTATTTGGCTCCATCCATCTTCCCATCAATTTTAACCATCTTCCCTGTCCCTGCTGAAGAAAAGCAGGCCCAAACCATGATGCTGCCACCACCATGTTTGACAGTGGGGATGGTGTGTTCAGCTGTGTTGCTTTTACGCCAAACATAACGTTTTGCATTGTTGCCAAAAGTTCAATTTTGGTTTCATCTGACCAGAGCACCTTCTTCCACATGTTTGGTGTGTCTCCCAGGTGGCTTGTGGCAAACTTTAAACGACACTTTTTATGGATATCTTTAAGAAATGGCTTTCTTCTTGCCACTCTTCCATAAAGGCCAGATTTGTGCAATATACGACTGATTGTTGTCCTATGGACAGAGTCTCCCACCTCAGCTGTAGATCTCTGCAGTTTATCCAGAGTGATCATGGGCCTCTTGGCTGCATCTCTGATCAGTCTTCTCCTTGTATGAGCTGAAAGTTTAGAGGGACGGCCAGGTATTGGTTGATTTGCAGTGGTCGGATACTCCTTCCATTTCAATATTATCGCTTGCACAGTGCTCCTTGGGATGTTTAAAGCTTGGGAAATCTTTTTGTATCCAAATCCGGCTTTAAACTTCTTCACAACAGTATCTCGGACCTGCCTGGTGTGTTCCTTGTTCTTCATGATGCTCTCTGCGCTTTTAACGGACCTCTGAGACTATCACAGTGCAGGTGCATTTATACGGAGACTTGATTACACACAGGTGGATTGTATTTATCATCATTAGTCATTTAGGTCAACATTGGATCATTCAGAGATCCTCACTGAACTTCTGGAGAGAGTTTGCTGCACTGAAAGTAAAGGGGCTGAATAATTTTGCACGCCCAATTTTTCAGTTTTTGATTTGTTAAAAAACGTTTGAAATATCCAATAAATGTCGTTCCACTTCATGATTGTGTCCCACTTGTTGTTGATTCTTCACAAAAAAATACAGTTTTATATCTTTATGTTTGAAGCCTGAAATGTGGCAAAAGGTCGCAAAGTTCAAGGGGGCCGAATACTTTCACAAGGCACTGTACACAGCCACATGTCCACAGTTAGCTTCATCTTTTTAGATTACATATTTCTTAAAGATGTACATACTGTATGTTTATTTGCGATACAGTGCAATATTATTTGATTTGTAATTTGTAATGAATTGGTTCTTTATCCATAGTATTGGCCAGGTGTATTGATATTCTATTGGTTTTTGTCCCGGTGGTCACTGCCCACGCTGTGAGGGTGGCGGTTACCAACAACCTGTGTGCCAACATCACAGGCTTCCTGCCCGCCACTGTATTTACCAGATGCTCCGCAGCAGAGCCTTCACCAAGGGCAAAGTCTCCATCAAGGTAGGCCTTTCTCCAGTCTGTGGTTATGTTATTGGCCTCATGCCTTTTCTCTTCATTCATGGCTCCATCTACTGGCTATTTCCATTGAACAAGGGTCATGGCTTTGGTGAGCAGCACTGAGAATTCCACCTACTATGTTTTGAGACATGGGAATGAGAAATCACACCTGATCAATTGTTTTTTACTGGTGCTGGTCTCTTGGTACAATACCCTATACAACAAATACATATCAATATACTAGGGATGTGCATCTTTCCCTTTCAAGGCGTATCTACACACATGAGCTCCGATACGATACAGGAATGATACATTTTAGTTCAAAACGTTTCGATGCGGTTCAGTTTGATTAGAGAACGAATCAATGCGGACGATACGATTCAATGTACTAACATTTGTTGCATAATCACATTCATTTTCCATTCTAAATTAAAACCTCCTGCTGAAGGAGCCCATGAGCTAGGCCTGTCTGAGCTGGTGTGTGTGTGTGTGTGTGTGTGTGTGTGTGTGTGTGTGTGTGTGTGTGTGTGTGTGTGTGTGTGTGTGTGTGTGTGTGTGTGTGTGTGTGTGTGTGTGTGTGTGTGTGTGTGTGTGTAAATTATTAATGTCTATGGTGTAGCATATGTAGCCTATATTTTTTTTGTCTCCCCACTTTGGTTCAGAAATCACTATCACCCACTAATTGTTGTCATTTTTGCAGATTAATAAAATTAGCTATGACATACTGTCCAAACAGATCTATGAGGAAGGTGGATCCTTTTAAATATGCTATTGGACCATAAACAGAGTTGGCAAATGTATTTATGTAGTCCAAATAATGATGATCAATGCTTTTTTGAAATATACACAGTGGAAGTCGGAAGTTTACATACACCTTAGACAAATACATTTAAACTCAGTTATTCACAATTCCTGACAATTAATCAGAGTAAAAATTCCCTTTCTTAGGTCAGGTAGGATCACCACTTTATTTTAAGAATGTGAAATGTATAATAATAATAGTAGAGAGAATTATTTATTTCTTTCTTTCATCACATTCCCAGTGGGACAGAAGTTTACAAACACTCAATTGGTATTTGGTAGCATTGCCTTTAAATTGTTTAACTTGGGTCAAACATTTTGGGTAGTGTCATGACGTTGACCTCTGAGTATAGCAACTCCATCCCCCTCTTCCTGCTCCCCCCCTTGCCTCCTTCAACTAGGCTGCTGTGGTCAGAGGTCGTAAATTCCTGAGAAGACCTCATGGACACACAGTTATAGAGATGGAGACAAAGGAATTTTTCATGGAGACAAAGGAAATCCTTCCACTTCACGGAACTTGAGGTACGAACAAATTTCATGTTCCAGAGAAAGTGTAAAAGATCGGTGAAGAATCCAGCTACGAACTGGTCCGTTTGTCACAACTTGGGAAGCTCAAGAGAGACGGTGTGGCCACATTGCCATAACACTGTTTATATAATAGCCTCAGATATGAGGTTTACATCTAATTTTTGTATACGATTAATGAGTGAGTATGATACTGTTTGTATAATTGTGTAATATGATTGTGGACTGTTTAATGAAGAAAATACAATTCCCAATTGGATTTGAACTAAATCAGAGGACCGCCCCTGAGCCCAGTTAGGGTCAGACATCCTGGGACAGCCCTTTTCTGATATTCCGAATAAATCTCAACTTTGAGAAATTATCATCAGACCATGTTTTTCTCCATTAAGGGAGGACAAAGGTTGTAGACCAAGCTTACCTCAATTACGAGATGGCTAAAGGTGTAGACCAGTGCTGAATCTTTTTAACCATACCACGTGGTTAAACTCTTAGACTTTCGATATCGACAGAATAAGAACAAGTCTTTGATATTGATTACTAGTCTGCAGCTAGGAATTTAGCATCATTGAACGCGAAGAACGACAACCACCGAAACATCCATTCAATAACGAATGTCACTTTGAACTATCCCCTCTAACCAAGACAGAGAGAGAGGGGAGAGAGACGGACAATTCTACAAAATAAAAACTTTTCACCAGCGATCAAGACGACACACTGAGCATAATATATATATTGATTGCAATTGTTCCCGAATGAGTGAACATTCATGATTAAAAGGATTAGCATTTTAATTGTTATAATTAACTCTGTAGTGACTTCTTAGTCGACCCCCACTCCCCTTTTGTCAAACAAGCCGCCATGCCGGTTCAGCCCACTAGGGCACATTCTATCATTTCATGTAACCCATATTTACTGTTTGTTTATGCATTTCTGTGAATTACTTAGTTAGTTATAAATACAATATTTAAGACTATTGATGTATGGATGACTCATAGTGAAGACTGGGTTCGTGCAGATAACCAACTATTTACGACGTTTGGAATGAGACTAACGTGAGGTAAAGTAAATAATTCATTAATTCGAAGACTAATTGATCAGATAAAATATCTGAAAAGTTATTTTATAACTTTGTAATCTGAATATTTTTCCTTGGTGCATAGATTTCATAGTTAATTAGTTACATGATTAACCAGTTGATCGCATAGTAACTAATTACAGAGAATCTTTGATAAAAACTATCAGTCTTCAGTTAATGATAGTAAAGACACGACAGTAGCCTTCCACAAGCTCCTGACAGAGCTGGTGTAATTGAGTCAGGTTTGTAGGCCTCCTTGCTCTTACACGCTTTTTCAGTTCTGTCCACAAATATTCTATGAAATTGAGGTCAGGGCTTTGTGATGGCCACTCTAATACCTTGACATTCTTGTCCTTAAGCCATTTTGCCACAACTTTGGTAGTATGCTTGGGGTCATTGTCCATTTGGAAGACCCATTTGCGACCAAGTTTAACTTCCTGAATGATGCAGAAAAATGTATCCACGCTTTTGTCACTTCTAGGTTAGACTACTGCAATGCTCTACATTCCGTCTATCCAGATAAAGCACTAAATAAACTTCAGTTTGTGCTAAACACGGCTGCTAGAATCTTGACTAGAACCAAAACATGTGATCCTATTACTCCAGTGCTAGCCTCTCCACACTGGCTTCCTGTCAAGGCAAGGGCGTACATATCTACACGTACGCTACGGTCACAAGACGCAGGCCTCCTAATTGTCCCTAGAATTTCTAAGAAAATAGCTGGAGGCAGGGCTTTCTCCTATAGAGCTCCATTTTTATGGAATGGTCTGCCTACCCAGGTGAGAGACGCAAACTCGGTCTCAACCTTTAAGTCTTTACTGAAGACTCATCTCTTCAGTGGGTCATATGATTGAGTGTAGTCTGACCCAGGAGTGTGAAGGTGAACGGAAAGGCTCTGGAGCAACGAACCGCCTTTGCTGTCTCTGCCTGGCCGGTTCCCCTCTTTACACTGGGATTCTCTGCCTCTAACCCTATTACAAGGGCTGAGTCACTGGCTTACTAGTGCTCTTTCATGCCGTCCCTAGGAGGGGTGCGTCACTTGAGTGGGTTGAGTCACTGATGTGATCTTCCTGTCTGGGTTGGCGCCCCCCCTTGGGTTGTGCCATGGCGGAGATCTTTGTGGGCGATACTCGGCCTTGTCTCAGGATGTTAAGTTGGCGGTTGAAGATATCCCTCTAGTGGTGTGGGGGCTGTGCTTTGGCAAAGTGGGTGGGGTTATATCCTTCCTGTTTGGCCCTGTCTGGGGGTATCATCGGACGGTGCCACAGTGTCTCCTGATCCCTCCTGTCTCAGCCTCCAGTATTTATGCTGGAGTAGTTTGTGTCGGGGGCTGGGGTCAGTTTGTTATACCTATAGTACTTCTCCTGTCTTATCCGGTGTCCTGTGTGAATTTATGTATGCTCTCTCTAATTCTCTTTTTCTCTCTTTCTTTCTCTCTCTCGGAGGACCTGAGCCCTAGGACCATGCCTCAGGCCTACCTGGCATGATGACTCCTTGCTGTCCCCAGTCTACCTGGCCGTGCTGCTTATCCAGTTTCAACTGTTCTGCTTGCGGCTATGGAATCCTGACCTGTTCACCGGACGTGCCACCTGTCCCAGACCTGCTGTTTTCATCTCTCTAGAGACAGCAGGAGTGGTAGAGATACTTTTAATGATCGGCTATGGGTTTCTGTACAGCACTTTGAGATATCAGCTGATGTACAAAGGGCTATATCAATACATTTGATTTGATTTGATTTGACTGATGTCTTGAGATGTTGCTTCAATATATCCACCTAATTTTCCTCCTCATGATTCCATCTATTTTGTGAAGTGCATCAGTCCCTCCTGCAGCAAAGCACCCCCACGACATGATGCTGCCACCCCCGTGCTTCACGGTTGGAATGTTCTTCAGCTTGCAAGCCTCCCCCCTTTTCCTCCAAACATAATGCTGGTCATTATGGCCAAACAGTTCTATGTTTGTTTCATCAGAGCAGAGGACATGTCTCCAAAAAGTACGATCTTTGTCCCATGTGCAGTTGCAAACCGTAGTCTGGCTTTTTTTATGACGGTATTGGAGCAGTGGATTCTTCTTTGCTGAGCGGCCTTTCAGGTTATGTCGATATAGGACTCTTTTTACTGTGGATATAGATACTTTTGTACCTGTTTCCTCCAGCATCTTCACAAGGTCTTTTGCTGTTGTTCTGGGATTGATTTGCACTTTTCGCGTCTCCTTCCTGAGCCGTATGACGGCTGCATAGGCCCATGGTGTCTATACTTGCGTACTTTTCTTTGTATAGATGAACGTGGTACCTTCAGGCATTTGGAAATTGCTCCCAAGGATGAACCAGACTTGTGGAGGTCTACAATTTCTTTTGAGGTCTTGGCTGATTTCTTTTGATTTTCCCATGATGTCAAGCAGAGAGGCACTGAGTTTGAAGGTAGGCCTTGAAATACATCCACAGGTACACCTCCAATTGACTCAAATGATGTCAATTAGCCTTTCAGAAGCTTCTAAAGCCATGACATAATTTTCTGGAATTGTCCAAGCTGTTTAAAGGCACAGTCAACTTAGTGTATGTAAACTTCTGACCCACTGGAATTGTGATACAGTGAATTGTAAGGGAAATAATCTGTCTGTAAACAATTGTTGGAAAAATTACTTGTCATACACAAAGTAGATGTCCTAACCGACTTGCCAAAACTATAATTTGTTAACACAACATTTGTGGAGTGGTTGAAAACAAGTTTTAATGACTCCAACCAGTGTATGTAAACTTCTGACTTCAACTGTACATAATCATTTGGTGGGAGATTATAATACGTTTTTAAGTTTCTCAATGGACTGTAAAGGAAATCTAACTACAAACTATCACCCTCATGCACTTAAGGAAATCACAAATATTAAGGATTTATTGGAACTCGTGGCTATATGTAGCCTGACCTAATGAGATATACATGGGGAGGGGCTCATTTAAGATAGTCGTCTTGACTACTATCTTATGTCATTCTCACTGGCACCAAAGGTTAGTGTTGATAGGGGACAGAATGCAGTCAAACCATCAAATAATTGCCATACATATTACTCTTACAGAATTTCCACATGGGTGAGGATACTGGAAATGTAATAAAAGCCTACTGGATGACAACTTGTTTTTAACCTACTACATAACATTGGTACAGCAGGTCCCCTTATTGGATGACACATTCAAATGTGTCTCAAATGTGTCTTTAGAGGTTATTCAATTCAATACTCAAACAAAAACAATGTAGGTCAAAAGAGTTCATATTAACAAAGGAAATAGAGGGACTAACAGTACAGATAGATGGCAATAAAAACTCATTAGAGGCACATAATAAGTTAAAGGAAAAACAAAAAGTTCAATTGTAATATATTATAAAAAATAAAGTGAACTGGATGGAATATAGGGAAAATGCACCAAATTAAGTTTTAATCTTCCACATATAAATGCTACCAAAAATAATTTACAGAAACTTACAAATAGATGGAATGAGTCATCCATGATTCACCAAACAATATTTTTAAAAGAGGAAGCAAAGTACTTTTAAGCACATGTTATCATTTCAGTCTCCTCCATCTCCACTAACTGAAGTTAATTGAAAGGTGTCACGCTCTGACCTTAGTTCTTTTGTTATGTCTTTGTTTTAGTATGGTCAGGGCGTGAGTTGGGGTGGGTAGTCTATGTTCCTTTTTCTATGTTGTGGTTATGTGTTTGGCCTGGTATGGTTCTCAATCAGAGGCAGGTGTCGTTCGTTGTCTCTGATTGAGAATCATACTTAGGTAGCCTTTTCCTACCTGTATTTTGTGGATGATTATTTTTCCGTTTCAGTGTTTGTTCCTCACGGGACTGTTTCGTTTGTTTCGTTTATTCACGTTGTTATTTTGTATTTCAGTGTTAAGGCAAATAAACATAATTCACACGTACCATGCCCACTCCTCAGACTAGGAGGACGACAATCGTTACAGAATCACCCACCAACCAAGGACCAAGCAGCGTGGTATCGGGCAGCAGCGGGTTCTGGCCTCCTGAACATGGGAGGAGATTTTGGACGGAGAGGGACCCTGGGCACAGGCTGGGGAATATCTGGAGGCAGCCAAAGCAGAGCGGCGGCATTTTGAGGAGTTGGCATGGCAGCGCAACAGGGACGAGAGGCTGCCCCAAAAATGTATTGGGGGAGGCACACGGGGAGTGTGGCTAAGTCAGGTTGGAGACCTGAGCCAACTCCCCGTGCTTACCGTGGAGAGAGGTGGACCGGGCAGGCACCGTTTTATGCCGTGAGGCGCAAGGTGTCCCCAGTGCGCAGGCATAGCCCGGTGCGCTACATCGCAGCGCCTCGTATCGGCCGGGCTAGAGTGGGCATTGAGCCAGTTGCTATGAAGCTGGCTCAGCGCATCTGGTCTCCAGTGCGTCTCCTCGGCCCGGGGTATATGGCACCAGCCCTGTGCACGGTGTCCCTGGTTCGCCAGCACAGCCCAGTGCGGTCTGTCCCACCCCGCCGCACTGGCCGGGCTACGGGGAGTATCCAGCCAGGAAAGGTTGTGCAGGCTCGGTGCTCGAGACCTCCAGAGCGCCTCCACGGTCCGGTCCATCCGGTGCCTCCTTGACACACCAGGTCTCCAGTGGCAGCCCCACGCACCAGGCTGTCTCTCCGTCTCCTTCCTCCAGGTGCTCCCTCCTGTCCAGCGCTGCCAGAGTCTCCCTCCTGTCCAGCGCTGCCAGAGTCTCCCTCCTGTCCAGCGCTGCCAGAGTCTCCCTCCTGTCCAGCGCTGCCAGAGTCTCCCTCCTGTCCAGCGCTGCCAGAGTCTCCCTCCTGTCCAGCGCTGCCAGAGTCTCCCTCCAGTCAGGAGCTGCCAGAGTCTCCCTCCAGTCAGGAGCTGCCAGAGTCTCCCTCCAGTCAGGAGCTGCCAGAGTCTCCCTCCAGTCAGGAGCTGCCAGAGTCTCCCTCCAGTCAGGAGCTGCCAGAGTCTCCCTCCAGTCAGGAGCTGCCAGAGTCCCGCGGTGCCGGAATCTCCCGTCCGTCCCGCGCTGCCGGAATCCCCCGTCCGTCCGGCGCTGCCGGAATCCCCCGTCCATTTGGGGCCTGCTGCTAGGGTCCCCAGTCGGGGGGTGGGTAGTCTAAGTTCCTTTTTCTATGTTGTGGTTATGTGTCTGGCCTGGTATGGTTTTCAATCAGAGGCAGGTGTTGTTCGTTGTCGCTGATTGAGAATCATACTTAGGTAGCCTTTTCCCACCTGTGTTTTGTGGATGATTATTTTTCCATGTCAGTGTTTGTTCCACACGGGACTGTTTCGTTCGTTTCGTTTAGTTTATTCACATTGTTATTTTGTATTTCAGTCTTCAGGCAAATAAACACCATGAACATGTACCACGCTGCGCATTGGTCCGATATTTCCTACTCCTCCTCAGACTAGGAGGATGACAATCTTTACAAAATGATATTTTTTTCTATTAATAGTGTAAAATTAACAGCTGTTTAAAAAGGCCAAAATACAGAGGAGTAACTTCTTGACGCACTCAAAGGCTTTAAGTCCGAGAAAACACCAGGGGCCTCGTTTATAAACGTTGCGTAGGCACAAAAGAAGGCGTACGCCACTTTCTAAGCAAACTTTGGGATTTATAAAAAACTAACTTGACGGGAGAATGTGCGGTCCTCCACGGACACTTTGACCCATATGTACGCACCTAAACTGGAGAAATGAGACTGCGATGGCAGAAGGATAAAACTCTTTGAGAAACGCTTTGAAATTGATACCATTGTGTAAAATAGATCGAAATATTACCTCACGTATTATATATGAAGAGTTCCCTGGAGTGCACATAAAAAAAACACAAACATGATTTAGGATAATATATACAAATGGCGATATCTGTTTTTGCAAAATAACCCCTCAAATATGTCATACAGTTTAATCGGGAATCATATTTAATTGGATCTGTAATTATTAAACAATACTTCCATCTTATGAAATGTATTATTATAAATAAGGTGAACAGTAGGACAAATTACGCGTAAACTGATGTTTTCTATGCCTCAGTCGGGCAGACATGAGTGCAGTTTCATATATTGTTATCATGTTCGTTGCGCAGAACTGTCAATGTGATAATGGCCCTGTCATTGTCAGTTACAATCAGGGTAATCACCACACCTGAGGTGTTACGCAATTGGGTAGTTTTGACAATCAAATGGGTGGGTATAAAAAGGCATGCA
The DNA here is from genome assembly GCF_045791955.1 of Oncorhynchus clarkii lewisi. Taxonomy (NCBI): domain Eukaryota; kingdom Metazoa; phylum Chordata; class Actinopteri; order Salmoniformes; family Salmonidae; genus Oncorhynchus; species Oncorhynchus clarkii. The sequence continues at coordinate 30,821,122 of NC_092156.1, forward strand.
ATTACAATGCGTAATGACGCACTATGGATGCTTTGGCACTGTTGGAAGATTTGGCAAATGGAAGAATTCGGGGAGAGAGAATTTTCAGAGACCAGCGAGCTTTACTGGCCAATGATGAGTGGCTTATGAGCCAGTTCCGATTACCAAGAGCTGTTCTCTTGGATCTCTGTGCTGTAGTGGGCCCAGTTTTACAGAGAAGCACCCGCAGAAACCAAGCCGTGCCTGTCCCACTTCAAGTCCTGACAACCCTCGGATTTCTGTCAACCGGCACTTTTCAAAGAGAATTGTCTGACAGGTCAGGGATCTCTCAGCCAACCTTTAGCCGTGTTATGCCAGACGTGTTAGGATATATAATTGGATTAATGCACCTCTACGTAAAGTTTCCTTACACGGTGGGTGAAAAGGCAAATAAAAAAAGTGCAATTTGCAGCAATGTCCGGTTCCCCAAATCTAATCGGTGCTATTGACTGCACTCATGTTGCTATAAGGGCACCTAGTGAGAATACATTTGCATTCACTAACCGAAGCATTATCATTCCATTAATGTCCAAATCATATGTGATGCGGACATGGTACTGACTATTGTAGTGGCTCGGTGGCCTGGTTCAACCCATTCATATGGAGAAACAGCGGTGTTGGGCGCAGACTTGAGGCCGGAGCTGTGCGTGATGACTGGCTTCTAGGTACGGATGAATAATGTAGAAATTCTAAATCGATTGCAGTTTTTCTCTGTTGCAGTGCCTAACTCATTCACTAACCTTGCAGATGACAGTGGATATCCCCTCAAGCGGTGGCTACTCACCCCTTTCGCCAACCCACAGAGCGCAGAGGAGAGGAACCTCAATGTGCGCCGTTGCCAGTTACGCGCTGTTGTGGAGTGCACCACCGGGCTTCTGAAGGGCAGATGTGACTGCCTCCACTCCTCAGGCGGAAACCTTTTCATACAAGCCTGAAAACGTCTGCGACGTTGTGAGAGCATGTGCTGTGCGACATAATATGGTACAGCTAAGGAATGTGGCTTTACCCGCTGACGCTGTTGGTTGTGTTGACCCCGACCCCTATCCCCAGGCGTTTGAACCAAACGCAGCTGCGTAACTTGTAAGAACACAAGGAATGGAAACAAATAACATTATTTATTGAGTAATTATTTCAATGTACAGCTTATGTCACACAAAATTTCTTATTTCCTTCAACTCCTTGGCAACCTCATTAATAGCGTCAATGGTGTCTCTTTGCGATTGCAGGACACGACCGCTGGAGTGTTGTCACGCACGAGGTGCAGTGGAGACGCCAGGGCTGGGCGCACTCAGCTCCTGCTTAGCTGCAGCACCACCGACCCCACTGGAACACGCAGCGACTAAAAACAATAGAAAATGTCACTATTGTTTGTGTAAGTAAATGTTTAAACACAACTTGAATGCATTTGGTTTACTCTTTTCAAATGAGGGTATACTAATTACATACCTGGATCATCCAGTGTGTCTTGCATGTCCATGCCCCCCTCCACCTCCTTCACTACTCCACTCAGGAGGGATTCCCCTATAATACCGGCAAGTGGCTCATCAAGGGGGTTAAGCTCCAGTGTCCCCTTTCCCCATCTGTGGCACAATCATTTGTCTAAGGTCCAGCTAAAAAAACTTGGTCCTTTACACTTCAGTGTTGTGATGCGCAAATTCTAGCAAAATGCATAGTGCATACAATTATAAAGGTATTGTCAGGTATTATTAATCTTAACCAGACATGGACGATACATTAGAGATAATATAAAACAAGTACTGGAAACAGTGGAACACTATGAACAATCTTGGAAAACAATCTGGGAAAAGGCCTTTGATAAAGTATGACTAGTGTCATGAGGTTGCCCTCTTTAGGTACAGCAAGCCCTAACCCCCTCTCCCTGCTCCCCCCCCCTTGCCTCCTTCAACTTGGCTGCTGTGGTCAGAGAGAGGTCGTAAATTCATGAGGATTTCCTCATGGCCACACAGTATAGAGATAGAGTGAAGTTTCATAGAGAACAAAGGAATTTCTTCCACCTCACAGAACTTGAGGTCCGAACATTGCTTACGTTCCGGAGAAGGTATAAAAGATCGGTGAAGAATCCAGCTACGAACTGGTCCGTATGTTACAACTTGGGGAAGCTCATGGGAGATGGTGCGGCCACATTACCATAACACTGTTTATATAATAGCCTCAGATATGAGGTTTACATCTACTTGTTGTATAAGATGAATGAGTGAGGATGATACTGTTTGTAAAATTGTGTAATGTGATTTTGGAATGTTTAACTTGTTATGGCTGAGATCCCGTTACCAGGAGCGATATAACAACAACCAGTGATAGTACAGGGCGCCATATTCAAAAGAACAGAAATCTCATAATTAAAATTCCTCAAACATACATCTTCTTATATCGTTTTCAAGGTAGTCTTGTTGTTTATCCCACCACAGTGTCCGATTTCAAATAGGATTTACGGTGAAAGCATCACAAACGATTATGTTAGCCCACCAACAACTCAGTAAAATACACAGCCAATTTTACCAAGAGAGAGAGAGAAAAGGCATATATAGGGATAAAATGAATCACTAACCTTTGATAATCTTCATCAGATGACACTCATAGGACTTCATGTTACACAGTACATGCATGTTTTGTTTGATAAAGTTCATATTTATATCAGAAAATCTGAGTTTACATTGGAGCATTACATTCACTAGTTCCATAAACATCCAGAGATTTTGCATAGCCACATCGTTTCAACAGAAATACTTTTCATATATGTAGATGATAATACAAGTTATACACGTGGAATTATAAATATACCTCTCCTTAATGCAACTGCTGTGTCAGATTTTTTTTAAAGTTTATGGAAAAAGCAACCCATGCAATAATCTGAGACAGAGCTCAGAACAGTAGCCAAATTAGCCGCCATGTTGGAGTCAACAGAAACCAGAAAATACATGATAAATGTTTCCTTACCTTTGATGAACTTCATCAGAATGCAGTCCTAGGAATCCCAGGTCCCCAATAAATGCTTGATTTGTTCAATAATGTCCGTTATTTATGTCCAATTAGCTACTTTGGTTAGCGTGTTTGGTAAACAATTCCAAAGTCACAAAGTGCGTCCACTATAACGTGACGAAATGTCCAAAAGTTCCATAAGTCAGTAGAAACATGTCAAACGATGTATTGAACCAATCTTAAGAATGTTGTTAAAATACATCTTGAATAACGTTCCAACCGGAGAATTACATTGACTTCAAATGAGCGATGGAAAGGAGCTGCATGGGGTTTCCCAAATCTAATCGGTGCTATTGACTGCACTCATGTTGCTATAAGGGCACCTAGTGAGAATACATTTGCATTCACTAACCGAAGCATTATCATTCCATTAATGTCCAAATCATATGTGATGCGGACATGGTACTGACTAATGTAGTGGCTCGGTGGCCTGGTTCAACCCATTCATATGGAGAAACAGCAGTGTTGGGCGCAGACTTGAGGCCGGAGCTGTGCGTGATGACTGGCTTCTAGGTACGGATGAGTAATGTAGAAATTCTAAATCGATTGCAGTTTTTCTCTGTTGCAGTGCCTAACTCATTCACTAACCTTGCAGGTGACAGTGGATATCTCCTGAGGTTCCTCAGGTGACTGTGGCTACTCACCCCTTTCGCCAACCCACAGAGCGCAGAGGAGAGGAACCTCAATGTGCGCCGTTGCCAGTTACGCGCTGTTGTGGAGTGCACCATCGGGCTTCTGAAGGGCAGATGTGACTGCCTCCACTCCTCAGGCACCTCATGGTCACCTCATGGCAGTGGTTACCCCCTTCACATTAGAGTCATCAGACAAAGTCCTATTGATTGTTGACATCTAATGGAAGCTGTAGGAAGTGAAAACTCATCAATATCTCGCTGTAATTTCAATGGGAGCTTGTTTGAAAATCTACCAGCCTCAGAAAAAATCCAAACAGGAAGTGGAACTTCTCAGGTTTTTGCCTGCCATATGAGTTCTGTTATACTCACAGACATAATTCAAACAGTTTTAGAAACGTCAGAGTGTTTTCTATCTAATACTAATAATAATATGCATATATTAGCAACTATGACTGAAGAGCAGGTTGTTTACTCTGGGCACCTTTTCACCCAAGCTACTCAATACTGCCCCTGCAGCCATAAAAAGTTAATGAAGGAAACTCCAATTCCCTTTTGAGTTGAACTAAATCAGAGGACCCCCCATGAGCCCAGTTAGGGTCAGGCATCCTGGGACAGCCCCTTTTCTGCAATTCCGAATAAAACCCTACTTTGAGAAATTCTAAGTAGACCATGTTTCTCTCAATCACGGGAGGACAAAGGTTAAACTCTTAGACTATCGATACCGACAGAATAAGAACAAGTCTTTGATATTAATTACTAGTCTGCAGCTAGGAATTCGGTATCATTGAACGCAAAGAACGACAACCGCCGAAACATCCATTCTATAACTAAATGAATTAATGTCACTCTGAACGATTCGAGAGAGAGAGAGAGAGAGAGAGAGAAAAAAAACTCTCCAACAGAAACTAACTTTTCAACAGCGATCAAGACGACACACTGAGCGTAAATATATATATTGATTGCAATTGTTCCCGAATGAGTGAGTGCTCATGTGCAAAGGATTAGCATTTCAATTGTTGTAATTATTAACTGTAGTGACTTCTCAGTCGACCCCCACTTCCCTTTTGGCTAACAAGCCGCCATGCCTGTTTAGCCCACTAGGGCACATTCCCCTATCATTTCTTGTAACCATATTTACTTTGTTTGTTTGTGAGTGCACTTCTGTGATTGTTTAGTTAGTTAATAAATAAATGATTTAAGACAATTTATGTATGGATGACTCATAGTGAAGACTGGGTTCATGCAGATAACCAACAATTTACGACGTTTGGAATCAGACTAATGTGAGGTAAAGTAAATAATTAATTAATTTGAAGACTAATTGATCAGACACAAACGCTTGGATTGCTTTCATTGTAAAGCATAATTTCAAAATCTGAGACGACAGGTGGATTAACAAAAGGCTAAACTGTGTTTTGCAATATTGCACTTGTGATTTCATGAATATGAATATTTCTTAGTAATATTATTTGATTGTTGCACTATGCTATTCAGCGGTTGCTGACGAAAATGATCCCGCTAACGGGAAGGGTAGCGTCAAGAAGTAATTTAAGTTTTATGTTAACAACATCCTAAAGATTGATTCCATACTTAGTTTGGCATGTTTCTACGGGCTGTAACGGACCTTTTTCAACTTTTCGTCCGACGTTCGGACGCAATAAAATGCAAATGAATTACTTAAAAATCATACAATGTGATTTTCTGAGTTTTTTGTTTTAGATTCCGTCTCTCACAGTTGAAGTGTACCTGTGATAAAATTTACAGACCTATACATGCTTTGTAAGTAGGAAAACCTGCAAAATCGGCAGTGTATCAAATACTTGTTCTCCCCACTGTATATGAACTTTATCAAACAAAACATACATGTATTGTGTAACATGAAGTCCTATGAGTGTCATCTGATGAAGATAATCAAAGGTTAGTGATTAATTTTATCTCTATTTCTGCTTTTTGTGAATCCTCTCTTTGGCTGGAAAAATGGCTGTGTTTTTTGTGGCTTGGTGGTGACCTAACATAATCGTTTGTGGTGGTTTCGCTGTAAATCCTTTTTGAAATCAGACACTGTGGCTGGATTAACAAGACATTTATCTTTTAAATGGTGTAAAATACTTGTATGCTTGAGGAATTTTAATTATGAGATTTTTGTTGTTTTGAATTTGGCGCCCTGCACTTTCACTGGCTGCGGGGCAGATGGGGGGGGGGGGTCCTCAAAACGCGAACTTTTTTCCAAATTAACTCCATAATATCGACTGTTTGTTTAGAATCCGCTAGATACATCGTTCTTGGACACATGGAGCGGGGTTCGACCCACCAGCCCTAGACAGGTTAAGAACCTGCTCCTGACTCGTTTATTCCACCTTTCTGCTTTAGAGCAACCTCAAAGTACTCGGGCTGCTGATAGTGCGTTTATTTATTTTGGGATATGAATACCGATTATGTTCACTTCACCATTAGATCATTTTATTGGTAAACTAAAAGGTAATGTAAAAGTAACATTTTGTAGTGATCCAGTAAGTGATATGGCACACTTATCATAGTTTGGTTGTAATCCAGAGAGCTAAGAGAAATTATTTAGATCCTCTATGAGGCTGTGCAGGGATCTAAATTGTGGATTTAAAAGAAAACATGAATTGTCAGCGTACAATGGCATCTTTGTTTTTAAGCCCTAGATTTCAAGCACCAAGATATTGTTGTTGGATCTGATTTTAATAGCCAACATGTCAAATGGTCATAATAAATAAATATGACGATAGAGGACAACCCTGTTTTACTCCTCTTAACAGTTACTGAGAAGTAGCCATTATTTACAATTTTACACTTGGGGTTACTATAGCTAACTTTCAAATCAAATTTTATTAGTCACATGCGCCAAATACAACTGTAGACCTTACAGTGAAATTCTTACTTACAAGCCCCTAACCAACAATAGTCTCAAAGAAATACGGATAACAAAAAGCAGCAGTAAAATAAAAATAGTAAGACTATATACAGGGGAGTACCGATACAGAGTCAATGTGCGGGGGCACCAGATTAGTTCAGGTAATATGTAGGTAGTTATAAAAGTGACTATGCATAGATGACAACAGAGAGCAGCAGTGGTGTAAAGAGAGGGTGAGGGGGAACTGCAAATAGTCTGGGTAGCCATTTGACTAGATTTTCAGGAGTCTTATGGTTTGGGGGTAGAAGCTGTATAGAAGCCTTTTGGACCTAGACTTGGAGCTCCACTACCGCTTGCCGTGCGGTAGCAGAGAGAACAATCTATGACTAGGGTGGCTGGAGTAGTCAACATATTTTAGGGCCTTCCTCTGACACTGCCTGGTAATAGAGGTCCTTGATGGCAGGATGCTTGGTCCCAGTGATGTACTGGGCCATTCGCACTACCCTCTGCAGTGCCTTGCGGTCGGAGGCCGAGCAATTGCCATACCAACCAGGATGCTCTCGATGGTGCAGCTGTAGAACCTTTTGAGGATCTGAGGACCCATGCCAAATGTTTTCAGTCTCCTGATGGGGAATAGGTTTTGTCGTGCCCTCTTCACGACCGTCTTACTGTGCTTGGACATTGTTAGTTTGTTGGTGATGTGGACACCAAGGAAATTGAAGCGCTCAACCTGCTCCACTGCAGCCCCATTGATGAGAATGGGGGCATGCTCAGTCCTTTTTTTCCTGTAGTCCACAATCATCTCTTTTGTCTAGATCACGTTGAGAGAGAGGTTGTTGTCCTGGCACCACACGGCCAGATCTCTGACCTCCTCCCTATAGGCTGTGTTGTGTCATCACCAAATTTAATGGTGTTGGAGTTGTGCTTGGCTGTGCAGTCATGAGTGAACAGTGAGTACAGGAGGGGACTGAGCACGCACCCCTGAGGGGCACCTGTGCTGAGGATCAGCATGGCGGATGTGTTGTTACCTACCCTTACCACCTGGGGGCGGGCCGTCCGGAAGTCTGATCCAGTTGCAGAGGGAGGTGTTTAGTCCCAGGGTCCTTAGCTTAGTGATGAGCTTTGAGGGCACTATGGTGTTGAACGTTGAGCTGTAGTCAATGAATAGCATTCTCACATAGGTGTTCCTTTTGTCCAGGTGTGAAAGGGCAGTGTGGAGTGCAACAGAGATTGCATCATCTGTGGATCTGTTTGTGCGGTATGCAAATTGGAGTGGGTCTAGGGTTTCTGGGATGATGGTGTTGATGTGAGCCATGACCAGCCTTTCAAAGCACTTCATGGCTACAGAGGTGGATGCTATGGGTCGCTAGTCATTTAGGCAGGTTACCTTAGTGTTCTTGGGCACAGGGACTATGGTGATCTGCTTGAAACATGTTGCTATTACAGACTCGGACAGGGAGAGGTTGAAAATGTCAGTGAAGGCACTTGCCAGTTGGTCAGTGTGTACTCACAGTACACATCCTGGTAATCTGTCTGGCCCTGAGGCCTTGTGAATGTTGACCTGTTCAAAGGTCTCACTGCGGAGAGCGTGATCAGACAGTCTTCCGGAACAGCTGCTGCTCTCATGCATGTTTCAGTGTTATTTGCCTCAAAGCGATCATAGAAGTAATTTAGCTCATCTGGTAGGCTTGTGTCACTGGGCAGCTCTCGGCTGTGCTTCCCTTTGTAGTCTGTAATGGTTTGCAAGCCCTGCCACATCGGACGAGCGTCGTAGTGCGATTCGATCGTAGTCCTGTATTGACGCTTTGCCTGTTTGATGGTTCGTCGGAGGGCATAGCAGGATTTCTTATAAGCTTCCGGGTTAGAGTCCCGCTCCTTGAAAGCGGCAGCTTCTGGTTGGGGTATGTACGTACGGTCACTGTGGGGACGACGTCCTTGATGCACTTATTGATGAAGCCAATGACTGATGTGGTGTACTCCTCAATGCCATCGGAGGAATCCAGGAACATATTCCAGTCTGTGTTAGCAAAACAGTCCTGTAGCTTAGCGTCTTCCTCTGACCACTTTTTTATTTATCTAGTCACTGGTGCTTCCTGCTTTAATTTTCCTTGTAAGCAGGAATCAGGAGGATATAATTATGGTCAGATTTGCCAAATGGAGGCGAGGGAGAGTTTTGTATGCGTCTCTGTGTGTGGAGTATAGGTGATCCAGAGTTATTTTTCCTCTGGTTGCACATTTAACATGCTGATAGAAATTTAGTCAAAAAGATTTAAGCTGGGTGAGTGTTTTCTTGTTTGCTTATGGCTTAGTGCCAGCCTCTGACTGTTGTGGTATGTAAACAGCTACAAAGAAAAAAGATGAAAACACTCTAGGTAGGTAATGTGGTCTACAGCTTGTATTGAGATACTCTACCTCTACCAGCTGTTGTTTACAAAAATACATAGACCGCCTCCCCTTGTTTTACCAGACGCCGCTTTTCTATCCTGCCCAGTACATCATATAACCAGCCAGCTGTACGTTGATATTGCCGTCGTTCAGCCACGACTCCATAAAGCATAAGATGTTACCGTTTTTAATGGCCCATTGGTAGTTTAATCTCTGCGTAACTAGTCGATATTATTCTCCAAAGACTGCACGTTTGCTAGCAGAATGGAGGAAAGTGGGTGTTTATTCGATCGCCTACGAATTCTCAGAAGGCAACCCGACCTCTTTCTCCGCCTCCTCTTCATGCAGATCACGGGGATCGGGGCCTGTTCCCGAGGAAGCAGTATATCCTTCGCGTTGGGCTCGTCAGAGTCATGAAAAAGGATTCTGCTAGTCTGTGGTGAGTAATCGCAGTCCTGATATGGAGAAGTTATTTTCCTCAATTAAAATAGTCCAGGCATTTATATATAAGTTCTAGTGTCGTGTCTTTACTATCATTACATTGAAGACTTAGTTTTTATCAAAGATTCTCTGTAATTAGTATTACGCGATCAAACTGATTAATCATGTAACTCTAATTAACTAGGAAGTCGGGCCACCAAGGAAAATATTCAGATTACAAAGTTATAATTTCCCAATATAACCTTTCAGATATTTTAACTAAGTTTATCGATAGCATATTATAACATTATGTACACTAAGCATTAAGTAGCTAGGTCCCGAAAATCAGAAAAGCAATCAAATTAATCGTTTACCTTTGATCTTCGGATGTTTTCACTCACGAGACTCCCAGTTACACAACAAATGTTCCTTTTGTTCCATAAAGATAATTTTTATACCCAAAATACCTCAGTTTGTTTGTCGCGTTATGTTCAGAAATGCACAGGAAAGAGCGGTCACGACAACGCAGACATATATTCTAAATAATATCCATAATGTCCACAGAAACATGTCAAACGTTTTTTATAATCAATCCTCAGGTTGTTTTTAAAATATATATTCGATAATATATCAAACGGGTGTGTAGGTTTTTCAAAAACACCGGGAGAAACAATGGCCGCTTTACTCTGTAGCGCAAAACTCACTCTGAGAGCCCCCACCTATCTACTTACGCAATGTGACATTTCACACTCATTTTTCAAAATAAAAGCCTGAAACTATGTCTAAAGACTGTTGACACCTTAGGGAAGCCATAGACAAAGGAATCTGGTTGATATCCCTTTAAATGGAGGATAGGCATGCATAGGAACAGAGAGGTTTCAAAATAAGAGGCACTTCCTGATTGGATTTTCCTCAGGTTTTCGCCTGCAATATCAGTTCTGTTATACTCACAGACAATATTTTTTTTAACAGTTTTCCATCCTAATATGACAATTATATGGGGCTGAGAAATAGGCAGTTTCAAATGGGTACGTTTTTTAGCCAAAAACTAAAATACTGCCCCCTTACACGCAAAAGGTTAATGTTCCAACCGGACAATTCCTTTGTCTGTACAAATGAAGTGGAATGTAGCTAGCTACCTTTCATGTGAGCGAGACCGAGGCTGTGGCACTCTGCCAGACCACTCACTCAAAGAGCTCTTATGAGCCCCTCCTTTAGAGTAGAATCTTCAAAACAGTTTGTAAATACTGTTGACATCTAGTGGAAGCCTTGGGAAGTGAAACATAACTAATATCCCACGGTATCTTCAATGGGGGCTGAGTGGAAAAACTACAAACCTCAGATTTACCACTTCCTGGTTGGATTTTTTCTCAGGTTTTTGCCTGCCATATGAGTTCTGTTATACTCACAGACATCATTCAAACAGTTTAAAAAACTTCAGAGTGTTTCCTATCCAAATGTACTAATTATATGCATATTCTAGCTTTTACGGCTGAGTAGCAGGCAGCTTAATTTGGGCACGTTTTTCATCGAAGCTACCCAATACTGCCCCCTACCCCAAAGAAGTTAATTAAACAAAGTTCTCTATTGAGGTATTTCTCTCTTCTTAAACACTCCAACACAATCAAGGATGATCTCCCAAGGAAAACACGTCTTCTTTACAGGAACAAGGAACATAAGGAGATTATCTTTAAACTATAATGTAAATCATGCGTGTGTCACCGCTTAACGATCCGTCCGTGGAGAGCTCACTTTGGGTGGTGGTCCGGATCCGTGGTGGCCATTCCAAAGAGGTAGTTTGTCCCCTTCTTCTCCCTTCCGAAAGGTACTTTCTCCCATCTCTTTTGTAGGGGAAAGAGAATAGCTCATTAGTACCGTTACTGTGTTGCTTAATTGCCTCTGATCACCTCGACTCACATGCAGGGCTGGGCTGCTGTCCGTGGGGGCAGCCCTCTTGTGGTCCGGTCCTGAGGGGGGAGGTACAGTATGTTGATGGACCACCAGAGGGCAGGCTGCTCCCACAGACAGTAGCCCAGCCCCGCATGTGAGTCAAGGTGACGCAGTCATGGGTGAACAGGGAGTACAGGAAAGGGCTGAGAACCTACCATTGTGGGGCCCCAGTGTTGAGGATCAGCGGGGTGGAGATGTTGTTTCCTACCCTCACCACCTGGGGGCGGCCCGTCAAAGTTCAGGACCCAGTTGCACAGGACGGGGTCAAGACCCAGGGTAGTCTCTCAAAGCACTTCATGATAACGGAGGTGAGTGCTACGGGGCGATAGTCGTTTAGCTCAGTTACTTTAGCTTTCTTGGGAACAGGAATGTTGCAGGAATGTCTCTTCATTCAGGTTACAACCTCTCACTTTCGATTATTTGAAAATGAAATAATCTCCAAAATATAACTTTTTTTTAAACGAGCCATAGAATTGGTTGCAATTTCAGTTTAATCCACCAGAAAAAAACAGAAGTATTACAACAAATATTATGATTAAACTCAAATACACTCATTGATGAATAAAAAGAAAAACTTTTGAGATTTTCTTTTAACTATATAATCTTTAATGATATAATTAGGACTTGTGGACTTATGTCACACATGCAGCTAACAAAAATATATGGAAATGTCAAGCTCTATCCAAAATTACAACCAACTGATTGCAGTATTACCTCAATTGGAGGAGGAAAGTGGAAGGGGGAGAATGTAAGGAACTTCTCTGTCGACCCTGCATTAAAGACCAAAATTGTTTAAAAAAGATATTGTGATGAATAAAATAAGTATACTAGTTGCATTTAAGGACCAGAAAATTGACAGCTGCAAAATATAAAATATAGTTCGGAAGAGATTTTTGCTGTGCTTATGAACTGATGCATAAAACAATGCCGGATTCATCACTTTACATTTAACTTATTATACAAAATTCTTGCAACGAATAGAATGTTATCTACAGTGCATTCGGAAAGTATTCAGACTCCTTGACTATTTCCACATTTTGTTACATTACAGCCTTTTTCTAAAATGTATTAAATAGTTGTTTCCCCTCATCAATCTACACACAATACCCCAAAATGATAAAGCAATAACAGTACATTTTTTTTGCAAATGTATGGTGGAAAAAACTGATAATATTTTACATAAGTATTCAGCCCCTTTACTCAGTATTTTGTTGAAGCACCTTTTGGCAGCGATTACAACCTCCTTGAGTATGAAGCTACAGGCTTGGCACACCTGTTTGTTTTGGATGGGGAGCATCGCTGCACACCTATTTTCAGGTCTCTCCAGAGAGTTTCTATCGGGTTCAAGTCTGAGCTCTGGATAGGCTACTCAACGACTTTCAGAGACTTGACCCGAAGCCACTCCTTCGACCAAGTCTGACGTACTGAGTGCTCTGGCGCAGCTTTTCATCAAGGGTCTATGTACTTTGCTCCGTTCATCTTTTCCTCGATCCTGACTAGTCTCCCAGTTCCTGCCGCTGAAAAACATCCCCACCACATGATGCTGCCACCAGCATGCTTCACTGTAGGGATGGTGCCAGATTTCCTCCAGATGTGACACTTGGCATTCAGGCCAAAGAGTTCAATCTTGGTTTCATCAGACCAGATAATCTTGTTTCTCATGGTCAGAGTCCTATTAGGTGCCTTTTGGCTGCAGAAATGGTTGTCCTTCTGGAAAGTTCTCCCATCTCCAAAGAGGAACTCTGTAGCTCTGTCAGAGTGACCATCATTTTCTTGGTCACCTCCTGACCAAGGCCCTTCTCCCCAGATTGCTCAGTTTGGCCGTGCGGTTTTGGTGGTTCGAGACTAATTCCATTTTAAGAATGATGGAGACAACTGCGTTCTCGGGGACCTTCAATGTTGCCAACATTTTTTGGAACCCTTCCCCAGATCTGTGCCCCGACACAATCCTGTCTCGGAGCTCTACTGACAGTTCCTTCGACCTCATGGCTTGGTTTTTGTTCTGACATACACTGTCAACTGTGGGACCTTATATATATTTAGACAGGTGGGTGCATTTCCAAATCAATTAAATTTACCACAGGTGGACTCCAATCAAGTTGTTGAAACATCTCAAGGATGATTAATAGAAACAGAATGTACCTGAGCTCAATTTTGAATCTCATAGCAAAGGGTCTGAATACAAAATGTGTAAAAGCCAAGGGGTCTGAATACTTTCTGAATGCACTGTATATAAGGGATACAACCATCCTAGCTCGGGCAGATTTTTCTGTGAACAGACAATCATTATATCACTTGTCTTGGTACTGCCCATATGTAGCTTGTTTTTGGTTGGTGGTTCAGTAATGGCTGAAAATATCATAACATTTATCTAAAGCTAGCTCTGCAAATAGCACTGCTGGGTGACTTGAAAAGCCGTACTCAATCTATCAATAAAATAACAATACTCTTGGTCATCTTTCATTTTTTAATACTGGAGAAACTATGAGATTAGAAAGCTTCAGAACTTTTGTGAAACATCACAGCACAGTTGAAACATATATGGCAAGTTGCAGCGACGAGACAAGATCGTAATTGGGTATGACAGAAAAAGGGGGGGGGGGTTAATATAAACAGTATATTTTTTAAAGAGCCCACAATCTATGTTACTTGCTTACTTTAATCCGGTAAAACACTATTTTCAATAGGTTGTCACTCAACTAATTCAACCTAATATCTCGCAAGCCATGTTAGCGTTTTAATGCTAAAGGTGCCGAGGAGATGTGGTCAGCTCGCAAGCTGGGCACAGTGTGCTGTTTGACAAGGCTGTATTACTTGGAGTTGTTTGGCGTGCAAAATGACTTGGAGATCAATGACTGTCCAAACAGTTACATCCAGTTAGACACTGAAGGGGATGACGAATCAGTTGTGACAGAAGATGAGGTCTTTTTGGAAACTAGTTTGAATGTAATATGAGCAAAATACATTTCTAGAACAAACTTTTGTGAACTGGCGGTTCGTAAAGATTGATTATGTTTTCTGACCAATGCATGCTACATTTGGATCAGTTTGGCGTCTGCGGAACAATGCACTTGTATCTTAAACATTGTAATTGGTGACCGATGTTTATCGGTGAATCGTTACATCCCTACAATATACACATTAAGGCTGTTGTACTCCACCTTGTCTCCTATAGGACTGGATCTACAGGCGTCCAGTCCTCTCCACACCCAGCTGCTACCCCTCATCAACGTCTACATCAACTCCATCCTCACCCCGGGCCTCCAAGGCCAACCCCAAGGCCGCCAACCCCAAGGCCGCCAATCAACGAGCAGGAGGTCCTCACCGTCTAGCCGGGCTCAGATGGGGCGAGTGTTGTCACTGCATAAACACATCTACACAAATACACAGTAACCAAAGGGTTAACTATGCTGTAAATGTCTCTGAATTTATTAATTGAGTCAGTACAGATTGATACATTTGTTTTCAATTGAATTGGAGGTCAAAACCCATTTCATCAATGGCTAATAATTAGAAAAACTTGTAGGGTTGCAGAATTCCAGTACATTTCCCCAAATTCCTTGGTTTTCCAGAAATCCTGTTTAGAAGATTCCAGAATTCCTGATTATTCCCTCCTGATTCCGTGACTCTTCCTCCTGGGAATTTTGGGTAACTTACTGGAATTTTGCATCCCTAGAGTCACTTCAACCTAGCCTAATTAATAGCCCCCAGATAGTATGTCCTTGTATGTACATACATACATACATACATACATACATACATACATACATACATACATACATACATACACATGTACATACACTAAGTTGACTGTGCCTTTTTCAACAGCTTGGAAAATTCCAGAAAATTATTTAGAAGCTTCTGATAGGCTAATTGGCATAATTTGAGTCAATTGGAGGTGTACCTGTGGATGTATTTCAAGACCTACCTTCAAACTCAGTGCCTCTTTGCTTGACATCATTAGAAAATCCAAAGAAATCAGCCAAGACCTCAGAAAA
The DNA here is from genome assembly GCF_045791955.1 of Oncorhynchus clarkii lewisi. Lineage (NCBI taxonomy): Eukaryota > Metazoa > Chordata > Actinopteri > Salmoniformes > Salmonidae > Oncorhynchus > Oncorhynchus clarkii. The sequence continues at coordinate 30,836,403 of NC_092156.1, forward strand.
AAATTTGTAGACCTCCACATGTCTGGTTCATCGTTGGGAGCAATTTCCAGACGCCTGAAGGTACCACGTTCATCTGTACAAACAATAGTATGCAAGTATAAACACCATGGGACCACGCAGCCGTCATACCGCTCAGGAAGGAGATGCGTTCTATCGTGCAAAAAGTTTGACCCAAGTTAAACAATTTAAAGGCAATGCTACCAAATACGAATTGAGTGTATGTACATTTCTGACCCACTGGGAATGTGATGAAAGAAATAAAAGCTGAAATAAATCATTCTCTCTACTATTATTCTGACATTTCACATTCTTAAAATGAAGTGGTGATCCTAACTGACCTAAGACAGGGAATTTGTACTAGGATTAAATGTCAGGAATTGTGAAAAACTGAGTTTAAATGTATTTGGTTAAGGTGTTTGTAAACTTCCGACTTCAACTGTTTTCTGTGTGTGTGTGTGTATATATAATTGTGTGTGTGTGTGTGTGCATATCTCTCTATCCTTCCCTCTGCATGCTGTAAATGGGTTGTAAAAGTTTTTTACACAATTGCTGAGTGGATCACATTTGAAAAGCAGGCAGTGACATTAAACCACCATGTAAAGACGTTTTCAACATCAAATAATAGTTGGTCAGTTTCAATTAATCCAGTCATTCATTATGTTTGGAGGCCATTGGGAGTAAATTGCCTTCAATATCATTAAGGTCTCCCCGAGCTATTGGGCTGTCAGCAGCCACTGACTGATATGATATTTAATGATGTCATACATCAGCCATGCCGTATAGATGTCCCGTCATCCACTTGATTATTTTATTCCGCCTTGGTCGCCCTAGAAGGAGAGTCCATTTGTTGCTAGTGGTCCATTGGCCCTGCAGTGTAGAACACTGTGTAGACCTGCCCCTGACCTCTACTCGTCTCTTTTTCTCCTTCTTCTCTCAGGTCTTGTTCTCTCCATCACTATCCGTCTCTCTCTCTGGCAGGTTGAGGGTGGTCGAGGGGTGCGTTCCAGATACAGCATCACCACACAGCTCCTCATCCTCTACTATATTCTGTCCTATGAAGAGGCTCTATTGGCCAATACTAAACAACTTGGTACGTATCCTGCTGTACAGTGTCTCCTCCTGGCTATGTACCATAGTGTATGCTACTCCTGAACTCCATTCATTCAGCCACACTTGGCTTCTCTCCGAGCCACCCTGTTGCTGCTTATTCTTCTCCTCTTTCATTGTTTTCTCCTCCATTGAAGTTGGTATGCTGTGTTTGAGAAGGTCAGAGAGAGAAAGTGTGTCGTGGAGCCAAGAGAAAGACGGGTTTAGTCCTTTGTTGTTAAGCTACTAGGAGACTCTCTATTGCTTTGGGGGTTTCCTTCCCCCAGCTAGGCTTTCTCTCAGGAGAGGTGTTACCTAGGGCTGTTGTGTTGATCATATTACTGCTACACCAGCAGTCATGGGTCATGACTGCAGTAAAATAATCTCCTCTTATGCACTAATGGCCTGGTACACAGGGCTCTATAGTACCTCTAACTACTCTGACATCAATGCAAGTGCAATCAAAAATCACATCAAACATTTATCAAAAGAGTATTGTGCTTTTTAAACTCATCTCACTGTGTTTGATCAATTTGAAGAAAGAAGTTCAACAATGGGTTAAAACTGAGTGGAAACATGGTCATTGTGGATGTTGTTTCAAAGCCTGTTTCAAACAATGAAATGGACCGTGCTTTCTAAGGTGAAGATGATTAATTCAAAGCACCCATACACATATTAGAGCTTCTGTATACGCTTAGGCCTATATATGAGCCCAAGCCTGAAAAAACAAAACTGAATTAAAATGATTATTGTGCGGTTGGTTATACATTACATTGCCTACCGCATATTACGCACGGCAGAAAACATTAAAACTGATTTAAGATATATTTATATTTATTATGGATCCCTATTCTCTTCCTGGGGTCCAGATAAATTAAGGCAGTTTATACAATTTTAAAAACATTACAACACATTCACAGATTTTACAACACATTGTGTGCCCTCAGGCCCCTTATTCATCACTAACACACATCTACAGTACTAAATCCATGTGTATGTTATTGTGTGTATGCGTGTGTCTGAACCTATGTTTGAGTTGCTTCACAGTCCCCGCTGTTCCATAAGATGTATTTTTAGCAGTTTTTTAAAGCTCTATGTAGTACTGTGTGCTTCCCGACTCTTCTGGACTTGGGGACTGTGAAGAGACCTCTGCTGGCATGTCTTGTTGGGTATGGACGGGTGTCCAAGCTGTGTGCTAGTCATTTTGACAGCTCGTCAACATCTCGTCAACATGTGTTGGGTGTTTTTAAATGGACAGCAGGGCCAAATTAACCTCTCCTCTCCTTCCTCTCACCTCAGCTCTGTTGCAGAGGAAGCCCAAGTCGTACTCTGCAACACTCATGGACCAGATCCCCATCAAATACCTAATCATCCAGGCCCAGGGCCTGCAACAGGAGCTGGGGGTAAGTACAGCAAATGTACAGGGTATCCCTAAGTATTTATTACAGTAAGAAGAGGTTAGCGCGTCTTTGAATGTACATATTATTAATCGTCATTAATATTGTTAAGTGTCGTTAATCGTCACAAAGGTGATGAATGAAATGACAAATATGACGAGATCTCCTTTCTGCCCAAAAAGCTACCATTCACGCTACCATTCACTAGCTCTGCAAGTGTTATATTATCAAATTACTTTCGTTACTCACCAAATATGCCTGGCCTGGCTGCAACTATTATAATTTACTGCCGTTTCACACAGTATGTACGTCCAAGAAAGGTAAAAAAAATTATAATACAAGCAACCAAAAAAAGATAAATGTAGCATTTTTGACCAGAAGAGGCACCTTTTGTGGAAGTACATGCCGGGTTTAACGGCAGTAAATGACAATAGTTGCATGCAGCTTGAATGGTAGCTTTCTGGGCGGAGAGGAGATCTCGTCATATTCCACGCCTCCTTTGCCCAGATACGGGTTCAAATTAAAGCCTTACTCAGCACCCAGATCATTTACAGGGTCAACTGTATAATTTGTAACTTTAACTGTAAAGTGCAATTTGTTATATACATTTTTTACCTGATGTATGTGTTAATGTTATGAAAGCAGCTAGTCAGCCTACTGATTAACCTACAACACTTTCTCTTTAGGGCCTCCGGGAAGTTCAGGTACTCACCCTTTTGCCAGGTAGCCAGTGTTTAGTGTAGGCTACTATCAACCTAATGCAAGCTGTTCTTACCTTCCAATTTGTAACACTGTGTATTATTTTGGAGGACAATATTCAAACCAACTTGTTTCAGAGTATTAACCTTTAGGGTCAGCATTCTTTTTCCTTTGCTTGTTTTAATGTGACATGTCTTTTAACTCCTCTCCCCCAGGCCTTCACTCGGCCTTGCTGCGTCTGTTGGCCACCAACTACCCCCCACCTGTGTATGGTGGAGGACTGGGTGTGTGAGGTGCTGGTGACAGGAACCCTGCCTCTGTTTCGGAGGATGCTGCTCACCTCGAACACTTGTAGATACTCCACAATGGTGAGACTGGAGAGAGTGAGGGAGAGGGAGTGTGGTAGGGAGGGGGGCCGTAGAGTAGGAAGTGGAGAAAGGGGTTTAGGGTTGGAGAGAAACAGTTCTGGGAATGGGGAGTTTACATCAGATTTTTATATGGATAGTTTGTGCAGACCTAGATAGAGCTCAATAAAGAGTCTATTGTGCAGAGTTGGGCTTTGGGAGTGTAGTTGGGAGTCAATACAGGAGAGGCAGTATAGACTCAGTATTAGTGAGTGGGATAAACACAGGGTCATGTTATGAATAGGAGATTCAGGCGGCTTTAGGAACAGTGTATTGTAACCCTGCAGTAAGGGCTTCAGTGTCTGGAGGATTATCATGCCTCTAATAGAGATGGAGCCCCCTGATGGATCATCATGTGTACATCCCACATGGCACCCTATTCTCTATATAGTGCACTACTGTTGTAGTAGTGCAATATGTAGGGCATAGGGTGCCATTTGAGACGCAAACCCCTGACTAAACACTTTCTCCCTGTCACGGAATCAGCCCTATTACTCCTGCATAACTCCAAGGCACTGCTAACCTAATGTAATGTCATCTGTAAAAATACATCTGATTAGGAGGGAAATAACCTACACACAATTTAATCCAACATTCAAAAGAGACCTTTTCTTTGTAAAAAATACAATTCTAAATGATAATCTTAATGTGGAGTTTTTTTTTTTTGTGGTTATGTAATTACACTGGATGTGCCACTGAAACAAGTAGCTGTTTTTAGAAAAGGAGGAGAGGGAGAAAGAGGAAGGGACAGAGGGAGAAGGCCCAGAGGTGACGGTCTCCTGTATTACAGTAGACACAGAAAGAGGAATACAGAGAAAGAGAGGAGGACTCCTACACTGCAGCAGAACTGAGGCTTGATGCTGCTCAGTGGAGGCTGGGATGCAAGCAGTGCTTTTATATCATGGTGATATTAACAGCCTCTGTTGGGGAGGTTGACCTTTTTAAGTGTATGACTCCGCTGCAGAACAGTGAGGAGTTGACTAGCTCTGTTTCCTTTCTACCCATCTGTTCCCTCCATCTATGTTGATGTGAATTAACTGGACAAATGAAAGCAAGCCTCACCATTGACCTATGCTATATCACCTTCAAGCTGTTATCTGGTTTCAGATCAGTGGAGTGGAAAGAAAGAGAGACAGCCTAGTTCAGGATTATAAAATCCATTGAAAGTGATTTTTATTCAAGGACTAGGTTTGATTTCTGTCCGGGAAACCAACCCTAAATGTACTGTATTAAGATTCCAGTCATGTCTCCCACTAAATACTCTTATCACCCTCTCTCCACAGCCTTCCAGAAGGTTCTGTCCAGTGGTCCTAGACTGTTGAGGACGCTGGACCACCTGACCCTGCTGTCATCTGGAGACCTGATCCCCTACGCTGAGGCTCTGATGGATAGCATGGGGCTCCTGCTGGGACCTGGGGTCACCCGACGCATCCCCCAGACCCTAAACAAGCTCTGGATGGTCCTCAACACCGTCATGCCCCTCAGGTCAGCACGATAAATTTAGGGTTATGGGAAGGGCTGGCTCAATGGATAGTACAACCAACCAGTGATGGGCCCAATTCTTGAGAGTAAATGTCAATTACATAATTTTTTTTACATCCTAAATGAATGCCATCTGGATAGGACTTCAGTCTCTCTGTGAAGTGATCCTAGTTAATTAATGAATCAGGGCTACTGGTAGGTCAGCTCTTCTGGCCTTCAGCCTCTGTGTGTTCATTGGTGGTGATAAGGGGATTGACTCTCACTGACCCATTGTCCCCAGGAGCACAGAGCCACAGTCAGCAGGAGCAGGCAGGCAGACCAATCGATACCCACAAGCTAAGCTGCTATGTAACCAGGACAGCTCAGGACAGGATAAAGGGAGGGGTCTCTACAGGGTTTGGGTTTAATGGATCGTTTTTTTCCCTCCTCCCCTCTGTACTCATCTGCGGTGGTATTGAATGGTGCGGAGGGAGGAAGGAGTGATGAAGCAGGGAGTGGTGGTGTTGAATGGTGCGGATGGAGGAAGGAGTGATGAAGCAGGGAGTGGTGGTGTTGAATGGTGCGGAGGGAGGAAGGAGGGATGAAGCAGGGAGTGGTGGTGTTGAATGGTGCGGAGGGAGGAAGGAGTGATGAAGCAGGGAGTGGTGGTGTTGAATGGTGCGGATGGAGGAAGGAGTGATGAAGCAGGGTGTGGTGGTGTTGAATGGTGCGGAGGGAGGAAGGAGTGATGAAGCAGGGAGTGGTGGTGTTGAATGGTACGGAGGGAAGAAGGAGTGATGAAGCAGGGAGTGGTGGTGTTGGAGTGTCAGCCTCAGAGGAACCATTGATTAATGTCAGCTAGTCTGCAGTAGGGAACACTGACAAGACTCTTGGTGTAGAAGAACTGTTGGTTACAGCTGATTCTCTGTGAAAGTACAATGTGTCCTTGGTTTAATGGCACCCTTTGAGTTTTCAATGGGAAACTGAAAGATATTGCAAGCAATTGGATGGATTTGATTATCACAAAACAAATCTGCAACAGGCATGGCTAGTAGTAACTAAATAATACATCAAAATAAACAAACTATCTTATTTTCATGCATAGAAAATGTAAATGAGTGTTCTTATTGGACAGGTTCAGGTTGCACTGTTGCAATGTGTGTCAAAACGTTTTCTGTCGACTGAACATGGTCCTGCTTTCTGTCCCTGTATGAGTGTTGTAACTGGGTCATGTTCAGTTGGCCACAGCATAGCAAAACATTCTGTCTCTGTGTTACCCAGGCTGTGGGTGATGATGGTGAATGCGCTGCAGCCCTCAGTGAAGATGCTGAGGCATCAGAACCTGATGGTGGACCCCCTCATCGTGCAGTGACCAGAGAGTCTACAGGTAGATTATTACTTGGCTACCTTTCCTACTGCACCTGTTGCTTTGCTTACTATTTTGCATTAGATCACTATATTTGAGAATGTTGTACAATGAAAAGTGTTAAAAAGGAAATTGTTATCAAGTATTTAGTTTAGGTATTTTTTTCATGTTTGACATTACACACCTTTATCTAACTAGGCAAGTCAGTTAAGAACAAATTCTTATTTTCAATGACGGCCTAGGAACAGTGGGTTAACTGCCTGTTCAGGGGCAGAACGACAGCTCAGAACGACAGCTCGGGGGTTTGAACTTGCAACCTTCTGGTTACTAATCCAGCTCTCTAACCACTAGGCTACCCTGCCGCCCCATTAATCAGATAATGAAGTATACATATAATATGTGAGTAATTTCACTAAGTGGGCAATTCCACGGTAAGAGTGATGCTGAGACTCAGATTTTTCAAAATGTATGTAAAACTAAAGCCAATGATTGCAAAATTAAACAAACCATACAACTCTATGCACAGGGACAATGAATGTGTTTTTGTCAAATATTCGGTGGAAATTGTTGAAAGTAGTCCTTGTTTGTTGAGTTGAAAAATCTGAGTCTCCGCATCACTCTGTTATCGTGGAATTGCCCATGCCTAAAATTTTACATATCTATTGTGTGTTATTTCACCACAAAATATTTGTTTTGTACATGTGAGTAAATAAACTGTTTGTCCCCAGGTGTCCCCCCCTGATGGACATTGTCCTCCACGTGCTGACCAGCTACCTGCTGGCCTCCAAGGCCTACCTCAACCTTCACCTAAAGGAGACCACAGACTTTGACACTCTCTAACCTGGGCCTAGGACAGGCTGGACAGCCAGAGGTCACCAGAGAAGGTCTTAAGAACGCCCTGCTGGCTGCACAGGTAACACACAGGGACAGATACACACACTCATACATGTGCACACACACACAGTGTATAGTATGTCAGTCATTTTAGTTGTAAGTAGAATCCCACATGGTGTGTGTCTTGTACTTCTTTCTGCCTCCAGGACAGTGCAGCAGTCCAGATCCTGCTGGAGGTGTGTCTGCCCACCTTAGAGGAGCAGCAGGGGCCCCTAAGGACCGTGGCCAGGTGTGATGCTGGGAGCCTGCTGAGGAGGATGAGGGGCACCCCATATCCATAAAATAAGAAGGGGGAGGGTGGACCGGAGGGGGGGCTACTCAGTGACCTACGAGAGGTGCAGTGTCGCATCTGCTGTCTGCTGCACCAGATGTTCATTGCTGACCCCAACATCGCCAAGCTGGTGCACTTCCAGGTAAACCCTTCTACTACGTAGAAGAGATGTTCTTGACAAATTCTAATCTCAAATTCTAGCCCTTTTGTCGATAAGGCTCAGAGAGCTGAAAGGATCATGTTTATATGATCACATGTCAAGGCAGCATTTAATCATAACAAACAACAAAACAAAATGGTGTCTTCCATAAGATCATAAGTGTGCCACAGAAGTGCTGTTGTCAGTGATCTGTGCCTGAGTGGTGAGAGGGGAATCAGTTGCCTGCAGCCTGAATGACTGCAGCAGTCCCAGACAGTCCCAGTAGTAGGACGCTGCCATATGTTTCACTTCATCAACCCAATCCTGCCTCTCTGTCGCAGTAATCCTGCATGCCTGGATCCATGCTGTGCACACAAGCTGCTGCTGTGTGTGTGTGTTTACATCACAAGACAGAAGAACCTCAGTCAAAGGCAATACTAAAGCCTGTCACATGCTTCCCAAACATTTAGCGCATATATTATGATGACATTTTTATGTTTTTGTTTGTTTATTTTTTTCCGGCTGTTCGAGCACACATTTTGTTCTTGAGGCAAGTCTAAGTTGGGTAGCCGAAGTCTACGCCCCTTTGTCTGTGATTTGGTCAACAGCACTACTCCTAGTAGGAGTGGGAACTGTGGACGGGATTCTTTAATTAAGTGTTTATCACTCAACAAGCGATGACTTGTTTTCATGCAAGTTTTTTTACTTGAGAAATATTGCACCAGACATCTTAGTTAGATGTAAAATTGCATGACTAAGACCCAATTACAGATTTCTTGATTTATTTTGGATGAATTCAGACTATTTTGAGTAAGTGTGTATTGGCTAGGTTGCTACGGCATCTCAAGAGGAACAAACAGTAATATTGCTTTTTTGTTTTTCAGACAAAGGCACAAGGCACAGATGTTCGCTTCACCGAGTTCTGCTTTCTCTTTTTGTCTCCTCTCATTTTCTCTCTCAGGGTTGCCCTCAAGCTTTACTACCTCTGACTGTGGTAGGCATTCCCTCCATCCATATCTGCCTGGACTTCATCCCAGAGCTGTCTGGCCCAGCCCCAGCTGAGGAAACAGGCATTCAAGCCCACAACCCTGAGCTACATTAGCCCTGTGTCTTTTTCAGGGTTTTCTACTGAACAACAATATAAAGGCAACATGTTAAGTGTTGGTCCCATGTTTCATGAGCTGAAATTAAAGATCACAGAAATGTTCTGTGCGCACAGAAAGCTTATTTCTCTAAAATGTTAAATTAGTTAACGGTGCCTTTGGAAAGTATTGAGACCCCTTGACTTTTTCCACGTTTTGTTAGGTTACAGCCTTATTCAAAAATGAATTACATTATTTTTCTCCCTCATCAATCTGCACACAATACCCCATAATGACGAAGCAAAAACAGTTTTTTATTTATTTATGGAAATATCACATTTACATAAGTATTCAGACCCTTTACTCAAGTTTTGCACACCTGTATTTGGGGAGTTTCTCCCATTCTTCTCTGCAAATCCTCTCAAGCGCTGTCAGGTTGGAAGGGGAGTGTTGCTGCACAGCTATTTTCAGGTCTCTCCAGAGATGTTTGATCGGGTTCAAGTCCAGGCTCTGGCTGGGCCACTCAAGGACATTCAGAGACTTGTACCGAAGCCACTCCTGTGTTGTCTTGGCTGTGTGCTTAGGGTCATTGTCCTGTTGGAAGGTGAACCTTCGCCCCATTCTGAGGTTGTGAGCGCTCTGGAGCAGGTTTTCATTAAGGATTTCTCTGTACTTTGCTCTGTTCATCTTTCCCTCGATCCTGACTAGTCTCCCAGTCCCTGCCGCTGAAAAACATGCCCACAGCATGATGCTGCCACCACCATGCTTCACCGTAAGAATAGTGCCAGGTTTCCTCCAGACTTGATGCTTGGCATTCAGGCCAAAGAGTTCAATCTTCGTTTAGTTGGAATAGGCTAAACTTTGAACATTTGAGATATTAAATAGATGATAGAGACAACCTTGAATAGAAAGAGTATGTAAAAAAAAGCCAGAAGGCTTTGGAATGTGTTTGATGGAGGAGAGGAGAGTGATGTGTTGATATAGGGAAGACAGATGGATATCTGTGGATTAGGTGAAGGAGGGGTTGAGGTCAGGAGGTGAGGGTTGAGGTCAGTTCCCCTTAAGGGAGTAATCAGGGTTAGTGTCTGGTTACCTTCTTTATTTTGGGCATAAACTAAGGATGGAGAGAGGGAGTGTCTTAGGTAGGATGTATATAACTGTGATGTATGAAATGTTTTGCTGTCTGATTACAGCTGTACAGAACCTTCAGGAATAATTAAACTTGGTTAAAGCTTCTCTAGTGTCCGTGAGTTATTTACTCTGAAAAATAAGAACCTAACAGTTTCATCAGACCAGAGAATCTGTTTCTCATGTTCTGGGAGTCTTTTGGCAAACTCCAAGCGGGCTGTCATGTGCCTTTTACTGAGGAGTGGCTTCCGTCTGGCCACTCTACTATAAAGGTCTGATTGGTGGAATGCTGCAAAGAGTTATCTTTCTGGAAGGTTCTCCCATCTCCAGAAAATGAACTCTAGAGCTCTGTCAGAGTGACCATCGGGTTCTTGGTCACCTCCCTGACCAAGGCCCTTCACCCACGACTTGCTCAGTTTGGCTGGGGGGGCAGCTTTTGGAAGAGTCTTATAAGAATGATGGAGACCACTGAGTTCTTGGGGACCTTCAATGCAGCATACCTTTTTTGGTACCCTTCCCCAGATTTGTGCCTCGACACAATCCTGTCTTGGATCTCTACGGACAATTCCTTCGACCTCACGGCTTGGTTTTTGCTTTAACATGCACTGTTATCTGTGGGACCTTGTATAGACCGGTGTGTGCCTTTCCTGTCAAATCAATTGAATTTATCAGAAATGGACTTTAAGTTCTAGAAACATCTCAAGGATGATCAATGGAAACAGGATCCACCGGAGCTCAATTTTGAGTCTCATTGCAAAGGGTCTGAATATGTCAAGGTATGTTTTTTATTTTTGCAAGCATTTCTAAAATCCAGTTTTTGCTTTGTCATTATGGGGTATTGTGTGTAGATAAAAACAACAACAGTTTAATCAATTTTAGAATAAGGCTGTAACGTAATGTGGAGGGAATAAAAGTCAAGATGTCTGAATATTTTCTGAAGACACTGTACATCCCTGTTAGTGAGCATTTCGCCTGTGCCAAGATAATCCATTGACCTGACAGGTATTGCATATCAAGAAGCTGATTTAACAGCATGATCATAACACAGGTGCACCTTGTGCTGGGGACAATAAGGCCACTCTAAAATGTGCAGTTTTGTCACACAACACAATGCCACAGATGTCTGAAGTTTTGAGGGAGCGTGCAATTGGCATGCTGACTGCAGGCTTGTCCACCAGAGCAGCTGTTGCCAGATAATTGAATGTTCATTTCTGTACCATAAGTCACCTCCAATGTCGTTTCAGAGAATTTGGCAGTACGTCCAACCGGCCTCACAACCGCAGATGGTGTGTAACCACGCCAGCCCAGGAACTCCACATCACTGGTGGGATCATCTAGGTCAGCCACCCTGCAGCTGATGAAACTGTGGGTTTGCACATCCAAAGCATTTCTGCCCAAACTGTCAGAAATCGTCTCAGGGAAGCTCATCTGCGTGCTCGTCATCCTCACCAGGGTCTTGACCTGACTGCAGTTTGGCATCGTAACCGACTTCAGTGGGCAAATTATCACCTTCGATGGCCACTGGCACTCTAGAGAAGTGTGCTCTTCATGGATGAATCCCGGTTTCAACTGTGCCGGGCAGCTGGCAGGCAGCGTAGTGTGTATGGCGTTATGTGGGCCGAGCGGTTTACTAATGTCAACGTTGTGAACACAGTGCCCCACGGTGGTGGTGGAGTTATGGTATGGGCAGGCATACGCTACAGACAACAAACACAACTGCATTTTATCGATGGCAATTTGAATGCACAGAAATACGTGGCGAGTTCCTAAGGTCCATTGTTGTGCTATTAATTCGCTGCCATCACCTCATGTTTGAGTATGATAATGCACGGCCCCTGTCGCAAGGACCTGTCCACAATTCCTGTAAGCTGAAAATGTCCCAGTTCTTCCATGGCTTGCATACTCAGCATTTTTTGGAATGCTCTGGATCGACGTGTACGACAGCGTGTTACAGCTCCGGACAAATATCCATCAACTTTGCACTGCCATTGAAGAAGAGTGGGACAACATTCCACAGTCCGCAATCAACAGCCTGATCAACTTTTTTTTAATGAATCTGTGACCTACATATGCTGTATTCCCAGTCATATGAAATCTATAGATTGGGGCCTTATTATTTCAATTGACTGATTTTCCTTCATGGAACTGTAACTCAGTAAATCTTTCATGTTGCGTTTTTATATTTTTTGTTCAGTGTACATCAATTAGTTTCCAGGCCACAAAATGAATAGGGCCTGTATTCGTTTATAATGGAAACCTGTGTCTCTGGATGGGAAGGACTGGCATTAACTATGGTTCTTGTCCCCCTCTGCAGATCTTTGCCATCCAGCTGCTGTCCCACCTGTGTTCCCAGTACACCCTGCCCAAGTCACTCAGCGTGGCCCGTCTGGCTGTCAGCGTCATGGCTACCCTGCTCACACCTCCCCTCCCCTCCCCTTACTACATGTCCTACTTGCTGTGCCTCCCTTTCTGTACTTTAATATGTTACTGCCATCTCCTGGTGGGTCTCTGTTAGTGCAGTATTACTCATGATATACTTTTTTCTGTTTGTACTCACTTCCCTGCTGTTCATTAAGTTTTTGCCTTTTTCATGCCCACTCTGCTGTGCCTGGTGGCGTTCTGCCAGGCCTTCCCTCCGCTCTACGATGACGTGGCGGCCCTGCTTGTGCAGGTGGGACAGGTCTGTGCCTCAGATGTTGCCACCAAGGCCAGGGATATCGACCTGCTCATCGCCAGTAAGTTTGTGTGTGTTTATGAGGCGCGGGTTGACTCTTAAACCGCAGACCCTGTGGTTATATCTGCAGGGAGGGTGGGTTTAGGGTCATGAAATATTGTGTGGATGAAGGTGGGTGGTGTGCTGATTGAATAAAAATAAAACAATGCATTAAAAATCCATAATGTACCATTCATATCTATAGGCTACTTTTAGGGTTTTCTTTCATAATTTATCTGGGGTTGGTGCGTAGCCTAAGTTTTAAGGGCTAACTGTATGCTCGACAAACTTATTGCCAAATGCTAGTTAACGTCGATCCACTGAGGCAAAAAGGACAACGTCGGAGATTAATTCAACAAGAGAGAACCTGCAAATGGAGAGTTGAAAGTAAATCGAAGGGAAGGCCAGAACAGTAGATTAAGTGGTTAAAGAGGATGATACCTGTGCTGGATATGTTATGTGTGATGATTGTGAGGCACTATACAAATTTGACAGGCACAAGACTGGGACTTCAAAATGGCACATCAAGGGAATTATACTGTTCAGATGGGTTAAATGGAACAGTAGCCTAACTGAAATCTGGACACTGACTGTAAGTCTATAACCTCTCACATAGCCTAATTTAATATTAACTCCTGCCGAATTAAGCTTTTCTTGCAGTAAAATGATACACCAGATATAGATTTTGTTTAGAGAACAGGAGTGGTGAAATGTTTTCTTTCTTTCAGCTCTCATGAGAGAATTCATGTACGAATAGGGGCCGTTTGTAAAGGTGGTGCTGATATCTTAATCAGCATCATAAAATCTGATAGTATTTCAACCACTTAAAATAATATGCATCCAAGCTAAACTGAAATCATATCAAAAACATGTTGGGTAGTTTGAACAGCTTTTCATTTCCTTAAAACCAGTCGGGCGGCTGCGAATGGGTTATTAGCCATTGCGTGTGAGTTAACAAACAGCTGACCCGCGCATCACTTGTGTTTTGTCTGTGAGATTAAATAAAAATATGTTTTTGTGTGCTATGCATCTCATTCTAGTTGCCATGTTTCACTCCAGTCTTTCCCCTGTTATTGATTGAGTAGTGTTGGACCTAATTATTGGAGATGCCGAAGACCATGACCTGGATTGATATTTTGGAATGCTGGCATAGATTTACTCATTAGTGTAATTACATCAGTGACGTGATCGATTCGCAGTCGATTTCACCAAAATGTCAGTCCATTCTGGAGTTCAATGAAAAAGTGCACTTCAATGGAGAAAGTATATGTCCTGAACCATATAGAGTCATTTCTAAAGGTGTATCAAGGCAGCAGGCAAATTCAATAAATGTAAAATATTATATATTGGCTAACAGTTGAGGAAATACTGACTGCATCATCTGTTTTTACAACTTTTATAACTTACACATACACTTACCCCAGCAGACATGCCAGAAGGGGTCTTTTCACAGTCCCCAGGTCCAGAACCAATTCTAGGAAATGTACAGTATTTTACAGAACCATGAGTGCATGGAACTCCCGTCTTATTTAGTGCGTGAACAGCAAACCTTGTTTCAAAAAACAAATAAAGCAACACCTCACGGCACAACCATGTGACCTACTTGTTGTGTGTATATATAGACATGTACAGTTGAAGTCGGAAGTTTACATACACTTAGGTTGGAGTCACTAAAACTCGTTTTTCAACCACTCCACTAATTTCTTGTTAACAAACTGTAGTTTTGGCAAGTCGGTTAGGACATCTACTTTGTGCAGTACACAAGTCATTTTTCCAACAATTGTTTACAGACAGATTATTTCACTTATAATTCACTGTATCACAAATCCACTGGGTCAGAAGTTTACATACACTAAGTTGACTGTGCCTTTAAACAGCTTGGAAAATTGCAGAAAATTATGTCATGGCTTTAAAAGCTTCTAATAGGCTAATTGACATCATTTGAGTCAATTGGAGGTGTACCTGTGGATGTATTTCAAGGCCAACCTTCAAACTCAGTGCCTCTTTGCTTGACATCATGGGAAAATCAAAATAAATCAGCCAAGACCTCAGAAAAAAAATTGTTGACCTTCACAAGTCTGGTTCATTCTTGGGAGCAATTTTCAAATGCCTGAAGGTACCACGTTCATCTGTACAAACAATAGTACGCAAGTATAAACACCATGGGACCACGTAGCCGTCATACGGCTCAGGAAGGAGACGAGTTCTGTCTCCTAGAGATGAACATACTTTGGTGCGAAAAGTGAAGATGCTGGAGGAAACAGATTCAAAAGTATATATATTCACACTTAAGAGAGTTCTATATCAACATAACCTGACAGGCCGCTCTGCAAGGAAGAAGCCACTGCTCCAAAACCGACATAAAAAGCCAGACTACGGTTTGTAACTGCACATGGGGACAAAGATCGTCCCTTTTGGAGAAATGTCCTCTGGTCTGATGAATCAAAAAAAGAACTGTTTGGCCATAATGACCATTGTTATGTTATGTAGGATGCTTGCAAGCAGAAGAACACCATCCCAACTGTGGAGCACGGGGGTGGCAGCATCATGTTGTGGGGGTGCTTTGCTACCGGAGGGACTGGTGCACTTCACAAAATAGATGGCATCATGAGGGGGAAAATTAGGTGGATATATTGAAGCAACATCTCAAGACATCAGTCAGGAAGTTTGGTCACAAATGGGCAATGACCCCAAGCATACTTCCAAAGTTGTAGTAAAATGGCTTAGGACAACAAAGTTAAGGTATTGGAGTGGCAATCACAAAGCCCTGACCTCAATCCTATAGAAAATTTGTGGGCAGAACTGAAAAAGCGTGTGCGAGCAAGGAGGCATACAAACCTGACGCATTTATACAAGCTCACCAGGTATATCTCTCTGGTCACCCCCAAAACCAATTCTTTCTTTGGCCGCCTCTCCTTCCAGTTCTTTGCTGCCAATGACTGGAACGAACTAGAAAAATCTCTGAAACTGGAAACACTTATCTCCCTCACTAGCTTTAAGCACCAGCTGTCAGAGCAGCTCACAGATTACTGCACCTGTACATAGCCCATCTATAATTTAGCCCAAACAACTACCTCTTTCCCTACTGTATTTATTTTATTTTATTTTATTTATTTATTTATTTTGCTCCTTTGCACCCCATTATTTTTATTTCTACTTTGCACATTCTTCCACTGCAAATCTACCATTCCAGTGTTTTACTTGCTATATTGTATTTACTTTGCCACCATGGCCTTTTTTTGCCTTTACCTCCCTTATCTCACCTCATTTGCTCACATCGTATATAGACTTGTTTCTACTGTATTGCTGACTGTATGTTTGTTTTACTCCATGTGTAACTCTGTGTTGTTGTATGTGTCAAACTGCTTTGCTTTATCTTGGACAGGTCGCAGTTGTAAATGAGAACTTGTTCTCAACTTGCCTACCTGGTTAAATAAATATATATATATATATATATTAAATATATATATATATATATATAAAAAAGAAGCTCTGTCAGGAGGAATGGGATAAAATTCACCCAATTTATTGTGGGAAGACTGTGGAAGGCTACCCAAAACATTTGACCCAAGTTAAACAATTTAAAGGCAATGCTACCAAATACTAATTGAGTGCATGTAAACTTCTGACCCACTGGAAATGTGATGAAAGAAATAAAAGCTGAAAGAAATCATTCTCTCTACTATTATTCTGACATTTCACATTCTTAAAATAAAGTGGTGATCCTAACTGACCTAAAACAGGGAATTTTTACTCTGATTAAATGTCAGGAATTGTGAAAATGAGAGTTTAAATATATTTGGTTAAGGGGTATGTACATTTCCGACTTCAACTGTATGTGTAACTGAACATGCACTACATGTTAATGTATTTAAATGGTAAATTATTTTGTCCTTTGTCTTTTTCGTTACATGTTGGACCCCAGTAAGACTAGCTGTCGCCATTGGCGTTAGCTAACGGGGTTCCTAATAAATAAAATCAAATACATACCCTCTCCCTCCTTCCCTTTGTCCCCTCCCGCAATTTGCCCCCCCTCCCCTCTGTCCCTTAGGGTTGCAGTATCTGAAGGAGAAGCCCTGGGAGGTGTTGGTACCCGGAAGGGGTCAGTCCAAGCTGAGGCTTCCACAGAGGGCAGCAGGGGAGCTGGGTGGTGCCGACTAAGATGTCAAGCTCTGCTACCATATAGAAACCACCTTCATGGACATCGGCACCAGCCTCCACGGACTACAAACACAGAGACTTGCAGATGGAGAAGCACTGGGGCTGGAGGAGGGTTGTAGATTTAGATATGAGTGTTATTTTCAAAATGTACTGTATGTTGTAGTGTGTATGCAATGTCAGTGTTTTGTAGGTGTTGAAAGATACAATTTGCTATAGGTCTGTTTTCTTGACCCCTGTGAACATATATTTTTCTAATCTGCATGTCTTATTTTTCCCAGCAAAAACATGTATTTTTGAAGTGTATAGTAAACTCAACAAAAAAAGAAACTCACTCTTCTCACTGTCAACTGCATTTATTTTCCGCAAACATGTGTAAATATTTCTATGAACATAAAAAGATTCTACAACTGAGACAAACTGAACAAGTTCCACAGACATGTGACTAACAGAAATTGAATAATGTGTCCCTGAACAAAGGGACTGTGAGGACCTGCCTTACAACAGGCCTACAAGCCCTCAGTCTAGCCTCTCTCAGCTTATTGCGGACAGTCTGAGCACTGATGGAGGGATTGTGCATTCCTGGTGTGACTCGGGCAGTTGCTGTTGCCATCCTGTACCTGTCCCGCAGGTGTGATGTTCAGAGGTACCGATCCTGTGCAGGTGTTGTTACACGGGGTCTGCCACTGCGAGGACAATCAGCTGTCCGTCCTGTCTCCCTGAGGTGTTTCAGTTCTCCAGGACCAGTCTCCTATCTCTGCAGTAGTTATAATTCCACAGATTCCTGTCAGAGTTCTAGTGGTTTTGGCCCCCAGGTTTATCTTTTCAGTGTGTCCCTCTGGGGCCATGCTACAGTTTACCGCACAGGGGCCTTCTATTGCCAATCCCGCTGCTGGGCTTAGAGCTAGAATACAGCATCGACTGCCTGCTATCAGTAAAGGCATCTGTCTCAATTAGAATCAGCCAAGAGAAGTGTTTGCTTAGACACACCAACCACTTACCTATTATCATCATTATACCTCTTTTGACAGGTTCTTAAACAGATGTTATACAACCTAGCCGGCACTCTGCATTCATTACAAGAGTGTTTTTGTAACATTTTAAACTGCTTGACTGCTGCTGATTGTGTACTAGAGAGAGGGAGACATGTGGTGTGTGAACCATCTTCATTAGGGCTGCCTTTGATGTAGTTCTAGTCAGAGGGCTAGGGGTGGATGGATGCTGGGTACATTATCTTTAATTACGACTCTAACCTGTAGGCTCCTCTCTCTCTGGCTGTGGGCTCCCTCCTGCACCCAGGTCTCCACGGTTAAGTGGTTTACAGAGTAGAGGATTCCCGTCACACCCTGAGCTAAGAGCTGCTGCTGGATCAGATCAGCATAATGGGGGCGACGTGAACGAGCCCTATTAGATAAACACCTGTTTAACCTCTAGCTGCCAAACAGACAGATATTAAAGGTAGGTCACATAACTTTACGAACTCTGTCTGAAGGGAGCATGTGTACTAGAGCTAGACAGTCAAACCAAAGAAAGTCTCTAGTTGACAGTAACACACTGTATATGCTTATGAGAAGACCGGCTGTGCACATCCATTATTTATGGAGCGTGTAGTGGCAAGATGCAAACCCAGCTGTCCAGGGCTTCTGTAATGGCTCTCGTGTTGCTGCTAAAGGGACTCTCTAGTCTTACCGGTGAGTGTTTAAACAGAGACTCAAGATCCCTTCAGTAGACACTTGCTAGATTGAAAGTGATTGCTTTGACTGCCATCTCTTGTAGGGGCTTAACAGCTTAATCTTCAACAATGAGTGAGAGATGTGCTGCTGCTTCTTGATTAAGCTTTGTGGAGGAAATTGGAAGAATTAAACTTGAGCTGATAGAAAATAACACTTCGACTTATAATTGCCTACTGCTGATAGAGAGATCCACTGTAATTTAGGAGGGTGCTTCACGAGAATAGATTTTTCACTCATCTGGATGTATTAATCCAAAATCATCATTCTAAGGCTACCAAGTCCCTAGCTGTCAGATTATATTTTAAAGGTTTTCTGACTGACCTTCTATTCCAGGGATTCACCAGAGGGCAGTCTTGCCACGCGATAGACAAGTGCTCTCAGAATCCCAGGCAGGATTCATCATCGTTCACCACCACAGCACAGCTCCTCAGAGAGGTAGAATCTAAACTCATCTGGAGTCAGACTAGGGCTGCATCTCAAATGGGATACTATTTGGGATGCCGTCTAGGTTCTCATCCAACTGCTACAGACTTCAGAGCATGATGTACTTCGAGACAGCATAGATTCCCAAGCTGCACTTGGGTCAGACTTCCTGTTTAGATTCAGACACCCCGGCGCAAGATATGGCTCGGAAAACGTACCTCAATCCAGGGATGAGATATTAATTGGCCCATTATTCCAACAGTTACACAGAGAAGATTGAACGACTGCTAACTAGCAGCCTAACTAGCAGCCTAACTAGCAGCCTAACTAGCAGCCTACCAACTAGTTGGGAGGGCCCTCTGTTACGTGTATGTGACAAAACTCTGAGGGTGACTTTAATAGAGCGGTGGGGGGGGATCAATAAACCCATCAACTTCGGGATACTCTCGTGATTTAAATTCATGTTCCACTTTTAAATAATAAAACAAGCATGAAATTCAAATGAACAAACCCCCCCCCCCTGACATTTACAAGATTTAAACCTCAATAACATTTAATTTGGGTGCTATTTAATTAATTTTACATGTCCCAAAATCAGAAACAAACACGCACACATAATTAGGTACGCTTATCGATTTATTTTTTCATTTAATTGTGCAAACTCCAAACACACCGCGGTGCATGTTGAAATAGCACTTCGCTCTCGAGCCTGTTGGCTTGGTCTAAGTGGCTATCAGAGGGTCTAATTAGGGTCCATTTTTTTACTGCCTCAGCTTTGAAGGGGAAGGGACCAGTTTAGGATTCCGCATTAGAACCTGCACCCTTGGTGACACTAGTGAGGCATCATCTTAGTTTCCCTGGGGTCCCCCCTCTCATAAAATAAATGATAGATCTCATAGATTTACTGGTGCCTCCTAATAAAGTGCATATTTTTATAGCAATGTCAGAGCTGTGCCACTCGGGAGGCCCTTACACCCGCTTATGCTATATTTATTTTCTAGAGCGAATAGGACAGGCATTCCATGGAGGGATTATTGAGCTTCATCTTAATTTGGAGCTGAAATCTGAGTGCAGTCTTCTTTGTCTTGTGTGTAGTGGTTAGCTTGTGGATGCTGTTGTACGTGCGGCAGACTGACATGCAGAATGGGTTTACTGTTGCTGTAACTCACTGATGCTTTGGGAGACGCCTCAGCCAAGCGGGGGTGAAATTACAGAGCGGTTTTGTTTTCAATGAGAGCAATGAGAACACCTCAATGAGAACACCTTTTACTCAAACCACGCGTCTTTTCATTTTCTCTTCCACCCCATGAACATCACAATGTTTACTGCTATGCAGAGACAGAGGGGGGAGAGAGAGAGAGCATAAATCTATGAGATTAGTCATTAGCTACCTCTCAATTAGATCTGTCAGTGTCATTCAGCGTGTGGGCTAATTATTTGCTCATTTGGTGCCGACAGACATTGAATTAGCCAGTTAATTGTGTGCTAAATGATTGCCGAGCCTGAGTGAGTGGAAAGGGAGTCTTCAATAACACTGCATGTCAATGAAGCTAAAGGTGTATGTATGACCTCCTACTGCAGAAGTGTGCTGCTTCTGCTGCCACATCTCTGTTCTCCACAGCAATCAGTAGGTTAACCAGAAAACAGCCCTTTGATGACATCCAAATACACATACAATCACATTCCGGCTTTGATTTGGACAATTGACATCTGTTGTTGCATTTGCCATGTAGATCTTATCTTATTTCTAACTGATGCTAACGTTCCACATGGTATATCGACTAGAACAAACATAGGATCAGAGTGAATAGAGTTACTGTATATGGTGATCTTTCCCAACAACAGCACTGAAAATTCCGGAGACCATAGACCCTGTAACAATCCGTTGATCTGGGGAAAAGTGGCATGGCACGGTCGATGCCAAGATTTGATGTACCACAGCAGGCAGGCAAAGCTTTTTGTTTTGTAGTGTTGGATCAAATGGACTTGTTGAGAGAGCTGGCTCTAAAAACCTGCTAGTTGGAACAGGTAAAGGCCCTAAAGAGTTCTGGTCTGTCTGTCACTGAGCCAGACACATTAAATCAAGCCCCCTCTCATCTCACAGACCAATTAGGAAATTACTTTAGTCTGTTGTTAATGTTGACAAAAGTACCCCTAATTATTAAATGTTTTTCTTTGTATTTTTATTATAAATATTGTTTTATTATATATAAAACAACTCCCCAACGGGCTCGGGAGGTGAAGGTCAAGACATGCGTCCTCCGAAACATGACCCGTCAAACCGCGCTTCTTAACACCGCCCGCCTAACCCGGAATCCAGCCGCACCAATGTGTCGGAGGAAACACTGTTCAACTGACGACCGAGGTCAGCCTGCAGGCGCCTATCCCACCACAAGGAGTTGCTAGAGCGCAATGAGCCAAGTAAATCCCCCCCCGGCCACACCCTCCCTTAACTTGAAAGACACTGGGCCAATTGTGTGCCTCCCTATGGGATTCCCGATCACTGCCAGTTGTGATACAGCCCGGGATCGAACCCAGGTCTGTAGTGATGCCTCTAGCACTGCGATGCAGTGCCTTGGACCGCTGTGCCACTCGGGAGGCCCTTACACCCATAAGAATTTAAAACAAGCAGGCTCACAGTTTGAGATTATGCTTTGTGGTTCCTGTTTTGTCATATTGTCATTTTGGGGCAGCAGCGTAGTCTCGTGGTTAGAGCATTGGACTAGTAACCGAAAGGTTGCAAGATCGAATCCCTGAGCTGACAAGGTACAAATCTGTCGTTCTCCCCCTGAACAAGGCAGTTAACCCACTGTTCCTAGGCCGTCATTGAAAATAAGAATTTGTTCTTAACTGACTTGCCTAGTTAAGTAAAGGATAAATAAAATAAATATAAAAAACAAGCTGCAGTGTAAATCATGCTGTCATTGCACTGGCTGGCACTACTCACTGCACCACAGCTATTTACAGCACTTTCACAATGCAATTAGCATAATTCCTGCTGTAAAGACCGTTTTATTTGTCATTTAGTTCAGAATGAGTATGAACAAACAGTCTCACGACATGACATAATGTCTTCAGGCAGGTCCGTGAAATTTAAGCTTGCAGCACTCTACAAAGTACTGCTTTCCCCTTTTGTGGTTTGGCTGAGAGGAAAAGGAACCATATGTTGTTCCCAGTGACCTTATGGAAAGCAATGTTCAGTTTACAGTAGCTTAGGCCCATTTATTATTGTAGAGTAAGCATCATCTGTAGGTCATGGTATAATGAACACTTTCACTAAGCACCAGCTTTTTGCTATAATGTAACTACCTTTAGAATGCCTCGGGGGTATTTTAAACCATAATTGACTTATTTCCTGCTATACATACCACTGTACATATCATTTTCTTTTCCAAATGATATACTGTCTATACAAACCACGCATTTACAATTTATCGTTCTGACATTTATTGATTTCTTGTTTACATTTCTTGCTCATTCTACTGCACTGCTGGAGCTAGTAACACACATTTTGTTGCACCTGCTATAACACCTGCAAATCTGTGTACGCAACCAATATACTTGGATTTGATTTACTCTTTACACAGAGAGAGGCTATTTGTTCCTATTTACTCGATGGCAACAGAAGAGAAGCCCTTACGAGCCAATATAAATAGCACTTCAGCTTGTTCTAAGTCATTGTAGTCAGGGACGCAACTTTGGTTTTAGAAGCGGTGGGGACATAACCTTGATGGGTTCTGTGGGTCCTCCCCCATAATTATTTGGGGCATCTAAAGTTAATTTCCTGCATTTCTACACAATACAATATGACCCATGGCCCTTTGAGCCGTCTCTCAAAAATAAAATAAATGCCCACAGTCATCAAGCTAGGTATGATATCAATATTAAATATGTTTAAGTGATTGATAAGACTGAACTAGATCAAACGTAATTCAATAATCAATATTGTGTTGCACCTTTTAACCAGCCTAACAAGCAACTCTTTAAAAAAGGCCAGCCCAAGCCGCCTGAACGCCCAACCCTCACCAGTCTTGTCAATAGCTAAACTTTTTTTTTTTTTTCCCCAAAGGGAAAGGTTTGGAAACACACACCGACACACATACATTAACACACATAAACAGCACATCCTCCATATATAATTTATCTCATAGGCCTAATGGTACTGTAAAGCTCTTTTTTTACTTTCACACAATATAGCTGGGTCTACCCTTCCTGTCCCTAGGGGTCCACCACCCAGCAGCGTCCCAACACAACACACCCCACTCAGCTTTAGGATCTTAGTGAAACATTCCTTATTGGTTTCAATTGTGTTAGCCCAAGGTCAGAGTGACAACCCAAAGGACAGCAGACTCCCAGGGCCTGGACTGAGCAGCCCAGCAGCTAGGGATTGCCTAAATAGGTATCTCCCCTGATGAGGGCATGTTTTCAATAGATTCCTTTCGTCGTACTGTATTCCATATAAGGGATCCAGACCTTATGAAAGTTGCCCAGTATACCCTTGTAATAAATCAAATCTAGTGATCCGTTGTCATTTGGGAGGATAACCTACATTCAAAGTAATGGCAATGAATTACTTAGCTGCCATAAATTCTTGGTTAAACAGTTTCTTCTGATTTGTCTCCACTATCTTGAAAAAGTAAAGGGGAGCCACACATTCTAGGAGCTCAGATGGGGGGGGGGGGGGGGGGGGGGGGGGCTTTTTACCCGTCCCCAGTGAAAGTTCGCCCCTGATTTTGGTCACTAAAGCATTTTCTCACCTCACAGCTTAGAAAAAAGCTTTACAATGGGATTCATTTCAAAGGATTTCTTTGTTTTATTGACTGGTCAAAATACCTTCTTCACTGGAAATATTTGACCAGTCTATAATGTTTAGTTGTAAAGGGTTGCTGAGTGGGGACATTGACGTTAGGAAATTGACCAATTTATAAAGCTTGACTTTGTCCTGACATCCCTACAGGTGGGACACTGTCATCATGACATGAGCTGGTAAACCAGACAGTGACATGCAGTTACAGGAGTCACCTCAATATCAAGAGCCTTTTCAATTAGTCAGGAAAATGTCTTACAGCTCATTGTAGCTCACAGTATAATAACCATCTCCACTGTCAGTTACAGAGTTTCATTGGTGTAATAGCAGGCAATCAGAACAATAAGGACCCAAATTAATCCAATGTCCAGCAGGTGTCTGTTATGAGGCCCTTTATTATCCACAATATGCTAGCTGGTGCTGCCTGTCTGTCTGCAGTGTGGCAGGTGTTTAGACAGGTCAGGCAGGGTCTAGGTCTGGTGTGGCAGGTGGGCCATTTGGTGAGAGCCAAATCTGTGCGTGTTTCCAGTAGATGGGTAGGTACACCACTGTTCCTCATTATCTCCCTGGCAGCAGTAGAGGTGTGTGCCCATGTTGGACTGTCACAGCCTGTCTGTGTCACCCAGGAACCCGGGCAACGCTCACTGCTGAGGGGAAGATTCTTCTTCCCTAGTTGTTATATATCACTGGTACTACTGAGCTAACCCTGAGACATGACTTTACACTCCTATAGAGACACCAGGATTAATACTGAGCATGAGGGAAAGTATCTCTCTGAGGGGTGTGGATACTGAATAGGGCAGTTTCCACTCAGTTTCTCTCAAGGCCAACATGTATCAAAAAGCACTGTTCTGCTTGATCAGAGAACAAGACTTAACAGACTGAGACTGTCATTCTCCACAGATCTTCTCTCCCCAGTCCCCCCTGTCTGTTTTCAACCTGAAATTGATTACATGCAGCATGAGTACTTTGTAGGGTTTGAATGTTTTTTTGGCTGGGAACAAAAGGACACCATTAAAGAGGTTTTGTATCATCCTCCAAAACTTTTATTTGAAACCCCCTGAGTTTAGGAGAGAGATGAGCGTTGGAAACGAATGGATCGGGAATTTAATTGGCAGCGTGTCAGCGGCGTATTTGCATTTTGCTCCTTAAAGACGCTATTAATTACAAACGATGAAGAAATCTATGGAAAGATGAAACGTGTTGCACTCGTTCACTTATTGTCCTTCCCTCATCTCAACACTCCGCTGCCACTCTTAGGGGGTGTAACAGGGCTTGCCTATTAGCAAAATCCTATAAAAGATCCAGTGCCTCACTGTTTCCGCAGGCTTAAGATTTAAATTGACTGGGAAGAAATGTGAGATGTGCCATAACAGGGAGACACGGGAAGTACTAGTTCCCTGTGGTGCTCTAAGCTTAAAACAAATTAAATCATTATTTTTTAAGAGATTGAAACTCCCAGAGAACATCCTATAAATCGAATCAAATTAGTTTCCTTTATCTCCAAAATAAGTACTCTTTCTCTGAAAGTTTTGAATAGCACAAACTTTTGAATGTTACTGGTCAAATACTGTTTACATGGAAATGAAAACCGATAACTTGTTTCACTGCACTGTCATCTTTGGGTTACATAATGGCTGATGGGAGTTGCCCTCAGAGCCCTGAAGTAACCAATAAGAACCATAACCATACATTGCAATAATGTATTATATGGGGGTTGTATTGGGGAGAATGTGATGTCTGTGTACTGTTTATATTTGTATAATGTGGAGGGGAGTATGACCCCTGAAGCCATAGAATGTTGAGGGGATTTTTCAGAGGTTTTCCACCTCCACCTCGTTCTATAGGCTGGACAATAGAACGAGTCAAAATTCACCCAAGGCTGAAAAACGTCAAAATAACATTGGCTAAGCTGGAACACTAGCGGGAGCCCATAGCAAATGAATGGAATCCAACGTTTGCAGAGCCTGTTTTGACTGGAGTGATGCTTAGAATTCCATTTGGCCTAAATGGTACAAAAATGATCCCTTTTTATTTTACCACTACAATCTGTTCGTCGGACGAAACTGGAAAACCCCCCCAACTAATATAGAAAGTAAACATCCGCACCTCGTCTGTGTAATGAGTAGGGAAAAAAAGAAAACTGACTGTCTGGTCTAGTGATCGATGACAACCGAGCTTGCTGCCCAGACTTACATAATTAGAAAGAGGAGATTCACATGATTAAAATTACGTTCGGCCTAAAAAAGATCTGAATATACACATTGCGAGTTAATAGGCAAAATAGACAAATGCCTATATTTCCCCTGTAGGAAACAATGGGACGACCTCAGAGTTCAATGAGTCATTTTTTGTTGTTTACATTTGAACTATAAACAACGTGAGCATGTCTCATTGCCAATAGCGACGCAGGCATTGTGACGTAGAAAAATTAACTGGGAATAGAACGTTCGGGAGGTGAGTTGGTGCCACGGTTCTCAATAAAACTAATAGGAGCTGGCAGGGGGAAAAAAGGCACTAAAATAAGGCCTGTTTTTTTTGTGATTATTTAATAACGATGGCAAGCAGCTGGAAAATATGGTCATATTATGAAACTGGGCTCCACGGCGGATGCAATGAACTCGTTTTTTATCAGAAAAAAGCATTGTTAAAAATGTGTCCAGCCTACCTCCAGCAAGCAAAAATAGAGTGGCAGATTCTAGAAGTTGCTGTGGAGAATTCTGAAAAGAAGGTTCAATGAAAAGATTAAAACTCCAGTAACATACAGTGGCAAGAAAAGGTATGTGAACCCGTTGGAAATGGGGATGTCTGCTGTGAACTGCTCCCTTGAGGTCATGCCACAGTATCTCAATCGGGTTGAGGTCAGGACTCTGACTGGGCAACTCCAGAAAGCATATTTTCTTCTGTTGAAGCCATTCTGTTGATTTACTTCTGTGTTTTGGGTCATTGTCCTGTTGCGCTTCAATTTGCGGACAGATAGCCTAACATTATCCTGCAAAATGTCTTGATAAATTTGGGAATTAATTTTCCCGTTGATGATAGCAAGCTGTCCAGGCCCTGAGGCAGCAAAGCAGCCCCAAACCATGATGCTCCCTCCACCATACTTTACAGTTGGGATGAGGTTTTGAAGTTGGTGTGCTGTGCCATTTTTTTATCCACGTATAGTGTCATGTGTTTCTTCCAAACAACTCAACTTTAGTTTAATCTGTCCACAGAATATTTTGCCAGTAGTGCTGTGGAACATCTAGGTGCACTTCGGCAAACTTGTAGCAATGTTTTTTTTTGGTCAGCAGTGGCTTCTTCTGTGGTGTCCTCCCATGAACACCATTCTTGTTTAGTGTTTTACATATCGTAGATTCGTCGACAGAGATGTTGGCATGCTCAGAGATTTCTGTAAGTCTTTAGCTGACACTCTAGGATTCTTCTTAACCTCATTGAGCATTCTGCGCTGTGCTCTTGCAGTCATCTTTGCAGGATGACCACTCCTAGGGAGAGTAGCAACAGTGCTGAACTTTCTCAGTTTATAGACCATTTGTCTTACTGTGGAATGATGAACATCAAGGCTTTCAGAGATACTTTTGTAACCCTTTCCAGCTTTATGCAAGTCAACAATTCTTAACCTTGGGTCTTTTGAGACCTTTTGTTTTTTTAGGCATGGTTCACATCAGGCAATGCTTCTTGGGAATAGCAAACTCAAATTTTGTTTGTGTTTTTTATAGGGCAAGGCAGCTCTAACCAACCTCTCCAATCTCGTCTCATTGATTGGACTCTAGGTTAGCTGACTCTTGACTCCAATTAGCTTTTGGAGAATTCATTAGCCTAGGGTTTCACATACTTTTTCCAACCTACACTGTGAATGTTTAAATTATGTATTCAATATAGTCAAGAAAAATACAATAATTTTGCTGTTATTAGTTTAAGCACACTCTGTTTGTCTATTAGTGTGACTTAGATGAAGATCAGATCAAATTTGATGACCAATTTATGCAGAAATCCAAAGGGTTCACATGCTTTTTTTCTTCTTCCTGGAAATACATTAGTCATGAGAGAAGATAAAATGAAGACGCGCCCTGATTTGAAGTTTAGGAATAACAACTTGAATGCCCCATATTTCCACCCCAGTGACCATTGAAGAATTTGGAGGATAAAGAGAAAGTTTGATGGCTGAACATAAAAAGGAATAATGTTAGATACCTAGGGAGCTCTTTTGCATGTGTTTTTGTAAAGAGGACCAAAGAGGTTGTTTTAAAAACCTTGTATAATTGATGTTACCAGAAGTAATCCAAGGCAGTAACAATCACCTTGGTAACCCAAATCTATACTGAACAAAAATATAAACGGAACATACAACAATTTCATTGATATTACTGAGTTACAGTTCATATGAGGAAATCAGTCATTTGAAATAAATGTATTAGGCCCTAATCTATGGATTTCATGACTGGGAATACATATATGCATCTGTTGATAACAAATACCTATTAAAAAAATGGGCCTCGCAATGGGCCTCAGATTCTCGTCACAGTATTTTTGTGCATTCAGAAATTGCAATTGTGTTCGTTATCCGTAGCTTATGCCTGCCCATACCATAACCCCACCGCCATCATGGGGCACTCTGTTCACACCGTTGACATCAGCAAACCATTCACCCACATGACACCATACACGTGGTCTGTGGTTGTGAGGCCGGTTGGACGTACTGCCAAATTCTCTAAAACAACATTGGAGGCGGCTTATGGTAGAGAAATTAACATTAAATTCTCTGGCAACAGCTCTGGTGGACATTCCTGCAGTCAGCATGCCAGTTGCAAGCTCCCTCAAAACTTGAGACATCTCAAACTGCACATTTTAGAGTGGCCTTTAATTGTCCCCAGCACAAGGTGCACCTGTGTAATGATCATGCTGTATAGTCAGCTTCTTGACATGCCACACCTGTCAGGTGGATGGATTTTCTTGGCAAAGGAGAAATGCTCACTAACAGGGACATAAACCAATGTGTCGACAAAATTTGAGAGAAACCAGTTTGTGCACATGGACATTTTCTGGGATCTTTTTTTAAGCTCATGAAACATTGGACCAGCACTTTACATGTTGTGTTTATATGTTTTTTCAGTGTATGTATTTACTTATGAATTAAGGAGGGCCTCTTTGTTCACTGAATTATTTGTAATATACAGTGGGGAGAACAAGTATTTGATACACTGCTGATTTTGCAGGTTTTCCTACTTACAAAGCATGTAAGTTTTATCATAGGTACACTTCAACTGCGAGAGACGGAATCTAAAACAAAAATCCAGATAATCCCATTGTATGAGTTTTAAGTAATTAATTTAAATTTTATTGCATGACATAAGTATTTGATACATCAGAAAAGCAGAACTTAATATTTGGTACAGAAACCTTTGTTTGCAATTACAGAGATCATACGTTTCCTGTAGTTCTTGACCAGGTTTGCACACACTGCAGCAGAGATTTTGGCCCACTCCTCCATACAGACCTTCTCCGGATCCTTCAGGTTTCGGGGCTGTCGCTGGGCAATACGGATTTTCAGCTCCCTCCAAAGATTTTCTATTGGGTTCAGGTCTGGAGACTGGCTAGGCCACTCCAGGACCTTGAGATGCTTCTTACGGAGCCACTCCTTAGTTGCCCTGGCTGTGTATTTCGGGTCGTTGTCATGCTGGAGGACCCAGCCACGACCCATCTTCAATGCTCTTACTGAGGGAAGGAGGTTGTTGGCCAAGATCTCGCAATACATGGCCCCATCCATCCTCCCCTCAATATGGTGCAGTCGTCCTGTCCCCTTTGCAGAAAAGCATCCCCACCTCCATGCTTCACGGTTGGGATGGTGTTCTTGGGGTTGTACTCATCCTTCTTCTTCCTCCAAACACGGCGAGTGGAGTTTAGACCAAAAAGCTCTATTTTTGTCTCATCAGACCACATAAACTTCTCCCAATCCTCCTCTGGATCATCCAGATGGTCATTGGCAAACTTCAGATGGGCCTGGACATGCGCTGGCTTGAGCAGGGGAACCTTGCATGCGCTCTATGATTTTAATCCATGACGGCGTCGTGTGTTACTAATGGTTTTCTTTGAGACTGTGGTCCCAGCTCTCTTCAGGTCATTGACCAGGTCCTGCCGTGTAGTTCTGGGCTGATCCCTCACCTTCCTCATGATCATTGATGCCCCACGAGGTGAGATCTTGCATGGAGCCCCAGACCGAGGGTGATTGACCGTCATCTTGAACTTTTTCCATTTTCTAATAATTGCACCAACAGTTGTTGCCTTCTCACCAAGCTGCTTGCCTATTGTCCTGTAGCCCATCCCAGCCTTGTGCAGGTCTACAATTTTACCCTGATATCCTTACACACCTCTCTGGTCTTGGCCATTGTGGAGAGGTTGGAGTCTGTCTGATTGAGTGTGTGGACAGGTGTCTTTTATACAGGTAACGAGTTCAAACAGGTGCAGTTAATACAGGTAATGAGTGGAGAACAGGAGGGCCTCTTAAAAAAAACTAACAGGTCTGTGAGAGCCGTAATTCTTACTGGTCGGTAGGTGATCAAATACTTATGTCATGCAATAAAATGCAAATTAATTACTTAAAAATCATACAATGTGATTTTCTGGATTTTTGTTTTAGATTCCGTCTCTCACAGTTGAAGTCTACCTATGCTAAAAATTACAGACCTCTACATGCTTTGTAAGTAGGGAAAACCTGCAAAATCGGCAGTGTATCAAATACTTGTTCTCCCCACTGTATATATACAGTACCTTCAGAAGTGATTCACACCCCTTGACTTTTTCCACATTTTGCTGTTACAGCCTGAATTTAAAATGGGTTACACACAATACCCCATAATGTCAAAGTGGAATTATATATTTTTTACATTTTTACAAAAGCTGAAATGTCTTGTCAGTAAGTATTCAACGCCTTTGTTATGGCAAGCCTATAAAATACAGGAGTAAAAATGTGCTAAACAAGTCACATAAGATGCATCAACTAATATTGTTTGACATGATTTTTGAATGACTACCTCATCTCTGTACCCCAAATCTACGATTATCTGTAAGGTCCCTCAAGTCGAGCAGTGAATTTCAAACACAGATTCAACCACTAACCAG
The DNA here is from genome assembly GCF_045791955.1 of Oncorhynchus clarkii lewisi. Classification (NCBI taxonomy): domain Eukaryota; kingdom Metazoa; phylum Chordata; class Actinopteri; order Salmoniformes; family Salmonidae; genus Oncorhynchus; species Oncorhynchus clarkii. The sequence goes on from NC_092156.1 coordinate 30,867,283, forward strand.
GGAGGTTGTCCAAAATTGGTAAACATTTTTTTAAATAAAAAAAGCAGATAGTCAATATGACTTTGAGCATGGTGAAGTTATTAATTACACTTTGGATGGTGTATCAATACACCCAGTCACTACAAAGATACAGGCGTCCTTCCTAACTCAGTTGCCGAAGAGGAAGGAAACCATTCAATTATTTCACCATGAGGCCAATGGTGACTCTAAAACGGTTACAGAGTTTAATGTCTGTGATTGGAGAAAATTGAGGATGGATCAACAACATTGTAGTTACTCCACAATGCTAACCTAAACAACAGAGTGAAAAGAAGGAAGCCTGTACAAAATCATAATATTCCGAAACATGCATCCTGTCTGTAACATGGCAACCAAATTAACATTTGTCCTGAATACAAAGTATTGCTTTCCAGCAGACACTGGGAGATTAATTCACCTTTCAGCAGGACAATAACCTAAAACACAAGGCCAAATCTACACTGGAATTGCTTACCAAGACGATATTGAATGTTCCTGAGTCGCCTAGTTAAAGTTTTGACTTAAATTGGTTTGAAAATCTATGGCAAGACTTCAAGATCTCTCTTTATTTAATGCTGTGGTGTCTCTCTTATCATGATGTGGGGTTTGGCCTTCTTTTTCTCCCCTTTTTTCCTCCCTGCAGGAGGCCTTTTAACTCTTGGTAGGCTGTCATTGTGAATAAGAATTTGTTCTTAATTGACTTGCCTAGTTAAATAAAGGTTAAAGTCTGTCTAGCAATGATTAACAACCAACTTGACACAGCTTGAAGAATTTTTTAAGAATAATGTGCAAATCCAGGTGTGAAAAGTTCTTAGACACTTACCCAGAAAGACTCAACCAGCCCAAGGGCCACTGCATGTTCACCCCACTATGATCTAGAAGGCTAGGTCAGTACAGGCGCATCAAAGCTGGAAAACAGCTTCTATCTCAAGGCCATCACTGTTAAACAGCCATCACTAACATACCTTAAGGGAACATTTCGGCATTTCGTGTATGATCAGTGAGAAAGTCCATATTGCAAATGTACGGTCCCTTACTAGACGTCCGAAATCGTTTGTAAAATTCGCGGTCGGCGTCGGGCCGTGCGGTAGGGCCAGACCTACCGGGAAGTCATCAAATGAACTTTGTCGGACATTCGGTTTCCGTTTTATAAAATAAACAAGTTTTGGACCGTTTTTCCGCTATCCCGGAATTTCCCACAAGAGGGCATACGGAATCATATGGCAATTTGGCAAAACATCACGAATCACGACGGGGCCTTATCTCGAAAACGGAAAATATTTCGAAGCCGAAACTCGGTGAGCGTAGGTTTGGCATAATGGGCAGTTGGCCCCGAACAAGATGGCGTCTAGGCCTCGACGGTTTTTGAGTTATGGCCGTTTTTCTGGGATTAAAGGTCCTAAATGGAAATAGAGAAATTATTTTTCCACTTCAGGTCAAAGTCAAGGAGCCTCCGGTGTCAATAAAAAAAGAACCAGCCATTTATCTATCGTCATTTAAGAGAAACGGAACAATGACAACTTGGCAATGGTCACAAATAGGCGTTTTTTTTTTCAACGGTTACAGATCCAGTTGCAGGGTGTTCATACTAATCTTTTTAAAGTGTGCTGCGGAGCTCTGCGAGATTTCTGTGATTTTCTATGATTTTCTGAAATAACACACACATACTAAACCCTCCGTAAATAACTCAGTTGTTAACGTAAAGACTTAAAACTCAGGATTCTGTAACAGCATACCCCAATGAGGATATGTGGTGATTTATAGCTTCCTGTGCCAACCGGAAGTGCCATAATTGGTGTCTCAGGGGCTGTTTCAAAGGGTTAAAAAAGTCTGATCTGTCCAAAACTTCATATATGTGATTAGGCAACCCCCATGAACTGTAAATCAGTCATTTTTCCCCAAAAAATTCAAAGGAAAAAAAAATCACACTAAAACACAACTTGAATGGAGGGACGTATTGGGGTGCGTAGAGACAGACAGTGGCTGCAATAGTTAGCTTTGTTCGAGCTAAAAAAGAACCGTCAGACCTAGAGTTCCGAAACTTTAGAAACCTGTTCTAGACCTCCGGTCGATGGTGCGTGGTGAGTTACGTGGCTCTAGACGGTTCTCGGACCGAGAAACAGCCTCGTACATTTGCAATACCTTCAATTCATTTTGACCATTACAAAAATGACGACGTTTAGAAAAGTCTCAGAGACGCAAGGCTAGGTGCATTGAAACCGGCTCGGCCCATAGAGACGGACCCCAACGTTTCTGTCCGATAGCTCGTTCAAGGACCCCGTAGGAAGGCATGGAAAAAAGTGGATTTTCAGCACCAATTAGGGTTTTTCTCGGACGCCAAATGACCTATCGAGCCGAAACTCGGGATTCGGGGTCGCCTCACATAGGACTTCACATAATGTCCGAACTGGACCCGCAGCTAGAACGTAACTATGTGTTTTACCTTTTTATTATGTTTTAAACTAAAGGCGCTGTGAATTATGGGACTGCTCTGACATATGTGATAGTTGGCTTCTAAATGAGTAGTAAAAAGTGGGTTTGGTGTCATAATGACATCTAATTGACTGATGGACACTGACTTGCTAGTTGACTTTTGTGCATTTGCAATATGTTTAAACGGAGAGGGACCATCACCAAAATGTCATTCTGAAATCAACACAAAAAATGGCATCACCATAGTCTCCAGACTGTGCTGAGTTCAACGAGCTATCCCGCTTGACCGTAGCTCGCTCGGTCTAAGCGCAACGACCATTAGAAAAGTAGGCCCAAAATGAAGCCTGCCCCACAATGTCATTTGCTTTTGAGTGACAGTGAGAGAACCGTTAGGGTGAGAAGAAAAATTCCACCACATGAATGTTCCTAAGGTCCTCCCGATCTGTACAAGCCTAACCTTGACCGTGTGGCATTAACCCTTAAGAGTAAAACAGTGTTTTTTGATCTCACAGATTACAGTGTCATCTCTCCCCATAGGAATACATTGCCTGCACCCCTAATTTCAACCTGAAGTCTATATGGGTTATGAATGCCGTATGAACCTGTCTTCGGTACCAGTCCATCAGGCCACTATGAGGTCTACCTGTGTTGATTCTGAGCTTCCTGGACCAACCGGAAGTGGTTAAAATGCCCCTAAAAGTGTTTACCCATACCCTGCCTGCAGTTTGACAGACATAGTGCATTCAACCCTGTGTAAATCAGTCAGTTCTTAACGTAAGGACTTAAAACTCAGGATTCTGTAACAGCATACCCCAATGGGGATATGTGTTGATTTATAGCTTCCTGTGCCAACCGGAAGTGCCATAACTGGTGTCTCAGGGGCTGTTTCGAGGGGTTAAAAAAGTCTGATCTTTCCAAAACTTCACATGTGTGATTAGGCAACCCCCATGAACTGTAAATCAGTCATTTTTCCCAAAAAAAATCAAAGGAAAAAAAAATCACACTAAAACACACCTTGGATGGAGGGACGTATTGGGGTGCGTAGAGACAGACAGTGGCTGCAATAGTTAGCTTTGTTGGAGCTAAAAAAGAACCGTCAGACCTAGAGTTCCGAAACTTTAGAAACCTGTTCTAGACCTCCGGTTGATGGTGCGTGATGAGTTACGTGGCTCTAGACGGTTCTCGGACCGAGAAACAGCCTCGTACATTTGCAATACCTTCAATTCATTTTGACCATTACGAAAATGACGACGTTTAGAAAAGTCTCAGAGACGCAAGGCTAGGTGCATTGAAACCGGCTCGGCCCATAGAGACGGACCCCGACGTGCCTGTCCGATAGCTCGTTCAAGGACCCCGTAGCAAGGCATGGAAAAAAGTGGATTTTCAGCACCAATTAGGGTTTTTCTCGGACACCAAATGACCTATCGAGCCGAAACTCGGGATTCGGGGTCGCCTCACATAGGCCTTCACATAATGTCCGAACTGGACCCGCAGCTAGAACGTAACTATGTGTTTTACCTTTTTATTATGTTTTAAACCGAAGGCGCTGTGAATTATGGGACTGCCCTGACATATGTGATAGTTGGCTACTAAATGAGTAGGAAAAAGTGGGTTTGGTGTCAATTGATATCCATTTGGTGTCATAATGACATCTAATTGACTGATGGACACTGACTTGCTAGTTGACTTTTGTACATTTGCAATATGTTTAAACGGAGAGGGACCATCACCAAAATGGCATTCTGAAATCAACACAAAAAATGGCATCACCATAGTCTCCAGACTGTGCCGAGTTCAAGGAGACGCCCCGCTTGACCGTAGCTCGTTCTGAGTGCAGCAAACTTGAAAAAAAGAAGGCCCAAAATGAAGCCTGCACCACAATGTCATTTGATTTTGGGTGGCAGTGAGAGAACCGTTAGGGTGAGAAGCACAATTCCACCACATGAATGTTCCTAAGGTCCTCCCGATCTGAACAAGCCTAACCTTGACCGTGTGGCATTAACCCTTCACAGTAAAACAGGGTTTTTTGATCTCACAGATTACAGTGACATCTCTCCCCATAGGAATACATTGCCTGCACCACAAAATTCAACCTGAAGCCTATATGGGTTATGAATGCCGTATGAACCTGTCTTCGGTACCAGTCCATCAGGCCACTATGAGATCTACCTGTGTCGAATCTAAGCTTCCTGGAGCAACCGGAAGTGGTTAAAATGCCCCTAAAAGTGTTTACCCATACACTGCCTGCAGTTTGATAGACATAGTGCATTCAACCCTGTGTAGATCAGTCAATTCTTAACGTAAAGACTTAAAACTCGGGATTCTGTAAGTGGCTATGTAAATCAAGACATGTGTTTACTTATAGCTTCCTGTGCCAACCGGAAGTGCCTTTAATTGGGTCACACTCTCTGTTTCGAAGGGTTAAAAAAGTCACATCTCTCCAAAACTTCATATGTGTGACTAGGTAACCCTTCTGAACTGTAAATCAGTCATTAATCCCAACAGATGTCAAAGAAAAGCTCCCTCACACACACACAGGAAGGATGGAGTGATAAAGTGCGGTGCTTAAAGACACAGAGAGCAGGAAATGGCATTACCATAATCCCTAGGCCGTACCGAGTTCAGCGAGATATCCCGCTTGACCGTAGCTCGCTCGGTCTAGGCGCAGCGAGCATTAGAATAGTAGGCCCAAAATGAAGCCTGCACCACAATGTCATTTGCTTTTGGGTGACAGTGAGAGAACCGTTAGAGTGAGAAGAAAAATTGCACCACATGAATGTTCCTAAGGTCCTCCCGATCTGAACAAGCCTAACCTTGACCGTGTGGCATTAACCCTTAACAGTAAAACAGTGTTTTTTGATCTCACAGATTACAGTGTCATCTCTCCCCATAGGAATACATTGCCTGCACCCCTAATTTCAACCTGAGGCCTATGTGGGTTATGAATGCCGTATGAACCTGTCTTCGGTACCAGTCCATCAGGCCACTATGAGGTCTACCTGTGTTGATTCTAAGCTTCCTGGACCAACCGGAAGTGGTTAAAATGCCCCTAAAAGTGTTTACCCATACACTGCATGCAGTTTGATAGACATAGTGCATTCAACCCTGTGTAGATCAGTCAATTCTTAACGTAAGGACTTAAAACTCAGGATTCTGTAACAGCATACCCCAATGAGGATATGTGTTGATTTATAACTTCCTGTGCCAACCGGAAGTGCCATAATTGGTGTCTTAGGGGCTGTTTCGAAGGGTTAAAAAAGTCTGATCTTTCCAAAACTTCATATGTGTGATTAGGCAACCCCCACGAACTGTAAATCAGTCATTTTTCCCAAAAAAATTCAAAGGAAAAAAAAATCACACTAAAACACACCTTGGATGGAGGGACGTATTGGGGTGCGTAGAGACAGACAGTGGCTCCAATAGTTAGCTTTGTTGGAGCTAAAAAAGAACCGTCGGACCTAGAGTTCCGAAACTTTAGAAACCTGTTCTAGACCTCCCGTAGATGGTGCGTGGTGAGTTACGTGGCTCTAGAAGGTTCTCGGACCGAGAAACAGCCTCGTACATTTGAAATAACTTCAATTCATTTTTGCATCACGAAAATGACGACATTTAGAAATGTCCCAGAGTCGCAAGACTAGGTGCATTGCAAACGTCTCGGCCCATATAGACAGACCCCAACGTTTCTGTCCAATAGCTCATTCAAGGACCCCGTAGCAAGTCATGGAAAATAGTGGATTTTCAGCACCAATTAGGGTTTTTCTCGGACACCAAATGACCTATCGAGCCGAAACTTGGGATTCGGGGTCGCCTCAGCTAGGCCAACACATAACATAAGAAATGGACCCGCAGCTAGAACGTAACTACGTGTTTTATGGTTTTTTTATGGTTTGAACCGAAGGGGTTGTGAATTTTGGGCCAGCTCTGAAGTATGTAATAGTTGGCTACTAAACGAGTTGGAAAAAGTGGGTTTGGTGTCAGTTTGTATCAGTTTGGTGGTCAGAATGATATCTAATTGACTGATGGACTCTTGTCCACTTGACTCTTGTACATTTGCAATATGATCCTATAGTGAAAAAACATCACCAAAAGCGACATTCTGAAATCAACCCAAACGAGCGATTGAGATGACCCAGAATCACTGCAAAGCCATCCCGAGTTCATCGGGCCAGTCAATTTCACATTCCTGCAAGATTTTTATAGCATGACAAATTCGTGATGGTACCTGCCCTTTAAAACATATTGCAAATGCACAGTGACTTTGAAAAAGTAAGAAACAAAAAAAAATACATCTAAAAAATTTTGAGCATGACAAATTCGTGATGGTACCTGCCCATTGAAACATATTGCAAATGCACAGTGACTTTGAAAAAGTAAGGAAACATAAACAAAAAAAATCCAAATTTTTTATTTTTGGGTGACCAGTTGCACGTGCATTTGCAATATGATTCTATAGTGAAAAAACATATTGCAAATGCACAGTGACTTTGAAAAAGTAAGGAAACATAAACAAAAAAAATCTAAATTTTTTTTGTGGGGATGACCAGTTGCATGTGCATTTGCAATATGATTCTATAGTGAAAAAACATATTGCAAATGCACAGTGACTTTGAAAAAGTAAGGAAACATAAAAAAAATCTAAATTTTTTTGGGGGGGATGACCAGTTGCATGTGCATTTGCAATATGATTCTATAGTGAAAAAACATATTGCAAATGCACAGTGACTTTGAAAAAGTAAGGAAAAATAAACAAAAAAAATCTAAATTTTTTTTTGGGGGATGACCAGTTGCACGTGCATTTGCAATATGATTCTATAGTGAAAAAACATATTGCAAATGCACAGTGACTTTGAAAAAGTAAGGAAACATAAACAAAAAAAATCTAAAAAATTTTTGGGGGGATGACCAGTTGCATGTGCATTTGCAATATGATTCTATAGTGAAAAAACATATTGCAAATGCACAGTGACTTTGAAAAAGTAAGGAAACATAAACAAAAAAAATCCAAAATTTTTATTTTTGGGTGACCAGTTGCACGTGCATTTGCAATATGATTCTATAGTGAAAAAACATATTGCAAATGCACAGTGACTTTGAAAAAGTAAGGAAACATAAACAAAAAAAATCTAAAAATTTTTGGGGGGGATGACCAGTTGCATGTGCATTTGCAATATGATTCTATAGTGAAAAAACATATTGCAAATGCACAGTGACTTTGAAAAAGTAAGGAAACATAAAAAAAATCTAATTTTTTTTGGGGGGGATGACCAGTTGCATGTGCATTTGCAATATGATTCTATAGTGAAAAAACATATTGCAAATGCACAGTGACTTTGAAAAAGTAAGGAAAAATAAACAAAAAAAATCTAATTTTTTTTGGGGGGGATGACCAGTTGCACGTGCATTTGCAATATGATTCTATAGTGAAAAAACATATTGCAAATGCACAGTGACTTTGAAAAAGTAAGGAAACATAAACAAAAAAAATCTAAATTTTTTTTGGGGGGATGACCAGTTGCATGTGCATTTGCAATATGATTCTATAGTGAAAAAACATATTGCAAATGCACAGTGACTTTGAAAAAGTAAGGAAACATAAACAAAAAAAATCTAAACATTTTTTTTTTGGGTGAGCAGTTGCACGTGCATTTGCAATATGATTCTATAGTGAAAAAACATCACCAAAAGCGACATTCTGAAATCAACCCAAACGAGCGATTGAGATGACCCAGAATCACTGCAAAGCCATCCCGAGTTCATCGGGCCAGTCAATTTCACATTCCTGCAGGATTTTTATAGCATGACAAATTCGTGATGGTACCTGCCCATTAAAACATATTGCAAATGCACAGTGACTTTGAAAAAGTAAGGAAACATAGAATCAAATTATTTTTTTTTGGGTTACCAGTTGCACATTTCAGATCACCAGTTGCACATTTCAGATCACCAGTTGCACATTTCAGATCACCAGTTGCACGGAGGAAAATCGTTACTTTTGACTTTGACTTTTGACTTCCTATGAAATCATATTCCAAATGGAGAAAACATATGCCTTATGCACTAGTAAAAAAAAAAAAAAATGATAATAAAGCATGACTAAAGTATGTTGATAAAGTTCTTATACATGTGTAATTGACATAAAAATTGAAAGAATTTTGAAAAACGGTCCAGAAAGCACTTTTTTAAGGATGTGTGAAGTTTTTTACCAAATTTTGACATTTTTGACTTTTGACTTTTGACTTCCTATGAAATCATATTGCAAATGGACAAAACATATGCCTTATGCGCATGTAATTAAAAAAAAATAAAATTGATATCAAAATTGGACAAAAGTATATTCATACAGTTCTTACACATGTGTAATTGACAAAAAAAGCGAAAGAAATTCGAAAAAAGGCCCAGAAAGCACTTTTTTAAGGGGTAAAAAGTTTTTGAAAAAAATATCATTTTTTCAAAATTTTTCTTTTGGATGTTGACTTGGGTTGCATTTCCAATATGAAAAACCCAGGTGGAGCGCACTCGCCCCCTGTTGGATTTTTGAGGTGTTACAATTGGCAATTGCCATATGGCATTTGCCATATACTTTGCACGAATCAACGCCGCTTTGGGTGGTATTGGACATCGTGTACATGGTTTGTCCAATGCCAATATTTTGACATTCATTTTTGTACAAATCAGGGGGGTATTCCCTTACATTGAGTGGCTGCTGCCAACATACTGACTCAAATCTCTAGCCACTTTAATAATAAAAAATTGGATGTAATAAATGTCACTAAAACAATACCACTTTATATAATGTTTACATACCCTACATTACTCATCTCATATGTATATACTGTACCATCTACTTCATCTTGCCTATGCTGCACAGCCATCGCTCATCCATATATTTATATGTACATATTCTTATTCATTCCTAGTTATTCAAGGTAGTTGTTGTGACATTGTTAGCTTGTTAGATATTACTGCACGGTCGGAACTAGAAGCACAACAATTTCGCTACACTCGCATTAACATCTGCTAACCATGTGTATGTGACCAATAACATTTGATTTATTTGATTTGACTCAGCTATAATCGCTGACAAAGTATTTTGACTCGGGTGTGAATTATGTAAATTCGATTTCTGTATTTAATTTTCAACATTTCTAAAAACATGTTTTCACTTTGTAATTATGGGGTATTGTGTGTAGATGGGTGAGGGACTTTACATTTTTTTTTTTATCCATTTTTAACTTTTTTATTTTCTTTCGCCAGTAGAGAAGGCTAAGCACTGCTAGTAGGTATATGCAGAATGTCAGAAAGGTGTTCACAAGGTCAGTGATGCAGGTGGTGAAAAAGGCTCACAAAAGTCACACTTTTCTCAGTCCCGTCCTCAAGGTTACACAAGAACAAAGCAGCCCACATCTCAAAGGTCTGAGCCAAGTTGCTACAGATGTGGGGGAGATAATCATCAGCATAGTGAATGTCGATTCCAAAATGAAAAGTGCCACAATTGTGGAAAGGTTGGACATTTACAGAGAGTGTGTAAAGCCTCGAAACGCACAGCAAGAGCGCACAAAGTGTCAGACGCAGCACAAGAAGAGGAAGGTACAACTGAAACAGTAGTGGAACTGTTCACAGTGTACACAGCTCAACAACAAAAATATGGAATCTATCTCAACATGGAGTTAGCGGGAAAACCAGTAAAAATGCAGCTGGACACCGGAGCGTCTGTATCTCTGGTTCCAGAGAGACTCTACAAAGAAAAATGAAAGACTGCCCTCTTCAGCCCGCATCCATCCGCCTTTCTTCATACACTGGTGACACTATTCCTGTGTTAGGACAGATCCAGGTACCAGTCTGGTATAAGGGGAAGGAGTGGACGCTACCGCTTGTCATTGTTAAAGGAGAAAAATCAGCCTTGCTAGGCAGAAACTGGCTACAAAATATCAAGTTGAATCTTCAGTCTGAGAAATGACACACCAGTGAGTCAGGCTACACTCACTAACATGCTGGAGACGCACAAATAACTTTTCAAAGATGTCTACGGTGAAATACAAGACTTCACAGCAAAAGTCAGAGTGCAAGAAGGAACCAAGCCTATCTTTCACAAACCACATCCAGTTCCCTATGCTCTTAAGGAAGCAGAAGAGAAGGAACTGGACCGCCTACTGAAGAATAACATAATCACGAAAGTAGCGGGGAGAGACTGGGCCGCTCTGATTGTTGTAGTCCCAAAGAAAGACAAGACTGTCAGAATGTGCGGTGACTACAAGGTCACACAGTAAATCGCTGCATACTACTAGAGGAATATCCACTACCAAACGCTGAAGATCTGTTTGCCACTAGCTGGTGGGATGGTTTTCAGTAAGCTGGACCTGGCATTCGCTTATCAGCAACTGAAGCTGGATCCGGAGTCGGAACAGTATCTGACCATCAATACACACAAGGGGCTATTCAGATTCAATCACTTGGCCTATGGAATCTCGACAGCTCCAGCGATATTCCAACACACAATGGATCAGATCTTGGACGGTATAGACAATGTTGTGTGCTTCATGGACGACATCCTCGTGTCAGCACCAACCATTGGAGAGCACCTTGTAGTGCTGGACAAAGTGATGTCAAGACTGGAGAAATACGGAGTGAGAAGGAAACGCAGCAAGTGTGAGTTCCTCCAGGACTCAGTGGAGTATCTCGGATACAAGATTGATGCACAAGGCCTGCACCCAACCAACAGGAAGGTGGAAGCAATCGTAAACGCACCAGCACCCACAAATATATCAGAACTGAGGTCATTTTTGGGGCTCCTGAACTATTACGAAAAGTTTGTGGCAAACTTGTCCACATTGTTGCATCCGCTTCACCAACTGCTGCAGGCCGATACAAAGTGGAATTGGTCCCCACAATGCGAAGAAGCATTCAAGACTTGCAAACAGCGTCTGCTAAAGAGCAAGTGGCTTGCCCACTACAACACAGATGAAGCTGAGACTCGCGCGTGATGCATCTCCATACGGAGTAGGAGCCGTCATCTCACATGTTCTACCGAAGAACACCCTATTGCATTTGCATCACGGACTGTCACCAAGTGAGAAAAATTATGCTCAAATTGAGAAGGAAGCCCTGAGCATAATATTCAGAGTGAAGAAGTTTCACAAATACCTCTACGGAAGGAAGTTCCAACTGCTGACAGATCACAAGCCTCTGTAGGCCATCCTTGGACCAAAATCAGCAATACCAACCCTTGCTGCACTTCAAATGCAACGTTGGGCTCCGATATTGTTAGCCTACAACTACGAGAATGAGTACAGACGATCCAGTGATCACGCAAATGCCGATGCACTATCAAGACTACCGTGCAATAGTGACTCCGACAGTGAAGATGATAGAGCAGTCTTCCAGATCTCTCTCATTGACGAACTGCCCATATCTGCTTCAGACATAGCAGAGGAAACAAGGAAATACCCAGTGCTTTCCAAAGTCTTGGACTTAACATTAGGCGGTTGGCCAACCTTCGTAAATGACAATAACCTTCGTCCATTCATTGATAAGATTGACTAGTTGTCTACTGATCAAGGATGTGTTCTGTGGGGATCAAGGGTGGTGGTACCTCACAAATTCCAGAGGAGACTGCTATCTGACCTGCATGAGGGACATCCAGGGATCACTCAAATGAAAGCACTCGCTCACAGTTATCTGTGGTGGCCTGGACTGGATCAGGACATTCAACAGCATGTAGGCCACTGCTCACCTTGTGAAGCTGTTCGCAACAATCCTGCTGCTGCACCTCTTCATCTATGGTCCTGGGCTGCTACACCTTGGGAACGGATCCATGTGGATTACGCCGAGATTGACAAGCAACATTTCCTTGTTGTCGTCGATGTCCATTCCAAGTGGATGGAAGTGTTCCCTACTCAACTGATCACAGCTGAGAATACCATCAATCTTCTCAGACACCTGTTTGCATCCTTTGGACTAGTCGAGGAGCTCGTATCGGACAATGGCCCTCCTTTCACGTCAAACGATTTTGAAATGTTTCTCAAGAACAACGGAGTAAGGCACATCTCACCACCTTAAGATCCGGCATCAAACGGAGCAGCGGAGAGAGCCAAACCTTTAAGAAGGCCTGGACTAGACTAGAGGTTCAGTCTGTTCTCACCCACCAAAGGCTTCCCCGGTTCCTGTTTACTTACCGAAACACACCACACACAGTAACGGAATGTACACCAGCTGAACTGTTTCTGAAACGCAAACCACGTACCCGCCTGACATTGTTGAAACCAGACTTGTCAAGCACTGTGGCAAAGCACCAGCTACAGAAGAAGAAAGCTCATGAAAGACAAAGACTCAAAGACTGTCAGAGAATTCAAAGAGGGAAAGAGGGTGGTGGTACGTGATTTCAGACACCCCAAGCGCCTGTGGAACTCAGGTGTGATCTTGCAACGCAGAGGACCTTTGACTTACCAAGTCCAAATTGGTCATCGCCATGTCAACGTTCATGTGGATCATCTGCTACGGTCCAACGCCCCAGCAGAGACATGCCGAAAGAACAAGAACAATAACGACCCCCAGGACTATTCTCCTGACTGTGGACGTATGGAAGAGACAGAGCCTGACCTTCCACCCGAACCTGGCCCACCACCGGAAGCCCAGGAGGAGCGGAGATATCCTATTCGACAGCAAAGGGCACCTCAAAAGCTTGACCTGAGTTGAGCTGTTTCAGGAGGTAACAGACAGTAAAACAAACAAACACTTTAATATGTCCTAGATAAAAGGAAAGAAAAATGACATCACCTGGGTTAGTTATTAGGACACAAACTCCATCTTCGGGGAAGAATAATCCCCTAGATTTGTGCTGGGCTCTGAAAAGTCTGTTTCAACCCAGTAGTTGAAAAATGTTTAAGAATGCGTTGTTCAGATATTGCATTAGTAGTTCCCTAACATATTTACCTTGTTCTCTGGGAGTTAAACACTATGGGGGAGGAGTGTAGTATCTGGGATCTACATCTGTTTATTTTAGTTACTATGCTGTTACTAAGCAGTAATGTATTACGGCAGTGTTACGTTACTACACCTAATAGGAAATGCACATGCGCACTAGGGTGCTGGGAATTGTAGAGCACGAGGGGTTTTGACTAAACGAAAACGAACTACTCCCGTCTCCTGCCTGGTCATTTCTCCACAACACAAATATTACAGCCTTCAAGTAAAGTTGTAACCTATTCTCTTTTAACCAGTTCTCCAGTCTTTGCCATCACCTGGAGAATGACAGAGGGAGCAGAGGCAAAGCTGAATAAACACTGACTGAATGAATAGAAGATTGATGGGTCAATTTGGGCCCCCAAACACCCACAGTGTTGGTGGTGGCATTCTCATTGATTATGTTCACCGTGGACAACGTCCAAAACACAGTCCTTGAAATGAACACGTTGTTTGGACCATTTCCCATTAATTTCCCCATCCTAGCCTGACAGACAGATGGCTTTCAATGCTGGAGAAATATCCATATTAATAGCATGATTACAATGCATTACATCAAGATATTTTCATTGACACAGTGATTTAAAAAGCAATTATGTTTTTTAATTATCATCAGCCACACAGTAATACAGTGTGTGTTTTGTTGCCGGTGGGGCTTTAGAAAATCTAAATGGCCGATTGATTTCCTATTTCCTCAGTAAAGATGCTGCTCGGCGTTTTGACTAGCTTTCCTCAACTGATTGATACTTAATGAGTTGAAATAGCTTTAGCATAATTATTTTTTTTAAGGGAGATTGGTTGAAGGGGGAAATGGCTCCTAGGAAAAGACAAAATAGGCAAATATGTTTTGTCTCATGAATGCATTTCTATGTTAGAGATGGAGCTGGAGTCCTTCATGGAGGTGATGAGAGGATCTGAGGGCTACTAGCCCCACGTCGGCCCAAACTGTCCCATTGGCAGCTTTTATCCATCTGGCTGGGGAGGTTGGATCCAGACCCACCTCTACCCTTGGCGCTGTGTGGACTGTGGAGCATGGCCAAGCATTGGATTCAGAAGTAAATAAACCCACCATATATACTCACTGCACTTTAGCCCTTTCGAAAGCTGCAATACAATCAATCTAAAACAAGACAAGGTTAGGCCCAAGTTAAATAATGACATTGTTGAAAGCAGTAAAGCAATTATGTATTAGATTAGTTATAAAGTAGTTTTATGATTTAAAACTCCTTGTCCAAGCACTCCTCCAGAATCTCGAACACTAGCCACAACAGAATGACCCACAAACAGAGCATGAGGATTTGAATTAAGCCTTTAGCTATAGTAATTCCTGAGTAGGAGGATAAAGGGATAAGAGCAGGATAAGGAGTAAGTTAATGTAAGACATTTTGTTGCTGTGTTGGTTTAAAACCATGCCGAGGGGCAAAGCCCACTTCCTGTGTGTAAGAATATGATCCCATCTTTGATGTGGTTGGTTATCTCAGGTGTGAAATCCTTTCCTCACGCTGTCAAACTAGGCGGGCGTGCTCAGCTGTGAAATGTGTATATTTTCTACACCCCTCCCTCCATTCCTCCCTCTTTCCACCTCTCCCCCTCCACCCTGACAGTGAGGTAAACTGCTCTCCCCTGGTCCAAAAATATGATATATCCCGCTGCGAGACAAAGCTATTGCATTCCACCGTTGAATAATACAGTTCCTCCCTCCCTCCCCTCCTTCCCCTTCCGTGTCCCCCCTCCTGGTAGCTCCCATCACAAACTTTAAAAACGCCTGAAGTGCAACAACACTGCAACATCTTCAAACTGCCCGACACTGAATGTCAATGGCCAATTTTTTTTACCTTTACAGGTGGATGGGTTGAAATTGTATGTGGTCATGGGATGTGAAGTCTTGAGCATAGGGGGTCAATTGATTAGATCCATCCATTACTTTGAATTAGCATTGAGTTACATTTTGATAGTGGTGCCTTTACATCATAATAGCATGCCTGCTGGCTATATCAACAGTATATGTGTATGATTTTGAGGCCTGTTCATTCTGGATGCTATTTGGTTGCTTCCTATTTTGACAACATCGTCCTACTTTCTCTGTGTAATCCACCAACAAGACCAGCAAATTGCTCACACACCCTCACAATGCTGCCAGTAGGGCAGAGAGGATGTCTGGCTGGCTTGCCGCACTCTTTCTCATATACTGTGTAGTAAGCTGTGCTGCTGAACAATGACATGACAGCCTAGTGCAGCCACATCTATGGCTCATCAACCATGGGCATTGGCTTCAGAATGCTTGTGTTCTAGCTAGTAATTCAATATTGATAACAAACATACATGTAGTGGCTTTTGTTATGCCTGTAGGGATGGACAGATGCTTTTTTCACTTGTTTTGTTCCTTGGTAAGTAGAGACACAGGTTACCAATCCCTATACGGCCAGTAGCTAGGGCTTCTAAAATGACATTGAAAGTGAGTATCTACGGAAAAGAGGGTTTCATTTTCTGTTGCACATGTTGTAATAAAGTCAAGTGAAATTAAAGGCTCATCAAATTAGAGATGAAATTAAATGAGAAAATCAAAAATTGGGTTTATTTCCTGAAACCCAATATGAAGATAAAATATAAGAAGGGTGGATGTTATTGTGCTTCTGAGTATTGTCTGCACATGTGCTGGATTTGTATGTTGAGTGTCATACCTGTATACCCGTCAGTCCATGATGATGTCTACCATCGATATTTAAGATGCATTCATTGATTTTATTTTTTCTCTCTCTCTCTTCATATTAAACTATAAAATAATATTTTAGAAAATTGGATTACAAGAGCTACAGTCGGTTAACAGCATGTTGGATCCCCTACTGCAGGGATCATCAACTATATTCAGCCGTGGGCCGAGCGGATGGTCGGGGGGCCGGAACATAATTACAAAATTACATAATTACAAATCATTTGTAGACTGCAAATTGAATGCAGACGGATATAATATTTGATAAAAACATGATAATTTCAAACCTTGTTTACATGTGTGTACTATCAGTTGTCCCTCTCTATTATGCGTGGGAATACTTGGGAACAGATTTACAAAATTATAATCACTTGGAGTGATAATCACCCCTTTCTCAGAAAACTTGGGGAGCCAAATAAAACCACCCGTGGGCCAAATTCGGCCCCGGGCCCAAAGTTGGGGAAGCCTGCCCTACTGTCTGTTGAGCTGTGTGGGATGAGAGAGAGGGAGAGGGGATGCTTCTAGAATAACTCAACAGGGCCAGGGAGAGAGATGCTATAGTGAGAAGACAAGACCGAGCCCTCCACTAGTATCCAGAAGGACCCTATAACAATCCACTGTTCTCCTCCCAACACTGTCATTACTGACAGAATTGATTATGGGCCTGGGAGTGACGATACAATTCAGCTCTCCACTTCAAGCCGAGGCGCAATCACACAAGCACTCTATTTTCTATAAATGAGACTGTCTGGGAAATAAAAAAAGCTAATGAGAATTGTCTGAGAGAGAGAGAGAGAGAGAGGGAGGGAGGAGGAAAAGAAAGAGACCCATTAATATGACGCTGTTACCTTTTCATATGCTCTGAAACATTTATGTCGTGTCCTCATATTAAAGCGCTGGGTGCGGTGTCAGCTTTTGATGCAGCAGGGCACAGTGGAGACATGAAGAAGCCATAATTGCCTCTTAGGTCCTTTGAATTGCTAACTAGAGAGCCTAACATTTTTAAACAGCCTTGATTCTGAAAAGATCAGGACACTGAGGCAGGCACACCAAAGGCTTTTTATTCTAAGCAGCATTTAAATGAGACGGCTTAAACCTTTCGGTGTAGGCTATATATGGAATAGAAAAACAATATCTTTATGAATATCTCATGGAATTTCTGTATGAATAGGAATCTGGTGTATGCATCTCTTAGTAGACATACAAACACACACACATACATACAAACACACCAACTGGCCCTCTTCATTTAATTATCACTGCTGAGGTCCAATTAGCTGAAATGCTAAATCAGATGTAGGGTTTCATCACGGCACAGTGCATTATATTAAGAGCAGAGCAGATAGCAGAGGTAGATCTTTCTCATCTCTTCAGTCTGCCCCAGGGTGGGTAGATTATAATAGATGAGGCCTGAGTATCTCCAGACCCACCATGCATCTGTGCAGTGCAGACACACCTTGGCTCATGTTGGTAAATCTTGGTTAATCGTTAATAATACATGCCATTTAGCAAAAGCTTTTATCTAAAGCAATTTACAGTCATGCGTGCATACATTTTACACATGGGTTTCCCGGGAATCAAACCAGGTGAATCCAGTTGAAATCTATGAGCCCTTATTAATTTAATTTGTTAAATCCACTTCAATTATTGTAGATGAAGGGGAGGAGACGGGTTAAAGAAGGATTTTCAAGCCTTAGAGCGTTGGGCCAGTGACCGAAAGGTTGCTAGATCGAATTCCCGAGCTGACAAGGTAAAAATCTGTCGTTCTGCCCTTGAACAAGGCAGTTAATCCACTGTTCCCCGGTAGGCCGCCATTGTAAATAAGATTTTGTTCTTAACTGACTTGCCTAGTTAAATAAATGTTTAAAAAAATGTGCAAAAAATGTGTATGTGTGCAATTCAGAGGTTGAATGGGCAAGACAAAAGATTTAAGTGCCTTTTTACGGGATATGGTAGTAGGTGCCAGGCGCATCGGTTTGTGTCAAGAACTGCAACACTGCTGGGTTTTTCAAGCTCAATAGTTTCCCATGTGTATCAAGAATGGTCCACCACGCCAAGGACATCTAGCCAGCTTGACATAACTGTGGGAAGCATTGGAGTCAACATGGGCCAGCATCCCTGTGGAACGCTTTCAACACCTTCTTGAGTCCATGCCCTGATGAATTGAGGGTATTTAGAGGGGAAAAGGGGCGGGTGCAACTCAGTTTTAGGAAGGTGTTCTTAATGTTTAATATACTCAAGTGTATACGCCAACATTAGTCCTTGTCCAGGACAGGAATAGTCTGAAAGACTATCCAGGACTGACATATGACTGTGTCAGTCCTGGAGCCTCTTGTCCATGTCCAAGGTTCAAAGAAGAGGAGTTTCATGGTGTTGTAAGGCTTCCGGGAAGCAGACTAGCTAATTTAATTCTAGGTCGTTGTTGTAATGAAACGCTGTTAATCGGCTTCATAACCACACTCTGCATTTGTCCTAATGAATCACGCCAGCGTGTAATTGCTATTTTGACAGAGTTCTTTTTATCTTCCTTCCTGACAGCATGTCTGCACCTAAAGTAATTTTCAGCTTCTTTTCATATCCCCAAGCCCCATGGATGGGCATGGAATAACAAATCGAGGGAAAGACCTAATCGTAATATAACCAAATTATACTAGTAAACAACAATCTATTTGGCTTTTTGTTGACCTTTAAAATAAGTTCAGACGAAAGGTCAGAAACGCTATTACAGATAGCAAAAAAACAGTTTTAAAATATGCTATGTGAAACTGTTATGCTGGAAACCACAGGAAACAAATGTTCCAAGAGGTAATGTGTTCCCTGTGACAGCCGGTGAACAAATTAAACACACACACAATGAAAGCCAACAGGGAAGGTGTTTATTCACTGGTCAGTGGTGCTTTACTATAGTAACCCTGCATGTCCTCTGGGGTGTAGTGAATATGTCCTGCCACAGTAACCCAGTAACTCCCTCACCAACCCTCCCAGTCGGCCACACAGCGGCCCTTCAAAGTGGGCCAGATGAAAGCCTGACCTGGGGAGCCATGCTCGCTTATCCAAACAGTGGCATATGCTGCTGGGTCTTCTCACCTTAGAGAGGAAATGGATGCCTAGCAGATGGAGGGCAGTCTGGGTTAGTAGGGGCTATGGCAGGGAGGTAGAGAGGGCTGGGTATTAGTGGCTTTGAATCTTATGTGGCGTGCAACTCAACTCTCTCTTTCGCTCGCTCTCTCACTCTTTCTCTCGCTCTCTCTGTCTCTGTCTCTCTGTTGCATGTGTTCTGTGGATGGGTCCATCCAGATGAGGGGCTGTGATTTGCCAGATGTTCCACTTAGCATAACTGTACCGCTATAATGAGGTCTGCTATGCTCCTGCTCTTCTCTCTCCAGGCCTATTGGCATGCTGAACTAACTGGTCATTGATATTCATATCTGGTTTCTGCTTGACCAAGGTGATGATATCCTGCTTAACAACCCCTCCATTATAATCAGGTCTTACTGTATGGTTCTAGTCTGAGCGGTTGCCATAGCAATGCCCAGTCCACCCACGCAAAGCTGTATCATTATGGGACTTTTATCAGTGGATGTAGATGTCTATCCATGAGATTCTTTGTGGAAAACCATTTTGGCATAAGAGATAATGTGAAGGAGGTAGAGTATATGAAGGATAAGACTTCAAAAATTAGACGTAAAAATTTTTTTGCATGTCAATCAATGGCAAGTATTTCCCCTTTCACCAGATGATTAATGATAAGGTCAAGACTCGTCCACCTTTCTGTGTGAATAGTGAGAAGGATGAATAGTGTCTGAGCTCAACAGTGACAGAATGAGAAGAGAAGGTATGGAGAAAGTGAACAGGAATTTGGGGGAAGGGAGATGGAGGAATACACTAAATGTTACTGTGAGTTAGCTGAAGGTTGACAGAGATAACAAAACACAAGGTATACTTTATTATGAGAGAACAGGATGTATTGTAATTAAAACTGTGAATACCTATTTGTATTTTATATAAAATTATTTTTGTGTCTGCTGGGTCAAATAGTACATGTTTTTGAGTAATCTGCAAGAAATGTGGACAAATTATTTATATTAATGCTGCAATATGAAACATTTTGGGCGACCCAACCAAATTCACATAGATCTGCCATTATCATTGAAAGCAGGTAAAATAAGCTTTTCTATGGGCACTATTTCTATTCTTCCTGTTATTAAGTTTGGTTTTTGCTTCTTTTACTTTCGGTTTTGTACACCAGCTTCAAACAGCTGAAAATATAATATTTTGGGTTATTGAAAATATATTTCACAGCGGTTTAGATGGTACAATGATTCACTACACCAGGAGTTTTCAACTCTTACCCTACGAGGTCCGGAGCCTGCTGGTTTTTATTCTACCCAATAATTAATTGCACACACCTGGTGTCCCAGGTCTAAGTCAGTCCATGATTAGAGGGGAACAATGAACAAATGCAGTGGAACTGGCTTCGAGGTCCAGAGTTGAGTTTGAAGGCTCTACACAATACATTTCTTGTTTTGTCACAAACTAAAATGAGACAAACTAGAATTTTAGCAACCAGGATATGGCTGAGCGATTTCTGCATATTGCACCTTTAATTTATGCTGTGAAATGTGTCCTCGCTTTTGGATAAAGTCACCTCTATGGCAGGAACAGGCTTTTTACCTCTGATGTTTTATAGTATTTTCCAGTCCGGTGGTATTCAGAGCAAGAGGTTATTCAGACAGAGAGAGTGGAGTTACGAAAGTGAAAATGATGTCATGCTCAGTTTCTCTCAGCCAGTGAAAAAAGCAAATGAAGTGGGCACACTTTTCTGAAAGTCATTTTCCAGCTCCTTTGACATGCTTTTTCAATTTACAGAGGCTGTGTCGGCTCTGATTCAGAAGAAGAAGAAAACACTCTATTCCTTCAATTTTTTCCCCGGTGTAAATTATACACTGTCACAATGAACCGTCTGTATTCCATTCACCATGAAACCCCAGTTCGGGGTGGATTATTTTCCCTCAAAATCATTTTTGTGACCCAAGGATATCCTATCTGTCCTTACCTTGTTTAAACCTCCCTTTAATTCATCGCAGGCTCCAGTGAGCTGGCAAAGGAGAGAGGGAATTATATTAGTGTGGCGTGTCTTTTCAAAGGTGCCTGTTTCCTTTGGCACAGCCACAGTGTGCTTTTCTCTCTGTTTATTAACTGCCTCCTGGGTCTCTTAACTTTTTCTTGGAGCCCTGTTTCACCGACTTTAACAAGATCTCTTTTTCATCAACATGATTTAGTTTCCAGACGTTACATTGTGGTGGGGGACCTCAGGGCCTCCTCTCTGTTTCGCCAGGGTTCCTGCTTGTGGAATTTCAAGGCTTGCTCTATAAAGTGGGTATTTAACACTGCTATTTTCACTGTTAAATAGGGAGGAATGGGTTTCCACCTGAGTGTGGTTCCAGTAATGTTATTGCACTTATTATAAACTGTGAATATTTGAAGCTTTATGGGTTGTTACTTGGAACGCAGCCAGCCAGTGGGATGGAGTTTGTATTTCCAGTTCCAAGCTGATGAAGCTTGCTGTTCCATGACCATAATGTATAGAAGACATGCCAGGATACAGGCATGAGACCTCCCCACAGATGTTCCTCTGCACAGTCACAAGCACAGAGCCAGAGAAACATGCACCGTATGTATGTACAACATCTCAGCTATTCTGATTAGAACCAGATGAAAAGGAAAGGCTGAGTTTCTACAAAGAACCTTCTGTACACTGGAATCATTCAGATGAAGGATCCCAGATTACAAGAATAGAACACACAAACCAACTCCCAACTTCAGAAAACAAACTGACTAGGATAATCATCACATCTGTGACTGATTACATTTACATAGCCATTGGTCTTTGATATGAGGCAACGTTTGATTTGACCAGAAAGAGCGGAATACATCTCTATCAGTCTCCGTCTAAGCTCTGCTCTCTTAACAAAGCCAATTAGGATGAAGGATGACTTGTGCCTCGGCAAGCGTCCCGCGAGAGGATGAATCTACAACTGGGATAAGGACATAAACAAACACCCCACCGCCCCCACACACAATGTTCTATTTGAGGAGATTTGTAGCGGGGGTTCTGATGTATAATGGATGACGACTGAATGGAAGCAGTGTTTTACGGGATGATGGAGGGGAGAAGGAGAAGAGCAATGCTGCTGCTGATTGGCTCTTATTGAGCACAGCTGCCTCTGGGTTGGGAGTTCTACCTGGAATCAAAAAGGGTTGTCCTATGGGGACAGCCAAAGAACTCTTTTGGAACCCTTTTTTCTAAGAGTGCATACACCCCAGCCACCACCCAATCCCAATCCCCATCCCCATAGACCCAATCCCCATACATCCCCTACTAGTCCAGTGCCATGGTATAACTCATGGGACATCATCACTCCACCCCCAGTTCCTCAAACACCCATGGTGTAACCCATGGGACCACCACCACCACAACTACGACTCCTTCCCGAGATACGTATAGAATTTATGTAGTGGTTTATGTATAGAACCAGGAGAAGATCGAAACAGACCAATGTCTTCTCTTGCATTCACAATAGCTTAATATGGAGTGTGATATTACATTAATGTATCTTACCTCATTTTCTTCCATAATTGTTCCATTATGCAAAATTATGCTATGACCCTCAGCTGTGCAACTGTTTATTGTTCTCACATATACCATTCATTCATTACATCTAAAGACTGAAGATTCAACGTAGCATAGCCTATCTGAGAGTACATTATGAAGCTGTTAAGAAAACTCATTAATAAGCACCTACCCTGAGGATAGAATTAAGATATCATTATCTTTTTTTGTGTGATTCTATATTTATAAATTAATTTTCCCAGCGTCAAACGCAGCCTTGGGGCTCTATAATTTGTTTCATCCGTTGTTAATCAGGAGGATAATTATGTTGAATGGCAGCACAATTCATCAACGTTTTTTTTAGGGCTTGTGTATTATCTGAATGTCTCTCGTGCTCTATCACTACCTCCCCCTCTCCTTCCCTCCCTTATTTTCTCTCTCCACTCTCTCTCTTTCTATCTCTCTCCCCATCCCTCCCTTCTGTCCCCCCTCCCTCCCTCCATCTCTCTGTCTTTCTATTTATTATGGTATGGTGTGTGGTTGCCAGTGGTTGAGCTGCCATAGCATACACAGGGTCTCCTGAACCCAAGTTAAAGATAAAAAAAAGAGTTATGTTCAGTGATGACAAGAATTGATTTCCAATTTCCTCCACAATGACTGCATCATTGCCAGCGACTCAGGCAATTTGGCCTACATTACGGTGCCAGCACAGGGCCGTAGATCAGGATGACAGCTGTCTTAACCTGGAGGGGTGCTTACATTGAGGAGAAATTGAGAGAGATATTTAGCGTGAGCGATCCCTTTACTGTTGGTGCGGATCTAGGAAATAGGCCCTGTACTTTTGGTTTTCACAGAAGAAGAAAACGTGTGTGTGTGTGTGTGTGTGGTTGTAGGTGTGTGCTGCTGCTGCTGCTGAAGGCCTGCTCTTGTATTTTTAAATTTTTCGAGACTCTTGTATTTCTTTGTGCTGACTTGATGATTTCCTACTCTGACCCATTCCAATCTTTTATTCCTCATGAGTTATCACAATTCCAGACAGACATTATGTGATTGCTAGCCTGGTATGTTATGACACATCAGAAATGAATTGATCTAGCATGGATTTCAACTGAGTTCATGGAGAAACCCTGGGAATCATCAGAATTAGGTTTACTCTGAGAGGTACAGTGATGTATGCACCTATACAGGTTCTGATCATATCAAATAGCAATCCATTATTAATTCAACTTGAAAGATGCTTTGTTGAGAGGATTTGTCAGTGGGAAAGTGAGAAAATATTAGACATTTTGACCTGAGAATTCTACCCCCTTAAGGAATCAATATAAATCCATGGAGCTACAGTATGTTCCACTGTGAGACAGTGGAGCAGATCACCCAGCCAGTGGGATGCAGAGCAGATGGTGACAGACTGACAGAACCCAGGTTGGAGGTGGGGAGAGAACCTTTCATCAGCACGCCTTCTTCCTTCGCCCGTCAGCCACTATCAGCCCAGTGTGTGAGTGTTTGCCCGTCAGCCCCTGCCGCCGCTGTCATCTCTATAAATGTCACCCTGGCCACACCACTGGGCTGTTTGTTTTTACCTAGACAGACCTCACACACACTGGGCTTGTTTTTACTGGCTGTTTTCCTGGTAATTGATATCACAGATGGAGGCTTGTTTATCAGCTACTGCAAAAGCTGGTTCTCAGTGGCATCTCATTGTTGGATGGTTTTGGGTTGCATCCAAATGTTTTGGTTTGTGTTTGTGTGTGTGTGTATTTTTGTTATTTTATTAGGATCCCCGTTAGGATCCCTATTTTCCTGGGGTCCACACAAAACAGGAAACACAAAATATTACAGAACATTAATAAACAAGAACAGCTCAAGGACAGAACTACATACATTTGAAAGTGGCACACAGAGCCTACATATCAATACATACACACAATATCTAGGTCAGATAGGGAAGAGGCGTTGTACTGTATGAGATGTTACTTTATCTATTTTTAAACCAGGTTTGTTGTTTATTTGAACAACATGAGATGGAAGGGAATTCCATGCAATAATGTCTCTGTTTAATCGTGTATGCTTTCTTGAATTTGTTCTGGATTTGGGGACTGCATTCTTAAAGACCCCTGGTGGCATGGCTGGTGGGGTAAGTGTTTATGTCAGAGGTGTATGTAAGTTGACTATGCAAACGATTTGGAATTTTCAACACAATAATGTTTCTTATAAAAATACGTGATGCAGTCAGTCTCTCCTCAACTCTTCGGCATAATCTTTAGTCTTTCTTTGCAGCACTTGGCCACATGGCTGGACAATAATCAAGATAAGACAAAACTAGACTTGCTTTTGGAGTGTGGTGTCAAAAAAAGAAGAGCATCTCTGTCACGATCGTCATGGGAAGAAGTGGACCAAAGCGCAGTGTGATAGGTGTTCATTCTATTTATTTATTTAATGAACACCGACAACAACAAAACAAATACGAACGTGGCGTTCTGCAGGGCAAAAGAACAACCAATGCAAAAAAAAGATCCCACAAATGAAAGATGGAAAAAGGACTGCCTTAGTGATTGGGAACCACACTCGGCCAAAAACAAAGAAACAGATAACATAGAATGCCCACCCCAAATCACACCCTGACCTAACCAAATAGAGAAATAAAACGGCCCTCTTAAGGTCAGGGCGTGACAATATCTTTATTATGGACAGACCCCTCCCCATCTTTACAACCTTTTGAATCTATATGTTTTGACCATGATAATCTAAGGTAACATCAAGTAATTTTGTCTTCTCAACTTGTTCAACAGCCACACCATTCATTACCAGATTCAGCTGAGGTCTAGAGTGTAGGAATGATTTATACCAAATACAATTCTCTTAGTTTTAGAGATGTTCAGTCCCAGTTTATTACTGGCCACCCATTCCAATACTGACTGCAACTCCTTGTTAAGAGTTTTAGTGACTTCATTAGCTGTGGTTCTGATACGTATATAGTTGAATCATCAGCATACATGTACACACATGCTTTGCTTAATGGCAGTGGCAGGTCTTTGGTAAAAATATAAAATAGTAGAGGGCCTAGAGAGCTGCCTTGCAGTACACCACACCCTGCATGTTTGACATTAGAGAAGTTTCCATTAAAGAAAACCTTCTGAGTTATATTAGATAGATAGCTCTGAATCGACGATATGGCAGAGGTTGAAAAAAAACACATGTTTTCTCAACAGCAGGTTATGGTCAATAATATTAAAGACTGCACTGAAATCTAACAGTACAGCTCCCACAATCTTCTTAGTATCAATTTCTTTCAACCGATCATCAGCCATTTGTGTCATGTTGAGTGCCCTTCTCTATTGTGTGTGTTTTTTACTGTTTGGGGTTACCTACAAGCTGCTTTGAAAGCAATAGCATTTTAAAAAGTTATTCCGCTCAGGTCAGAAAGACAACTGCATCTTTGATGTGTCTGGGTGGTTTAATGCATCATCCACAGCGTAATTATTAACTTGACCATGCTTAAATTGATATTCAATGTCTGATTTGTTATTGTTACCCATCTACCAATCGTTGCCCGTGTTTATGAGGCTTTCATAAAGCTCCCTGGTCTTTGTAGTTGAATCTGTGCTTGAAAGTCAACACTTGACTGAGGGACCTTACAGATGTTGTATGTATGGGGGACAGAGGAAGGGGTGGTCATTCAAAAAGCATGTCAACCCTGATTATTTCACAGAGAGTGGGTCCATGTAACTTATGTTATTTGTTATGCCAAATGTTTCTCCTGATCTAATTTAGGCTTGCCTAAACAAAAGCGGTGAATACTTATATTTATACAACAACTATATTGTAGTTGTTTCATTGTTATTAATTTGTATCACAACAAAAACTAATCTATTTAAATACCACTTTGCAACGCAAGAATATGTGATTTTGTTTTTGAAATGGTAGGAATAGAAATGGTCCTGGGTGTCTTAGGTATTTGAACGCTATAATCATTCAATTCCTACCTCACATCACTTACAAGTGCATATCCCCAACATTCATGTTTTCTCTCTTTATTCATTATCTGTAATCAGCTTACACAGGTTTCTATTAGACATCTTGAGGATGTATTTTTATCATGGGGTGCAGTTGGCGTATAGGATAAATGGAGTCCCATTTGTCAGCTATAATGTTGTAATGTAATGTCTCACTGGGGTTTTAATCACAGATAATTTTGACAAATGGCCTGGGGGTGGGGCCTGGGAGTGTTTAACATGGGAGTAGATTGGTGACTGTGAGTGCAATATCAGGGTTATGCTCAGTAGGAAGACAATGTTTTGAAATGGAGTGAGTTGGGAAGGTACTGCTTCAACTTGTGGAGAGGGACCTGAAATAAAACCCTAACCCCCAAAAAATAACACTTTTGTATGGCAACCAGATTAGGACATTCTCTGCCCTTAACCCTGTAGGCTTACTAGCAGGACTGAGGATGGATGACATTGATGCCGTATAGCAGTGGAAGACTAGAGTCTTGGTTCACACATCACCTGGTCCAGTGAGGGAAGTGTGATTAACCAATCCCAATGTGGCCATCACCTTTAATAGGCAAACACATTACATCTATCTAACTGGCAATAGCTTTACACATTATTTTATTATTATTATTTTTTTAAATCACCTTTATTTAACCAGGTAGGCTAGTTGAGAACAAGTTCTCATTTGCAACTGCGACCTGGCCAAGATAAAGCATAGCAGTGTGAACAGACAACACAGAGATACACATGGAGTAAACAATTAACAAGTCAATAACACAGTAGAAAAAGTCTATATACATTGTGTGCAAAAGGCATGAGGAAGTAGGCAAATAATTACAATTTTGCAGATTAACACTGGAGTGATAAATGATCAGCTGGTCATGTACAGGTAGAGATATTGGTGTGCAAAAGAGCAGAAAAGTAAATAAATATAAACAGTATGGGGATGAGGTAGGTAAAATTGGGTGGGCTATTTACCGATAGACTATGTACAGCTGCAGCGATCATTTAGCTGCTCAGATAGCAGATGTTTGAAGTTGGTGAGGGAGATAAAAGTCTCCAACTTCAGCGATTTTTGCAATTCGTTCCAGTCACAGGCAGCAGAGAACTGGAACGAAAGGCCAAATGAGGTGTTGGCTTTAGGGATGATCAGTGAGATACATAAATTAAATTAAGACAAAGTGGTAGTTAACCACACCATGAAATGCTACCTTTTTAAACGCTGTCACATAAAAGCTAGGCTCTGACAATACAAAATTGGCAACATTTTGCTTTGTTATATCTACATAAACCATACACAAGCTAGACTCCCTATTCTCATAAAAATCCCAGACCTCACAGTTTTATATCCACATCCACTCCACATCCTGTTTCACGTTGTTGCGATTCTCTATTAATATTTGCTGATGATTTAGCTAATCTCAAGCATATGATGGATCGATGTAGAATAGTCTGTGTGTGTGGAAAAATGAGACACTCTGCGCTTCTCGCTGCTCAACGCTTCTTCTGGCTGAGAAGAGATCTGCCAGCAGCCATTACAGCCCTGTGATTAAACAGCAGAAAAAATAAAAGAGAAAATCTATGGTTGAATTCATCCCTCAGATCCCCAAGCGGGATGTATTAGTGTTGTTAAGCACGTTCCACTCAAGGTGACAGATGAAGATCTCTCAGACGCATAAAATGACTCTTCTTTTAAATCCTATTTAATAGTGTGTCTCCAATAGCCATTCAACTCTGCCTCCCAGACCATCATTGGGCCACATCTCATTTCTTGTAAAATGGGCTCGTCAATGGGATTGATTCATACCCACAGACTTCACACTGCTGCAAGTGGGAGTTAACGAGGCAGGGCTAGATTCGCAGAAAAATCACTACGGGGTCTTCGACATCAATTCAAAGTTTCAAAGCACCCTTTTCCCCCCTTTTTGTTCCTGCAAAATGTAATTTATAGTTTAATAAAAGCCCATAGCTCACACGACGAGCAACAGGGTGCCTTTCTGGTTAAACGAGATCCTGCAGTCAAACTTATGAAATGATATCATGTGTAATACAGAGCCCTCCGCCATGAAGGCATGTTAAGATTAATTGACTACATTTGTATTTTTTTTTAAATATATATATATTTTTTACACAAGTCTGCTTTTGTGCTGCAGGCCAGTGAGAGCTTTTTACAGCTAAGATCTACATCAGGGAAGGGCAACTTTGATAGGGATGGGACCACAAAAAATCTTAAGTCATCATGAGGGGCTGCAGTTGCTCATGGGTCTGTGTACTCACATGTTGTCACGGGCGTCGTAAGTAGTGGACCAAGGTGGAGCGTGGTGAGCGTACATATTCCTTTTTATTTGAATGTCACCAACAAAAACAATAAACAGAGTACTACTTTATCATGCAAAGATAGTTGTCCCTGATTGAGAACCATACCCGGACAAAACAAAGAAATACAAAAACATAGAAAATAGAACATAGAATGCCCTCCCAAATCACACCCTGACCAAACCAAAATAGAGACATAAAAAGCTCTCTTTTTTTATTTTTATTTTTTATTTCACCTTTATTTAACCAGGTAGGCTAGTTGAGAGCACGTTCTAATTTACAACTGCGACCTGGCCAAGATAAAGCATAGCAGTGTGAACAGACAACAACACAGAGTTACACATGGAGTAAACAATAAACAAGTCAATAACACAGTAGAAAAAAAAGTCTACATACATTGTGTGCAAAAGGCAGGAGGGGGTAAGCAAATAATTACAATTTAGCAGATTAACACTGGAGTGATAAATGATCAGATGGTCATGTGCAGGTAGAGATACTGGTGTGCAAAAGTGCAGAAAAGTAAATAAATAAGAACTGTATGGGCATGAGGTAGATAAATTGGGTGGGCTATTTACCGATGGACTATGTACTGCTGCAGCGATCGGTTAGCTGCTCAGATAGCAGATGTTTAAAGTTGGTGAGGGAGATAAAAGTCTCCAACTTCAACAATTTTTGCAATTTGTTCCAGTCACAAGCAGCAGAGAACTGGAAGAATAGGCGGCCAAATGAGGTATTGGCTTTAGGGATGATCAGTGAGATACAAGTGCTGGAGCGCGTGCTACGGGTGGGTGTTGCCATCGTGACCAGTGAACTGAGATAAGGCGGAGCTTTACCTAGCTTTACCTAGCATGGACTTGTAGATGACCTGGAGCCACGAATATGTAGCGAGGGCCAGCCGACTAGAGCAGACAGTTTGCAGTGGTGGGTGGTATAAGTTGCTTTAGTAACAAAACGGATGGCACTGTGATAAACTGCATCCAGTTTGCTGAGTAGAGTATTGGAAGCTATTTTGTAGATGACATTGCCGAAGTCGAGGATCGGTAGGATAGTCAGTTTTGGCGGCGTGAGTGAAGGAGGCTTTGTTGCGAAATAGAAAGCCGATTCTAGATTTGATTTTGGATTGGAGATGTTTGATATGAGTCTGGAAGGAGAGTTTACAGTCTAGCCAGACACCTTGGTACTTAAAGATGTCCACATATTCTAGGTCGGAACCATCCAGGGTGGTGATGCTAGTCGGGCGTGCGGGTGCAGGCAGCAAGCGGTTGAAAAGCATGCATTTGGTTTTACTAGCTTTTAAGAGCAGTTGGAGGCCACGGAAGGAGTGTTGTATGGCATTGAAGCTCGTTTGGAGGTTAGATAGCACTGTGTCCAAGGAAGGGCCAGAAGTATACAGAATGGTGTCGTCTGCGTGGAGGTGGATCAGGGAATCGCTCGCAGCAAGAGCAACATCATTGATATATACAGAGAAAAGAGTCGGCCCGAGAATTGAACCCTGTGGCACCCCCATAGAGACTGCCAGAGGACCGGACAACATGCCCTCCGATTTGACACACTGAACTCTGTCTGCAAAGTAGTTGGTGTACCAGGCAAGGCAGTCATTAGAAAAACCGAGGCTACTGAGTCTGCCGATAAGAATATGGTGATTGACAGAGTCGAAAGCCTTGGCCAGGTCGATGAAGACCGCTGCACAGTACTGTCTTTTATCGATGGCGGTTATGAAATCGTTTAGTACCTTGAGCGTGGCTGAGGTGCACCCGTGACCGGCTCGGAAACCAGATTGCACAGCAGAGAAGGTACGGTGGGATTCGAGATGGTCAGTGATCTGTTTGTTGACTTGGCTTTCGAAGACCAAAGATAGGCAGGGCAGGATGGATATAGGTCAGTTTGGGTCCAGGGTGTCTCCCCCTTTGAAGAGGGGGATGACCGCGGCAGCTTTCCAGTCCTTGGGGATCTCAGACGATATGAAAGAGAGGTTGAACAGGCTGGTAATAGGGATTGCGACAATGGCGGTGGATAGTTTCAGAAATAGAGGGTCCAGATTGTCAAGCCCAGCTGATTTGTACGGGTCCAGGTTTTTTCAGCTCTTTCAGAACATCTGCTATCTGGATTTGGGTAAAGGAGAAGCTGGGGAAGCTTGGGCGAATAGCTGTGGAGGGGGGGGGGGATCGGAGCTGTTGGCCGAGGTTGGAGTAGCCAGGAGGAAGGCATGGCCGAGCTTGTTGAAGTGTTCGATTATCATGGATTTATCGGTGGTGACCGTGTTACCTAGCCTCAGTGCAGTGGGCAGCAGGGAGGAGGTGCTCTTGTTCTCCATGGACTTTACAGTGTCCCAGAACATTTTGAATTTAGAGCTACAGGATGCAAATTTCTGCTTGAAAAAGCTGGCCATTGCGCATATTGGTTCCTGACTTCCCTGAACAGTTGCATATCGCGGGGACTATTCGATGCTGTTGCAGTCCGCCACAGGATGTTTTTGTGCTGGTCGAGGACAGTCAGGTCTGGAGTGAACCAGGGGCTAAATCTGTTCTTAGTTCTGCATTTTTTGAACGGAGCATGCTCATCTAAGATGGTGAGGAAGTTACTTTTAAAGAATGACCAGGCATCCTCAACTGACGGGATGAGGTCAATATCCTTCAAGGATACCCGGGCCAGGTCGATTAGAAAGGCCTGCTCGCAGAAGTGTTTTAGGGAGCGTTTGACAGTGATTAGGGGTGGTTGTTTGTGACTGCGGACTTGCAGCGGATACTGGCAATGAGGCAGTGATCACTGAGATCCTGATTGAAGACAGCGGAGGTGTATTTGGATTGCCAGTTGGTCAGGATAGTCTATGAGGGTGCCCCTGTTTACAGATTTAGGGTTGTACCTGGTGGGTTCCTTGATGATTTGTGTGAGATTGAGGGCATCTAGCTTAGATTGTAGGACTGCCGGGGTGTCAAGCATATCCCAGTTTAGGTCACCTAGCAGAACAAACTCTGAAGCTAGATGGGGGGCGATCAATTCACAAATGGTGTCCAGGGCACAGCTGGGAACTGAGGGGGGTCGGTAGCAGGCAGCAACAGTGAGAGACTTATTTCTGGAGAGATTAATGTTTAAAATTAGAAGTTCGAACTGTTTGGGTATGGACCTGGAAAGTATGACATTACTTTGCAGGCTATCTCTGCAGTAGACTGCAACTCCTCCCCCTTTGGCAGTCCTATCTTGACGGAAAATGTTATAGTTGGGTATGGAAATCTCAGAATTTTTGGTGGCCTTCCTAAGCCAGGATTGAGACACAGCAAGGACATCAGGGTTGGCAGAGTGTGCTAAAGCAGTGAGTAAAACAAACTTAGGGAGGAGGCTTCTGATGTTGACATGCATGAAACCAAGGCTTTTTCGATCACAGAAGTCAACAAATGAGGGTGCCTGGAGACATGCAGGGCCTGGTTTTACCTCCACACAGAGGAGGAGTAGGATGAGGGTGCGACTAAAGGCTATCAAAACTGGTCGCCTAGAGCGTTGTGGACAAAGAATATAAAGAGCAAATTTCTGGGCGTGGTAGAATATATTCAGGGCATAATGCGCAGACAGGGGTATGTTGGGGTGTGGGTATAGCGGAGATAAGCTCAGGCACTGGGTGATGATAAGAGAGGTTGTATCTCTGGACATGCTGGTTGTAATGGGTGAGGTCACCGCATGTGTGGGAGGTGGGACAAAGGAGGTATCAGAGGCATGCAGAGTGGAACTAGGGGCTCCATTGTAAACTAAAACAATGATAACTAACCTGAACAACAGTATACAAGGCATATTGACATTTGAGAGAGACATACAGCGAGGCATAAAGTAATCACAGGTGTTGATTGGGAGAGCTAGCTAAAACAACAGGTGAGACAACAACAGCTAATCAGCTAACACAACAACAGCAGGTAAAATGGCGATGACTAGGCAGAGAGTGTCGGATTAACTACACACAGAGCCTGAGTTCGTGGCTGGGGCCGACAGATAAAAAATAAATAAACAGAATGGAGTACCGTGATTAATGGACAGTCCAGCAGGCATCAGCTATGTAGCCAAGTGATCATAGTGTCCAGGGGGCAACAGTAGATGGAACTTGGAAGCCGCCACTACGCTAGCGACACAGCATTTAAAGTTAGTAGCCCTGGGCAAGTAGGAGCGTCTGCTCCGACGGAGGCCGGATGAAGGCACAGCGGATGGAGTATTCGTCGGCAGACCAGTCGTAGTGGTGCGGCGGGGTGCCGTGTCGACAGAGAATCCAAGCCAGATGGCGAAAGAGGTATTGTGGAATTTAGTTTCCTAGCTGGGAGATGTGCCTGGCTCACGGCTAACTGGTGCTAGCTTCGTGACAGTGGCGTTAGCCAATATATCCAATCGGTAGCAGCAGTGATCCGGTGCCAAGGTCCAGAGTTTACAGCAAGGATCCGGTGGAGTATTGGGCTCTTGCCGTGTATGAGTGGGGTTCGGGTGAACAGCTGAGTAGGCCGGGAGGTGGGCCTCAGGGATAGCTTCGGTACTGGGTACCACGGTAAGTGCAAGCTAGCTGTGAGCTAGCTAGCTGCAAGCTAGCTGTGAAGATCAGAAGTAGTTGTCCAGGGATTACGGCAGGAATCCGGCGTTGTGGTGGAGAGAAAGTCCGATACTGGTAGACTAGTGAGTATTATCCAGGCTAAAAACAGGGCTGGTGTCTGTGCAGAAGGTAAAAGCCGCTAGCAGTGGCTAACAATGACTAAATAGCTTGAAGCTAATTAGCTGGTTAGCTTCTGGAGGTTCTTGAATGTGTTCTAAAATTTAAAATAATAGCGATTCCGTATCACATTGGGTGAGGCAGGTTACCGGAAGGTATAATTGAATTAAAAATCGAAAAGAGATTGAAAATAAATTGAAATATATATACAAAAAATACAAAAGTACACGAGAGGACAAAACAAACACGTCTTCACTGCTACGCCATCTTGGTCAGGGCGTGACAGTACCCCCCCCCCCCCCCCCCTCCCAAAGGGTGCGGACTCCGGCCGCAAAACCTGAACCTATAGAGGAGGGTCTGGGTGGGCATCTATCCGCGGTGGCGGCTCTGGTGTGGGACGTAGACCCCGCTCCCCCTCTGGCTCACCCCATTTTGGTAGCGCCTCTGGTGCAGGGACCCCGTCGCCTACCCCCGGACTGGGGACCCTCGTAGCGGGCCCCGAACTGGGGAGCCTCGTTGCGGACCCCGGACTGGGCACCCTCTTTGCGGGCCCCGGACTGGGCATCCTCACTGCGGGCCACGGACTGGGCACCCTCGCTGCGGCCCCCGGACTGGAGACCATCGCTGGAGGCTCCGGACTGGAGGCCGTCGCTGGAGGCTCCGGACTGGAGGCCGTCGTTGGAGGCTTCGGACTGGAGGCCATCGTTGGAGGCTTCGTG
Source organism: Oncorhynchus clarkii lewisi (assembly GCF_045791955.1). Classification (NCBI taxonomy): domain Eukaryota; kingdom Metazoa; phylum Chordata; class Actinopteri; order Salmoniformes; family Salmonidae; genus Oncorhynchus; species Oncorhynchus clarkii. The sequence goes on from NC_092156.1 coordinate 30,901,721, forward strand.
CCATGGATCATCACTGGAGGCTTCGTGCCATGGATCATCACTGGAGGCTTCTTGCCATGGATCATCACTGGAGGCTTCATGCCATGGATCATCACTGGAGGCTTCGTGCCATGGATCATCACTGGAGGCTTCTTGCCATGGATCATCACTGCCATGGATCATCACTGGAGGCTTCGTTCTGGGCACAGGCACAGGACTCACCAGGCTGAGGAGACATACTGGAGGCTTGGTTCTGGGTGCAGGCACAGGACTCACCAGGCTGAGGAGACATACTGGAGGCTTTGTTCTTGGTGGAGGCACCGGATACACTGGGCCATGGAGGCACACTGGAGGTCTCGAGCGTAGAGCCTGCACAACCCGTCCTGGCTGGATGGTTATCTTCTTTCTGCAAATGCGGGGCGCTGGCACAGGACGCACTGGGCTGTGTAGATGTACCGGAGACACAGTGCGCAGAGCCGGCGCAGGATATCCTGGGCCGAAGAGACGCACTGGAGACCAGGCGCGCTGAGCCGGCACCATCCTTCTTGGCTGGATGCTCACCCTAGCCCGGCAGGTGCGGGGAGCTGGGATGTAGCGCACCGGGCTGTGAACGCGCACTGGAGACACTGTGCGCTCCACCACATAACACGGTGCCTGACCAGTACCACACTTCTCCCCACGGTAAGCACAGGGAGTTGGCTCAGGTCTATAACCCGACTCCACCAAATTCCCCGTGTGCCCCCTCCCAATTTTTTTTGCGGGGGGCTGCCTCTCGGGCTTCCTTGCTAGCCGTGTTCCCTCGTAATGATGGGCCCCTTTACCAGCTGCCTCCGCCTTACTGACTGCTTCCACCTGTTCCCATGGAAGGCGATCCTTTCCGGCTAGGATCTCCTCCCATGTCCAGGATCCTTTTCTGTCCAGAATGTCATCCCATGTCCAGTCCTCCTTTTTACCACGCTGCTTGGTCCTTTTGTGGTGGGAAGTTCTGTCACGGGTGTCGTAAGAAGTGGACCAAGGTGCAGCGGTGTGAGCGTACATATTCCTTTTTATTTGAATGTCGCCAACAAAACCAATAAACAATACAAAACGACCGAGAAGCTTAACAGGGCTATGATGCCTCTAATAAAGTTAACTTCCCACACTGACAAAAGGGGAAAAGGCTGCCTAAATATGATTCCCAATCAGAGACAACGACTGACAGCTGTCCCTGATTGAGAACCATACCCTGCCAAAACAAAGAAATACAAAAACATAGAAAATAGAACATAGAATGCCCACCCAAATCACACCCTGACCAAACCAAAATAGAGACATAAAAAGCTCTCTAAGGTCAGGGCGGGACACATGTGCATATTTTCTTTTACATTTTAGAGGTAATTTTGTGTAATTCTACATATTTTTAGAGTAGAGAAAATGTTGCAGTTTTAAAGCAAGTTTGCTGCAATTCTACACATTTTATCATGGGGCGAAGAGGAACATTTGCTGTTTTATAGCAAATTTCCTGCAATTCTACACATTTTATCATGCGGCGAAGAGGAACATTTGCTGTTTTATATCACATTTCCTGCAATTCGACACATTTTGCCATAGGTTGGAGAGACATGTTTGCAGTTTTTAAGATGATATGTGAGTGAGACTAGCAAAATAACAATTTGACCATAGTTACTAAATTTAGATAGTCTAGCGGCCAGCTAATTTACCAATCTAAATATGTTTACCTGACATGGGCTAATTGAGAGACTATCAGTGACTGACATAAGAGAAAAATTGCTGATGCACAAACAAATTTAGAAATTGCACCTTTTGTATTCTACTATTCTAACTCGCCACAGTAAGTTGAGATCCCACTGAGTAAAAAAAGAAAGAAAAAAGACTGGCTTAAACCATGAAAGATCTGTAACCAAGTGTTGTCTAGGCCTAGTGCTCAATACTTACTGAGTAAGCCAATAAGTATGATGTCTTTGGTGTTTTGGGGAAAGAGTATTAGCTTGTATTACTCTAGTCAGTGGTTTATATCTTCAATGACACTAGTTTATCCAAGTAGTTTTGTAGTCTAAACTCTCATTACAACCACCTAGAAAAGCCTTTGACACCTTATAACCCCAGCCAACAATTAAGTGACCCTTACAATGTGTATCATTCCAGTTGTGAAAGTCAATACATTTCATAAGTAATTGCACTTCAAGGTCCCTTCTATCTTCATTTGAATCATTTCATTCCACGTACATATCAATAAAGGCTGTCAGTATTTGTATTTATTAACCTTATAATTGTCAAACCTCATTACAGTCAATGGTGTCTAATGACAAATTGAACTCGGGTAAGGATGGGCAGGACATGATGGAGGAATGGAGCATTTAATTCCTCCTTTTGTGTTCATCACACTGTGAATAATAGACCTCGTGGAGAGAGAGAGAGAGCTCCGTCTTTGCCGTCCTCTGCCACAGAGACAGACTGCAGTATATCCTTCTCATCAAACGCAGATGGAAAAGTATCAAGCCTTTGAATGAGTCACAGTGTGATAAGAAGACATCTTCTTTCCTGTGTGTAGTAACTTGACAAGGAATGCCCACACGCATTTCTATATTACTTTCCTTTATTTTCAACCTAAGAAATAAAAGGTGTACAGCCATGTACAAACGGTACCAATACAGCAAAACGATACAGCCATGTACAAACGGTACCAATACAGCAAAACGATACAGCCATGTACAAACGGTACCAATACAGCAAAACGATACAGCCATGTACAAACGGTACCAATACAGCAAAACGATATAGCCCAATCAACATGTGATAGAGTCTCCTTGTCCAGATCCGACTCTGGGTTATGACCTCATCAAAGGGGAAAGGTCATGGTCAATGCCAATGCCAATAATAACAATGCACACATGAATAGCAATCATACTAAACTGCAGGTAAGTACAATACATATTCAATGTAATTATTTATATAGTGTCCACACTATAGCACTGTGGCATGCGGTTTCTCTCTATATGGTTAGTCTATGACTAGTCTATGACTATGGGCTTTTGATGAACTGAGATTTGCTCAGAGTTCAAATGTTGATTCATATAATTTCAGTAGATATAATTCCAGCTCATATACATTTAAAGTGCATTTGTCATAGGAAGTTAAGTGAAATGTCCTACTACTCACATTTGTGAAAGAGAAATACAGACTATGCTCTGGTATAAGGTCAGGTGTGTCAAAACCTTACATTACGTGAGGAGTAGCACAGTCTTGGTTCTGTTAGAAATGCTGTGTATTACTGAGCCATATAACTATTCAGTCTGCAAACACACACACACACTGGCCCTTAGGCCTATCCCTGACAGATATGGTGTTTATTTCTTGTGACAGCAGAAAAAAAAACAGCTTGTGACAGTTTGTCTGATCGGTGCTTGTTCCTGGGTTCTTTGTTGTTGTGAATATTTTAGTATTTATATTACTTTCCACAGGTCCAACTGAAGATTTGTCGGAATAGCTCAGACATGAATGTAATGCCAGAACAGAGCAGGTGGGGTTTAAATAAACAATGAACAAGAGGCTTTAGATAAGGACTTCAGCATGAATTTTTGATCTAAATGTTGTAGCCGAGCTGACACTGAGTAGTAAAAGGGCCTTGGTGAACAACCAAGATGGAGCACCAGGTGGCGATATTTTCCAATAAATGTGCCCCATGGTATTCACACACCAACCTCACCCCTGTTTGCCTGCCTGCATGGGTTTTCCTATTATGGTCATGATGAAGTAGCCAGCATTGGAAATACAGTATATAATCTGTGAGGGAGATAATGACCACCAGTATATCTGTCACTCCTGTCATGGATATGGCTCCATTAGGGTGTTGTGTGTGATGGTAGTAGAAAGGTCTCCTTCAACCGTTATGTAACTCCAATAACACTGCTGTTTACATATCAGAGTTTATGTCATCTATCAGAGAAGGACTTGATGGATGGTTGAAGGGCTGTTGAGCTACTTGTCTTGGCAATGCCTAGGAAGTTTGTGTTGGTCAGAAAAGTGAACTCAATTAACCAGTTGTGTGTGTGCTGTTAATACCATCTCATGTTAGTCCAGGTAGATTTTCAAATGGGACACAGACAGTTGAGCATTCTCTGCACCTGCCATGCCTCTCCCATTCGTCTGGCTCAGATACACAAACACACTTGCATAGACACGCACACTTGCATACACACACACACTTGCAGACCCTCTCCTCCTCCTTTCATTTGAACTCACTCCTTAAATAACGCTCAGCCTGAAATCTGAATGTAAACAGACAGAGTTGCACAAGCCTCTCTAAATCCACATCAAATCCAGAAGTATGAAGGAGTTTCAGTCACACCATACAGTGCCTTGTGAAAGTATTCGGCCCCCTTGAACTTTGCGACCTTTTGCCACATTTCAGGCTTCAAACATAAATATATAAAACTGTATTTTTTTGTGAAGAATCAACAACAAGTGGGACACAATCATGAAGTGGAACGACATTTATTGGATATTTCAAACTTTTTTAACAAATCAAAAACTGAAAAATTGGGCGTGCAAAATTATTCAGCCCCTTTACTTTCAGTGCAGCAAACTCTCTCCAGAAGTTCAGTGAGGATCTCTGAATGATCCAATGTTGACCTAAATGACTAATGATGATAAATACAATCCACCTGTGTGTAATCAGGTCTCCGTATAAATGCACCTGCACTGTGATAGTCTCAGAGGTCCGTTAAAAGCGCAGAGAGCATCATGAAGAACAAGGAACACACCAGGCAGGTCCGAGATACTGTTGTGAATAAGTTTAAAGCCGGATTTGGATACAAAAAGATTTCCCAAGCTTTAAACATCCCAAGGAGCACTGTGCAAGCGATAATATTGAAATGGAAGGAGTATCAGACCACTGCAAATCTACCAAGACCTGGCCGTCCCTCTAAACTTTCAGCTCATACAAGGAGAAGACTGATCAGAGATGATAAAGGCCCATGATCACTCTGGATGAACTGCATAGATCTACAGCTGAGGTGGGAGACTCTGTCCATAGGACAACAATCAGTCGTATATTGCACAAATCTGGCCTTTATGGAAGAGTGGCAAGAAGAAAGCCATTTCTTAAAGATATCCATAAAAAGTGTTGTTTAAAGTTTGCCACAAGCCACCTGGGAGACACACCAAACATGTGGAAGAAGGTGCTCTGGTCAGATGAAACCAAAATTGAACTTTTTGGCAACAATGCAAAACGTTATGTTTGGCGTAAAAGCAACACAGCTGAACACACCATCCCCACTGTCAAACATGGTGGTGGCAGCATCATGGTTTGGACCTGCTTTTCTTCAGCAGGGACAGGGAAGATGGTTAAAATTGATGGGAAGATGGATGGAGCCAAATACAGGACCATTCTGGAAGAAAACCTGATGTAGTCTGCAAAAGACCTGAGACTGGGACGGAGATTTGTCTTCCAACAAGACAATGATCCAAAACATAAAGCAAAATCTACAATGGAATGGTTCAAAAATAAACATATCCAGGTGTTAGAATGGCCAAGTCAAAGTCCAGACCTGAATCCAATCGAGAATCTGTGGAAAGAACTGAAAACTGCTGTTCACAAATGCTCTCCATCCAACCTCACTGAGCTCGAGCTGTTTTGAAAGGAGGAATGGGAAAAAATGTCAGTCTCTCGATGTGCAAAACTGATAGAGACATACCCCAAGCGACTTACATCTGTAATCGCAGCAAAAGGTGGCGCTACAAAGTATTAACTTAAGGGGGCTGAATAATTTTGCACGCCCAATTTTTCAGTTTTTGATTTGTTAAAAAAGTTTGAAATATCCAATAAATGTCGTTCCACTTCATGATTGTGTCCCACTTGTTGTTGATTCTTCACAAAAAAAATACAGTTTTATATCTTTATGTTTGAAGCCTGAAATGTGGCAAAAGGTCGCAAAGTTCAAGGGGGCCGAATACTTTCGCAAGGCACTGTATGTGTTGTACCTTCATTGCAGTGGCTTCATGTGGGTTCTCATCAAATCCATTCTAATCTCTCTACTGCAGTAAATTAAATGTATTGATCAACAATAGGGTGAAAAACACAGGGTTTTAGTATTATTACGGATGATTTGTTTATGGACAGTGTATAAATGATGGGGCTAGCAGCAGTCCCAGGGCCCTGCTCCACTAGGAACGCTAAGATCCAGGTCAGGGCTCAGACCCAGGTCAGCACTCAGACCCAGGTCAGGGCTTAGATCCAGGTCAGGGCTCAGATCCAGGTCAGCGCTCAGACCCAGGTCAGCGCTCAGACCCAGGTCAGCGCTCAGATCCAGGTCAGGGCTCAGATCCAGGTCAGCGCTCAGACCCAGGTCAGCGCTCAGACCCAGGTCAGCGCTCAGATCCAGGTCAGCGCTCAGACCCAGGTCAGCGCTCAGATCCAGGTCAGCGCTCAGACCCAGGTCAAGACAGCTCCAGGTCAGAATTCAGATCCAGGTCAGGATTCAGATCCAGGTCAGGATTCAGACCCAGGTCAGGATTCAGACGCAGGTCAGGACTCAGAACCAGGTCAAGACAGCTCCAGGTCAGAATTCAGATCCAGGTCAGGATTCAGATCCAGGTCAAGATTCAGATCCAGGTCAGGATTCAGACCCAGGTCAGGATTCAGACCCAGGTCAGGGCTCAGATCCAGGTCAGGACTCAGACCCAGGTCAGGATTCAGATCCAGGTCAGGGCTCAGATCCAGGTCAAGACAGCTCCAGGTCAGGACTCAGACCCAGGTCAGGACTCAGACCCAGGTCAGGGCTCAGATCCAGGTCAGGACTCAGACCCAGGTCAGGGCTCCGATCCATGGCAGTAGACCCTGCCTTCCATTTCCCTTCTCCCAGCTCTGTGATTCACTGACAACATTGAGTGTGTCTGGGAGAACTCCCTAAATTCAGCCCATTTCTCTCTATTTCCCAGGCTGCACTGAAACGTGCCAACCCACGCTCTAGGTCTCTCAACACAACATGACAACAACTCTTGGTGTAGGCGCTCGGTTTCCTTTCTCGGGCGTGTTTTCTTTTTGGCGGCACTTTTTGTGTTGTGTGCGTGTTGTTATTGTGAACAAGTCCCCCTCTGCTCGTAAGTCTTAAGTATGGCATAGCATTAGTATTTGTACATTTGCTCATACGAGAGAGTCTGTTGAACGTATTCCCCGACAGTGAACGAACGCTGTGGATCTTTCCCATGGTGCAGTTCAAAGGAAAAGAGAGACGTGGCCAGATGGACTGAGTAGAAGTTCAGGCCTGCCAAAGCGCTCTCTCAACCACCTGCCACCACCTCTGCCAACACAGACCCTTTCTATCTCCATATACACCCAGATGGAGAGAGATAGAGAGAGAGAGAGAGAGAGAGAGAGAGAGAGAGAGAGAGAGAGAGAGAGAGAGAGAGAGAGAGAGAGATCTTCATTCATCACAGTGCCTACAGATTTGCTGTTCAGCCTGTGCAGTGCTGTCAGTGCTGCTGAGGCAGGACACTTAAATCAAACAGACTACTTTATTTCAGAGGAGATGGGCTAGATCTGCCTGCCAAGCCATGTCTTTACAAACTCCGCTCTAATCGAGAAGCACTTTTAAAGCCAGACGAATCAATACATACTGTGAAGATTTGGTACCAACATGTATTCGGTGTTTACTGAATGTCTCACAGCAGATTTATTGTCCTTTCTTGTTCTAAAACTGTATTTGGTATCTCAAATATATGTATTTTTTGTAATGATGTGTGCAAAGAAATGTGTCTTGTCAGATACGGATTCAGAAAAGAGGCATGAGAGGGACCCACTCGAGTGCTCTGTTATCCTCAAAGCCCTACTGTTTCAACTCATGCTATTGAGTGAAATATTATTTAGAAAACAACCCATGCTTAGTTAACAAACGTGTCAGACTTGGTATACCAAGGTCATCAGACACATTTAGTCAGCAGTTCCTGGTAAACATGGTAGTCTCTCTCTCTCTCTCTCCCCATGCACTCACTCATCTAGCTGTTTGTACGGGCAATTCATCTCCTGGGTCTTGTCTATTGACGTACTGTATGTTGGTCTGATAGCAGTAGCATTGCTGTGTGGCCATAAATCTCCAAATCCCTCTGCATAATGTCTGTCATCCCAGCAAGATAAATTCCTTGGACAGCTAATGTACTGGCTGGTATTGAGCAACAGAACCATCCAGTGGAGGCTACTGTTCTGTACCACTACCAGGCCAGCCCTGTGGCTATGGGCCTGGCTCCACTCTGACTCCACGCTGGCCGGGCTACAGGTTGGAGGCTCATCAGTTTTGCCCAAGGGCAGTTCTTCAGGCATATAGAGAGGGAGAGAGAAAGGAGGAAAGGATGTATGGCGGGCTTTACGATTGGATCACGCCCACTAATAATGATGAATTGTTGATCCTCTCTGCTTATGAATGTAGTTTTCCAGGGTACATTTTATTTCCCCTCTCTCTCTCCTCCCTCCAATCCTCCTCCCTTCCTCTCTCCATTCAATTTCTCTCCCTATCTCTCTTGGGTGTGTGAGGCATTGAGTGCGTAGGAAGTGGAAGCCGAGAGGAGGGCAAAGCTGTTGACAGAGTGAGCTATCAAATGAAAGTAGTGCTGATTAGGAGGAAACGTGCTCATAGCAGAGCATTAAGTGCATCACGGCAGCATTACATTCTATATTTGTACTGCTTGACGCCTCCATCCCATGGTGCCTTAGTACAGTAGCTGTACTGTACTTCATGCAGTTTGGTCTGTATGATTTTAACTGTATTTAACGAGAAAGGCCTTTGGAGAGAGGCTGGATGACGTCAGCAGAGCCACACCTAGGCTCTGCAGATCCAAAGACTGTGTTGTTATACTGCAAAGATTGTGATAGAGTATATACAAGAATAGTCAAAAGGTTTAGATACAGTAGGAAAAAATGAGCTTCCAGAGAATATCTTGCTGGTGTGTGTTTGGGATGACACAGCAAGGGAAATGCGAGACTGAGACAGAGACCTAGTCTAATGGTGGCATTTGGACCAGGTGTTTGGATCAGGCATTTGGACCAGGTGTTTGGACCAGGCGTGTGGTTGGTTTTCTGGTCAGTGCCTTTCAATATCATATTACTAACCCTTCCCTTATGTTCGGGGTCAATTTGGCCCGGGAACAGAGTTTGAAATCGCCACAAATACAATTTAACGTAATTTTGCCACCATGACCGTTCATGTCACAACTTCCGCCGAAGTCAGCTCCTCTCCTTGTTCGTTCGGTGATCGATGTCACCGGCTTTCTAGCCATCACCGCTCCATTTTTCATATATCCATTTGTCTTGTCTTGTTTCCATACACACCTGGTTTTCATTTCCCCAACCAATCTACTTGTATTTAACCATCTGTTTCCCATCATGTTTTGTGTGTAATTGTTTCATGTTAGGTGGTGTTAGTTTACACGCTTTACTGTTATGTTTCGTTTTTTGAGCGCGTTTGATTCATGTAGTGCTCTCATTTTGGGAACTATAATAAAAGTGTGCCTGTTCATTATACTCTGCTCTCCTGCACCTGACTTCGCCTCCAATACACCATTGATAGTTAATCTACTTCCTTAAGTATGGTTCTCAAACTTGGAAAACACATAATTAAAACAATTGAATAAAACATTTGACCTTGGTCTATATAACTTTTGAAAGGTGAAACATAGAATGGTACAACCATGCTGATCACATAGATATAAGTATGATGTCCCAGTGAGGCTGATGTGAAGTACATTTGAAGTAAATCTGACCTTGATCTTTGCCCTAGAGCCAAATGGTACTATGTATGGTGCAGATCTATCCATGATGATCACAAGGATATATAACTATGTTTCCCTGTGATGTTCAGAGGCCGAGGGACAGTGATCGGAAGTTTGGCTAATTATGACCTAAACATTTCATAAATGTCATAATTTGATTGATTAAGGACTTTGGTACAGTAATCAAGCATTTGGATCTACATTTTTAACAGTTGGGTCTATCAACTCATGGGGTTGCATATGAAAGAGAACATTCTCAGCTACTGGAAAATACATTTTGGGAGGTTAAAATCATATGTAATGTACTTATGGTACAGGTCAAATTGACCCGTGTAGGCTGAATTGAACATAAGGGAAGGATTATCATATCTCTTTGGTGCTGTTATTACGTGTTCTGCGCTAATAATGTATGATAGAGGCTGAGTGATCTGCTGTTGACGGCTGACAGCTGCGTTCGTCTCCCGGAACATTCTGCCACATTGTGTTACTGTCAGAGGAAGCTGAGAGAAGCCTGTTTGAATTATCATTCACGATAAATGGGGGTTTGGAACCCGGAATGTAATTCATTAATTTCAGCGATTTGTCAGCCAACGCGTAATTTCTTAAACCAGATGGAACATAAACAAACACAATAATGCGCAAATGAGTCCAAATGAGACGTGACAGTTGTATTTAGCTTAAATTATTAGTACTGATAATGTGGACCTCACTTTTCCCTGGCAGCCAGCGAGCAGAGCAGAGATGACTGAGCATAAATAAAATAAAAAATCAGAGGCAAAAGGAACACCTATGTGAGAATGATGTTCATTGACTACATCTCAGTGTTCAACACCATAGTGCCCACAAAGCTCATCACTTAGCTAAGGACCTGGGACTAAACACCTCCTTCTGCAACTGGATCCTTGACTTCCTGACAGGCCGCCCCCAGGTGGTAAGGGTAGGCAGCAACACATCTCCCACGCTGAACCTCAACACGGGGGCCCCTCAAGGGTGCATGCTTATTCCCCTCCTGTACTCCCTGTTCACCCACGACTACGTGGCCAAGCACGACTCCAACACCATCGTTAAGTTTGCTGACGGCACAACGGTGGTAGGCCTGATCACCAACAATGTTGAGACAGCCTATTCGGATGAGGTCAGAGACCTGGCAGTGTGGTGCCATGACAGCAACCTCTCCCTCAACGTGAGCAAGACAAAGGAGATGATCGTGGACTACAGGAAAAGGAGGTCCGAACATGCCCCCATTCACATCGACGGGACTGTAGTGGAGTGGGTTGAGAGTTTCAAGTTCCTTGATGTCCACATCACCAACAAACTATCATGGTCCAAACACACCAGGAAAGTTGTGAAGAGGGCACGACAACGCCTTTTCCCCCTCAGGATACTGAAAAGATCTGGCATGGGTGACCAGATCCTCAAAAAGTTCTACAGTGCACCATCGAGAGCATCCTGCCCGGTTTCATCAACACCTGGTATGGCAACTGCTCGGCATCCGACTGTAAGGCGCTAAAGAGGGTAGTGCGTACAGCCCAGTTCTTCACTGCCATCCCGGACCTATATATTAGGCGGTGTCAGAGGAAGGCCCAAAAAACTGTCAACGACTCCAGTCACCCAAGTCATAGACTGTTCTCTCTGCTACCGCATGGCAAGCGGTACCGGAGAGCCAAGTCTAGGTCCAAAAGGCTCCTTAACAGCTTCTACCCCCAAGCCATAAGACTGCTGAACAATTAATCAAATGGCCACCCGGACTATTTACATTGACCCCCCCTTTTGTTTTTATACTGCTGCTGCTCGCTGTTTAGTATCTATGCATAGTCACTTTACCCCTACCTATGTACCTGTACCTATTTACAAATTACCTAGACTAACCTGTACCCCCGCACATTCATTTGGTACCGGTACCCGCGGTACCTTATCAGACATACAGTTATAGGCCAGAAGACATTGTATGGAGCCATGGAAAGGAAAATGGATTATAATAGTTCAAATCAATCTTTGCCAATATCTCACCATCATCCACCATTACCCGAGTGACTTAATATGCATTGCTTTTTTATTTCATTAGCTAGCTAGCACTCTGGCACTCATACATTCCAGGAAGTAACGCAATAGCTATCCTGATTCTATAGGTTTCTGACCGCTTGCATGATGACGAGTTTCTGGCCTATCTAAGAGGTTTACAGAGACTTTCCACAACTATATTCAATGTGCGGGACAAAATTGAGGCTATGATTAAGAAGTTGGAGCTCTTCTCTGTCTGCATTAACAAGGACAACACACAGATCTTACCATCATTGTCTGATTTTTTGTATGCAAATGAACTCAAGCTTACAGAAAATGTCAAATGTGATATAGCAAAGCACCTGAGTGAGCTGGGTACACAGTTACGCAGGTACTTTCCCGAAATGGATGACACAAACAACTGGATTCGTTATCCCTTTCATGCCCTGCCTCCAGTCCACTTACCAATATCTGAACAAGAGAACCTCATCAAAATTGCAACAAGCGGTTCTGTGAAAAATGTATTTAATCGGAAGCCACTGTCAGATTTCTTGGACAGGGCTGCGCTCAGAGTTTCTTGCCTTGGCAAATTGCGCTGTTAAGACACTGGTGCCCTTTGCAACCATGTACCTACAGTTGAAGTCGGAAGTTTACATACACTCTAGCCAAATACATTTAAACTCAGTTTTTCACAATTCCTGACATTTAATCGAAGTAAAAATTCCCTGTTTTAGGTCAGTTAGGATCACCACTTTCTTTTAAGAATGTGAAATGTCAGAATAATAGTAGAGAGAATGATTTATTTCAGCTTTTATTTCTTTCATCACATTCCCAGTGGGTCAGAAATTTAAATACACTCAATTAGTACTTGGTAGCATTGCCTTTAAATTGTTTAACTTGGGTCAAACATTTTGGGTAGCCTTCCACAAGCTTCCCATCATAAGTTTGGCCTATTCCTCCTGACAGAGCTGGTGTAACTGAGTCAGGTTTGTAGGCCTCCTTGCTCGCACACGCTTTTGCCACAACGTTGGAAGTATGCTCGGGATCATTGTCCATTTGGAACCCATTTATGACCAAGCTTTAACTGATGTCTTGAGATGTTGCTTCAATATATCCACATCATTTTCCATCCACATGAAGCCATCTATTTTGGTAAACAGGGCTCAGCTCAAGTCGAGTGTGGGAAATTTAAGACTGAGACTTTCTCCAATACAACCCAACATTGCAGAGTTGTGACATAACTCACACACAATCTTATGTTCAATAAATGTATTGTATAGTGTGTGTGTGGCAGGTTTACTTACAGAGATGGCAAAAAACAACATTTGAGAGTGCGCTGACCCTGGTGCTCGAGGGGGTAGGCAGCTGGAGGTTAAATATTTGAAGGGGTACGAGACTATAACAAGTTTGGGAACCACTGTTCTAGGCAGCCCACTAGGCAGACCCTGATATCTACACCCCTGACAGCTCACCTCACACAGCCCTGAACACGCTACTCTGCTTAACACTACAGCTAATACAATTACAGCACTTCTTCAAACAGCCTAATTAATGCTATTCATCTGTTGTTCTCGTCTATTGTTTTCATTTACAATTTCAACATGCAAATTATGCTAATCAAGGTAATTAAACATATTGCAAAACAAAGCTGTGCAAAGGACTGAACATGTGGAGGAGTAAAAGCTAGAAAAAGACAAAGAAGATTGTTGAGAACTGAATTTTTTTTACTGAGTAATGAAGCGGAGTCAAAAAGCTTCAACTGTCCCATTACTTATCCATGGCTTTCAATTATCTAGTATAAAAATGCTTATCAATCATGTTTTTTAATAACTCCCCTATATATAGTGGCATCAGCAGCTATACAATAAAAAGTGCCACAGGTCAACGACTAGAGCACAGGAATAACAAGTTTAGCTTTTGATATTATCATCTTCGATCTTGAGGGATCAAATCAGCCACTACGCCCAGTTTCCCCTGCCTTTCTCTGACCTCTCACCTCTCTGTATCTCTAGGGAAAGTTTTCATGAGGTACAGATCTAGGATCAGCTTCCCGTCCCCCAATCCAAACCTTAACTATTAGTGGGGGAAATGCAAATAGGTCCATGAGATTCCCTGCCCTTAAGGAATCCTATGGACAGATCATCTATCCTCCTCACTGACCAACCCAGACAAAAGAATCCAATCAAGCGACTGATTTAATCACCACAATGAGAAACCCATTTACCGTCAGCTATCAGCCATTCCAGGCTTTAAATACTGATCCAGACGCATAAACGAATCCCCTTCATTATACAGCTCTGCCTCACTCAGGTGACAGGTGAACCTCTCCATGCTAATGTGCTATGAAATCTGGTTACAAAACGTTCCCCACGCCGCCTCACAAGATTAATGACAATCTGTCAGCCAAAGATGAAAATAAATGCCACTCTCCCTCATTTTCTCTACCTCTGTGAATATTGGACCATTCCTCCTGACAGAGCTGGTGTAACTGAGTCAGGTTTGTAGGCCTCCTTGCTCGCACACGCTTTTTCAGTTCTGCCCACATATTTGCTATAGGATTGAGGTCAGGGCTTTGTGATGGCCACTCCAATACCTTGACTTTGTTGTCCTTAAGCCATTTTGCCACAACTTTGGAAGTATGCTTGGGGTCATTCTCCATTTGGAAGACCCATTTACGACCACGCTTTAACTTCCTGACTGATGTCTTGAGATGTTGCTTCAATAGATCCACATCATCTTCCTACCTCATGATGCCATCTATTTTGTGAAGTGCACCAGTCCCTCCTGCAGCAAAGCACCCCCACAACATGTTGCTGCCACCCCCGTGCTTCACGGTTGGGATGGTGTTCTTCGGCTTGCAAGCCTCCCCCTTTTTCCTATGAACATAACGATGGTCATTATGGCCAAACAGTTCTATTTTTGTTTCATCAGACCAGAGAACATGTCTCAAAAAAAAATCTTTGTCTCCATGTGCAGTTGTAAATCATAGTCTGTTTTTTTATGGCGGTTTTGGAGCAGTGGCTTCTTCCTTGCTGAGTGGCCTTTCAGGTTATGTCGATATAGGACTCGTTTTACTGTGGATATAGATACTTTTGTACCTGTTTCCTCCAGGTCCTTTGCTGTTGTTCTGGGATTGATTTACACTTTTCGCACCAAAGTACCTTCATCTCTAGGAGACAGAACACATCTCCTTCCTGAGCGGTATGACGGCTGCGTGGTCCCATGGTGTTTATACTTGCGTACTATTGTTTGTACAGATGAAAGTGGTACCTTCAGGCGTTTGGAAATTTCTCCCAAGTTTGAACCAGACTTGTGGAGGTCTACAATTTTTTTCTGAGGTTTTAGTTGATTTCTTTTGATTTTCCCATAATGTCAAGCAAAGAGGCACGGAGTTTGAAGGTAGGCCTTGAAATACATCCACAGGTACACCTCCAATTGAATCAAATTATGTCAATTAGCCTATCAGAAGCTTTTAAAGCCATTACATAATTTTCTGTAATTTCCCAAGCTGTTTAAAGGCACAGTCAACTTATTGTATGTAAACTTCTGAACCACTGGAATTGTGATACAGTGAATTATAAGTGAAATAATCTGTCTGTTAACAATTGTTGGAAAAATTACTTGTGTCATGGACAAAGTAGATGTCCTAACCGACTTGCCAAAACTATAGCTTGTTAACAAGAAATTTGTGGAGTGGTTGAAAAACTAGTTTTCATGACTCCAACCTAAGTGTATGTAAACTTCCGACTTCAACTGTACCAACACATCTTGACCACTAAAGTCCATTTGATGTCACAAAGCTGTCCATTATTTTAAAAATATCCTCTCATGTTGTCCTGGTTTCCAGTGGTTTGCAGAAGAGGATGTCTTCCTTATTTGACCCCTCATAAACGTAACGGACATATACCAGGCACTGTGCCAGGTCTGTTGACTCAACCAGCTGTAACGCATAGAATTCACTGGCTTGTATGCGAAGCAGTAATTGTTTCAAAATATATCCTGCCATGTCACTGATGCGTGTGAAACAGTGTGAAACAGTGTTGTTTGATGAAGGCATTGTCTGTATAGTTTTTTGGGGCCTTTCCCCCCAGCATTTCCCATCCATATCTGCGGGAGCAGGAAGAATTAGGTCCTCCACAATAGTATGGGGCTTGCCTGTCCTAGCCACTCGATAGCTCACCAACAGATATTAATGGTATCTGATGCTTTTATACATGTCTTTCTACTTGAAAGTCATTTCACACAATAAACTCTCGTGGCTTATTTTTCAAATGATCATGTTTCAATTCTAAATGTCTGCGCAAGAGTGAAGGTTTCCTCCGAGAGAGTAATGTTTAATGTGATTGGATGTTAATTATTTGACTAGGCTACCTGTATTTGACATTGTGTTGTTATTTTTCTGAACAGTAGATGGTTTCATTTTATTTTTGGCAGTGAAACGAGACTACCCAGGCGAGAAAAAAAACTCACCCAAATGTATAGACCCGTTGGAATAATATAAATAAAATGTTTGAAAATGTGAAGATTTAGTTTTTTAATACTGAATCGTCATTTAGCCTTGTTGATCCTGGATCATTGAAAAAAATGTGATGGTACCCCAGTTTGGGAATACCTGGCCTAGAACATTAAGCCCCAGGATCATGATACAGGATCAACACAGCTAAATGCCGATCCAGGATTGATACAAATAAATTACGATCCAGAATCAACACAGCTAAATTACGATCCAGGATAAACACAGCTAAATTCCGATCAAGGATAAACACAGCTAAATGCTGATCCAGGATAAACACAGCTAAATGACGAACCAGGATAAAAACAGCTAAATGAGGATCCAGGATCAACACAAATAAATGGTGATCCAGGATAAACACCGCTAAATGACGATCCAGAATCAACATGGCTAAATGATGATCCAAGATAAACACATCTAAATGACGATCCAGGATAAACTCAGCGGAATGACGATCCAGGATCAACACCGCTAAATGATGATCCAGTATAACCACAGCTGAATGACCATCCAGGATAAACACAGCTAAATGACGATTCAGAATCAACATAGCTAAATGATGATCCAGGATAAAAACAGCTAAATGATGATCCAGGATAAACACAGCTAAATTACGATCCAGGATAAACACAGCTAAATGACAATCCAGAATCAACACAGATAAATAACGATCCAGAATCAACACAGCTAAATAACGATCCAGAATCAACACAGATAAATGATGATCCAGGATCAACACATCTAAATCATGATCCAGAATCAACACAGATAAATGATTATCCAGAATCAACACAGATAAATGATGATCCAGAATCAACACAGCTAAATAACGATCCAGAATCAACACAGCTAAATAACGATCCAGAATCAACACAGATAAATGATGATCCAGAATCAACACAGATAAATGATGATCCAGAATCAACACAGATAAATGATGATCCAGAATCAACACAGCTAAATAACGATCCAGAATCAACACAGATAAATGATGATCCAGAATCAACACAGATAAATGATGATCCAGAATCAACACAGCTAAATAACGATCCAGAATCAACACAGATAAATAACGATCCAGAATCAACACAGATAAATGATGATCCAGAATCAACACAGCTAAATAACGATCCAAAATCAACACAGCTAAATAACGATCCAGAATCAACACAGATAAATGATGATCCAGAATCAACACAGCTAAATAACGATCCAGAATCAACACAGATAAATGATGATCCAGAATCAACACAGATAAATGATGATCCAGAATCAACACAGATAAATGATGATGCAGAATCAACACAGATAAATGATGATCCAGGATCAACACATCTAAATCATGATCCAGGATAAACACATAAACACGCTAAAACCATATCAATTTGCATTACCTAGGTAGGCATTTATTTTCAAGTAATTTGCTCTCAGTCACTGATGAGTGCGTCACTGCAGTCATGAAATCCGTGACACAATCTGATTGTGTCAATCTAATACGCTAATTGAAAGCAACCCTTAGCCACTTTTCATCAGTGAAGAGAGACTGTACCCATGAACTGATTCTGGTATAATTAGAACACAGAGGCTGCTTCAATCACAAGAGGCAAACATTTTCCCTCTCATTAAATATAGTCTTGTTCAGTGCCACTGTGTCTCTCTCTAATAAGATTTGCTAGAAGTAGTACAGAGTACAATTTCCCTCCTGTGATCCAGGGAGACTTGTATTTTCTCCCCTCTCCTCTGCTTCACAGTAAAGTCTAAAGAGACCCTTTGATCTCAGGTCGTTTCTTCAATCCTCCGGATTAAATTTAAATCAAGACGCCTGGCTATTTTTAAGAACAATGCTAGGTTTGTGCTGAACAAGGAAAAATAATAATTAGTTTTTTCTTTCTTTACCATTATTCAGTGTGAATAAGGTTGGGAAGGGAAGTGGTGCCTGCCTGTATGTGCTGTGTGGATAAACTAGGGTTTATGAATTAAGGGCTGAATTCAAATGGCCTTTATGACGTCTTCCATAGCAGATTCAGCTGGATATACTGTGTTGAGTGTGTGGAGAAACTGTCATACTTAGCATTGGCTATATACTGTATACAATGTATCTTCTTAGCTGGACTAGTATTACCACTTGTGGTAAACCGTGGGGTGTTGGGTTGAGCGTGCAGAGATTAACACAGAGACAGGGAGGTTCTAGTCAGCAAACACGACATTACCAGGCAATAAAATAAACATGGTGGGGGGGGGGGTTGCGCAGGCAACCATCCTTTTTCCTCTCCTTCCCACCTCGCATGCGCGGCTCCCCAGGTCCCTCCTCCACAGTGCCTGAAAGAGAGGGCAATCTCTACCGAGGAGAATGGACACGGGCAGGTTAGGAACAGCCCCCACATGCATCTGGCACTCCCCCCTTGGGGTGGTTATCCTCACCAGCACGTTTGGGTACCTCGTCATGTCCCCGTGTACACAGGAAACGGTCACCTCCTCGTCCCCCGGTTCATCTTTCCTCTCTCGTGTGAGCCACTACAGGCCAGGGTCACCATGCTGCCGGAGTCCAGCAGAGCACTGGTGTCGAAGCCATCGATTCGTACAAGAACCATCGGAGGGGCCGTCTCAGTGTGCTCCCAGCAGGAGGTGACATAACTCACCATCCGGGTTACCCCAGAGCTGGGGGATGCAGAGGGCATGGCCTCCTCCCGGCCGGGACAGCTCCACATAAGGTGTCCCAGCTCGCCGCACTTATAGCAGAGCCTGTGATGTGGGTCCAGCAGCGGACATCGTCGCATCGTCGCCCTCTCACTTCATGGCCTTGGCTGGTTCTGTCTGGGCCTCCTTCAACCCCTCGCCTCTCTCTGTGCTTTTCTTTCCCCTCCCTGCGTCCACTCTCTCCGCCCGGGCCCCTTTCAGCAGGTCCTGGGTGTTCTGGTGACGTTCCACAGCGATCAGCAATTCCTCCAGGCTCTGGGGGTTCTGCATGCTCGCCGTCTTCTTCATCTCGTATGGGAGGGCTCTACTAACTACGTTTCAGATGACGATTTATCCTTGGGATAATATTGTTTCATGGGATAATGTAGAATGATGCTTGGTGTCTGTTGTCTTTTAGCCTTCCAGGCCAGATCTAACATGTTCTACCTTGATGAGGCAGACAAATACCCAGTCATCTCTGCATATCTATCTTGACACACAATGGCATTTACAACACTGAACATGTTTACATGCACCGTTAGGGGGCCCTGAAGTGGTACCAGAAGTAACACTGACTGGGAATGCATCACACCCCCACCTCCACCCACACGCTCACACACATTTGGGAAATCAGCATACGCATGCTAATAACTGGTGAGCGTATTTCCCTATTCCCCTTCTGTCAGAGAGAAGGAGCGATAAAATGTGACAGTGAGCATCAGAGCCATTTCCACTGGGGGTGAAGCCATAACAACATGGAGTTGTCACTGAGGCACTGAAGAAGGGCTGTGGGGCTAAGAGGCCTGGCTTGGGGATCGCTTTACTGGCAGTGTTACCTTGGGCACCTGGGTTGTCTGAAACAGTATGACAGTCACCACCATGCTCCTAGTAAAGCAAAGATCTCTCCCTTAATTTACAGTGGACTATAGTCCTAATGATATGGTCATAAGGTAATTGAAATAAAGCTAACCAGATGTATATCTGAATCTGAAATCCATGTAATGGACTGTATTTTCATAGCAGGTAGCCTAGTGGTTAGAGCATTGGACTAGTAACCGAAAGGTTGCTAGATTGAATCCCCGAGCTGACAAGGTAAAAATCTGTCTTCTGCCCCCGAACAAGGTAGTTAACCCACTGTTCCTATGCCATCATTGAAAATAAGAATTTTTTCTTAATTGACTTGCCTAGTTAATTAAAGGTTATATATATATATATATAATAAACGGCACATTAGTTGGAATCTCCCTCTACTCCTCCTCAGCTACATACACATAACATATGTTATAACAGACATAACATATGTACATACAACATCCTTTGTTCTCTAATTGCTCTATTGTACAACTGTTTCTGTAGAGTAATCCCCCAGGAGGATGTAGAATAAAACAAACACAACATGAGATATTCACCTCAAGCATACAGTATAGTCCTGCACTGTTACAGTTAGAGATTGTAAATCACTGGGTTGTCTCTCTACATCAGTAGCTTTCATATAGCTGGAAGCTTAGCCTTCCATTTACAGCCCCTCTGCTGTGTACATGTGTGTTTGTGACCGACCTTGGATGGTCACGGTTCTTTGGGACTATGATTGTGGAAACTGAAAGAACAGTGGTGAGTTCCGACTCCACATTGTTTTCTCTGCTCTGACTGGGTCATGGTTTGCTTCCAGCAGCTTGTCAACGTGAGTAATCGCCTGAACACTCCACTCTGAGGAGACTAGGAGAATGTGGCGTTTTGTTGCTGTTAGTGCTAAGATGTTTTCAAGTGCTCCCAGGGCACGCATGAACTTAGCTTCTCTCTCTCCCTGGCTGTCCCTCGCTGTCTCTGTCTGTCTGCCTGCCTGCTCTCTCTGTGTCTCTCTTTCAGTGGCGACCCGTCATTCAGGGCAGGTGGGGCAGAGACCCACCTGTTTTGAGAGGGGGGGGTCTTACCTGTTTTGCATGTTATTTTGTCATTAATATGTGTCACATGTCAATTTGCAAACATGTAAAAAAAAATATATATCATTGAGTTAATAAAGCCGCATACAAACATGGTCTCTTTTTTGTTTTCTTGAGTAAGGCAGCTTCAAAATGCAGGTGTTTCAGCCTAACTCATTGCTTTCTGTGATAGTGGGGAAAGTCATCAGAAAACACGGAGTGTTGCGCTGTGATTGGCGCAGTGTTCTGTCACTCACTACGTCACTGCCAAGTCTAAGGGTAGAGCTAGAAAATTATAGCCCCTTGGGTGCTGCCTTAGAGTTACATTAGAAGTGCCCATCCAAGAAGGCTCAAGGTCATTGGCCACAGATACAATTATGTCAAATCACATTATATGTACAGTAGCTTTGATTAGACTGATCATGTCAACATCATACATTGAAAGTCTTAGCTAGCAGTCA
Organism: Oncorhynchus clarkii lewisi; assembly: GCF_045791955.1. Classification (NCBI taxonomy): domain Eukaryota; kingdom Metazoa; phylum Chordata; class Actinopteri; order Salmoniformes; family Salmonidae; genus Oncorhynchus; species Oncorhynchus clarkii. The sequence goes on from NC_092156.1 coordinate 30,923,032, forward strand.
TCATTATGAATCAAGTCAAAAATCTACTGGCAAATCATTTTGAATTCTTCTCATATGAAGACAAATAATGAATAAAAATTGGTGTACAGGGAGAACCCTGTAAGAAAATGTTCATGTTCTGAATTTCGCTACTGTACATTTCAAAAGTGCTAAACAAATAGTTATGTTGATTACGTCCGTCCTAGCTGGATCATTAATGTCTTATTCTAAATTACGGATTGCCTCTTATCCACTTGTCATCCGCTTATGACATAGTTTGTACATCTCAATTGTCATTAGAAACCACATTTGTTTAAGCAAGTCAGCCATATCAACAAATGAGGCTGAATGAACTGTTTTACTGACAGACAATGCTCTGCTGATAGCCAGGTGTAGCAGCGGTAAGATGTAGGGACTGCTGTTGGGACTCTGCTGTTGGGACAGCTTTATGTAGGCCCTAACAGTTTGTGGTCACCGTTTGTCACCGTTATAGTTCAATTAATGTATTGTTTACTGTTGTGTAGTGGCTTTGCTGGCATGCATCCCACTTTTTTTGCCCCACCAAGATTTACATGCTAAAATCACTCAGCTCTCTTTATTTCCTCATGTTCAGCTCATTTACCCACTGTCTGTCGTTTAGCCTGATGATTTTTCAATGTCAAATGTCATGAAGAGTTTTGAGTGGTCTGTTATTTGACTGAAAAAAAAACACTTCTATCTCCAGGCCATCAGACTGTCACTGTTACTAGCCGGCTACCACCTGGTACTCTTCCCTCCACGTTAGAGACTGCCGCACATCTATGTACACTGTCATTGAACACTGGTCACTTTAATAATGTTTGCACACTGTTTTACCCACTTCATATACTTTATTATTGTCAAGGCTCATCCTATTTAACTCCTGTATACACCTTTTCTATTCATATACTGTCCATAGTGTCCATAGTATATGAATAGAAAAGGTGTGTACATCAGTAGTTATATATGGCTTTAGACACCTTTTCTATTCATACACTGTCCATACTGTCTATATGCACAGGATTTGTGTGTATTGTTTGGTATTTTTCGGTGTTAATGTACGATAACATCTGCATAATATGTGACCAATAACATTTTATTTTATTTCATTCCAAGCTGAGAAATGTAATTGTAATTTTAGTGCAGGAATTCAGACATTATCTTACACTCTTAGAAGAAAATTAATGGTTCTGCGTTTGTCCCCAATGGTTCCAGGTAGAACCCTTTGGTGGTGAAAGGGTTCCACGTAGAATCTTGTGTTAGTGAAAGTTATTTTTAGAGTGTTCTCCTATAGGAACAATTAATAATTTGCTATGCCGTGCCCCAGAATTTTGGGCAACCAACTTTTATTGCATTGTTTGCTTTCTAATTAGCTAGCTCTCATTGACCACCAATGTTGCTAACGCTAGCTAACTAGCTAGCCATTTAATATAACGAGTTTTGTCCAAATGTAGCTATGTTATCTAGCTTTGTTCGCTATACAATGAATATAACTCTTATCTGCTTTTGACCTCAGGGTACGATTTTAAAACACTAACTCCAAAGTGGTTACCTAGTAGCTCTGACTGTATTCAGCGCCATCAAGTGGCTAGCCACACTACAATAATCATTTTACCAGGTTCCCGTAAAACAATTGTAATGACAGGCCAACCCAACATGCCTGAGAGTCTCCTGATTAGCAAAGGGGAGTCTGTGTTGGATTTCATTTTATATTAAAAACACAGTTTGAGATCATTGTGAGGGGTTTTCTTCAGTGGTTTGAATGGGGAATTGGGCTTGTGGAAAAATGTGGTCCGAGGTTGCAACAGTAACCTTGGGGCAAGGCTTAGTAAAGGGGTCAACTGAAGAACACTTTATGGTTCTAGGCAGCACCTTATTTTCTGAGTGTAGCATTAATAAATAATATATCAAATAAAACATACATACTGTACATATTGCTCAATGAAACTTCCATAGATTATTGTTGTACTGTAGGTCTACGGTACACAGATAATTTAGTTATAGGCCTACTCACTTACAGTGGGACGCTACGGAGAGGTCAACATCAGTGTACTAGTCATGTCCTTACATGAAGGAAACAGTTTTGGCATTATAAAGGCCTATTCGTGCTGTGGATTTAGCCTGTATGGAAAGGCCTGCTCCTATTTTTCATCATTGCCCTTTTCAAAAAGGCACCACACATGTCAGAGGAAAGGTCAGTGAGCTCTGAATAACATTAAACATCCCCACAGCCTCTTCCCTCCCTTCCCCTCAGACAACCCCCGCTCCCTCCATCCAACCAATAGATTTTTCAACAGATGTAGATAACCTTGCCCATCCACCATAAAACAAACCGCAATGAAGACAGAGGGAGAGGTCTCCTTTATCCTCCTCACACGGGGGCAGTGTTACTCTGTCTGATGCTGCACACCCACCACCACCTCCCTCTCTCTATCAACGTATCCTCCTGGCATGTTCTTCATTTACCCTTACTGCAGAGCAGAGCAGAGGCTTGCAGCAGGCAGCAGCCCTCCTTCCACACGCTGCCACCTATAACAAATCAAATTGTATTTGTCACATGCGCCGAATACAACCTTACAGTGAAATGCTTACTTACAAGCCCCCAACAATGCAGTTTCAAGAAAATACAAATTTAAAAAAGAGTAACAGATAAGAAAAACAGCATTAAATGTTTTATTTATTTTTTTATTTCACCTTTATTTAATCAGGTAAGCTAGTTGAGAACAAGTTCTCATTTGCAACTGCGACCTGGCCAAGATAAAGCATAGCAGTTCGACACAACAACACAGAGTTACACATGGAATGAACAAAACATACAGTCAATAATACAGTAGAAAAAAAAGAAAACAAAGTCTATATACAGTGCAAATTAGGTCAAATAAGGGAGTTAAGGCAATAAATAGGCCATGGTGGCAAAGTAATTACAATATGGCAATTAAACACTGGAATGGTAGATGTGCAAAAGATGGATGTGCAAGTACTGTGGTGCAAGTACTGTGGTGCAAAAGGAGCAAAATAAATAAATACAGTATGGGATGAGGTAGATAGATGGGCTGTATACAGATGGGCTATGAACAGGTGCAGTGATCTGTGAGCTGCTCTGACAGCTGGTTCTTAAAGCTAGTGAGGGAGATGGGAATCTACAGCTTCAGTGATTTTTGCAGTTCGTTCCAGTCAGTGGCAGTAGAGAACTGGAAGGAAAGGTGACCAAAGGAGTTGGCTTTGGGGGTGACCAGTGCAACTTAAAGATGCTGTCCAGGATCATAATCGCTAACACATTTGTAACATATTGTACAAATTGGAATTTGTAACATATCGTACGATTGAAAAAATATATACAAATGCTTTCACAACTACTGTCTGAAATTATACAAAAGGCCTTTTCACACCAACTGCTTTATGTTTTTTTCGTCCGAATTCTGGAACAATACGGATTCCGATTTTGATGCACAAAACTATTCACACCAAGTCTGATACACAAACGCTGCTGCTGCAATCATTCTCCGTGGCATAGGTTGTCCAAAGTGGCTAGAGAGGAAGCCATAATGAGAGAAATACTCTAAGCTACTGAATATATTGTAAGATGATTGAATCATGGCAGGAACTGGCACCTGTCGTCATTCCTCACACATATGCTGACCATCATGACACTTGCCTAAATGTTTGTTATGCTCACTTCAGTTATTGTCTTTCCTTCTATCTGATTAAAGAGATGGAGTACAGACAGGCTACTTTAAGAAACTTTCTGAATGGACATATAGAGATTTAGCGAACACACACACACACACACACACACACACACACACACACACACACACACACACACACACACACACACACACACACACACACACACACACACACACACACACACCTAAAAGGACACATCAATCAAAGCCACTAGCTCATCTGACACAAAAGCAAATTACATTTCTCCTTTCCTAAAAACCTAGGTCTACCTTCAAATCCTATCTGTTGGCTACAAAAAAGGCAACAGTAAACATGTTCTCCCCCATGAATGATACAGCACCCCCCTTGGACCCATTGAGATATTGCGTGTGACTAACGAGTTTAAAAATGGAAAATGGACTGCAGTCGGGAAGAGGCAAGATCAGGTGGGACCATTCTAGCCAATGATAGGGCAAATACACATGTGAACAACAGGCACTCCGATGTTAAGTATTTTTTCTCAAAGTTGCCGGGATGTCACATGCCCTATTTATATTACTCCTAACAACCTAAGGACTATGAAATGTCTATTCTATCAAATAAGACACATAAAGAAAATAAAAACAACTCATAGAGAAGATTTTGGGCCCATTTATCCCTCTCTGGTGTGACTCACACATTTCTGTTACAGTTTTTTTCGATTGCTAAACGACAGTGGACACAACTGGAGTCACATGTGCAAAACTCTAACTACAGTCTGCACAGCAGCAGTTCATGTGGACCAAACTCTAGTTCGTTTTTCATTGCTTGAACACAGTTTTCAAAACTCTACACACTTATCCCATGACTTTAACCACAACCTGCACAACACTGTGGATTTACAGCACTTTGTTCAAATGCTAACACACTGCTGTCAAAACTGTGAACCACACATTCAAAACGGAATAGATTTCAGCCTTGTGCCTTTCAAACATTGCAATTTCAGCTGAAAGGCTAAGCAGGTGTCTTGTTTTAGACTTGTTAGTGAACACACACACACATATTACAGTATATATAAGTAGAGCTCAGAAAGACTCATTTTGGAAATGGAACAAGGAAGATGGGTTCGTGGAGGGAGAAGGGTGGCAGGGAGAGGGCAGATGCGTGGAGGAAGACAAAGAAGACAAAGAGCTGTTATTTCAGATGAAATAAGGGCTACACTTATAGACCATGTCGTGAACCATGGTCTCTCATTGAGAGAGGCAGGGTTGAGGGTGCAACCCAATCTGCAAAGATCCACAGTGGCATCTGTAATGCGAATTTTCCATCATGCAAACAGGTGATAGTTACATCCTTACAGTAAATGAAAACATTACAGGAATCTATTTTGTATTGCAATTATATAATATTTACACAGATATATATTACAGTAAGTTTGACTGTAAAATATATTTTTACAACAGGACCCAAAGGCTGCCCCCAACAGGGGAAAGAGGAAAAATATTTTCAGATGCGCAGGAAAATGCTATTGTTGACATGGTTGTTGTCAACAATGCAATAAAACTGCGGGAGATTCAAGATAGAGTGCTGGCTGATAATGATATATTTGAAAATGTTAATTCTGTCAGCACAACAACTATTGCTCGAGTCCTAAAGAAACACCAAGTTACAATGAAACAGTTATACACTGTACCGTTCGAGAGAAACAGTGAACGGGTAAAAGAGCAAAGATACCAATATGTCCAGGTAAGACGTCTGAGGTTACGTACACAGCTATACAAAATATTTACAGTAAAAAAAACACTAGCATTTCTACAGTACAACTGTGCACTTACTGTTTTTCAGAGAGTAATGGAGTGGAAGCACTGGAAAGACCACATTCATTTGTATTTATCGATGTAGCTGGATTTAACCTTGCCAAAACACGGCGCAGAGGAAGGAATGTTATAGGTCAAAGGGCCACTGTGGAGGTTCCAGGCCAAAGGGGGGGAAATATCACCATGTGTGCTGCAATGGCCAATGATGGTTTGCTTCTCAACACACCACTCATTGGCCCATACAACACAGAAAGGCTTATAGCTTTCCTATAACTGCTCTATGCTCAGCTAGTGCCAGCAGAACAGGGGGAGCCAGTAAGAAACCCCCAAGTTTTTGTCATAGTTTGCGATAACGTTGCTTTTCACCACTCTGCAGCTGTCACAGATCGGTTTGCAGCACATCACAGATTTATGGTTTTGTATCTGCCTGCATATTCACCCTTCCTCAACCCAATAGAGGAGTTTTTCTCTGCCTGGAGGTGGAAAGTGTTTGGTCACCACCCGCATGACCAAATGTCTCTTTTGGAAGCCATGCGTGCCGGATGTGAGGACACGAGTCCAGAGGACTGCCAGGGATGGATAAGGCACTCCAGAAGGTTCTTCCCCAGGTGCATGGCAAGAGAAAACATTAGATGTTATGTTGAAGAAAACCTGTGGCCTGATGCTAGAGAGAGGCAGGATTAGCCCCTCATCTATTTGTTTGAATTACAGTATGTACTTTTAGTTTCTACCTTTTTTTTCTCATTACTGTAATTCCGTAAATTACAACATACTATTGAAGCAAGCTGCTAATTTTCATTTACCTTAAAGAATTGTTATGTTCTAAAAAAATATATAAATCATGTGAACGAATGTCACTCTTTTCTTTGAAGAAAATATTACTTTGTATGAAGTCACTGAAATTGTTCAAACTGTAAAGATGAAAAGTTTGTATTTTCTGTATTGGTGTTTGATGCTAGTGTTTTTACTCTCAGTGTGTTCTGAGTGACAGTGTGTGTTATCTCAGTGAGGGTTGTGCATAGTGTTTGGCTGCACTGAGCGTGTTTTGAGCCATGTGTTAAGAGTTGTGTTGCTTGGAATGAGTTTTGCAGGTGATGTGAACTGTTTAGCTCAGGTGACTGTTGGTAGTGCAGACTGTAGTTAGAGTTTTGCACATGTGACTCCAGTTGTGCCCACTGTCGTTTAGCAATCGAAAAAAACTGTAATTACTACAGCTCCCGCCTTTGGCAAATCAGTGTACTTTGTAAATGTTTCGTCAAAAGTTTCGTCAAAATCAGGCCAGTGCTGTCGGAGATATCGCGTGGTATGGACAAATGGACGAACGGACGGAGACCAATCCACAGTCCCCTCCCTGATTTTATTGTGTCGGACAACTAGTATATATTATATGATAATGCTAAAACAATGTAGGCTAGTTTATCATATAAATTGACATATAACTTGTCAAGAAGGGAGAGATAAACAGCTGTGTGATAGCCTATGATGAAGATGAAATTGATAACCAAAAATAAAAACACACCCAACCTTTCCATAGCCTGATTAGATGTTGATCAATTTTAATGAATCCATGGTTGGTTATGCTGACTACATTTTAATTTAAAGTGAGTGTGTAAGCTTGCCCATCCACTATAACACAAATTACAATGAATGCAGAGACAGAGGGAAAGGCAGCCCTACATGAAGCAAAGTGCTTAAGTTGTTATCAGTCAAGCTCAGTTGGCCTCAGAGCATTTTCTTAACTAATGTTTCGCTGCACGGAACTTGGCATGAGCAGAGGCTAAACCATGATCAGATGTTAATGCAAAAATGCATTCCTTAGGGGAAATTGTTTTACAATAGGTATATTGAAACAGGCTAGGCCTTAGTTTAGAGTCTCACAAAGGCAGAAAATCTCACCCAGATTTAATTTATTTTAAAAAATCTCAGCAAAAAAGCTAATTTTCCACCGGTCTGTAGGAAATGTTCTGCTCCCTTTCTCCTTCTCCTTCAATCTTACTATCTCCAGCATTTTGGCAGTAATCTCTAGTCAATAGATTGGGGATTAAACCGAGGGGATTTATTCAAGGACAGACACCCAGAGTCACAGATGATGAAACGTTATGAACTTCATTGTCAATGAATTAATGATAGTTTAAGCTGTATGTGTTATGGTAGAAATTGAGTACTGGTAATCACAGTAGCCCTTTACACTCGTATCCGTAGATGGGTTGAAAAAGGCAGATTTGGGCACTGATAAGCACCTTAATTGGAACGCAGTATCTGTACAGTAACGTGCTATACAGGACATCAAACCTCAGGGTCTCTTCTTCACAGCTCTGTATGGGTTTTGACTTACAGCCATTCTGAATTTGAGCACTCTGCGCAACAAAAAGTTGCACCAATTGGGCAATTTCTGCACTGTTTTTATTGTCTCAGTGAGGGAAATGCTGTAAATTAAGAGGAGTCTATGTATTTTGAAAGATAAGACGTTGAGGATTCTTGAGGTGAGATAAGATCACTGTCGAACCAGGGTCGGAGCCTGTTTTTAATTTAAATTTTATTTCTGGCGGGATGCAGGGCTGTGTTCCACACAAAACAACTACGCTTGCTCTAGCTCAAAAGAGTACCTTATAGTTGAAGACACTTCTTTGAGTACTTAAAATGCAATGAAATTACTTAGGAACTGTGCACACTTAGGAACTGTCCACACCAGTTAGACCTCTCACTCAAACCCTTGACATGTTTTTTCCTAATCCTGCACCTACCCCAAATCTTAGCATGTTACTGAATGTGTCCAGAGTATTTTCAGATTTCCCTATCGAAAGGTACAGTAAATGTAAAATGCACATTAAATCAACAGTGTCATGTTTGGATTCAGTCTTGTCAGGTGAACTGTTGTGTCTTCACCTTTGGATTAATAACTTTCCCATCATCTCCAAACTGTTCCCTTTCAATTGCTACCATGGTTATGCATTTGTTTTTCATATTTCTTCTGTAAGAAACATTTACATTTAGCCCTATCCATATAGGCCAATTCCTACCAGTGTGAAGAGTTAAGAAACAAAAGTGTTATTTTAATGAATGACCGTTTAACTAAGTTCTATGAGACTTGTCAGAAGAGTTTCCGTTGACAGTTATTAATTGGTAACCATGTTTTTCCCTCATCCCCGGTCCCCATCTCCTGGCCCACCAGCCCCTAATACATCTCCTTTCGGACCCCTACATTCCTGTGGTGAAAACGTCACTGCTGGATCCCATTTCCTGCAGCCTCTGTAGAGAACACATGCAGACAAACCCACATGGAGATTTCCTTTTCACCTGCTTTTTTCCTCTGTTTAAATTCTGACAGTGAATCAAACTTGGTTCAGTCAAGGTTCAATTGCAATCCTTCTTTTAGATACTGTGTTTTTCTGAGTTGCCTCCATGGTCATCTTCTTAGAGCATAATTAGTATGTGTGTTTTATCAATTCAAACAAATTTGTTAACTTGACCCTTCACATCCAAAAAGCATACCGATGTATGGGTTGAGTTTGTAGACTATTGCCATGTTGGGCGCTGACTGGAAAATATGTCAGAAAGAGTCCATCACATGGGATTTACGCACATTACTCCCACGAATAGGCAGACAGGCCTCTCCATCTGGGGGAACACATGCAGTCTCAACCACCATGTTTTGTGGAAGCGTTTTTCATTTGACTTTGGATTAAATCATTTCGATTTTATTTTAGAGACTAAATATTGAGCATTGTTTAATTTCCAAGGCCACAAAAAATCCTACAGTGTTTGCCCTGCTACGTAGCTCAAATTGTTTATAGTCTTACCCTGCTAGCTCTAGAGGAGACACTTCTGCTTCAGTCAGAGCTCCAGTCCAGGCCAATTAGCTGCCTCTTCACAACTTGATCACCTGCTTAGGTCACTTAACTTCCTGCGTGCCCACTAAATCCACTTCAATGAAACCATTAGGAGTCGAAGTGAAACCCAGCTGACCCTGCACTTCAGTCTTTCAGGAAGACTGGCCCATCTGCTTCATAAAAGAGAAAATGTTAAACTGTTCAACAATGCTTCAGTCCAATGCCTATTATCCATAGTATCCTCCATAATTAAAAACAGATGTTGTTATGTAAATGTATGATTGTGCTGGGAGTTTGTGTAATTGGTTAAATAACGTGATCTTATTGCACTCAGTAGATATGGATCCAGCAATCCAATGGGACACATTCACACATGCACGCACACAAAGCAGAGTAGAGTATGCAGGTGTGAGATGATGCAACCTGGACTCAGGGGTCAATGTAGCAGAGTAAATGTAAACGTGTTCCCCTCTATTTAGGATTATATGTTATATGTACGATATGCTTTAATTTGTGGATGTCCATCATCCATTTCATATGATATGTTACGTCCTCCAATTCATATGATATGTTACGTCCTCCAATTCATATATGTTACGAATTCCAATTTGTTGTAGCTAATGTTAGCTGGGTAATTCCATGAAATGAAATGATCCCTTTGATATTTTATGTACAAATTATGCACAAATATATTTTTTTATATTGAATATTAAAAGCATATTATGCACTTTAATGAAGTGTGCCTTAATACGAATAAAGACTTTCTAAGGTGACAAAATTCAGCATGTTGACATGCCCTTGTGTGCATGCTCTGTGACTTCTAGGAAGATTTTAAACAACTTAATCCCAACATTTATCCAAGTTTTCACCATCATTGTAAATCCCTATTTATTTTGTTGCTTTGACAAAGTAATTTCTGAAGATTATTATTTTAAGGTGAACCCTGTTATGTGGACTAAACTCTCATTTCAATGGTGTAACTATTCCTTAAAAACATTGAACATTTAATATCATTAATCATTGTGTCACATGGAATGACGCTGGAGAGACGAAGCAGGTACGGGGAGTAAAACATTTAATAAAGAACGGACAAGGAACGAGACAGGAACAGCGTCGGCATAGAAGAAAACAAAGACAAAAAACAATGCATCAGCAGGGAACAGAGCAGGGAAACGGACAAATATAGGGGAGGAAATAAACAGATGATAAGTGAGTCCAGGTGAGTCCAATATCGCTGAAGCGCGTGACGAGGGAAGGCAGGTGTGCTTAATTGATGGCAGGAGTACGTGATGCAGGGCAGCCTGGCGCCCTCAAGCGCCAGGCTGGGAGGGAAGAGTGGGAGCAGACGTGACACATAGTGTAAAAGCAGGTGAACTGGTTCTACCATTTTCTGGTGGAAAACTGAGTGGGTTGAGCATAACATGTCAACGCTCTTACCCATAGAGAGACAGGCTAGATACGTTTTAACAATTTGCATTCATTTGCCCCTGTTGCACACAACAATCTTCAATTCCTCCCAGTCACAAGGGGATTTATGGATGATTTAAGTCATCAACCCACTAGTAGGCACTTAATAGGCAGTTACTACAGTCTTTTTAAAAAGACCTCTTGAGATGGTAAAACATATTTTTTGTTAAGTTTAACATATGCTCTTTATGACAGAATGTTCAAAACTGTTTTTCTACACTACTCAAAATACACCTAATTGGTGTAACAACCCAGCTAGGCTAGGGGTTAAGTTTAGAGTTAGGGGAAGGGTTAGATAACATGCTATGTATGTAGGTGCAAAGTAGTTAAATTAGTTGCAGCCCATTTTCAGAGGCTACAGTGTGTTCAGCAGACTAAAGGCATCTCCAACCTAATCCCTCACACCTCAATGGGCAAGGAGGAGGTTGTTCCACCTTGAAGCCTCCCAATCAGATAACCCCAGGGCTTAGGTTCTCTCACCCTCCTCACACCCCTCCCGCCCTAGCGGGACATACTCATTGAATGCTCAGCTCACTCTGTCTCCCCATTGCATCATCCCTCCATCCTTTTCCAGTGACTTAGTGCCCCTCCAGGGACTGAGGAGGAGAGGATTACAGCTTGTGGAAAGAGCCTAAGGCTCTTGTTCCAGCTTGTTTACCATTAGGATCTCTTTCCTTCCAGTGGAGCCAAGGACTTTATTTCGTTCTTTCATTGCAGCACATCTTGTTACTCCATGGCTTTTCATGAGAGGAAGTAAAGAGAGAAAGAAGGGAGTAGGTTAGGGATTCTGCGTGCTGAGGAGGAGTTGATCAACTAGTTGTCCTATTCATCACCACAACTACTGTCTGAATGAATAGCAGCTTGTAGATGCAGTGGTGAAAAGGAGCACTGTTGGAGGACTCCCTTTGTCTGTCTTAACTGTTCCGATGGAATTTGTGGTTGTCTCCACTTGCAGTGGAGAAAAAAGGTTAAATCAATGTCATGGTTTGGCTCTTTCTTTATCGCTTGTTGATAATACATCTAAACTAGCAGGGAAAACACTGGTCAGAAAAGAGTTCTATGCATTTCTAGCTCCCTTCCTTTTACAGATCCTTGGTTAAATGAATCTGTATGAATTAGCATTGAGCTTAACTGAAAGTATGTAAGAAGCTGTAAGATTAGTTGTAGTTGTAGGTACAGGATACACATGGTATGCATCTTCCAACGAAATGCTTACTTGTAGGTTCCTTCTCGACAATGCAGCAACAATAAGAAATAATAAAACTGCGTGTGCACGTGCGTGTATTATGTTCCAGACAGCGAATGCAGACAGCCTCGCCCGGCCCCCCTCAGCAGATTGTCGATCTATCATATCTTGCATTCTGATGCTCCCTAAAACAGATTCACTTGCAAACAACGTCCCAACATGTAACAACTTGGACTGCTGTTAGCAGAGTAATGAGCTCTCTCTATCTTTCTCTCTCAAATTCTCTCTCTCATTCTCTCCCTCTCTCTGTCTCTCTCATTCTCTCCGGATCTCTCTCTCTCTCCCCATTTCTCTGTCTCCCCATTTCTCTCTCTCTCTCATTCTCTTCCCATTTCTCTCTCTCTAATTTTCTCCCCATCTCTCTCTCTCTCTCTCTTGCTCTCTCTCTCTCTCATTGTCTCCCCATGTCTCTCTCATTGTCTCCCGATCTCTCTCTCTCTCTCTCTCTCTCTCTCGCTCTCTCTCTCTCATTGTCTCCCGATCTCTCTCTCTCTCTCCCCATCTCTCTCTCTCTCTCTTTCTCTCTCTCTCTCTCTCTCTCTCTCTCTCTCTCTCTCTCTCTCTCTCTCTCTCTCAAATTCAAATTCAAATTCAAGCTGCTTTATTGGCATGAAAAACATTGCGTCAATATTGCCAAAGCAACAATGTATACGATATAGATTGTAATAAAATTATAAACAATAACAAATAATAATATAAAATGGTAGTCAATAATACAAATTTAGATACAAAAATAATAACAATAAATTGGTAACAGTTGATAGTGGAATGTAATGTAATAAATATAAAACTCAAAATATGGAAAATTAAACTATAACTAACTTATAACTAAATAACTGTCATCTTCACCATTACATCAGTACTACAACTACTATCATCATTACCACTGCTACTACCACTACCATCACTAAACTACTATCATTATCATTAGCACCAATACCACTACTATTTGGAATGATAAACAACAAAAATAATAGAAATAGCAATAATAGTAATAATAAGTAAGTTACTGCTTACTGCAGATGTTATTAATCAGTGTCCCTCGGGCTTTGTCAGGCAACTACATATTTGGCTGCAAGAGGAGCCATTGCTCCTTCGCCCATGAGTATTTTTAGCTTTTCCTCTGGGTTTAATACAGTTTTTCTTAATTGCTAAAACACTAAAACCCATTGGCTTAACACAGTTCTCAGTTGCCTGGCTAATTATACAGTCTGTTGTCAATACCTTAAACCATTTCACGTGGTAAAACACAATTTGCAGATCTCACTTTTCAGCAAAACTCTAAACACATTCTCATTCTCAAAACACATTCTGCACTCTAATGCACATGTCATCCATACCGGTAAACACAAGTGGCAACAATGAAATACAAATAGAGAACACATGTCATTGATTGAACACAACCACTCAAAATTGATTTAACCTGTTTCAAATGATGGGACACAACCAATATAAGCCAGTTCAGAGAGCAAACAGGTTGTTGAAGGTGGGAAGGAGAAAGTCTGAGAATGGATAGAAGAAACAATGTGAGAGGACGAGGACGAGTACGTATGCGAGGTGGGCGAGGTAATGTTAACTTTCACTGCTATGCGGATGACACACAGCTGTACATTTCAATGAAACATGGTGAAGCCCCAAAATTGCCCTCGCTAGAAGCATGTGTTTCAGACATAAGGAAGTGGATGGCTGCAAACTTTCTACTTTTAAACTCGGACAAAACAGAGATGCTTGTTCTAGGTCCCAAGAAACATAGAGATATTCTGTTGAATCTGACAATTAATCTTAATGGTTGTACAGTCGTCTCAAATAAAACTGTGAAGGACCTCGGCGTTACTCTGGACCCCGATCTCTCTTTTGAAGAACATATCAAGACCATTTCAAGGACAGCTTTTTTCCATCTACGTAACATTGCAAAAATCAGAAACTTTCTGTCCAAAAATGATGCAGAAAAATGTATCAATGCTTTTGTCACTTCTAGGTTAGACTACTGCAATGCTCTACTTCCCGGCTACCCGGATAAAGCACTAAATAAACGTCAGTTAGTGCTAAATATGGCTGCTAGAATCCTGACTGGAATCTAAAAATTTGATCATATTACTCCAGTGCTAGCCTCCCTACACTGGCTTCCTGTCAAGGCAAGGGCTGATTTCAAGGTTTTACTGCTAACCTACAAAGCATTACATGGGCTTGCTCCTACCTATCTCTCTGATTTGGTCCTGCCGTACATACCTACACGTACGCTACGGTCACAAGACGCAGGCCTCCTAATTGTCCCTAGAATTTCTAAGCAAACAGCTGGAGGCAGGGCTTTCTCCTATAGAGCTCCATTTTTATGGAATGGTCTGCCTACCCATGTAAGAGACGCAAACTCGGTCTCAACCTTTAAGTCTTTACTGAAGACTCATCTCTTCAGTGGGTCATATGATTGAGTGTAGTCTGGCCCAGGAGTGTGAAGGTGAACGGAAAGGCTCTGGAGCAACGAACCGCCCTTGCTGTCTCTGCCTGGCCGGTTACCCTCTTTCCACTGGGATTCTCTGCCTCTAACCCTATTACAGGGGCTGAGTCACTGGCTTACTGGGGCTCTTTCATACCGTCCCTAGGAGGGGTGTGTCACTTGAGTGGGTTGAGTCACTGATGTGATCTTCCTGTCTGGGTTGGCGCCCCCCCTTGGGTTGTGCCGTGGCGGAGATCTTTGTGGGCTATACTCGGCCTTGTCTCAGGATGTTAAGTTGGTGGTTGAAGATATCCCTCTAGTGGTGTGGGGGCTGTGCTTTGGCAAAGTGGGTGGGGTTATATCCTTCCTGTTTGGCCCTGTCCAGGGGTGTCCTCGGTCCTCAACAGTGTCTCCTGACCCCTCCTGTCTCAGCCTCCAGTATTTATGCTGCAGTAGTTTATGTGTCGGTGGGCTAGGGTCAGTTTGTTATATCTGGAGTACTTCTCCTGTCCTATTCGGTGTCCTGTGTGAATTTAAGTGTGCTCTCTCTAATTCTCTCTTTCTCTCTTTCTTTCTCTCTCTCGGAGGACCTGAGCCCTAGGACCATGCCTCAGGACTACCTGACATGATGACTCCTTGCTGTCCCCAGTCCACCTGGCCGTGCTGTTGCTCCAGTTTCAACTCTTCTGCCTTATTATTATTTGACCATGCTGGTCATTTATGAACATTTGAACATCTTGGCCATGTTCTGTTATAATCTCCACCCGGCACAGCCAGAAGAGGACTGGCCACCCCACATAGCCTGGTTCCTCTCTAGGTTTCTTCCTAGGTTTTGGCCTTTCTAGGGAGTTTTTCCTAGCCACCGTGCTTCTACACCTGCATTGCTTGCTGTTTGGGGTTTTAGGCTGGGTTTCTGTACAGCACTCTGAGATATCAGCTGATGTACGAAGGGCTATATAAATACATTCGATTTGATTTGGGCGACAAGGAGGAAGAGGAGGAGGAGGGCAAGAAAGAGGAAGAGGAGGACGAAGAGGAAGACAAAGAGAGGAAATACACACACTACCAGGGAATCGAAAGTGTGATCATTTCCACAATTGACCGCGTCCTCCATCGTAACAGGATGCGAATGAAACAAGTATACAGAGTACCTTTTGAGCGCAACTCATCAAGGGTGAAAGAACTGCGAGCTCAGTATGTGCAAGTGTACATTCAGAAACATTTACTGTAATCCAGATTGTCTACAGTATTAACACATACTATGTGAATGACATTACTCTTCAGTACATACATTGTATGTGAATCAGAAGCCTAATTGTACTCTACAGTATAGCACTGTCTCTGTACGACTTACAAAATCCTACATACAGTATATTGTATTTCTACACAGACGATATTTGACTTGGAATCCTTGGACAGACCCCATGAGTTCATCTTTGTCGATGAAGCAGGCTTCAATCTAACAAAGAGGAGAAGGAGAGGCCGAAACATGATTGGACAGCGGGCCATTGTTGAAGTCCCTGGTCAACGAAGTGGCAATGTCACAATCTGTGCTGCTATCAGTAACCATGGTGTTCTACATCACCATGTTACACAAGGGTCATATAACACCCAGCACCTTCTAAGATTTATTGCCAATCTAAGAGATATTTTATTTGAGCAGCAGGTTCAAGAGCAGCAGGATCAAGAGCTAAATGAGAATCCCATTCCCACCTATGTGATAGTGTGGGACAATGTCAGTTTCCACCGAGCTGCTCAGGTAAGGGAATGGTTTAACATCAATGGGCAGTTTATGAACTTGTACCTCCCTCCATACTCGCCTTTCCTGAATCCGATTGAGGAGTTTTTCTCCTCTTGGAGATGGAAAGTGTATGATAGACAACCCTACACCAGAGTAAATCTGCTGCAAGCCATGGATTTAGCCTGTGGTGATATAGGTGAGGAATCATGTCAGGGCTGGATACGGCACACAAGAGGCTTCTTCCCCCGTTGCCTCAGGAGGGACAATATTGCTTGTGATGTCAACGAAGTGCTCTGGCCTGACCCAGCCCAAAGACAAGAAGAAGCACATTGATCACATGTTTTCTCCTTTGATTTTTGTCCCTTTTACAGTATTGTATACTGTAGTACAGGGCATTGTGGGCTGTATACTGTACAATGGACAAATTGTATGGCCCTGAACATTGTGCTTTCAATTTATTAACAGTACTGACTGCTCAATAGATTTTGACTGGTTGCAGGTTCATATCAACAAAGAACAAGAATTACAGTATCACAGAGACAAAGGACAAGTTTGTGAGATGCAGGGTACAGTACTGTAAAAATAGGGGTACAAGGAGGAGGAAGAACAGAAAACAAAATCGCAAAGAACAAAGCAGAGTAGTAATTTCTGATCAATTTTGAGCTACTATGATAGAACATGTTTTAGTTCATCGAAAGACAATGACAGAAAAATATGAATATTTTTTTAGATTTAAAATGTACTTCTCCCTGAGAATTGTATGTTTTGAACAATGTGTTTTCTATTTTTCGGTGTATTGTTTACTGACTGCTTGAGAGTGTATATCATTTTGATCACTTTGTTTATGATTTGAGAGCAGTGCTTGATTTTGAACACAGGTAAAACTGTTTTGAGGCGAATGTTTCATTTTGCAAGAGGAGTCAGAGGTTATGTAAATAGTGCTTGAAGATGAGGTTTTGTGTTTAATGTTTTCGGGAAATGGAGCAGGGTTTCAGAAATTGTGTTTAAGCAATTGAGAAAAACTGTAAGTTAAAATTTGGAATAAATGTAGTCATAATGAATCTCTTTGTGAGGAATATTTATCACAGTAAAGGAGAAAGTGCATCTCTGTCTCTACCTCCCCTGTCTTGCAGTGACCACATACTCCTCTTTAGGCAGCCATGTCTTTTTATGTCTGCCAGTTTCTATTGCCAATCGGTGGTCACTCAGCCTGTACTTGGTAAGGATCTGTCTCTGCTTCATATCTCTGACAGAGTAGAGATAATCAGCCAATTCATATTCTCTGTTTAGGGTCAGATAGCAATTTAGTCGGCTTTGGGATTTTGTTTAGTTTTTCCAATGTTGTAAATATGAGTATTTTTATTGGTTCATGATTTAGTTTATTGGAATTATTTCTTTTGAAGCAGTGCTGGTGTCAGCTTGGTTGGTTAGGTACAACACCAGCTGACTGAGAGGGTTCGTTTCTGGGCTCAGCTCTTGGGTTTGAAGTGCTTTAAATTGCAGACTTGAATTTGGACTTTAGATGTAGCCAACATTTTTAGGATCTTTTCTGTATTTTCATTACTACTGGAAAGCGGCCCAATTCTGCCCTGCATGCATTAGTTGGTGTATTTCTCTGGACTTGTAGAATTTTCCGACAGAATTCTGCATTCTTCAATCGGATGTTTGTCCCACATTTTAAAGTCCAGTTTAATGAGTGGCCCCCAAACCTCACTTCCATAAAGAGCTATTGGTAGGATTACACAGTCAAATATTTTTCTTTTTTTATTTGAGTGCATTCACTGCCATATGAAAGTTTCCCGATGTTTAGTGTGTTCAATTATGGTGTTGTTCAGGGTGAATTTATATTTGTGCTTCTGTTTTTTTTTTTGAAAATCATGATTTTTGTTTTTAGGAAATGTACTGCCAGGGCCAAATTATGGCAATATTACTCTAGATTATTAATGTTCTGTTGAAGACCTTTTTTGGTTGGCGATAGAAGTAACAAGTCATCAGCATATAGCAGGTATTTCACCTCTGTGTCAAAGTAAGAGTCCTGGTGCTGGAGAATGGTCCAACATGTCTGCTAATTCATTGATATATAGTGGGGCAAAAAAGTATTTTTGGAAACATCATGCTTTTGGTGGCTGACTAAATACTTTTTTGCCCCACTGTAAATGTTGAAAAGATTTGGACTCAAACTGCAGCCTTGTCTCACACCTCGACTTTGTGAAAATAATTATTTTCTTTGGTTTTTGATTTTTATTGCACACTAGTTTTCTGTGTACATACATTTTATTCAGTCATACTGTCAACGAGTGTATTAGAGGCGAAGTCAGGTGCAGGAGAGTAGAGTGATGTAAACAGGTGCTCAAAAACAAGAGCAGTACATAAATCAAACGCTCTCAAAACACGGAACATAACAAAAGTAAAGCGCGTAATAAAACACCACAATAACATGAAACAATTACACACAAAACATGATGGGAAACAGAGGGTTAAATACAAGTAGATTGGTTGGGGAAATGAAAACCAGGTGTGTATGGAACAAGACAAGACAAATGGATATATGAAAAATGGAACGGCGACGGCTAGGAAACCGGTGACGTCGATCGCCAAACACCGCCCGAACAAGGAGAGGAGCCGACTTCGGCGGAAGTCATGACACATACACCTTACCACCAAGCCCACTTTGGAGAATTTTGTAGAATAGCCCTTTGTGCCAAATAGAGTCAAATGCTTTTTTGAAGTCAATAAAGCAAGCAAAGATTTTGCCCTCTTTTTTTTGGTGGATCTGTTTATTAATTAGTGTGTATATATGTATATATGGTGTATATATAGTCAGTAGTGCGATGGTTAGGGAGAAAGCCAATTTGATGTTTACTTATTACATTTTTTTTCTTGAAGAAAGGTTTGAATTCTTGAATTAAAAATGCTACAGAAAATCTTTACGCAAATTCCCCTGTAATTATTGGGGTCTGATTTATCTCCACTTTTGTGGATAGAGGAAGCAGTCATTTTGCAACTCAGGTGTGCTGTGTTTCAGCATTTCATTTCTGATGGTATCTAGACCACAAGCCTTCTTTGATTTGACAGATTTGAGCTTTTCATTTAGTTCTTGTTGGGTTATTGGGTAATCTAATGGATTCAAGGATGTTCCATTTTTCTTTAATTTCTAATTGGTTCTGTTGTAAGTCTTTTTGTGGGATGTTTTTGTATAGATTATCAAAATAAGTTTTCCAAATTCATACATCTTGTATGGCTAATTATTGTGGCTTTGTCGTGCTTAAACTGTTCTACATGTCCCAGAACCGATTTTGGTCAATTGCATTTTCAATTTCATCAAGTGTCTTGTTGGTATAATTCAATTTCTTGCATTTCAGTGGTTGTTTATACTGTTTCAGAGTTTAAAAGTATTCATAACATAGCTCTGGGTTGTTTTACTGCTTATGTTTTTCATTTGACATTTGTCTTAGGTGTTTTCTAATTGTTTTACATTCATTATCAAACCATTTTTCAGAAACATTTTGTTTTTTGTTTCTGGTGTTACATTTCTCTGGTTTTCTCAAATTTGCTTTCGATGCTGCTTTTTGGAATATGCAGTTGTTTTGAGTAGCCAAATTGACACCATCTTTATTGTTTTGGTACTGTGAGTTATTGAAAAACTGTATAGAGTTCATTTCATTTGAGTTCAATGTTTCAATGAATCTATCTGCACTGTTTGGAGCCCATCTGTACGATTGGTTTATGTTGTAGAGTTTATTGGGCTGTTTTTTTTATGAATATTGCCGGTTAATTTCTTCAAGAACACGGTGATCTGACTGTGATCTGACAATGGTGTCTGTGGTCTGACAGTGAATGCACTAATGGAGGAGGGGTTAATGTCAGTGATGGCATAATCGACTACACTTATCCCAAGAGCTGAGCAGTAAGTAAACTGACCTAAAGAGTCCCCTCTGATTCTACCATTAAGCATGTACAGGCCTAAGGCTCGACAGAGATGCACTAACTCCTTCCCATTTTTGTTCAGTATTTGGTCAGGACTATTATTTATAATAGGGCTACAAGGAGGGGTGTCCAAATATGTGTTGGTTACCTCCCGCATCAGTGTAGTCAGGCTCAGAACCTCTTTTTGAATTGAAATCTCCACAAAGAAGCACTTTACCCTCTGCCTGAAATTGAATGATTTCTGTATGGAGATTGTCAAAAAACTGATCATCATAATATGATGAATCTGAAGGAGGAACATAAGCTGCACATATGTATACATCATTGTCACAATAGATTGTACCTTTGTTAAGTTTTAGCCAAATGTGACTGGTACCTTTTTTCAGTTCATTCAGTGCTAAGTCCTGCTTTTGCCAAATGATGATGAGTCTCGGCCCGTTTAACATTTTTATGTTTGATTGATGGTAGTAAACTTTCTCTATAGCCTGAGGGACACTGGAGTATCTATGTTTCCACGACACCATGTTTCCAGTAGGATTATGATGTTCTGTCCCTTAATGTTTGTAATCAATTCAATTTGTTGTTTTAGAACCAAAATGTGAAGAGTATAGGCCCTGGATATTACAAGAGCTGATAGTTAATGATCTCATTTATAATAAGTGATATTTACTGGTTTGAGTAAAGTATAGTAATAATAATATATATGTATATATTATAATAGGTACACTTCAACTGTGAGAGACGGAATCTAAAACAAAAATCCAGAAAATCACATTGTATGATTTTTATGTAATTAATTTGCATTTTATTGCATGGCATAAGTATTTGATACATCAGAAGAGCAGAACTTAATATTTGGTACAGAAACCTTTGTTTGCAATTACAGAGATCATACGTTTCCTGTAGTTCTTGACCTGGTTTGCACACTGCAGCAGGGATTTTGGCCCACTCCTCCATACAGACCTTCTCCAGATCCTTCAGGTTTCGGGGCTGTCGCTGGGCAATACGGACTTTCAGCTCCTTCCAAAGATTTTCTATTGGGTTCAGGTCTGGAGACTGGCTAGGCCACAGTCCTGATCAAGATGTACATTGTTGTATAAGTGTTGACATGTCAGAGTGGGGTGGTGAGCCGTTCTGACGTGGAGCAGTGAGGCACAGTCCACAGTGATTTGTTGATTCCTGGGAAGTATTTTCTTGTTAGGAGGGTGGACACAACTATATTGGTTGTAGGGAACATAACCTGTGCCCGTTCTGCCACTCTTCTCACTGCCCCAGATACATTTTCACCTTTGGCATGAAGGTCGTTTGTGCCAGTGTGTATGATGTTGTTGGGGGTGTCAATCCTGGTCTGACTGAGTAACTGCACTGCACTGTCAGTTGTAGGACACCAGAACTTATACACCTGGTGTCTAGGGAATAATCTTTCCTGGACTAAGAACTTCCCATTTGAATCAATAAGGATTGCAGTTGTGGGTAATTGTCTGGGTGGAGCAGACTGGGAGACTGGTATTCTGACCTGGGCTGGAGCAGACAGGGTGGCTGGGTGGCTGACCTGGGCTGGAGCAGACAGGGTGGCTGGTGCAGTGTCATCAGGCTGTGTGGTGGAGGCCAGGTCTCAGGTTCTGCTTGTGATATACCAAGCTGATGGACATGTTCTCTAGATGCAGAGGACATAATGCCTAGCTGCTGGTTGAGGGTGTCAATGTACCTCTCTCTTTGTTCTTTCTCCTTTCTTTTTCATCTCACTTTCTCTCTCTCTCTCACTCTCATTCTCTCCCCATCTTTCTCTCTCTCATTCTCTCCCAATCTTTCTCTCTCTCTCTCTCTCTCTCTCTCTCTCTCATTCTCTCCCCATCTCTCTCTCTCTCCCCATCGCTCTCTCGCTCTCTCATTCTCTCCCCATCTCTCTCTCCCCATCGCTCTCTCGCTCTCTCATTCTCTCCCCCCCATCTCTCTCTCCCCATCGCTCTCTCATTCTCTCCCCCTCTCTCTCTCTCTCCCTCATCTCTCTCAATGTTTTTTGTTATGTCCTTGATGTGCTTTTTTTCCTTTAGCTTTTTTTCCCGATCCTCTTTTTGTCATTTCTCACCTCATCCCTGTCTGCACAAGATGTGATACAGAAGAACACCTAGAGTGCTCAACATGCTCCTCTAACAAGATAATTTCCAGCTGGCAGTTATTCAGTCAGATAATACAATGTCAGGAATACAACTGTGACCAGAATTTAGTGATAGACGGACATGCCGAAATATTTACTGAGCCGTGATAATTATGTTTTTTTTAGCTTTCTTCTGTATTGGTTCTTCTATTACTATTGTATGACTCCTTTGCACAACTAATTTAGTTTCCCCCTGAGTGACTATTGGAGGACTCCTAAGGATCAAGGTACCTTTTTTAGGTTGGGAAATTAATGCTTTCCCAAAGGAGTACATTTACAGGCCAGCGCCAGGTGGTAGTAAGAGATTTTCTCTCTCTCTTTCTAACTATCACAGTTTTAAGCACTCAGGACTTGTTGAGATCTGTAGAGATGTGTGGAAGTGTGTTCTTTTGGTGACAAAAACAGCTAGGGACAGGAAGATATATTTAGAGGCAAGGGCAGCATTGATGCTTTCTACTGTGCTTGTGTGTGTGTTGGAGGGGGGGGGGAGGGTGCATATAAGTGTGTGCATGCAGTACTGTGTGTGTGTTTCTCGCTTTTTGCTCACAGTCAAAGCCAGGTGCAATCTGGAGGCACTTTGTACAGCAGCATCATGGAGAGGAGCGATAACAGGAGGTTGAGTGGAGGAGGAATAAACACACATTTTCAATGGTACCTCTTACTGCAGCGGCACGGCAACAGACAGACAAACAGACAGCTCCCTGTGTGTTGTTCTCTGGGCCTCATTGTGTCTGTCGGCAGCTGTGTCTTTGCCCAAAAATAGCTTGGCACCTCAAACACAAAACAAATGGCATCTCAAAGAGACAGCTAGCCCCGGTAGCTTTTCTACATCTTTGCAAGGCTGAGACTCAAAGTGACATGGGCCCTTCTATGTTTAGTTTTGATTTTATGTGTGTGTGTGTGTGTGTATTATATGTAATGTATGTATGTACATCCTACCCACCACTCTCTACAACTTGGTGTCGGGGTGTTAGTGGTGTGTCTGAGGGATGTCAAACAGCTCAGATAGCCTACATCACATTACCGTATTCATCTCTACTGACCTTTCTCTCATAGTCTAAAGAGGTCCAGGAGTACTGAGGGAGGAGAGGCAATTTTCTGTTCACCCACTTTTTGAGTTATGCTTTGTTAAGGCTCAGTACAGTATTTTATTTTTATTACACACCAATCACAGGCATTTAAAGCTGCTGAACGGAACAGAAGATGCTGCTGATTTGACATGTGATGGTTCATCCTTTGCTCTGAGTGCTGGCTGGTGGACTGGACACATGCCTGGGATCACTGCAGAGACAGAGAGGCCAGCTGTGGCAGTGAAGGAGAGTCTAAGGCGGCCTGACCACAGCTGCTGCTGCAACTGCAAAAGAGGGTGGGGGGGAGAGAGAAGGAGGAGCAGGACTTGGACCTGCTTAATGGCCTTGACCCAACCACCTGGCCTGAATTTGCATCACTGAGTCAAGAGGAGAGAGAGAGAGAGATTGGAAGAAGGAGAGTGAGAGTACAGGCCAGGCAGGGTTTGAAGGATGGATGGAGTGCAAATTGAGGTTAATGAGTGAAAGATCTCCCCTTTTGAGGCCTGTCTGTTTGCCTCAGGCTGGGCTAATGGGAGTCAGGTCAGAGAGCTCAGAGCCTCCTTTTGCTGTCATCTGGCCTGATTTGTGGGGTCTGGCACTTTCTGTAGAATAGATTACTTTCCATCAGCACATAGAGGTGTCCTGCCTGCCTGGACAGCACCGGGCTTGAGTTACAAGCTGCTCACATCACACAAAGAACAGATGTCGAGAACAGTGGACATTTCCTACAATGTATATACACTATGGTCAGATGAAGCAGATGCTAAACTACAGGACTGTTTTGCTAGCACAGACTGGAATATGTTCCGGGATTCTTCCGATGGCGTTGAGGAGTACACCACATCAGTCACTGGCAGAGACTGTACGTACATACCCCAAACAGAAGCCATGGATTACAGGCAACATATGCACTGAGCTAAAGGGTAGAGCTGACGCTTTCAAGGAGCGGGACTCTCTTATAAGAAATCCCGCTATGCCCTCTGACGAACGATCAAACAGGCAAAGCGTCAATGCAGGACTAAGATTGAATCATACTACATCGGCTCCGACGCTCGTCGGATGTGGCATGACTTGCAAAACTATTACAGACTACAAAGGGAAGCACAGCCGAGAGCTGCCCAGTGACACGAGCCTACCAGACGAGCTAAATAACTTCTATGCTCGCTTTGAGGCAAGTAACACTGAAACATGCATATGAACATCAGCTGTTCCGGACGACTGTGTGATCATGCTCTCCGCAGCCGATGTGAGGAAGACCTTTAAATAGGTCAACATTCACAAGGCCGCAGGGCCAGATAGATTACCTGGATGTTTACTCCGAGCATGTGCTGACCAACTGGCAAGTGTCTTCACTGACATTTTCAAACTCTCCCCGTCTGAGTCTGTAATACCAACATGCTTCAAGCAGACCACCACAGTCACTGTGCCCAAGAACACAAAGGAAACCTGCCTAAATGACTACTGACCCGTAGCACTCACTTCTGTAGCCATGAAGTGCATCAACACCATTACCACATCAACACCATTATCTGTTGGATCTGCCCCAACAGATCCACAGATGATGCAATCTCTATTGCACTCCACACTACCCCACACACCTGGACAAAAAGGAACACCTATGTGAGTATGACTACAGCTCAGCGTTCAACACCATAGTGCCCTCAAAGCAACTGGATCCTGGACTTCCTGAAAGGCCGCCCCCAGGTGGTAGGGGTAGGTAACACATCCGCCACGCTGATCCTCAACACAGTGGCCCCTCAGAGGTGCATACTCAGTCCCTTCCTGTACTCCCTGTTCACTCATGACTGCACGGCTGGGCATGACTCCAACACCATCGTTAAGTTTGCCGATGACACAGCAGTAGTAGGCCTGATCACCGACAACAACGAGACAGCCTATAGGGAGGAGGTCAGATACCTGACCGTGTGGTGCAAGGACAACAACCTCTCCCTCAACGTGATCAAGACAAAGGAGATGATTGTGGACTTCATTAAAAGGAGGACCGAGCACGCCCCCATTCTCATCGACGGGGCTGTGGTGGAGCAGGTTGAGAGCTTCAAGTTCCTTGGCGTCCACATCACCAACAAACTAACATGGTCCAAGCACACCAAGACAGTTGTGAAGAGGGCACGGCAAAACCTATTCCCCCTCGGGAGACTGAAAAGATTTGGCATGTGTCCTCAGATCCTCAAAAGATTTTACAGTTGCACCACCGAGAGCATCCTGACGGGTTGCATCCCTGCCTGGTGTGGCAACTGCTCAGCCTCCGACCGCAAGGCACTACAGAGGGTAGTACGTATTGCCCAGTACATCACCAGGGCCAAGCTTCCTGCCATCCAGGACCTCTATCCCAGGCGTTGTCAGAGGAAAGCCCTAAAAATGGTCAGACTCCAGCCACCCTAGTCATAGACTGCTCTCTCTCTCAGCCACCTGTTGTATTCGGCACATGTGACAAAGAAAATTTGATTTGATGTGACGCGGCAAGTATATAGTAGATGTGGCAACTAGTAGCCTGATCTTTTGTAGTCTTTTTGAACGGTATTCAATGGGCAAAAACCTCATTAAAGGCATCTGGCAGAAATACATTTATCCACAAACATGAATACAATTGTTTATATATCTTATACAACTGTGTTTTCATGAATTTAATGATTTAATTGTCAAGCCCATTCAAAAAATCTGGGAAATGAACACGGAAATATGACGTAGGAACGCGTCACTTGCATGGCGTATAGTAAGTGATGAAACTGAATGAAACGTTTATTTATTTGAGTTATACAGTATCACATTAGCGCAATATGTTTGTGTGAAACATTTAAAATACCTAAAACCTTTAGCAATTGTGAATCATTGACTGCAACAAAATTACAACAGGAGCCCAACTTGTTGACATCCCAAGTGAGTAAAGTGAACTGAGCAGGG